>NC_081359.1:9919626-10557876 GCF_030684315.1 Stegostoma tigrinum | reverse complement strand
ACTAAAATCAGGGAGAAAACTGGAGCCTCTTGCCCCTCATTTGTGTGATGCTACAGGTAAGATCACAACCACTATTTTCAGACAGAGAGACAATGATTAACAACATAGAGATGGACTGCATTGAACTGCAATACTTAAGGCCCTTACATTACCAAAATTCACCAAATTAAATGATGCTGCTTTTATGTTAATTTTATAAGTACTTCCTTTGAGATGGGTCATTAGGCTCTTTGGGAGTAAAGCTACCAATGGGAAATTGGAACTGATTTATATTCTTTTGGAGACTGAATAATCTGATATTAAAATTGAGACCCTGTTACACCAGTGTGCTGTTGATGATCACTCAGCAGGTCTGGCTCATTAACAGTACCTACAGAATTTTGTATTGAAATTGCCTTCTACCATCCTGATAGTCACATGATACAATGATCATGACTTTGTCAACAGATAACAGCTGTCAATTTCATGTCAATTAATCTATGACAAATTTAGAAATAATACTAGAAATACTCCCGCCATGGAAAATCTTAGAAAAGTTCTATATTGGTGATACGAAGGAAAGGTCAACCTCCCTCTGATAACTGAAACCGAAATACCCAGAGAAACTCACCTCACTTCAGATTCTCTTAAAGGAAGTGTGAATAGTTGTATATCCTGTCTCTCACCATTGCCCTTCCCAATCTGTTTTAAAGAAGCGAGGGAGGGTGCTAGGGATGGGGAGGGAGGGAGTGAGGGACAGAGAGGGAGTGAGGGAGGGTTCAAGGGACAGATAGGGAGCAAGAGAGATCAAGGGATGGAGAGGGAGCAATGGAGGAGACAAGGGAGAGACGGTGATCAAATTAACAGGACTACTAACAAACTGAAAAATTCCCACTTGGCTATTAACTATTCCTGACTAAACAAAATTCTAATGGTATGCTGTTCCAATAAATATAACTCTAACTAAAAGAAACCAAAGTAGTAAGAAAAATAAGCTAAAACTTAGTCTTTCAAAATTACAGTCAGGATGAATCTTCCAGAATGCTCCGCATCATCTCTGCTGATTCTTAGTCAGGAATGCCTTTCTCTGTTGAATTCTTGTGTCAGGAATATTATTTAAGAGTAGTGCTGTAGCTTTAGTTTAGATGATGGTTTTCTGAGAGCTTAGAGAATTCTGCAAGACCCAGGGATTCTTTCTTTTATAGCCGAGACGTGTTCTGTTGGCAGAATGCAGTTGACTCTCACACCGATTTTCAAATGTCCTCTTCTTTTATACCCTTGATGACCTATTAATAGCTTATACTAGGATTGGTCCCAGGTTGTCAAAATCAGCAGATTTAAATTTAATTGTATTTTGGCATCTAGTGCCCAATTTAAATTAATTGACTACCTGTTGTCTCAGTAAAAATGCTGCTTTGCCTACGAACAGTATAGCTTTTTGATGCAATGTTTCAATTTCAAGAACTCTCTGTGCACCTGCTGTTGCCTGCAGACTTTTTAAAATCTCCAATCCTAAAAAAGACCCACATCACTTTTTAAAGGGACCATTCACCCTTCGTCTCATCATTTTACAACCATCAAACACTGTACCCAACTTCTTAACAAGGACCAAAGTCACTTAACAATGGTACACTTAAAACATTTCGTGCCACTTATGACCTACATCCAGAATGTGAAAAATGACATTTTCTGAAAGATTTCTGCATAATTTGGATTATTTTAAATTCATTCACAGAATTTATTGTCCAGTTTCGAATCAGCTACTTTGTTGTGGGCCTGGAATCATATGTAGGCCAGACCAGGTAAGGGCACATTTTCCTCAGATATTTAGGCAAGTTTCCTTCTCTAAAGGGCATTAGGAACTTTTAACTTTGAATTGCTGTTAGTATCAGTGAAATTCATCTCAATTGGCCAAATTAGGGAACCAGATGGGATTTTCCTGACAATCAACAATAGGGATTCATGGTCATCATTCATCTCTTAATTCCAGATTTTGTGCTTTATTAATTTATTGATTCAAATTCTACCATCTGCTGTTGTGAGATTTGAACCCAGGACCCCAGCACATTCCTGGGTCTCTGGATTAACAGTCCAGCAATAATACTATTAGGTCCTCATCTCCTCTCATTGCTTTTGGGTTTCTGTCAAGACTCCAGCAAATTTCTACTAAAGTAATTGGAGGGTGTGAAAGCAAGAGAAGAATAATTCCTCTTTAATTGTGTAATTCAATACCTTAATGCTTAGGTGGTCTTGTCTGTACTATGGGCAGAAAGTTTTCAGGTGTGCTGGAATGAAAAGCTGTGTTGGAATAATCTTCTATGGCAATGTTTAAGGGCATGCTGGTCTATTGGTGAACTGACCTTGTGCCCTTTGAGTTTTGAGTATTGTTTATTGACAACTAGACCAGACTGTACCTTCATATTTAGCAAATAAAAACAAATTATTTGGCTATCTAAGAGATTATGTTAGAGACCAGCAACGACATAGATGGGTTTTCAAATGTCTGCGCTTTTTTCCAATAGTTGGTTTCTTTCAGTTTCTTTGTTAAATAACCACACAGTGGAGTTTAACCTTATAAGGATCAAGTATAAAAAGGAAGGAAGCCTTGTTAAGTTTTAATTCTCAACAATGATGAACTTCATGCTGGGATAATGAATGTCTAGACATGTGGTGTAACAAGGAATTCCTTTTTAGTACAAAGAATGCTCAACTGTGCAAACAAAAGTGATTCAGCTTTTTATCAGTTCAAACATATCATGTACTGGAGACATATTCCTTGGGTTGTAATTGATGTCCTTTTCCTGGAGGACTTTCTCAGATAACACCATAATGCTGTCACTTTTTCTCAAGCTTTTAACTAAACAGTTATTAAAGTCCCTTGAATGAAAGTTGTAAATGCGTGTTACATTGATAATCAGGTCCTAAAAGCCTGTCATTCAATGATTGGAACCTATATAGACTCATGCAGCTATCCACTTTCCCCATGTTCAATTATACATAGGGAAAATTGATAATTTTCAAGACACAAGCTATCAACTCAAATTAGCGTATAAAGTGCTGCAACAAGACTTTTAACCTTGAATTGCTGTTAGGTTGTGCTGCTTTGGATCAGTGAAATTCATCTCAATTGGCCAAATTAGCAGAAACAATTGTGGAATTTCAAATATGACTTATATCCAGCATTACTAGAGTTTCTGCTTATTTTGTTTCTTTTCTTAACAAAAATTATAGAAGCCTACACAAGTGTCCACACCTCAGATTAAGTTACTAATTGCTCACACTCTAAGTTGTCTTGTGAAGTGGGCCGGCCATCAAGACAATTTTATCCACAGCAATTAGAGTTAGGCAGTCATAATAACAGCTTTACCAACATCTTCAAATATTAAACATCCAGAGCGGTGGTATTACAATCGTGGGTTAGGACCCCAAAGTACAGTGGGCATTTTTATACCTTAATTCCATTTTGTAAAAAGAGGTCTCCTGGACGTGATAACTGCAGGTGTGGGAGTATCCCATAAGAGATTGGGAACTTTGTCCAGGGTCTATCTGCACCGGTGGGTATTTCATTGTGAAATTTAAATGAGATCTATTTCAGATCTTCGAGTGCCTAATTTGTGTCGATAACATTACTGGTCTGGCAGCTTAATTGCAAGTTAACTTCCTAACTTGGAATGGGAAATAAATGGAATTGTTTAATTCCAGTTTCCAAAGCAGCTGATGTTGAAGTTGTTGATATATAAGGATTTTCACACTGATTGAAGAGTCAACAGATTTGGCTATACTGATGTGCATCGAAAAGGAGGTTTTTTTTAAATAAATGGTACTATTTCCCTGTGGCACCTTGTTAGAATAATAACTAACAACTAAGGACAAATTTCCAATCAAACCTTTAAAATACTCGCAGTTACAATATATCTGGTTTATGTAACACTTCTGTCTTAGGGAACATCACAAATAGTTCAGCTGTCCTGTTAATTGCGTACTTGGTCTGCAGATTAGTCGCAATTCCAGTGGAGGTGATCAGGAATCAAATATACTGACAAGAATTATGAGCATGAAATACCTTTGATAATCTGCTCCTCAGCTATTCTGCCGATTTTTTTTAATGTAGTGAAATAAATAGTGCAGGGAAGTTGGGACTATGTTGATTTTAAAAGATTAAGTATTTGGTCAGAATCAATGTCACAGGTCAGATTTGCTTTTCAAGAATCTGTATCCACCTGAAAATGCTTTTCCATTCACTTTTGAAAGCACCTGCCCTTGAGGGAGCAGTTAGCTTTCTGTCAATATTTTCCACAGTTCTTTTCTATCAACTCTCAACTGACTAACACCCTTTTAATGGACTTTCACAATTATGTCACAGATCTCTTTTTGCTCAGAAGCCCACAGTTGTAAATGGTCTAGAAGTGAGAGTCTTATGGAGACGTGCTAGCTTTAAATGAAGTTTTAAAACCTTGTAAAAGGCTAAAAGGGTAATTCAATCCCCCAGTTCATCTGACTTTAACCCCAATGTGGGACAGCAAATTCAGTAGCAGCACGCAATGCGGTAGACATTAAATTGGTGTAATAGTGTAAAGCAGTTGACAGCAAGCTGTCAGCTCATTATTCATCTCTTTCAATTCTTACTTCCAATGAAGTCAAAAATCATGTTAAATGACTGCTAATTCACCGTCAATTGTTTTACTGTCTCTCAAATAGTCAAGATTTCTCCAAATATGCTCCAAAAATGATGGTAAAGAAAGCACTTAAATTGTACTTTCCTTATATAGCGTTAATTATTTCTTATTTCTCCTCACACTGTTCCTACATGGTCATCTTTAAAATCAAATTGATCTCAGTACTGAGTGAATATCATCCTGACTTAACAGAGCTATCTTGCTGCCATCTCCAAGCTTTCTGTGATTCTGATATTGAAATTCCCCTTCAACATCAGGTTCTAGTCTTGGTCATCTTTCAGTAACAGTATATCTTTATAATGTCTATCAGGTCACAAATATTTTTATCTATCCATGTTAACAATGCCCCACTTTTTGTCTAAATACTGCATGCTTTCAGATACATGCCTCCTTGAAACCTGTTCAGATTGTTTTTGGAATTTGTATTCTTATCTGCCAATGCCATGCATTTGTACATTTTGTCCCTTTCAATCTTCTTCTGTAATCTTCACCCAAAGTGCTGCCTTGCTGTATTACTCTGTTGCTTCCATTATTTTACTGCAACTCCACTCTCTTTATTTCATTCCCCCATATTTGGTTTAAGACTGTAGTTATAGGATTTACCAGAACACCAAGTTCCAGCATGGTTCAGCTGATATAGCTGTCAGCTATATCTGTGCAATATAGTTACCGTTTTCCTCAGTGTCAATGCTCCAGGAATCAAAACCTATTCCCTCATGTCAATGTTTGAGGCATGCATTAATTTCAGCCATTTTATTCGTAGCTCGGGTACTTTATAGATTATTAACTTTGAGGCATTGCATTTTTTAATTTAGCCTGTAGCTGCTCATACCTCCTCAACTGAACTTTCGCGGTTCTACCTATGTGTTTGGTGTTTACATGCAACATGACTACTGAGTCCACCTCCTCCCACTGCAAATTGCTCTCAAAAGCAGATGTCCCAAATACTGGCACCATGAAGGCAATACAATCATCTGGGCTCTCAATTTTAGTTACTGAGAACCACTGATTTCCCCTGTGCTGTCCATCATTACCATTACAATCCCATTATCTGGGTTCCTGTGCAATGGATTTTCATGGCCTTGGTTAGACCTGTATTATGGTCAGTTAGCCCGGCCACACTGTGGCCGCCATTTCCATCCATGCATATTGCGGAAATGTTAATCCTATTTGACAACTGCAAGATCTGAGGTTCCTCCACCTCTCTCTTCTGGAACTACACACTTGCCTCACTTGCAGTCCCTCTGTTCCTATTCCTGAGGACAGATCATAACAAAAGACCCTATCTTATGATGTGGCTGCCTGTTAGAATAAAATATCCAAGTGATTTGCCCCTTTCCAATGCATCACTGAGATTGTAATTTGGCCTGTAGCTAATAAACTCTGAGCTGGATTTCTTACACATGAAGACACTTTTGCTGAAATGTTTGCCCCAGAACACATTGTCATTCAGAAGATCCCATGGCCTACAGTGGCAACACCTCACTTGAGCTATTGTCTTTATTATTTTGTAATTTATTTATTTTTTATTAATTCATTTATCATTAATAAGTCAACAGCCATTTAATGGTATAGAATCTGAAAGTAGTCAGATTTTGATGAAGCTTTTGGTCTTATACTCATCACAATCTGCATGAACACCAATTCAAGGCAAAGCCAACTTTTATACTGCACAAGAGAACATTGCTGGTCATTTGAAAAGTGGACTCTGATTGGTAGAATTGTTGCCATGGAGAATGCACCAGCTAATAATTGACAGTAAACTGCCAGGCTCTGTTTAAAATTTAAATCAGGATGTTTGACTGGCTGGGCATGGTATTGCCCTGAGAAATGAACCAGCAAATAACTGTCACTTATTTTGTCACTCACTAACTTGCCACTTGGCATGCTACTCTCTCACAAACCTGGTGCACCATCTGTTCATCCAACTGGCACCCTATCACCTCATCCATTTGTCTCCTGTACCCCTTCAACCACCAGGCACCCTATCCCCTCACTTCCCTGCTCCTCATCCATGACTTGTAGATGGGGCTTAACATGGACTCCAATGTAACTCTTTCAGAGTCATCACCTCACACAATAACTGGGCTTATCTTTACACCTGTTTCAGAACAAGAATTTAGCAAAATTGTGCATTTAAGAGGCATTCCAGGGATATAGTGCGTAATGTAAGTTGACACTTCGGTAAAGTAGTGAGAGAGTGCTGCAATTTTGGAAAATGCTTTTTTTTATGTAACCCTAAAGTAAGACTTCAGCCACTCAGGTGGTCTCGTGCCAATGTTTTAATGAAGGGCAGTGACTTTCCACCTTTCCATGGACAACTGACAAGCAACTAAGTAATTATTTGAGTATTGCCACATTGTGGTTACATTTTCTTAGAATATAACAGTGAGAAAGTACATTTCAAAAATATTTCATTGGCTTGAAGCTGGTTTGGGACATCCTGAAAATATGACAATTACTATAATTACTTTTTGAGTGCGAGCAGCAGCGGAGGCAAGACGGACCCGGAAGACTGCAGCTAAGGTAAAGCAGTTTATTTTTAAAATAACTTACCGGTAGCGGGCAGCGGTGTTTTTTTTTCCTCTTTCAGAGAAGGAGCGGGAGCATCAGAGGAAGTGACGAGGACCAGAGGGGCAGCCGGGAAGGAAAGCAGTGACCATATATATCAGCAAGGCGGCTTAACCCGAGACTCTACAACTGTAGTGTCTCCCACCCACCCTCCTCCTCTAACCTAGTTAATAAGGTAAGGTTCATTCTAAACTTTCTCTATTGAACATAAGTTTGTTATTAATTTGTTATTATTACTTGAAGTGAGCTTTCTGCTTTAGTATTGAGTGGGTGTTCAGATAAGTGGGGTATGGATGCTAGGGCAGTTGCTTGCTCCTCCTGCAAAATGTGGCAGTTGGGAGATGTGGCACACGTCTCCGCTGGCTACATCTGCGGGAAGTGCACCCAGCTACAGCTCCTTGAAAACCGTGTTAGGGAAATGGAGCTGGAGCTGGATGAACTACGGATCATTCGGGAGGCAGAGGGGGTAATTGAGAGGAGTTATCGGGAGTTGGTCACTCCTAAGGCTCAGGACGAGGATAGATGGGTTACAGTTAGGGGGAGGAAAGGGGACAGACAGACAGTGCAGAGATCCCCTGTGGGCATTCCCCTCAGCAATAAGTATACCGTTTTGGATACTGCTGGGGGGGTTGACCTACCAGAGGAAAGCCATAGTAGTCAGTTCTCTGGCACTGAGCCTGACACTGTGGCAAAGAAGGGAAGGGGGCAGAATAGAAAAGTACTCGTGGTAGGGGACTCGATAGTTAGGGGAATCGACAGGAGATTTTGTGGGCAAGATCGGGATTCCCGGAAGGTATGTTGCCTCCCTGGTGCCAGGGTCCGGGACGTCTCCGATCGGGTGTATAAAGTTCTGAAAGGGGAGGGTGAACAGCCAGAAATCGTGTTACATATTGGCACAAATGATATAGCCAGAAATAGGTTTGAGGATATAAAAAGTGATTTCAGGGAGTTAGGATGGAAGCTGCAGAGCAGGACGAACAGAGTAGTGTTCTCTGGTTTACTACCGGTGCCACGAGATAGCGAGGTGAGGAACAGGGAGCGGGCGCAGCTGAACACGTGGCTACGCAGCTGGTGTAGGAGGGAGGGTTTCAGATATGTTGATAATTGGGATGCCTTCTGGGGAAGGTGGGACCTGTACAAGAAGGACGGGTTGCATCTGAACTGGAAGGGGACCAATGTCCTGGGTGGAAGGTTTGCTCGAGTAGTTCGAGAGGGTTTAAACTAGTATGGCAGGGGGGTGGGAACCTGAGCTGTATACCAGAGGTGAGCGTTGATGCAGGTGAGGCAGTAGCAAGAGGTAGACCAGCTAGTGGGAAGGATTTTCCTGGGAAGGAACCAAGGGATCGGTTAAAGTGTGTTTGCTTTAATGCAAGGAGTATCAGGAATAAAAGTGATGAACTTAGAGCATGGATCAGTACCTGGTGCTATGATGTTGTGGCCATAACAGAGACATGGGTTTCTCATGGGCTGGAATGGTTGCTGGATATTCCAGGGTTTAGAACATTTAAAAAGAATAGGGAGGGGGGAAAAAGAGGAGGGGGTGTAGCACTACTAATCAGAGAGGGTATCACAGCTACAGAAGCTTCCATTGTCGAGGAAGATCTGCCTACTGAGTCAGTATGGGTGGAAATTAGGAACAGCAAGGGAGTAGTCACCTCGTTAGGGGTTTACTACAGGCCCCCCAATAGCAGCAGGGAGATTGTAGAAAGCATAGGTCGACAGATTTTGGAAAAGTGTGGACGCAGTAGGGTTGTTGTAATGGGTGACTTTAACTTTCCTAATATTGATTGGAACCTCCTTCGAGCAGAAGATTTGAATGGAGCTGTTTTTGTAAGGTGTGTTCAGGAGGGTTTCCTAACGCAGTACGTTGACAGGCCGACGAGGGGAGAGGCCATTCTAGACTTGGTGCTCGGAAACGAGCCGGGGCAGGTATCAGATCTTGTGGTGGGAGAGCATTTTGGTGATAGTGACCATAACACTCTCTCATTCTACATAGCTATGGAGAAGGAGAGGATTAGGCAAAATGGGAGGATATTTAATTGGGGAAGAGGAAACTATGATGCGATTAGACACGAGTTAGGAAGCATGGACTGGGAGCAGTTGTTCCATGGTAAGGGAACTATAGACATGTGGAGATGGTTTAAGGAACAGTTGTTGGGAGTGATGAGTAAATATGTCCCTCTGAGACAGGCAAGACGGGGTAAGATAAAGGAACCTTGGATGACGAGAGCGGTGGAGCTTCTAGTGAAAAGGAAGAAGGTAGCTTACATAAGGTGGAGGAAGCTAGGGTCAAGTTCAGCTAGAGAGGATTACATGCAGGCAAGGAAGGAGCTCAAAAATGGTCTGAGGAGAGCCAGGAGGGGGCACGAGAAAGGCTTGGCAGAAGGAATCCGGGAAAACACAAAGGCATTTTACACTTACGTGAGGAATAAGAGAATGGTCAAAGAAAGAGTAGGGCCGATCAGGGATAGCATAGGGAACTTGTGTGTGGAGCCTGAGGAGGTAGGGGAAGCCCTAAATGAGTTTTTTGCTTCTGTCTTTACGAAAGAAACGACCTGTGTAGTGAATGAAACCTTTGAAGAGCAGGTGTGCATGCTGGAATGGATAGAGATAGAGGAAGCTGATGTACTGAAAATTTTGTCAAACATTAAGATTGACAAGTCGCCAGGCCCGGATCAGATTTGTCCTCGGCTGCTTTGGGAAGCGGGAAATGCAATTGCTTCGCCACTTGCGAAGATCTTTGCATCCTCGCTCTCCACTGGAGTCGTACCTGAGGACTGGAGAGAGGCAAATGTAATTCCTCTCTTCAAGAAAGGAAATAGGGAAATCCCCGGCAATTATAGACCGGTAAGTCTCACGTCTGTCGTCTGCAAGGTGTTAGAAAGGATTCTGAGGGATAAGATTTATGACCATCTGGAAGAGCATGGCTTGATCAAATACAGTCAACACGGCTTTGTGAGGGGTAGGTCATGCCTTACAAACCTTATCGAGTTTTTTGAGGATGTGACTAGTAAGGTTGATGAGGGTCAAGCTGTGGATGTGGTGTATATGGACTTCAGTAAGGCATTTGATAAGGTTCCCCATGGAAGGCTCATTCAGAAGGTCAGGAGGAATGGGATACAGGGGAACTTAGCTGCTTGGATACAGAATTGGCTGGCCAACAGAAGACAGCGAGTGGTAGTAGAAGGAAAATATTCTGCCTGGAAGTCAGTGGTGAGTGGGGTTCCACAGGGCTCTGTCCTTGGGCCTCTACTGTTTGTAATTTTTATTAATGACTTGGACGAGGGAATTGAAGGATGGGTCAGCAAGTTTGCAGACGACACAAAGGTCGGAGGTGTCGTTGACAGTATAGAGGGCTGTTGTAGGCTGCAGCGGGACATTGACAGGATGCAGAGATGGGCTGAGAGGTGGCAGATGGAGTTCAACCTGGATAAATGCGAGGTGATGCATTTTGGAAGGTCGAATTTGAAAACTGAGTACAGGATTAAGGATAGGATTCTTGGCAGCGTGGAGGAACAGAGGGATCTTGGTGTGCAGATACATAGATCCCTTAAAATGGCCACCCAAGTGGACAGGGTTGTTAAGAAAGCATATGGTGTTTTGGCTTTCATTAACAGGGGGATTGAGTTTAAGAGTCGTGAGATCTTGTTGCAGCTCTATAAAACTTTGGTTAGACCGCACTTGGAATACTGCGTCCAGTTCTGGGCGCCCTATTATAGGAAAGATGTGGATGCTTTGGAGAGGGTTCAGAGGAGGTTTACCAGGATGCTGCCTGGACTGGAGGGCTTATCTTATGAAGAGAGGTTGACTGAGCTCGGTCTCTTTTCATTGGAGAAAAGGAGGAGGAGAGGGGACCTAATTGAGGTATACAAGATAATGAGAGGCATAGATAGAGTCGATAGCCAGAGACTATTTCCCAGGGCAGAAATGGCTAGCACGAGGGGTCATAGTTTTAAGCTGGTTGGTGGAAAGTATAGAGGGGATGTCAGAGGCAGGTTCTTTACGCAGAGAGTTGTGAGAGCATGGAATGCGTTGCCAGCAGCAGTTGTGGAAGCAAGGTCATTGGGGTCATTTAAGAGACTGCTGGACATGCATATGGTCACAGAAATTTGAGGGTGCATCCATGAGGATCAATGGTCGGCACAACATTGTGGGCTGAAGGGCCTGTC
The DNA here is from genome assembly GCF_030684315.1 of Stegostoma tigrinum. NCBI lineage: Eukaryota > Metazoa > Chordata > Chondrichthyes > Orectolobiformes > Stegostomatidae > Stegostoma > Stegostoma tigrinum. The sequence goes on along the minus strand of NC_081359.1, from coordinate 10,546,481 downwards.
TGTGCTGTACTGTTCTATGTTCTATGTTCTATACAAATGCACATTCTTTCTTTAGGAGTCAACGACTAGCAAAACTGTACTGCTAGAGGTTGGAAGTGAATGTATTTCAAACTGGATAAATCACCAAACACTTGTTGTGAAAGTGGATATATAAAAAATATTTTTCTGTCAAGAATTGCATAAGCATACTATTCCATTTCAGGCATCAGTGTGTATTGACATTTAGAATTCAACATTGAAAGAATATATTAGAAAACTTGTTTTTCTATCCATTTCTAGATCTGAGAGGATTCAGCAGAATGACCATTAAACTGTGAGGTTTAACAAACAATTTCTGTCATAGATCAATAAAAAATAAGCTTTGTCAGGGACTGGACAATATTTATTGATATTAGATATAGACTCACCATATCCTGACATTCTGCCCATTATTGTTTTCTTCTGGAATGAGAGGAAAGGACAGATTGAGTGACATGAAAATGGCTGCAGGGCATGGTGACATGGGCTCTTCTGCCAGTCCTTGGGATAAGAAGTACCTTCCTCTGCACCACCTTGTCTACCAGGAGCTCCAGGTGTCTATCTGCAACACAAATGGCAAACTTTCCTTACCATTACATGTCTGGCGAAAAATGTCAGAAAATGTTCAGAGCAGCTCCGGACTGCCAACTGATCATCAAGTTTACAACTGTGTTTAAATATGGCATCGGGCCAGAAATCCCAGTAGCGCTGAATACTTCAGTGTACAGTTGGTGGGAGTAAACAAAAAGGCATGGTGTATAAGTAATGAGGTGAGTTCGGGAAGATAGTGTGAATGAACTCTTTACAGATTATTAAGAGAAACTCTTGAAACTCACCAACATTGGCATTTAGCTGATATCTGGTAACATATTCTATGTTGTGTACTTTCTGCTGTTTCTTACATTACATGCACATAACTGACTGACAGACCATACTACAGCAACTCCAACGCACTGAGAAAGTGACTGAAATCAAGACTTTATACTGCAATATCACTTATCATGACGACATGTCATTGTCTTAAAGGTAAATATCTGTTTGGTCTGGAATCTATGCAATAACAAATTTCCAGTGTGAATAACCTCTTAACTCTAGTATTTTTCCTGAAGCTCATTTGTTTAGCTGTTACAGTTCATCATCCTTCTTCAGATTTATGTTCCTTTTTGTCTATATCACATATGGAATTCTTTCTGATGCTTTTGAGAATGAATGCACTTTTTTCAATCTTTCTTTACATTCAGGCTCATTAGTAATCTTTAGGGTGCAGCGTCGTCCCTCATTTCAAAAGACCCTGGCATTCTGCTTTTATTAGCTCTTTGAAAGATATCTCTAATAACTCTCATTCCCCTTATTATTCTCAGACCCCAGCAAATCCCGAGATTTAAGTTCTCTGTCTAGCTCTTTATTATCTGTTTCAGTAACATTCGTAGACCTTGTATACTTTACCATATTCTACATGCAATATTTTATTGCATTTCATTTCCATTCTAATTTTCAGAGTGTATTTTATTTATTCGGTAGCTCTTTGCATCTGCAGAGTCCTGACACCCCATCACTCTATCAACACACATCCCCCAACTCTTAATTAATGTTGCCCATGCACTTGAACAAATCAAATTTGTATGTCACTTTGCAGTGTGCAATGCTCTTTAGAAAATATGTAGTGGTAGGAAATTTAAATATGGTAGCTCTAGTAAAAATGGCACCAAATGATATGTGTGACATTGAAGTAATGGAAGCCAAACACTTTCATCAATCATCCAAGTAAATTTGACTCACATCAAAATTTCTGAAAAATAACAGTTTCTCATGATTTGGTGTATGGTACCATATTTACTTACCAGATCTACAAATTAGATTATAATTATTTTTATTCATTTATCAAATCCTTCAGTGACAGCTGACCTATTGACTATGAGCCTGCCTCAGGCAAAACAAGACATCTGCCTGATAGACATAGATCAGATGACAAATGGTAGCAGATTATGTCTTTGCAGATAAGGGTCAAAGGTCTCACATAACAGTTGACACCAGGAAACCACCACGCTTTCTCACACATTGACAGATTTGTGAGTCACTGCTGTCAGTGGGAAAAGAAAGAATGAGTCTTCAATTTAAAAGAAAAGTTAAGGGATAGCAACCGTCCCTTTCTTTTTAACAGTTATTTTCTTCTGAGTAGTTTTTTCACTGAAGGTGCTAATTTATGAAACCTCAGTGTTAACTTTAACAGCACCCAGCTATGTGTCAATTTCAGGGAGTTTCATGGAGGATTTCTCTCTATGAGATCTTGTGAAGTTCTCACAGTTTTCCGCATTGTGCTCCATTGGCAATGCACCACTCCTCTATGGCACTCCACTCAAAATATTCCATGCCCGGAAGTGATGCACGTCCACACCACTGCCAGAACGTCCCAGGATTCCTGACACTGGCACCATTTTTAAAATTTAGCTGTGCGCCAGTTTACAAGCCTGACCGTGTGGTTAGAGGGGAATGAAAGAAAGCTTCTGAGCACACTTATGTGGAAATGGTGATGCTTCGTAGCAAATACAAGTTCGCCTTCATAAAGAAATTGCTACTTTAATGCCTATCTCATCAGCTGTCTTTGTAATTGCAAGAATCAAGCTACATGGATTACCCATCCTTTGTGTCTTTCCATGTTAGATACCTAAGAAAGCAATATTCTTTCCCTAATGGCCAAATTGTCATAACACCTTCTCATTGATCAGTGTGGGAGCATTGCCTACTTTCAAATAATTGAAAACATTCACATATATTCAACAATAACAAAAGCAAGAAAAAAAACCAGAAAAAAAGTTATATTTTAGTTCTGGGACCATACAGAAACAACTTGCCTTTCAAGCAAAAACAAATTTACACTCAGTGAACGATTGATTGAATGAAGCCTCACTGCACTGATCTTGGGCATACTAGAACCAACTGTCAATCCATTCCTGCCTGTTTGCTGCCCCAATGTCTCACTGATCTATCATCCTGAATGTATCACCATTTCTGTTCAATGTCCTCATTGTTCTCCTCCGAAGAAACTGCGTTCAGCCTACCCTGTCTTTGACTGCTCTAGTCGTTTGGAGCACAATTCATTTTTAGTGAGCAGACCCCAGGATTGACTATGGCCCACTCCCCTCATTGACTTGGAATGGACAGCTCCAACTGTTGGATGACTGGATCCCTGTGGATTGTATGAATCCCCTGGAGTAATTTCGGTGTAGCTCCTTTACTGAACTCACCATGACTTCCTTGACTGGTTTCACCAAATTTGCTTATAGAGATAGAGATTTCATACTTCTACTGCCCTAAGCAGCTGGATGATAAAGTCGAAGGACCTGTACCAGTATCAGATACTGTCCATGACATCCTCTGCTGCTAAATCTGACTCCCTTGGCCTTCCTGGGGACTACTCCTTTTAGACTTTGATACATGGCCACTTGGTTGAATCACAAGTAGTATGTTTGTTGTATGTGTTGCTGGCACATAGTGTAGGTCCAACACTGGTGGAGAAAAGTCATTGATGCAGCAATATACCTGAACCTACACTGAATACTGCTGACAACCAGGGGACAAACTGCCTGGCTTTACATCTGCACTAAACAGCAATGCAAACATAAATATTATGAACTTTTAAGATCTGGATGAGATAGCAAAATGCAAAAAGGCAAGGTAAGACGGAGATGCTGTGAGTATCTGAGCAGGTGCAAAGTGAGTGGGCTTTAATTTGGCAAGCAAGGGGCCCTGAGGTACACCCTGATCCAATCCATGAGGTGGGTGCTTCTCACTATGCACAAAGTGGCCTGGCATGTGCAATGGATGATGTCGGTGTAGTTTGATGGAGCTGGATAAGTGGGTCAGAAATGTGTCATGCTGGCACAGTGGTTAACACTGCTGCCTCACAGTGCCAGGGACCCAAGTTTGTATCCACCCCAGTTCTGGGGAAGGGTCACTGGACCTGAAATACTAACTCTGATGTTTCCTTCACAGATGCTGCCAGACCTGCTGAGCTTTTCCAGCAACTTCTGTTTTCACTCCAGTTTCTTCCCACAGCCCAGGGATACACAGATGAGATGGATTAGCCATGGGAAATGTGGGGCTATGGGGATGGGCCAGGCAGGTAGTTCTGTGTGGGATGTCCTTGGAGGGTCAGTGTGGGCCTGATGGGCTGAATGGCCTGTTTTCATACTGTAGGGATTCAATGATACGGTGAGGCTGATACAGTCAGCCTCCGTGGACAGGGACAGTAGGTGGCTACTGCCTATGGAATGTACCCTCAGATGTTAACTGTGGTCTAAGCCAGAGGCCCTGAGAAGCAAGCAGTTTTCTGGAGTGACCAGATAGCCACTCTGACTTTCACATTGGGAACTGTCACCATAAAGTTTCCAAGCAGCATGTGGAAGCTAAAAAAAAGCTAATCAATGGGGCAACATTAGGTCACAATGCCAAACAAACATATGCTAATAGTCCTCTTGCTGCTCACTGGCAAGAATTTTGTTTTGCCATTCAACCCATAGTTGGAAAGTGGGATTTTTTCGCACAGGATGTGGAGAATAACCTCACTACCAACCTCACGAGAGTTTTCTCACCAAAGTTCATGTCATCTAGTGCTTGGGAAGATACCACCCTTGACTGCAGAATCCAACTTTCACAGTCAAGAACCTACCATATATACTCGAGTAGAAGTCAATCTCATGTAATAGTCGACCCCCTAATTTTGACCAAAAAATCTGGAATTTTCCATATAGCTCACATAAACATCATCCCTAGTTCTTCACAGATAACAGATCAACATTTGTGAGTCGAAGTATTATCCTGTACATAAATGTTACTATGAGGAAATGAATTTTTTCGTGCTATTATGTGTTTTGATGTACAATTTCCACCAACGTTGGGCTACGGATTTCTTAAATTCATTATCAAATGAGCATGAAAATGAGTATAACTAGTGTGTTACTATGTTTATCACACCATCATTTCTAAAATAAGATAGGCCTATATGCATTTACTTTTTATAATTGCTGTATCCCTGACTTCTTCCTTCCATTGTACAGGATTCGTTTGGATGCACAGCTGTCGATGGTTTCTCACAGCTGCAATGATTGGTGAGACTGTATGAGAGTCAAATGTCTGATAACTTTTTTTTAAAATCAGAAATAACAGCTGAAAATTTTAGCTTGACAAACTAAACAACAGTAAATGAAATAAAACAGAGGGAAATATAAAGATTTGGCACAAAATTTTAAGATGTATCAGGTCAGAGTTGGGTGACAACCTCCCTTTGTGTGCAGGTCAGCTGAGCTCAATTCCCCTGTAGCACTGAATTTCAGACCCTCAACAGTCGTATCCATGTAATAGTCGGCCCCATAAATTTAACCTTAAAAAATAGTCTAAAAATTCGTCTTTTACATGAGCATGTATGATAATTTCTTCCGGTTGTACCCTATTTTTCAAAACTAACTCCCTATTGCTTAAGTTGTTCAAGGGCTAGGAATATCTGTCCACAATTATCTGGCCAAGTGGCAAATTAAATAATGTGTTAAAAATTGGCAAGTAACTTATATCAAGCAATATACTCAACAATGGAATGTGTTTGTGTATTTACCTTGGGAAAGCAAAGGTAATGATTTGCTTTAGATAATTTGCCAAGAAGTCATGTCATCATTTGTTATAATCAATAACATATTTACTGAAGAAAGCTGTTATGTTTCGCCTTCAATTATGGTACTTCAGTAGTTTCCTCTGTTAGTTTAAAATTTAATAATGCAAACACTTTGGTTTGCTTATCACTAGAGACATAGCTTTTACAATAATAAATTCTGTCAATCCCTTCAGAAAACATTTTTATTGAACAATTTGATAACTCAGTGTTTAAGTATGAATTAGGTTGTTCTACTTTTCTTAAACTGTATTTCAAAACTTTACATGCACTTATATATTTCATGAATGTATTAAATGATTTAATTACACAATGGAATCAATACCATAGTATAATACTTTACTGCTGAAATCAGCTGGGACTAATGCAGGTTTAAGGACAAAAGTCATTTATTTGTCTTGATTGCAGCAGTTTTCCTGGCTTGGTTACTGAGAAGGTTTGTCTTCCCCATGGTCCTACTAGTTGCACTGATGTTAGTTAGATAATAGTTATTGCTAATCTGTTTTCTACCAAGGGGAAGTAGTTTGGGTGTGGGACTGGGTGGCCCTGTAAATATCATGAGACAGATTCATTTTAATTGGGGTGACAATTGCAGTCACATATTTGTGATAGGGATGGGTGGGGCTTTTGACTTTAACAAATTGGGACATTGTTGTAGTTGGAAAGAAAGGACCTCGACCTATATTCACCTGAAGGTTGTGGTTTAAGGGTGTAGGTTTTGATGTGAGGCTAGGCAGGGGAGATAGACGTGGAGGGGTTCTGTCTAGCCTGAAGTAAACTCGGTCCTGCAGAACTATAGTTGGTCATTGTTAATTACCTCCCAAAGTAGCAGCATTTTTGAATATTATGGCTTTCCCAATATAGATAAGTGATACTGAGAGAGCTTAAACTGGCCACCTTATGTACAACCATTTGCATTTGGATTATCCCTGCCATTGTTTGTTCAGATCCATCTCAATGCCATTCTGAATTCTCGTAGTCCTTGATTGATGATTTATAAAAAAAATCAAGCAGTTGATTAGATGTTTGCTGCAAGATTGACACATAATTTTAAAATTAATGTATCTGAGCCACTCAGTGACTAAACCTTGTGAGACAATATCTGTCTCCTGTTCTGTGTCGGTTTAAAATACATGAGATGTCCAATCTGATGAATGTGGGTGTGTTGCTCGAATGGTTATAATTGTTGAGCTTAAACTTGACTGATGAGACTGGAATTAGTTGAATGAATGCATAGAAATATTGATTTACATTAAGTATCCCTGATCTCAGAATACAATGGGAAGGCAGTTCCAATCAGTTAAGATGGCCTATATGTTATCGTGGAGGAAGCTATAAAAAATGGCTTAGTTTGCTATGTCATCTACAACCAGGTATTTAAGCTAACCACTGAAAATAAGAAAGAGTCTCACAAATGTTTTCCTACATATAGGATAGCTTCCACGTTTTGATGTTGTTTATCTTACAACCTGAGAATTACCCAGAATTACATGAATTTTGATAATAGTGACATTTTGTTACACAGCACATAGCCTTAACTAAGAGGCTGACATTTGGGTTCTCAGCATTCCCATTCTGTCTGAACTTCCCTTGAACAATAGTGCCAGAGGTGCTGTGGGCAATCCGTGCCTAATTATTCAGTGGGCTGGAAGTGCAGAGAAGTGGAGGCATTGGTGCTGGCTTGGTCTAAAAACAATAGTTCTGAGTCAGTTACCAAAGGTCAATATTGCAAAAGGAATTATTATTCCATCTGAAAAGCTTTACTGAATCCAGAACCAGTGCACTTACAATGCTGGCTTACTCTCCTTTAAGTGATGTTTTCCTACAAAACCGATCTTGTCTGCGAGGATAAAACCTCAGTGCTAAGGCAGGAAGATTGAAACTTGGCTAATATTACAAACACAGGCATGAACAGGGTTTTTTTTAACTTTATGGTGATTTTATTTCCAATATTTTAACCTGATTGAAACTGTGTTATAAGGAGATGCTTGGCTTTAGCATCTTATGAAAAAGCATTAACAAGGGAGGTATGGGCATCAGAATTAAAGCCTATAATGTTCACCAGATTATTTATCAGATCCTGATTTCAGAGCATTTTGGAATCTTCTTCTCGCTTTCGGATAAAGCAAAGGACAGTGGGTACTGGAGATCCGAAACAGACTGAAATAGAAATTGCTGGAGAAACTCAGCAAGTTTGGCAGCATCTGAGGAGAGAAATCAGAGTTAACATTTGGGTTCAGTGGCCCTTCTTTGGATCTGAAAACAGCTAGGAAAGGTGGCAGTTATGTTGAATATAGGGGGTATGCAGATAGGAGTGAGCAGATAGGTAGAGAAGGAGTCTGGAGAGAGATAGAGAGTGAGAGAAAGAGTAGGCAGACAAGGGAATGTTGATATTAAGCTGAAGAAGAGAAGCTAGAAATGTTGTAATGGTGGCTATGAGTGGTTGGAAATTGATTGGCTATGCTGAAAGCAACACTTTTAATGCTAGGCTCCGGAATTGCAGAAGTAGATAATAGACCAGAAAGGAAGTGTTCCTATTCCAAAATTATTAACTTGATGTTAACTCCTGAAGACTGTACAATACTGCAAAGGATGGCATGGTGGCTCAGTGGTTAGTATTGTTGCCTCACAGTGCCAGGGACCTGAGTTCAATTCCAGCCTTGTTTGACAGTCTTGTGTGGAATTTGCATGTTCTCCCTGTGTCTGCGTGGGTTTCCTTCGGGTGGTCCAGTTTTGTCCCACAGTCCAGAGATGTGCAGGTTAGATAGATGGGCTATGCTAGATTGCTCATTGTATCCAGAGATGTGCAGGCTAGGTGGATTAACCAAGGGAAATGTGGGGCTATAGGGATAGGTGGAGGGGTGGGTTGGGGTGGGATGTTCTTTGAAGGTTCAGTGTGGACTTGATGGGCCAAATGGCCTGCTTCCACACTGTAGGGATTCTAAGAAAGATATTTATTACCAGGCTCGCCATGAGTTTATTAACTAATACCTTTTTCAATAGCTAAGGGGAAGATGAGGTGTTGTACTTACAGCTTGAGTTGAGCCTCGCTGAAGCAGAAGGTAATATGTTTACACTCTTCTCCCTCCACCAAAAGAAATGCTATCTATGGGCTTCCTTCACCCTCGCTTAAAGCTTCTAACCGGTTCCTCAGTGCAAACAGCAGAACTTTAGGTATATATAGGTACCTCTTTGGCCACTCCTCTCTTTCTACAACAAACCTAGCAACGTTTGGCTGTCTTTCCAACTCCTCAGGACTTCACCTGAGACCTCATTACTTGAAGGGAACTAGCAGCAGTGCCTCATCTTTCTGCATTTGCTTCATCTTGCTTCTAAGTGCCCATCTGCCCAATGGCTTGAAGACAACAAACCTTCTACTTTGATTGTCTTCGATCAACATGGAGTTACCTTTTGTGACTTTCATTCCCAGACAAAAACTGACCCAGGCACTTGAACTGGAGTTCACTGACACTTGGATTGATCTCTAGGTGAATTATCCGAAGTATCCAGGATTGTGCTGCCCATCTTCTGAAGTAGGAATAAATGTTCCAGGCCTAGAAACATCTTTTGCTTAAATGTTACAGTTTCAACAGGCTACCAGTCCGTACAGTGCAGGTGAATATAGAGAATGGATTCATCAGAGACAGTAAGAACTGCGGATGCTGGAGTCAGAGATAACACAGAGTGGAGCCGGAGGAACACAGCAGGCCAGCCAGCATCAGAGGAGCAGAAAAGCTGACTTATTTGGGTTGATACCTTTCTTCAGAAATCAGGGAAGGGTAAGGGAGTTCTGAAATAAAGAGAGAGGAGTGATGGGGCTGAGGAAGGGAGGTGGGATGGCAATAGGTGAGTGCAGGTAGGCAATGGTGGGGATTGGTCAGTGAGGTTAGAGGGGTTGATAGGTGAGAGAGAAGGAGGTCAGGTTGTGTCAGGTAAAGGTGGCAGGGATGAGAGGGTGGGTTGGTCATGGCAAAAGGCTGGGGATGGGGAGATTTTGAAACTGGTAAAATCCATGTTTAGCCATTGGGCTGTAGGTTCCCTGAGGCGGAATATGAGGTGCTACTCCTCCAGTTTCCAGGTGGCATCCTTATGACACTGGAGGAGGTCCAGGATGGGCATGTCACCCAGAGGGTGGGAGGGGGAGTTGAAATGGGTCAAGACTGGAAGGTGTTGTCATTTGTCACGAACAGAGCGTAGGTGCTGGACAAAGTGGTCTCCGAGCCTCTGCTTGGTCTCAACGATGTAGAGGAAGCCACATCGGGAGCAGCAGACGCAGTAGGCTCCCATTCTTTTTGCTGGGACTTTTTGTGGGTGGGTGTTGTTACAATTATTAGTGAAGATTGCCAACCGTCTACTAGCCTCATACTTTTCCAGAAAATTGTTGGTGTGGATTGGGTACCAAAAATCTCCTTTGTACATGTAATTTTGTTTTATTCAAGTCGTCTAATGCTCATCTGATTTTCCAAACCAAACTGCATACAAATATAGCCAGTACAAACTTTGGAAAATCCTTATAATCAATTGCACAATTAACCTCAATCATATAGGTAGGTCAGAAGCAATCTGAGAACATATGAGCAGAGAGCATAGAAGTTATTTGGTTGGAGGAGCAAATTACAGCAGATGCTGGAATCTGTACTGAAAACCACAAATGCTGGAGATCACAGTGGATCAGGCAGCGTCCATGGAAAAAGAGTAAGCCAACATTTGGAGTCTAGATGATGCTTCATCAGAGCTGATGCGAAGTGTAGAGAGGGTAGCATATATGCAATAGTGGGAGGTGGAGCAAGGAAGGAGTATTAGGGCAGAAACTTAATTTGAACTATCAACATCCTTCCTGCTCCAGCCCATCCCACCCCCCTCAGAAATCAAGAAGGGACCAGACCCGAAATGTCAGCTTTCCTGCTCCTCTGATGCTGCCTGGCCTGCGGTGTTCCTCCAGCTCTACACCTTGTTATCTCAGGCTCCAGCATCGGCAGTCCCTGCTATCTCTGAGATGGTGAGGGTTGCTGCTTTTCCAACCAGATGCTATTCGCTACTTGGATCTCTTAAGGGCAGTCGGCATGCAAGGTTTCTGAAAAGCAAACATACTGGTTCCTAGGTGGGCCCCTTGTCCAAAGTCCCTCAGTGCCTGATCAGGATTCTGACATGGGAAAACGAGAACCCTGCCCTTACCTCTGATATCGCTAACCAAACTCATCCACCTTTCTGTCACACCCAGTCCTCTATACCCCTCCCTAATTCACTCACAATTGATCCGGGATCCATGTTGATCTTAGGCCTCTGCAATGAGGATCGAACGCCAAGCTGTTAACATCAGTCTGACCCACATGAGACATCCAGCCAATTGGCTGCTCAGAGGAATCTAAGTTGCTGTGGCAACATATATTTCTACACGCACGTTGCAGCCTGGAGCTACGGATATTGATGGTAATGGCTTTAATTTCCACTCCACTTGAGCAGGAATTTTTTCTACCTGCTGCTGTTATATACACAAATGATTTACAGACTGATACACAAACTGTTTGGTCACCTCGTGAATCCACCTTCAACTCCCGAACTGAGACTTGAACCCCAGGTTTGTGGCTCAGAAACAGGCACATTACTGCCATACTACAAGCTCCTCTACTTAAAAAGCAGAGAAATGTAATTTAAAATCACTGACAAGTTCTGCTTTTTTACTTACATAATTAGAGGCTACAGCACCATCAAAGTGGCACCTTTATAGTTGGCACAAACAATAAACACCAAAATTAAATTTAAAACGTTTAAAAATTAAATAAGGATTTTATTTCTGCTGTCAACCTTGTTCTCTAGTCCCAATGGTGCCTTCTAAAGGCTTCAAATTTATCTCCTAAATGATCTGATAACGTGTGCTTCTTTAGTGTCTAATAAATTATTTTACAGTGCTACAAATTTCAAAATAAATTACTAATGCTATTCTCAATCAAAACAAGATGAAATTGAGATGAGAAATCCAATTCCAATAGTATATTTGCATTGTTAAGTAAAGGGTGGCCCAATTTGTGAATAGATTAGATAACAAAACATAATCCGAAACTGGTTACTGAAAGTGCACAATGGGAAAACAGGCAATGGATGTCAGTGGGAATCGGTAACATGTAAAGCAGCAGGTTTGAATTTCTTTTTGCTGTCATGCTGGATTCCTGTATGAAGTCCCATCTGCCTAGAGGGCTAATGATTTAACAAATCAAATCTGAGGCTTAAACTGTTTGCAGAAATGTATATATAATTCAGAAGGCAGGATAAAGACAAATATCCTGGGTTTTTGGTTAATTTGGCCGTTGGACAGTGGGGAGATACCCTGCAAAACTACTCAACAGACACAAAACAATTGATCAGATGGCAATTTGTTTGCTCAAAGGCTAGATGTTTACTTGCTCTCCCCTCCATGTCACTCTCACGAGAACAGTACTATTATTGTCAAACAAATTGACTCCCATTTAACTCTCCTGCATAAAATACATATTACAGTCTGGTCTCATAGTGGAAGTAAACAATCCTACGATCTCCTGAGATATACTAACGTTTGGCCGGCCGGTAATGTTATTGTGCTGGTAGAAGCACCAATTGTAACGAGAGCATCAACTTTTCATTGAACAGGGCTCTGTTTAAATTGTTGATGAATCGTGATGGTTCTTGTTGGGCCACTAGATGGAGCACTTTGCATGAGTGGAGTGTTCTGCCTTGGGGAATTCAGCAAGAACATTGTCATCTAACAGTAGCACATCTTTATCATTGCTGAATATAGAACAGGTATGATCTGGACATTTCAGTAACTGCTTTAGGCAAAATACAGCAATGGATGTGGTGATTGAAGTGGGTAAAGCAGTATATATGACGAGCTCCTGCCAGACATTTCAACATCCCTTTGCTTCATGACTCCCCCAAGTAATATTTTTGGAAGGAACAGTTGGATTCTGAGTTTATTAAAGAAGGAAAGATTTATTGTCAGATATATACAGTACCATTTGTGGGCTCCTGTTAGATAAAGACATTATACAGCTCAACCGAACAATGCAAGAATAGCGTACTATAAACATTTAATTTAGTCAGCAGCTGTAAGACCATATGACCGTAAGGTACAGGAACAGAATTAGGCCATTCAGCTCATCAAGTTGCTTCACCATTCAATCATGGCTGATATTTCCTCAATCCCATTTTCCTGCCTTCTCCCTTTTAGTCCCCTTATTAATTTGACACTCCTAGTTTCTCTTAAATTGTATTTGTCTGACTTGAAATGCTATCATTTATCTGATATTTATAATATTCTTGGTCTCATTATAAAGTCTGTTGACGGGAGAGGAATATTGGCATTATTTAAGAAACACTCTACTGTCGCTTCATCTTACTATAAGGCTGCAGGGGAAGAAAGATCATGTGACATGGTTGCAATTTGTGTAATGATGCATACTTTGTCATATTACCTTATTACAGTCAGACTTCATCCCTTATCCTTGGTCATTTACAATTGTAGTTCCTCTCCCATTTTGCGGTTTAAATCCATTTTTTTTACTGAATACGGAATTAAAATACCACAATTTTCATTTATGCATATGGAGATACAATTCTGTTTCTAAACCAAAACAAAATTCTTAATCTCCCCCCATATTTGATGTGTTAAAAAGCCTGATTGACCCACTTAAGAAAAGTTCTGCTATTACTATGTGTATGCAGGCAACATATTTATTATCTTTCCACTCACTTCATGCTCTCATTGCCTGAAATAACGAGCCAGGGAAGCGCTGTTACCGATTTTGTTGAGTTGAAGCAGACACTGTTCATATATATGCTCTTCCAGTTCAGCAAACGAACCATTTGCAACTAAATCACTTTGGGTTTATCAAATTGTCTCAGTAAATTGTTGGAATGATGGGTAAGGCTGGTAAGATTAGGGAACAATGGATGAGTAAAGATATTGAGGTTCTAGTCAAGAATAGAAAATAATCTTTTTTTAGATATGGACTACTTGGTTCAATTGAATCTCGTAATTGATGTAAAACATGTAGGGGCATTTTTAAGATGGAAATCAGTAAGGCACAGAGGGAATATGAGATAACATTGACAGATAATTTTAAGGATAATCCAAAGAGTTTCTACAAATATATTAAGAGCAAGATGGTGACTAGAGAGAGGGCAGGACCCCTTAAAGATCAAGAAGTTGTCTTTATATTAAGCCCCAGGAGATAGAAGAGATGCTAAATGAATATTTTGTGCCAGTTTTTACTGTGGAGAAAGAAATGGAGTGTAGAGAATGCAAAGAAATAAAATTTGATGTTTTAAAAACAGTTCACATTACATAAGAGGAAGTTTGGGAGGTCTTAATAAATATAAATATTCCCCTAGAAAATTCACCAAAACAAACGTGCCTTCAGGAGCACTTTGCATGGTGACTGAAGTGTGTGCTTAGCAGAGTCAACATGTGACCTCCTCTAAATGTTCTCCATCAGACCCACAGCCAAACTGCAGAGCAGAGCAAAGATCCAACACCAGCAGCTACCCTTCCACCATGGATATTGGCACTCGACTTTCAGGGAGCCATCGCCAACATGCTCCAGTGCATTGGCACTGCACCCTGCAGAAATTGACTCATCTAGATGGGTGCACCAAGAACCAGCAGTGTATGGCTGCAATTGGTACTGTACAAGGACGGGAACCCAGTGCGTGGAATGGATCAGGCTCCCTGTCAGGGCTGCTTGCTTGCTCTCTTGTCCTGCATTTTCCTGGCTCCTATTGCATGTCAATGTGATGCATGACTTGCCTTACCTTACTGTGCCTCGCAATGGCAGTTCAGGGTTAAACAACAAGGCAGGTAACCACACTGTGCGGTGGTCCTTAATCAAGGGCTCATACATCTTGTCACACATCAGTATCCACCTGCGCCTGTACCACATGGTAGCAGTGTATCTATCAAAACAAACAGCACCTGCAGCAAGCAGGGGGAACATGCCTGAACCCATTAGTCGGTGCCGTGTGCTCGGCAATTTTGGTGAAGAAGGACCTCCATACCAATCCTGGATCTTGGCCATGGTCAAGCATCCAGTCAGGAAGCAGTTTTTAAAGTCACTCCTGAAATGTGGGCATCGCTGTTGCGCCAATATTTATTGCTCCTCCCTTGAGAAGGCAGTGGCAAGCTGCACCCTTGAATGTTTACAGCCCATTTATGTATGCAGGCCCACAATGGCGTGTGAGGTGGGGGCGGGTGAAGTTCCAGGATGGAACCTGCATGTAGTGATGACATCACAAGATTGGCTGCACTGCTCCACCTCCTCAGCTGTGCCCCCTGTCTCCCCTTCCCCCACCGCACCCCAAAACCAGCCCAGTTCGTCCCCTTCCCCCATCGCACCCCAAAACCAGCCCAGTTCGTCCCCTTCCCCCATCGCACCCCAAAACCAGCCCAGTTCGTCCCCTCCCCCCACTGCACCCCAAAACCAGCCCAGTTCGCCCCCTCCCCCCACTGCACCCCAAAACCAGCCCAGTTCGTCCCCTTCCCCCACCGCACCCCAAAACCAGCCCAGTTCGTCCCCTCCCCCCACCGCACCCCAAAACCAGCCCAGTTTGTCCCCTCCCCCCACTGCACCCCAAAACCAGCCCAGTTCGTCCCCTTCCCCCACCGCACCCCAAAACCAGCCCAATTCATCCCCTCCCCCCACTGCACCCCAAAACCAGCCCAGTTCGTCCCCTCCCACCACTGCACCACACAACCAGCCCAGCTCTTCCCCTCCACCCACTGCATCCCAAAACCAGTCCAACCTGCCTCTGCCTCCCTAACCTGTTCTTCCTCTCACCCATCCCTTCCTCCCACCCCAAGCCGCACCCCCCGCTACCTACTAACCTCATGCCAACTCCTTGACCTGTCCGTCTTCCCTGGACTGACCTATCCCCTCCCTACCTCCCTACCTCCCCACCTATACTCTCCTCTCCACCTATCTTCTTTTCTCTCCATCTTCGGTCCGCCTCCCCCTCTCTCCCTATTTATTCCAGAGCCCTCACCCCATCCCCCTCTCTGATGAAGTGTCTAGGCCTGAAACGTCAGCTTTTGTGCTCCTGAGATGCTGCTTGGCCTGCTGTGTTCATCCAGCCTCACATTTTATTATCTTGGATTCTCCAGCATCTGCAGTTCCCATTATCACCCCTGTATACCTGCCGGCTGCTGATGCTCCTCATAGGGCAACTGCACAAACTTCCTCATGTCCAAGATCACCATGTCCTCTCCTGCCAGGTAGTCTGTGGTCTCGACAGGTTCTCCAATCTCCAGTAGCCTCCGACATTTCTTCTTCACCCATCTGCAGAGTTTTCTCTGTGTGGAACTCACTAGTGCCTGTAGCTGTACCGTGCACCCCTCTGAACCCCATTGAGGCATCTTTACCAGAGCTGGCAGGAACCTTAGCATTCTCACCCAGAAACCTCAAAGCCTGGTCTTTGTGAAAATATCTGACACAAGAGGCTGAAGACTTTGTAGCCAATGGCTAGTGATGGTGTTCAATGTATTACCCTGAGACTCTGGTTGATGTGAGTACTGCTGTGAAATGATAAATGGTACTTACTTGGATGTCAGGACATCGATGTCTCTGCATCCCTGCACAAAACAGTCCCAGTCATCTTCAGGGAGGGCAAGCACTCTCTGCGAGGAGAGGGTGAGGACCTGGATGTCCAGCACCCACGTCCCATCACAACCTGCTCTCGGGTACTGTCTTCTCCTGTGATGGGGGAGAACGCGTTAGAAGTAAGTGGGTGCCAGGTTTGTTGGGCAGTCGCATGTAGGGGAAAGGATTTGAGGTGTTTCAAGGGAGCGTGCAGGCAGCACAGACAGCATGCCAGGCACATGGTGTGGGTAACAAGAGTGAGTGAGGGCATTCATTGTAACAGAGGGGCTGTCAGAGCATGAGCTTTGTTGGGAGGTGGGTGCAGTGCCAGGGATAGAGTGAGTGTGAAGCTGCAGGGAGCAAAGTGTGGCACTTACTCTGGCAAAGTGGGGAAGGATATTCAGCAGTGCAGCCCAGCCTTCCTCACCCCGAAGATGGCACTGAATTGGGTGACAATGGCCTGGCGTGGCGTCTTTTGCTTGTCTTCCAGGAAGAGGGCTCCTCTTTACACGACCACCCCATCCACAAAGCTCCCCAGGTCTCTCTCCAACAAGCATAGTGCAAGCCTCCCTTTCTCCAACAACTCTTCCGACTCCATCTGGGACTGAGCTGGACAGTTTCCAGGTGCAGCAACCCTGAAGGTGCACAGATGGCGCAGATGCCGGGCTGCTGGTCTTCGGCCAGATATCCAGGGACTAGTGAGTTCCTTTGGGAGTGGAGAATCAAAATCACCATGAGGACTGAGATGCCAATGAATGCAGTGAGTTTGATAAGATATGATGAGAGAACAAGTTTGGCCTCATGGCATGAGTCACTCCCTGAATCTCAGTACAACATGCACTTAACCAAAAAACAACCCAAAAGATTCAGTCTTTAAATCTTTCAATTTACCCTTTGGCTCTACAGAGTGTTTGTTCTTTTTCTTCGCTGATACATGATATCAACAGCTGGGGATAGGAGAGGATGTGGTTCCTTATTGCAAATAAATTGGGAGGCTAACAGAATCAGTGCCTTAAGAATGCAAATGGATTCAATGAGGCATCCATTTCTGTTAGTTTTCACAAAAGCCAGTGAGTAGATGGACTGCTGTTAAAATTTGCTAAATGTCACTGCTTCAGTTTAAGCAGAGAGTCTACAACAACATTACCAGCAGCCTTGTCAATTCCCTTCACACATCTGGCACCACAAGTTATTTTTAAATTAATCACATCGGAAAGGGGGTTTGTTTTTTCTTCACTGCGGCAGTTGTGCCAGTATAAATGTTTTGTGATAAGAAACAGTGCAACAGAATTCCAGCAGCTGTACAAAGTCTAGACAAGTTGGGGATAAGTCTGTCTCATAAATAACACATGCTGATAAGTGCAAAGTGATATAAACAGGCAAGGAGATTAAGAAAAGTGTAGCGACAAACAAAATGGTGTCAGCCAAGAGGATATATTACAGGAGAAGTGTTGGGTGAATAAATAATTGAAGCTGCCTGTAAGTACATGGTAGTGCTAAATAATATAAGAATAGCCTTAGCTTGTTTTTGAAACAGCAATACAAAATCACAGCTCGAGATACTGCACTTGCACGGAACACTGAATTTCCTCAACTGAGAGGTTTGTATCCAGTTTTCCAAGAACATTAGAAAAAGAAGAGTTGAATGATCAAACCTGTACCACAGTGCAACTAATGTACACAATCACCTCTCTTCTTTCTCTCACAATCCCCAACTCAACTGAGGTAGCTATAAAACTGAGCTGAAATATAAACCTTAAACTGCCAGATTTAGATCAATGGTAATTTCTACAAATCTGAGTCAGAAGAATTGGGGCTGAGATTTTGTCAACATTGGCAATTTTTTGAAGCCCAAAACTGTGCACCACTTCCACTTTCTCTTTTTTTTAATCATTTTCCATGGGATAGTAATTAGAATTCGAAGTGTCAATGTGGTGCACATTTGATTTAGTGGTGGGGAACATTTACTCAGTGAAATTCATTGTGAGCAGACAATGAAACATCTCTAGACTCAAATGTCCAAAATGGAACGTAGAAAATTGAAGCAAGCTATTCAACTTATCATGCAATCTTTTCCATTCAATATGATCATGGCTGATCCTTCATCACAAAGCAATAGTGTTATTTTCTAAGAGGGTGGCCATGGGCACCCGCATGGGCCCCAGCTATGCCTGCCTCTTTGTAGGTTACGTGGAACAGTCCCTCTTCCGCACCTACACAGGCCCCAAACCCCACCTCTTCCTCCGGTACATTGATGACTGTATCGGCGCCGCCTCTTGCTCCCCAGAGGAGCTTGAACAGTTCATCCACTTCACCAACACCTTCCACCCCAACCTTCAGTTCACCTGGGCCATCTCCAGCACATCCCTCACCTTCCTGGACCTCTCAGTCTCCATCTCAGGCAACCAGCTTGTAACTGATGTCCATTTCAAGCCCACCGACTCCCGCAGCTACCTAAAATACACCTCCTCCCACCCAACATCCTGCAAAAATTCCATCCCCTATTCCCAATTCCTCCGCCTCCGCCGCATCTGCTCCCACGATAAGACATTCCACTCCCGCACATCCCAGATGTCCAAGTTCTTTAAGGACCGCAACTTTCCCCCCACAGTGATCGAGAACGCCCTTGACCGCGTCTCCCGTATTTCCCGCAACACATCCCTCACACCCCGCACCCGCCACAACCGCCCAAATAGGATCCCCTTCGTTCTCACACACCACCCTACCAACCTCCGGATACAACGCATCATCCTCCGACACTTCTGCCATTTACAATCCGACCCCACCACCCAAGACATTTTTCCATCCCCACCCCTGTCTGCTTTCCGGAGAGACCACTCTCTCCGCGTCTCCCTTGTTCGCTCCACACTGCCCTCCAACACCACCACACCCGGCACCTTCCCCTGCAACCACAGGAAATGCTACACTTGCCCCCACACCTCCTCCCTCACCCCTATCCCAGGCCCCAAGATGACATTCCACATTAAGCAGAGGTTCACCTGCACATCTGCCAATGTGGTATACTGCATCCACTGCACCCGGTGTGGCTTCCTCTACATTGGGGAAACCAAGCGGAGGCTTGGAGACCGCTTTGCAGAACACCTCCGCTCAGTTCGCAACAAACAACTGCACCTCCCAGTCGCAAACCATTTCCACTCCCCCTCCCGTTCTCTAGATGACATGTCCATCATGGGCCTCCTGCAGTACCACAATGATGCCACCCGAAGGTTGCAGGAACAGCAACTCATATTCCGCCTGGGAACCCTGCAGCCCAATGGTATCAATGTGGACTTCACCAGTTTCAAAATGTCCCCTTCCCCTACTGCATCCCTAAACCAGCCCAGTTCGTCCCCTCCCCCCACTGCACCACACAACCAGCTCAGCTCTTCCCCCCCACCCACTGCATCCCAAAACCAGTCCAACCTGTCTCTGCCTCCCTAACCGGTTCTTCCTCTCATCCATCCCTTCCTCCCACACCAAGCCGCACCCCCATCTACCTACTAACCTCATCCCACCTCCTTGACCTGTCCGTCTTCCCTGGACTGACCTATCCCCTCCCTACCTCCCCACCTATACTCTCCTCTCCACCTATCTTCTTTACTGTCCATCTTCGGTCCGCCTCCCCCTCTCTCCCTATTTATTCCAGTTCCCTCTCCCCATCCCCCTCTCTGGTGAAGGGTCTAGGCCCGAAACGTCAGCTTTTGTGCTCCTGAGATGCTGCTGGGCCTGCTGTGTTCATCCAGCCTCACATTTTATTATCTTGGAATTCTCCAGCATCTGCAGTTCCCATTATCTCTCGAGTGTTATTCTCTTTCTGTGCACTTTAATGCCTTGATTGCTTAGAAATTTTATTATCTATTTAGTAACTTTATGGGCGGCATGGTGGCTCAGTGGTTAGCACTGCAGCCTCACGGCACCAGGGACCTGGTTTCAACTCCAGCCTCGGACGACTGTCTGTGTGGAGTTTGCACATTCTCCCTGTGTCTGCGTGGGTTTTCCTCCGGGTGCTCCGGTTTCCTCCCACAGTGGTAATGGATTGGCCATGCTAAATTGCCCATAATGTTTAGGGAGGTATGGGTTATGGTGGGATGCTCTGAGGTTTGGTGTGGACTTGTTGGGCCAGAGGGCCTGTATCCACACTGTAGGGAATCTATATCTTCACATTCAGCACTTTAAATGATAGAGAGTGGTGACCCTGTGTAATTCTCTGAGAGAAGAAATTTCTCCTCCTTCGTTCCAAATGGCCTATTCTTTCTATTCTGGGACGGGGATACCATGGTCTGTCCATGGGGAGGATCATTGCTACATCCAGTCTGTTCAACTTAGTCAGGATTTTATACTTATCAGTGGGAATCCCTCTCATCCTTTTCACCTCCAGTAAACACAGGCCCAAAAGTGGCAATATTTCCTCAAACAACAAGCCTGTCATCTCAGAAATCAGTCTGTTGAACCCTCACTCTATTCCCTCTATGGTGAGTCTGTCTTTTCTCAAGTAAGGATGCCAAGCCCCTGCACATAATAGCCTGGCTGTGATCTCATTAAGGCCAAGTCAGCTGCAGCGCAACATTCTCGTTCCTGTCCTGGTATCATGTTCAGCTTATTAAAGAGTCATCTTTGCCAGGTTTCTGCATCAGGGCTGCAACTTTCTAACCCAACTATGTATCCATTCGCCTAAAACCGGCATGATTCATTTCATGGCAGAAGAAGCTACTTGGAAAATAGACACTTTATTTATTTTTAAATAAAGAAGGCAGCAACATGGAATAAAAGGTATTGTATCTTCACAAATTGGACTCGAGAAAGTCAGGAATCTGTTTTGTTGCTGTTGACCAGATTGAAGCAGACATAACATTACTCTAAGAAATACTCATGACTCTCAAAGGTACTAATTGATTACCTCTCACCATTTCAATGGAAGGGCTTTGAAATTACAACGGATTCTGGCCCCATGAAGGTGGATAAAATCATTCAGTGAGATAACCATAACTGGAACTGGTTGTCAAAAGCTGTAATCTCCTTGATTACTCTACCATTTACCCACGCAGGTTCAGCACCTGCATTCAGTCCCTGTATTGAGACTTCTGGTAACCGGTAAAATTACAGCCGACATTATGAACCCCTGAATGTCTGCAGAAAAGTCAAAACACAGCAGAGTTTAAATTGCCCTCTCTTCTAAATGGTTTTCTGAACTAAGTACATAGTTTAATGTAATTCCATTAAAAAAATATAATTAGTGTCACCAAAAATCACAAGCCCAAAACTCAAAGAAAGATAACATTGCCATTGGTTGTCAGTAATCTTCAAAGCACAACATTTGAATATGTAGTAATATTCCAAGTGGTAAGTGTCTGCCTGCATGACAATTTCTGTTCCATCTCAACAGTGTCACTTTTTATTTCAAAAGCCACACCAGTGATGATTGTAGGGGAAGGACTGGGTGTTCTAAATTGATCTCCATAGCAGCTATGAAAGCCAGGTAGATCCAACAGATGGCTTTCCTCTCATCCTTGAAAGCTGTAAGAACATAGGATCAACCAGGAAATTGTCCTAACATGTAACATTGCACCGCTGTGGTATGATGTTACAAGTTGTCAGGATCTAACAGAGTTGTCAGCCTTTTTGAGGTACAGCTCCAAATAGACATCACCATTACACTCATTCCTGTTCCCATACTTGTAGATTTAGTTTCATTCTTTCATTCCGCTCTTCGCTTATAGCTTCCACATCTGAAACTTAAAGTTACGTAGGTCTTAAGATGGTCTTTACAAGGGTGCAAATGCAAATGTGCTACTGCATTAGAGAAATATCTTACCCATCATAATTTTCCCATTAGGACATGTTACATAAAAGGGCAGGAAAGTGGATATGAAAAGTGGCAGATCAGCCATTACTTAATGATGGAGCAGGCTCAAGGGCTGAATGGCCCCCCGCTGTTCCTATTTCTTATGGTCTTATTACTGGAAATATTTCACATAAATTGTATTCACAATTTTTTTTTGCACAGTTGGAATGGAGGAAAGAGGTCTACTTAATGCTTCAACATTAATTGGTCAAAGTTTTGAACAGTGACTTCCATCTACACGCGTTTAAAGTACGAGGGCTATATTTTTGTACATTCAGCTTTCAATGTTAACTAGCATATTTATTTTAAATGCATTACCTGTTTAAAAATAACACACAGTAGGGTAATGTGAACACATTCAAACATTAATAGCATATTTCAGAATTTCTGAAAGTAGGCAAGTTAATTAGAAATGATTAAGGCAGTTAGCTAAGAGAATGTCTTTTCATGAGTACAGTATTACTAGTCTGTAATTCACTGCTGCTAACGCACCATATTTTATCTAAATTCACATTTTGTTTTAACATGTTTCCTCCTGGTAATGGATGCAGAAAAAAACATTAATTGCTATCCTAAAAGCTTTGTAAAACCACCATGTAGCAAATATGGCTGCCCAGTGCAATTAAAAAGGCTTGGAGCAATCCAGGACTTTTTTTTAACATAAACAAAACAGACAGTATTGTATGAAATATGGGTCTCCTGAATCAAACATTGGAGCACACTCAACTGCATTACTGCTCGGTTTCTTGAAAGCATTGTAACACTATTAAGAAAGTGAAGCCCATACGGGAAGAATGTTTATCAATTTGACAGTTGTAATATTTATAACGTACATCAACTGAACCATGGGGTTGTCATCTCCATACCTGCTTTTCTTGTTAACAAAATATAGACAGCACCAGGCTGCAGTCTGTTTAGCAGGAGATGATGCAATTACTTTTATATAGTTCCCCCTTCACCCTCAGCAAGATTTCTGTTCCCAGCCATGAAATTAAAGCCTCATTCCAATTTGAATGGAAGATTAAAAGGTTGTTTTTCAATTCCATTCCATGCACGAATTCAATTTTTCGAGAATCTCTGCCTGCACAAACTATTCACAACCTTACATTACATATCAACATTGGATACACAGTGCTCTTTTGCATGACTTTATGAATGTACAATTTTCCACAGAAGCATTGAATGTGTCTCTGTAAGTAATAAAATTGAATACTATATCCTGCAATAGATTGCAACTGACACTGCATTCAGGCAGTGAAGCCAACCAAACTCACAATGCAAAGCAAATATCGAGTTAGACCAAGCCTGGAAGAAATCAGGATACCAGGGAGAAGAAAATTGTGGCCCTGCCTCAGAGCACATTACTTATATGGAAAGGTTATCAGAAGCTGAACAAGGCCTGTGCATACTCGAGTTCGATCATGTGAAACAAAAATCAAAGTGTGATATTCCAGGAAGGCTGTGAGTTGATTTGTTGGTGAGTCTTGATGCTATGCTTCCCTTACTAGTCAGTTAAAGAATTAGCGTCATCAACTGGGAAATTGACACTTTGCTATTTTTGTAAAACCAAATGGTTAAGTGAAGCAGAGATAATGGGAACTGCAGATGCTGGAGAATCCAAGATAATAAAATGTGAGGCTGGATGAACACAGCAGGCCCAGCAGCATCCCAGGAGCACAAAAGCTGACGTTTCGGGCCTAGACCCTTCATCAGAGAGGGGGATGGGGAGAGGGAACTGGAATAAATAGGGAGAGAGGGGGGAGGCGGACCGAAGATGGAAAGTAAAGAAGATAGGTGGAGAGAGTATAGGTGGGGAGGTAGGGAGGGGATAGGTCAGTCCAGGGAAGACGGACAGGTCAAGGAGGTGGGGTGATTTTAGTAGGTAGATGGGGGTGCGGCTTGGGGTGGGAGGAAGGGATGGGTGAGAGGAAGAACAGGTTAGGGAGGCAGAGACAGGTTGGACTGGTTTTGGGATGCAGTGGGTGGAGGGGAAGAGCTGGGCTGGTTGTGTGGTGCAGTGGGGGGAGGGGACGAACTGGGCTGGTTTAGGGATGCAGTTGGGGAAGGGCAGATTTTGAAACTGGTGAAGTCCACATTGATACCATTAGGCTGCAGGGTTCCCAGGCGGAATATGAGTTGCTGTTCCTGCAACCTTCGGGTGGCATCATTGTGGCAGTGCAGGAGGCCCATGATGGACATGTCATCTAGAGAATGGGAGGGGGAGTGGAAATGGTTTGCGACTGGGAGGTGCAGTTGTTTGCTGCGAACTGAGCGGAGGTGTTCTGCAAAGCGGTCTCCAAGCCTCCGCTTGGTTTCCCCAATGTAGAGGAAGCCACACCGGGTACAGTGGATGCAGTATACCACATTGGCAGATGTGCAGGTGAACCTCTGCTTGATGTGGAATGTCATCTTGGGGCCTGGGATAGGGGTGAGGGAGGAGGTGTGGGGGCAAGTGTAGCATTTTCTGTGGAGCGAACAAGGGAGTCACGGAGGCAGGGGTGGGGATGGAAAGGTGTCTTGGGTGGTGGGGTCGGATTGTAGATGGCGGAAGTGTCAGAGGATGATGCGTTGTATCCGGAGGTTGGTGGGGTGGTGTGTGAGAACGAGGGGGATCCTCTTTGGGCGGTTGTGGCGGGGGCGGGGTGTGAAGGATGTGTTGCGGGAAATACGGGAGACACGTTCGAGGGCGTTCTTGATCACTGTGGGGGGAAAGTTGCGGTCCTTGAAGAACTTGGACATCTGGGATGAGCGGGAGTGGAATGTCTTATCGTGGGAGCAGATGCGGTGGAGGCGGAGGAATTGGGAATAGGGGATGGAATTTTTGCAGGAGGGTGGGTGGGAGGAGGTGTATTCTAGGTAGCTGTGGGAGTCGGTGGGCTTGAAATGGACATCGGTTACAAGCTGGTTGCCTGAGATGGAGACTGAGAGGTCCAGGAAGGTGAGGGATGTGCTCGGGATGGCCCAGGTGAACTGAAGGTTGGGGTGGAAGGTGTTGGTGAAGTGGATGAACTGTTCGAGCTCCTCTGGGGAGCAAGAGGCGGCGCCGATACTGCCATCAATGTACCGGAGGAAGAGGTGGGGTTTGGGGCCTGTGTAGGTGCGGAAGAGGGACTGTTCCACGTAACCTACAAAGAGGCAGGCATAACTGGGACCCATGCGGGTGCCCATGGCCATTTTATTAGAGATAATGGGAACTGCAGATGCTGGAGAATTCCAAGATAATAAAATGTGAGGCTGGATGAACACAGCAGGCCAAGCAGCATCTCAGGAGCACAAAAGCTGACGTTTCGGGCCTAGACCCTTCATCAGAGAGGGGGTTGGGGAGAGGGAACTGGAATAAATAGGGAGAGAGGGGGAGGCGGACCGAAGATGGACAGTAAAGAAGATAGGTGGAGAGAGTATAGGTGGGAAGGTAGGGAGGGGATAGGTCAGTCCAGGGAAGACGGACAGGTCAAGGAGGTGGGATGAGGTTAGTAGGTAGATGGGGGTGCGGCTTGGGGTGGGAGGAAGGGATGGGTGAGAGGAAGAACCGGTTAGGGAGGCAGAGACAGGTTGGACTGGTTTTGGGTTGCAGTGGGTCGGGGGGAAGAGCTGGGCTGGTTGTGTGGTGCAGTGGGGGGAGGGGACGAACTGGGCTGGTTTAGGGATGCAGTAGGGGAAGGGGAGATTTTGAAACTGGTGAAGTCCACATTGATACCATTGGGCTGCAGGGTTCCCAAGCGGAATATGAGTTGCTGTTCCTGCAACCTTCGGGTGGCATCATTGTGGCACTGCAGGAGGCCCATGATAGACATGTCATCTAAAGAATGGGAGGGGGAGTGGAAATGGTTTGCGACTGGGAGGTGCAATTGTTTGTTGCGAACTGAGTGGAGGTGTTCTGCAAAGTGGTCCCCAAGCCTCCGCTTGGATTCCCCAATGTAGAGGAAGCCACACCGGGTACAGTGGATGCAGTATACCACATTGGCAGATGTGCAGGTGAACCTCTGCTTAATGTGGAATGTCATCTTGGGGCCTGGGATAGGGGTGAGGGAGGAGGTGTGGGGGCAAGTGTAGCGTTTCCTGCGGTTGCAGGGGATGGTGCCGGGTGTGGTGGGGTTGGAGGGCAGTGTGGAGCGAACAAGGGAGTCACGGAGAGAGTGGTCTCTCCGGAAAGCAGACAGGGGTGGGGATGGAAAGATGTCTTGGGTGGTGGGGTCGGATTGTAGATGGCGGAAGTGTCGGAGGATGATGCGTTGTATCCGGAGGTTGGTAGGGTGGTGTGTGAGAACGAGGGGGATCCTATTTGGGCGGTTGTGGCGGGGGCGGGGTGTGAGGGATGTGTTGCGCGAAATACGGAAGACGCGGTCAAGGGCGATCTCAATCACTGTGGGGGGAAAGTTGCGGTCCTTGAAGAACTTGGACATCTGGGATGTGCAGGAGTGGAATGTCTTATCGTGAGAGCAGATGCGGCGGAGGCGGAGGATTTGGGAATAGGGGATGGAATTTTTGCAGGAGGGTGGGTTGGAGGAGGTGTATTCTAGGTAGCTGTGGGAGTCGGTGGGCTTGAAACGGACATCGGTTACAAGCTGGTTGCCTGAGATGGAGACTGAGAGGTCCAGGAAGGTGAGGGATGTGCTGGAGATGGCCCAGGTGAACTGAAGGTTGGGGTGGAAGGTGTTGGTGAAGTGGATGAACTGCTCGAGCTCCTCTGGGGAGCAAGAGGCGGCGCCGATACAGTCATCAATGCACCGGAGGAAGAGGTGGGGTTTGGGGCCTGTGTAGGTGCAGAAGAGGGACTGTTCCACGTAACCTACAAAGAGGCAGGCATAGCTGGGGCCCATGCGGGTGCCCATGGCCACCCCCTTAGTCTGTAGGAAGTGGGAGGAGTCAAAAGAGAAGTTGTTGAGTGTGAGGACGAGCTCAGCTAGGCGGATGAGAGTGTCGGTGGAGGGGGACTGGTCGGGCCTGCGGGACAGGAAGAAGTGGAGGGCCTTGAGGCCATCTCCATGCGGAATGCAGGTGTACAGGGACTGGACGTCCATGGTGAATATGGGATGTTGGGGGCCAGGGAATTGGAAGTCCTGGAGGAGGTGGATGGCGTGGGTGGTGTCACGGACGTAGGTGGGGAGTTCCTGGACCAAAGGGGAGAAAATGGAGTCCAGATAGGTGGAGATGAGTTCGGTGGGGCAGGAGCAGTCTGAGACGATGGGTCGACCAGGGCATTTTATTATCTTGGTTAAGTGAAGCATTCAGCTTTTCTATCAGTGACATTAACAGTCAACATAATGATAAACTATTGAGCCTCTTGTTTTCGTAATAATTTTCATTATCAATAATAGTACTAATTATCATATTGATAGGGTATTTTCAGAATGGGTCTGAGCTCTCAAGTACATATTTTGTGATACGTGGGACTTTCAGGATGCTTTCACTTTCCTGAATAACCATACATGTAGGAGGTTACACCAGCTTGAGCTCTAAGTTTCAAAGTCTGAACAGAAGCCAATATCTCTGTGGTGTACCGGTGAAGTTGAGAGCTTTATAGATAGCACTTTTTAAGATGTGGTCACTTTGCAACTTAAGAGGATGCAGGGAAAAGGAGAATGAGTGATCTCCAGGCAGCTAGTGCACAAGTCCCCTGACTGAATCTCATTCTGATTCCTGAATATTGATGGAAGTGATGACACATCTGAGAAGTGTGCCACAGCTAATTGCATGGCATGGACCATAATTAGCTTCGTTGCACAAAGTGCGCAGAGTGGAAGAACAATCATGATAGGACTTTCAATAGTTTGATGAACAAATAAGTGTTTCTGCAGCTACACACTTGAATGTAGGATTGCATATTGCTTCCATAGTGCCAGTGCCAAGGTTACCACTGAATATATATAGAGCATGCTGAGGGGTAGTTTAAAGCTAACAGTTGTAGTCCACATCAGTCCGGCTGACATAGGTTTAAAGAGGGACCTATCGTAGGAATTTAGGGAGCTAGACAGGAAATGATCAAGTAGGCTCTTAAAAGGAGTTATCTGCAGTTTACCCCATGAACTGTGTGCAAGTGAATTTGGGAACAGGATGATAAGAAGATGAACTCATGCCTGCAAATGTGACGCAGGAAAGTAGGGCTTTAGATTCCCTGAACACTAGAACTAACTCTGGGGGGAGATTGGCTTTGTAATGTTTGGATGGGAGTTTGTGGACATGACTAAAGTTTGTAATGGAGTCTCCCCGGGTTCAGTGTTAGGGACCTGCTCTTGCTGTTATACAAATGACCGTGATCTTGGTTTGCAGAGCACAATTTGTAGATTGTACAAAACTTGGAAATTATGATCTGTGACGAGGAGAGAGTCAACGTTTGCAAAGAACTAGGCAGGTTGATGGGAATAGGTGGATAAATAGTGGGTGAAATTTAATGAGGAGACCAGTGCAATGAAGTGGTTCATATTGGTAAAAAAAAATGAAGAAAATGAAGCAAAGAAAGTGTACAATTCTGAAGTGAGTGCTGCAGCAGAGTGATCTGTTTGTACATCAGTTACAGTGGCAAAAGAGTTTGACAGAGTGATCAATTAATAAAGCACTAGGCTTTATCATAGGCATTCTAGACTTTATTAATGGGCTTATAAAAGCAAGGGGGTTAGTTCTGATGGAAAGGTATCAATCTGAAATGACGACTTTGGGTACGATTGGGAGGTAAGGAATGGCTGCAGAAATGCACCTCCATGCCTTGCTTCCAAAACCTGACACCTGCTGTCCTGCAAACCACCTACTGTACTCCTTCTCACTCCTGTATCTCTTCATGATGCACTCCAGCTCTCAGTGGCAGCTTACCAATGATTGGCCAGCAGCTTCCGGTGATTGCACATCTTCAACCCTGAGGCTCCTGATAAGCTGCAAAGCCTGTTGAATGGCAATGAAATGTTTAATTGGTTCTAGATCTGGTGTACATTCTTAATGGTGGAGCAGAGGGTTTTTTATTCAATGCTGAAAATGTTTGCACTGCATTTAATGCAGACAGCACTGAATTCAGACCATACACTCATTTTCTCTGCAGATGCTAGCTAATTTGTTGATTTTTTTGTAGTTAATTTTGTTGTTTTTTTTTCAGATTAGGCTTCTCCAGTATTTTGCTATTGCAGTTATATAACTTTTACTAAACTTGATTTGTCCTCAACTGGTGTACATTCTGGGCATCATACTTTAGGATAGATCTGATGACGTTAGTGAGAGTAGGGAACAAAAACACAGGAATGCTTCCAGGTATGAACAACTTCAGTTGCAGAGGAGAAGTGGATTTGTGTTCGTGGAAAATGGAAAGCTCAGAGGAGACTTAATAGTGGGTTTCAAAAACATCAAGGGTCTTGGCAGAATGTATAAGGAGAAACAGTTTCCACTGCTGGAAGGATTGAGAACTGGAGTATACAGATTTAAATTGTTTGGCATTAGAAGTAATGACAGCAAACAGCGAGTGCTTCGGATCTGGAATGCATTGTCTGAGCGTGTGGTGGAGGCAGGTTCAATTGAGGTGTTTTAGATGGAACTGGATTATTATCAGAAAAGGAAGAATGTGCAGATCTCGAGGGGAAAAGGCAGGGCAATGGTAATCAGTAAATTGCTTCTTCAGGGAGTTAGTGCAGGCATAATGGACTGCATACCCTCTTTTAGTACTGCGTCACTGCAAATCTGTGATAACAGCAGTATGCAGAAAAAACAATGACAAGCTACATTATTAAATGCAAAGGGAGAACCATTTCCTTCTGTGTTCCATTGTTGAATAATTCTTTTACAATTGACTAACTTTGTAGAATTTTTGTACCTGAAAATCAAAGCCTTGAAAATGTGGTATTATATGAGTTAACATTGGTATCTATACTAACTGCACAGAGGCCGGTATCCTATCACCAAGTTACCCTTTATTTACATGTGACCTGTACATGGGCTTGAACCAGCCAGTTCAAAGCTCGTCCCTAAGCTGAGGAGACTTTCTGAATCTCCTATTCATACCTATCAGCCAGGGCTCCTTGATTGGCCCATGTTGACAACCCCAATCAAGGAGCTCATGGACAATGTCATTCATCAGGATATGTTTCCAATCGATACAGTGTCAGATTTCCCTGTCAGCTGTATCAACACAGTTACTGAGCCATTTTATTTCAAAATGGCAGCGAGAGGAATATGGTATGAAAGCCTTAAGTGTTTCTATAATAACTCACAGTAGATGTTATCCAGGAAAATCTAGATAAATCATACAATTAGAAACAACAGAATGATTTTTACAGAGATAGTAGGAACTGCAGATGCTGGAGAATCCAAGATAACAAAGTGTGGAGCTGGATGAACACAGCAGGCCAAGCAGCAGCAGAGGAGCAAGAAAACTGATGTTTCAGGCCCAAGCCGATTTTTACATTTCTTTTGCATTTTCTTTTGACTAGGTGTTCAGGTTCGTGGGTTTCTTCAGAAAAATTCTCACCATGAAACCTAGTGAGATGTCGAGTGAGGTATCTTACTCTCACTCTATCTCTGCTACTGCACCACCCACCAAGAGTCATGCTGTACCACTCTCATTATCACTCTCAATGTTTTCTCCCATTTGTTCTTGTTTGCCCAATCATTCCCTAAACCATTTATGCTGCAAAGCCTCTGTGCTGTCTCCTGACCATCACCATTTAACCCCCTGTACCAGCACTAACAGCACTGCTACCCATTTTCATCTCATTCAATCCCTCCCTTTCTCTTTTGCCAGGAGAAGACAACCCACTATATGGCCCAGGCAAATGGAGGTGTGTCCAACATCAGGCTTTTCATGCTCCAGGAGGATAGAATCCTGTTCAAGGCAGGTAGACCCCAGGATTTCCCCTGCAGAAATGCAGAAACACTCATGTCCCACCATCCAAGCATATTCCATTCCTCATTCCATTGTAGCTCCCACAGTAACCTCACTGTCAGTGCCAATCTTCACCCACCACTTTGAAGCATTTGATACCACACTGTCTCTCTCCTGTCTCTGAGTGGTACCAGCAGGTTATCCACCGCTACTGTTGAGTAATAGTCTGGTCCACCAGAAGGCATGTCCTCAATCTTTTGAGGAAGAGAACACCAAGACTTCAAAAGGAACATAGACAAGGCTGCTTCCTGCACCTCCCAGCAGTTCAGATGAAGAAACCTCCTGGTGACAATGTTAGTGTTAGAAAGTGTGGGAGTACAATTTGGAGGGGGTGTCAATGAGACAGCTCCACAGCTGTTTGAGGAAGAGGCAACCCCACTGCCCCCACCCACCACCCATCACCCCCACCAGCCCCCCACAGCCCTGAAAAGTTGCTGGCACACAGAGGCAGGGCACCAACTCTGGCCAAGGCAGGAGAGGATATGATGCCACCAATCAGGGATTTCACCCACATACACAGGGACGAACTGTAGCAATTGATAGTTAAGTGGGAGAGAGTGTCCCTCATGGCTTGGAGACTGCAGGATTGCAGCTACACTTTGATGACACAGCTGCCTCAATCTTGTGAGGGCCTGGCCTCCTCCATCGACAGGTTGTTCGCTGCCAGGGAGAACCAGGTCCTGCACCTCACGGCTTTCTGCAAAGGGGGCTCACATCCACACTTTACTGCACCACCTGTTGGAGCAGTGACAAAGGAACCAGGCACACACTCTGGGTGGCCCTTTATCACAAGGAGACAAGGTAGTGCCAAGAGGATACTCTCAGGAAAGTCCAGAGCTAGGCCTTCTGGGCAGGCACTAATATCCCCAGAGTCGTCTGACTGAACTTTCAAGGCCAAAAGTTCCACTGTCAAGCATGCTCCATCCTGACCAGGTACAACACCTTGGACAAGGCTAAGACATAATTGAAGGGAAAAATAAAATCCTTTTGAGGGTATTTTAGTGGCATGCATAACAACACACTGCATATAGATTACAACGTTTCTATAAATTTTATTTGTTCTACTCTCAATATTTTTGTCTGAATCTGTGTGTTACCCTGACTGTAACTGTGGCAGTTTGCTGCCTAACTTCACACACATACAGGATGTGCTATTGATTAATGTCTGTATTAACAGCCTGCTGCAATATCTGGAAGCAAGAGGAGTAAAGCAGGACGATGGGTTCTACTGATACCATTGCCCCTCATGGCCATTTATCCCTGGCCTCTGTGTGCCAAAGTGCTTGTGTTACTGACTTGATCAGCAGTATTTAAGGCAGAAAGCAACATACAGGGATCTCACTGGATCTCATGGTGTGAATTCTTCCAAAAAACCCCATGAAACTGAATATTTCGTCAAAAGAAAATGTAAAATTCACCCCATTGTTTCCAACTGTATGGTTTGTCCAGATTGACCTGGATAATATCTACTGTGAGTTATTATATGAACAATATTGCACACACTGTGCAAAGCACAGACATGCAGTTTCCTAATCCCTCCCTTGACTTCTGTGAGAACAGTTTGGCTAAGACTTTGAGGCCTGTGTGGCCGCCAGCTATATGTGCAGTGTGTTTGCTGTGTGACCTGCAGGCGTATGTTGTGGGTGTGAGATTCACATAGCACAGTGCCATTCAGCAAGACACATCTGCTTGGCTGAGAACTGCTGACATGTTTTTATGACTGTATTAATTGGCATTACAAGGGAAGGCAGTAATGCTGTGAGCCTGCAGGTAGGCACAAGTGAGTGGCCCGGGGATGCAGCCTGGTCCAATGTGTAAGCTGGATTCTTGTCCATGTCTGCAAAATGTACTTGCAGCAGCTTTTCAGACTCCTTACATTTCTGCCATTGCCTTGTCTTTCAGGCCCCAATAGGGTCTCATTTGGTGATTAACCCCTGCCTGGTCTTAGCACAGTGGGCTACTAGTGCCTGCTAATACAAATAATAGAACCATGTCTTCCACACCGAGGGCCTGCATGCTTCAACAGAATTATTAGTTCCTTCAAAATGAGGACCATTTAAAATTAATACATTCAGCTTACAACAGGTTACTCATGAAAAGCTAGGAGAGAGTTTATGACCAAGAGGAGAAGCAAAAATAGCTCGGAATCTCCAGGTTTATTTCAGTGTACTGTGAGAGGCATTGATAAGTGATTGTTTGGAAAAGAGAGATACTCTACTCATGGGGGCCAAGGGACACTCTGTGGTCAGAGCTAGCACTCTACCTCTGAAGAACAGGCAGCAATTCATTTCAATTATCTCAGTCGAATGGCATGCTCAATACTTGGGCCGAATCCTCTGCAGAGTGTTAATCACAGTCAGATTTCCACTCCGAGATAGTAAGAACTGCCGATGCTAGAGTCAGAGAAAATGCAGTATGAACCTGGAGGAACACGGTAGGTCCACTCCACTCCTTTTCAGTTATCCCGCCCTGGAGTACTGCATTTCTGGCCTGATTTTCCAATTTAGGTCTGTGTTTGGACCAATTGGTGTTGGAGCCTTCCAGTGAAATACTGGATCAATACTTGGGGAGGCAAACTGTGCCAATTTTTTTATGGGATTTTGACAAGCTCTGGGGAGGAGATAAATGTGTTGGAGAGGTGGATGAAGGAGTGGGGTGGCAGGTGGCCTGAAGGGGGCTAAGAAGACAGGGTTAAGTAGGGCGGCAGGTGGCTGAGTTTTTGGACAGACAGATGAGTGAGTAAAGAGGTAGTGTTGTTTGTGGGGGCGGGGGGTGGTGGTTATCAGGTCAGGGATGAAAGTAGATTGGTTTAGGAGGATCCAGGTCAATGGGTCAGGTTACATTTGGTCAGGGAGGCGTGGGAGGGTTCAGATAGATCTGGCTTGGTCAGAGAGATGTTAGATAACTCAGGCCAAGGGAGTGTCAAGTCTTGCCAAGTCAGGGAGGTGTTGAGGGTGTTAGGGAGGCAAAGCCTAGTGATATCACAAGACAATTAATTAGAAATTCAGCTAATGTCATTCTGCAAATCCAGGTTTAAACCCCAACATAACAGATGGTGAAATTTAAATTCAAGAAAAAATCTGGATTTAAGGGTTGAATAATGACCATGAAACCAATGTCGATTGTTGGAAAAAGCCCATCTGATTCATTAATGTTCTTTAGGGAAGGAAATCTTTCTTCCTTACATTTGACTCCAGACCCAAAACAATATAGTTTAAAAGATGAAGACTGTATAAACTTGCATGTCTTGTTTGTCCTCACTTCAACTCTACCCTTGTGCCTTTATCTTTCCATATACTTCAGAAGTAAAGAAGAACTGGTATGGGAAGCAAAGGCACAAGAGGAAGAAGATACTGATGAATAAGAAGTGATGTCTTTTGATCTTATACTCAGAACCATCAAATCCAATCCTGGCACTCAACATACCTTAAAAGGCAGCTGAGAGGCGATGGGGTGTCAATGTGGTTCGTAACTGGGCATGAATGAAAATACCTATCACTGGAAATTCAGATGAGGTGGTCAGTTAACTTGTCCTCTTATTGATTTTAGTCCATCCGACAAACTATTTCATGATCCATTCCTTTTTGACAGGTTAATTTATTCAATTCAGTTCATAATCTTATTATACTTTAACTAGATTTCCTCGAAGTGTCCTGTAAACAGGGTAGAAATAAAAATATCAGATCAACAGGGGGTGAAACTGTACTCATAATTTACCACTGAGAACTCCGATGAGGACTTTGATGGGTGGTGTTCAGAAAAAGCTGCTATATGTGAAATCGGAAGTGCTGGTGTATTGGCTGAAAGTTTGATTACACGGGGAATATAGAGCTAGCCCTGATGTTTACATTGTTACCATTGCTTTTGAAGGAGGTACTGAAATAAGTAACAAAGATGATTCTGAATCTTAGTCACTTAAATTCAGAGAAACTCTTCAGGCAGTTGGATTTAGTTCCTTGGAAAACAAGACACTTTGAGGAACCTGAATTAAAATATCATTAGATTATGATATGAATTGACAGACTTAACATGAAAAGAAGGAATGGTTCTCCAAATAAAGTGTCTCACATGGACTAAAATCAATAGGAGGAAAGTTAACATGAAGCATTGACCTCATTGGAGTTTGCAGTGACACATTGTTTCATCCCTGCCAATGCAATTGTGTTAAATTTTCTTCATCATTTAAGGATATGATACTGAATCAACTTCAAGCCATTGACAATCTATTTGTAAAGTTCGTTCATATTATATAAATTCTCAGCCCATATCTCATAACAAGAGAACAACTGGGCCAGAAATATTTAAAATCCACATTGTGCAATGAGAGACAATGCATGTTGAGAACATAATCCTTCCAAACCCACAACATGCAACAACAAGCAGAGAGCATTCGGAGTATAACAGTTTCAAGCCCACATCATAATAATCCCCTGGAAGGGACCCAGCAAGCAGTGGGATTTTTCTAGAGGATCATATCAACGGAATACTAAGGGTTGAAAGAACCCAGATGTGAAGGGTGTCAATCTGGGTGAGATTGTTAGAGAGGATGCAGTGCATCACACCCCTGTCCTACAGTATAATTGGTGTTGCATTTATTTGCTGACTTAGCATTATATTGAATTCTGCTCACATGTATCCACCAAAAACAAAACCCTCTTCCACCCTGGGAGCTTCCTCAAACAACCTATGCACCATCACAGTTGACATGCATAGAATAGAATTCCTACAGTGTGGAAACAGGCCCTTTGACACAACAAGCCCACACCAACCCTGGAGCATCCCACCCAGACCCATCCCCTACAGCCCACCGAATCTACACATCTGCGAATACTACAGGCAATTTAGCATGGCCAGTCAACCTAACCTGCACATCTTTGGACTGTGGGAGGAAACCAGAGCACCCGGAGGAAAACCATGCAGACATGGGGACAATGTGTAAACTCCACACAGACAGTGGCCTGAAGTTGGAATGGAACCTGGGCCCCTGGCACTGTGACGCAGCAGTGCTAACCACTGAGCCACCGTGCCACCCCAGCACGTCATCCAACATCACAGAAACTCTCCTTCAGCGCATCCTGCATATTTTGGTGGAGTGATGCTAGGTTCTGAGCATGGCACTAAAATGCAAGGTGTCAGAGGCAGAGTCAGCCATGGATAGGTCCCATCAGAGTAAGGTGGAGAATGAGGCCTGCTCAGCGGACAAAAATGCTGGGCCTCAAGAACAGCAAGAAAAAGAGGTGAACAGAAAATGTGCTGTCTTGTGTTAGACTTGCCTGACGATTGTAGGATTGTATGAAAGAACCCATACAGTTCATGAATGTCATCATGGCTCAGAGATACAAGCAATTGTTATTATTAGTTATTTATGGACATACACCAGTACATCTTCGATCCCTAGATGCCCTTGAGAAGGTAGCGATGAGCTGCCTTCTTAAACCACTGCGGTCAGTTTAGTGCAGGTATACCCTTTGTGCTGTTAAGGAGGGAGTTCCATGATTTTGACCCAATGCCACTTAAGGATTAGTGACATATTTTCAAGTCAGGGTCGTGTGCAGCTTCGAGGGGAACCAGCAAGGGATGGTGTTCTCATCCATCTGCTGCCCCGTTCTGCTATGTGTTAGTATCCTTGGTGTTGGGTCGGTCATTAGCTGGTACTTGTTACAAGTCACATTTTCATCATGAAAATGTGACAACCTTGGTATTGTCTGGGTCTTGTTACATTTGGATGTGGACTGCTTCAGTACCTGAGGAGTTACAAATGGTGTGAAACATTATGCAACCATAAGCCAACATCTTCACTTCTGACGTTAAGATGAAGGGAAGGCCATTAATGAAACATCATTGAATGTCAAGGGACAGTGGTTAGGTTGTCTGTCATTGGAGCTAGTCATTGCCTGAAATTTGCATTGCATGGACATTACTTCCCACTAGCCAACCCACGTCGAGGTGTTGTCTATATCCTGCTACATTTGGACATGGGTTGCTTCAGCGTCGTAGGACTCACAAATGGTGCTAAACATTGCATAAACCTCTGACTTTATGATGGAGAAAAAGTCATTAATGAAGCAAATGAAGATAATTTGGCTGAGAACACTACCCAGAGGGACAACTCCTGCAGCAGTGACCTGGAGCTGGGATGACTGACCTTCAATAACTACAAACATCAATTGTCATGATTGGTATGACATCAGCTATCCAAGCGGCTCCTCACAATTCCCATTGATTCTAATTTTACTGGGGCCCCTTAAAGCCACACTCATTCAAATGTGGCATTGTTACCAAGGGCAGTCATTCTCACTTCAAAAGTTAGCCCCTTTGCTCATATTTCAACCAAAGCTGAAATGAAGCCAGTAATGGAGTGCTCTTGTTGAAGCCCAAATAAAGTATCAGTGAACGGGTTATTGCCCAGTCAGTGTGTTAGTTGACAGAACTGTTGATGACCCCCTTCTATCATTTTACTGATGATCAAGAGGAGACTGCTGGTTGGAAAACGGCTAAATTGGATTTATCCTGATTTTTTTTTGTAGGGGACATACCTTGGAAAATACCTACATTGTCAGATATATATGTGTGCTTTAGCTGTACTGGTCTTCTTGGATAGCGATGTAGCTAATTGCCGGGGCCCATAGCCTTTGTAATATCCACTATCCTCAGCCGTTTCTTATTATCTTGCAGAATGAATTGAATTGGCTGAAGGCTGGCATCTGTGTCGCTGGAGACTTTTGGAGAAGGCCATGATGGATCATCCACTCAACAGTTCTGGCTAGGCTTTAGTACTGATGTAAGGGCTGTCCCATCGGAGTGGATAGGGATACTTTTGAAGCCTCCTCATTCATATCTGGCCTCACTCACAAAGTCATACCTCTGCTGGTTCTATTCAGCCAGTGAAACAGAACATATGTTGGGATGGCGATGACGGTGCATCTGTGAAGAAAATAAAAATCAGAGTTAACATTTCAGGTCTGTGACCCTTCCTGTTTGGACAAAGGGTCACTGGACCCAAAATGTTGACTCTGTTTTCTTTTCTTTACAGATGCTGCCAAACCCACTGAGCTTTTCCAGCTACTTCTGTTTTTGTTCCTGATTTACAGCATCCGCAGTTCCTTCAGTTTTTATGGTAATTGTGGTGTCTGGGACATTGAATGTAAAGTATAATTCTTACATCAGGCAGTTGCTTCTCTAATCTGAGAGATGGTTCTCCCAATTTTGGCGCAAGCCCCCAAATCTTAGTAAAGAAGCCTCTACACAGAAAACAGGTATTTTTTGGTGTTGACATTTCCAGTGTCTCAGTTGATATTGGATAGCCCATTCAATTTCATACCTTTTTGAGATTTTTAGCAGTTTCATGTAACTGAGTGACTTGCTGGGCCATTTTTGAAGGCAGTTAAGTGTTCACCACATAGATTCTGTGTGCCTGCAGTCTGTAGAGGTCACATCAGGTAAGGATAGCAGATTTCCTTTCTTATAGCATATGGGTTTGATGGTAAGTGACAATAATTTCACGGTTACCTTTGGGCTTTTAATTCCAGGTTTCTGCTTTGACGGTGAGATTTGAACCCAGGTCCCTGAGCAGTACCGAGGTTTTTGGATTGCCATTTTATGGACAATACCACCAGTCTACCACCTCTCTTGTAGCCAATACATAGAAAAATGGCAAAACCCATGAAGATCCATTTGTGGTATAACTCTGAGCCAATGCAGGGGCAGTTCATTGACTGGCACAGATTGAAAACCACAGTGTGGTAGCCTGGACTTCTCAGAGATGGAGATATATTTAGAATGCATACCAGTTGTTCCTCAACTGATGGCACTTTCTGGCTATCTGGTATTACTACCATCAGTGGAAGATCACTTTGAGGAGCATGAGGGTGCCATCTGTCGCCACCAAATTACACAGAGCATTAATTAGTTCACTGGAATATATTTTCACTGGAAATATTGGCACCTCAGAATGGCTTCAATTCCATGCTTTTTGACCTGGGCTTGTAGGACCCTTTTGAAACATTCTTACCTAAAATTATTCCTGACATTCAAAGATTTCTGGAGAAATCTTCATGCTCCTTTGTGCAGACAGGTATTGCAATGGTCATTTATCCATCACTCTGTCTCTTCCCCTTAATCTTTCTGTTCTTCCTCTTTTCTGATAAGGTTTTTCATTTTTTGAAAACCTTTACTCTAGAGCAACATCTCCCATTAAAATATTTTCCTTGCTACTGAAACAATTAAGGTGTAACAAAAGGTAATATTCTAAAAGGCCTTGGGATGAGTTTGCAAATAGTGTCATTTTTGTGGTTGAATTTCAACAAAGCCAAAAAAAGTGTGAATGCTGGAAACCTGAAATAAAACTAGAAAATACGTGAACGTAGAGGAAGGCAGAAAGCCAGGCAGTATCAGAGGAACAGGAAAGCTGACATTTTGGGTTGGGAACCTTCTTCAGAAAATGACCCAAAATGTCAGCTTTCTTGTTCCTCTGATGCTGCCTGGCCTGCTGTGTTCCTCCAGCTCCACACTGTGTTGCAGCATCAGCAGTTCTTGCCAGCTTAGGAAATACGTGAAATCAATTTATCCATCACCCAGAATCTAACCCTAATCCATAAAGGAAATAAAATCCCTTCTTAAAGGGGTCTTTAAATCCTTTGTATATGTTGAATAGTTACTCTGTCATCTTCAAATAGGCTTAAGAATCCAAGGAACCTATTATCAAAGATTGTTGGTTTCAAACTTGAAATTCATGAGAAATCTAATTAACGTTTTTTTTTACAAAACATCAGTTACATTCTCTCCCCTATAAATCTAATCATTTATTATTGATATTAAAGAGGTATTAAATCTAAAGCAAAATATTAACATTTTTCTTTTTCTTGAATTTAAGCAGGGCAGGCCTGTGGGAGGATCTTATATGTGCTTCATGAATTTATGGAATTCTTTACTGCAGAGGCTGATAACGCTTGTCTCATTAAGTATATTTCAAGCTGAGATTGATTTTTAACTAGTGATGGAATCAAGCGTAATGTGGAGTTAAGAATTATCAAATCCATCATGATCTCATTGAATGGTGTGGAAGTGCTGGTGTCGGCCTGGGCTGGACAAGGTCAGAGGTCACATGGCGCCAGGTTATAGTCCAACAGGTTTATTTGAAAGCACAAGCTTTTGGAGCGCTAATCCTTTATCACCTGTTGGAATATAACCTGATGACTTCTGACTTTGTCACAGGATGGTAGAAGAGAGCCAATATGCCAAACGGCCTACTTCTTCACCTAAGACTATGTATATACTATTCTTGAAATTTAGAAGTCACTGACATAGCAAGATCTATGCCTAGAGGCCCTTGATGAGGTGATGGTGAAACTTTTATATATGAAAATGTAAGAAAGAAAGTGTTTCTCAGATAACGATATCCACAGAACACCTTGTTCGGCATTCCATGGGTGTATTTAATTTGCCTCAGGACTGAAATCCCATCTAACTTGCATCATTCATCTAAATGTTATGACTAAAATCCCAGGGTGAATTCACTCAC
Source organism: Stegostoma tigrinum (assembly GCF_030684315.1). NCBI lineage: Eukaryota > Metazoa > Chordata > Chondrichthyes > Orectolobiformes > Stegostomatidae > Stegostoma > Stegostoma tigrinum. Next base: position 10,505,972 of record NC_081359.1, on the reverse strand, counting down.
TGACAAGCTAACATGAGGTGACATGTTGTGTTTTTAAAATACAGTAAAGGGTCAACAGTGTCGTATGAATTATGCTGACTGAAACATTAATAGTTTGTAGCACTGACACATAGAATGAAATAAATAAAGCTGCAGTGTAAAAGAATATTTGTTTCAGTGAGGGTCACCTCATGAACAATTGTGAGCAAAGCCATTTATGCCTTGACAATTATTTTTATTCTTTCCCTAAGACAGAAAACAGAACAGAACAGCAATGTATTAACTGATTTCAAACATTTTGTGATTACCCAAAACTTTGTCCCATTTGAGTTAATTTGAGGTGGATGGTGTCTTTAATTCTTCAATAAAAGATTATCCCTGTCCCAACGGGGAGATCATTTATATATTTCCTGCGGACTTTCACCATAAGAGCCAAGATAACTCAAATCATGGTGTGGGCATGTGAGAATATAAATTGGCATAAGACAAGATTTGAGCCTGTCAGAATTGAGAACAGCATCTGCCAAATTTTATTGATTTGAAAATTGGAACCTTTTGCCTGAGAATCACAGTTACACAGTATAGAAACAGACCCTTCAATCCACCATGTCTATGCTGATCAACAAACACCAAACTATACTAATCCCATTCATCCCCACTTAGTCCATTGTTTACTATGTCCTAGCATATTAAGTGCTCATTCAATTGCTTCTCAGATGTTGCAGGTTGTTTTCAACTTTTTTTTTGGCATGACTTCTGTTCAACATAAATCAAATGCTGATCTTCTGAGCTATCTGCTGGTGTGATTTAATTCATTTCATTGTGCTCAATTACAAACAGCATGAGATGAAAATGGTTTAACAATCAAATGCAGTGTCTAGAGTACTACAGATGTATATACAAAGAGTATCAATATATACTAAGTGAACTCAGCTTTTTTGAATGCAGGAACATATTTAAGCAAATACTACAATTGTTCTTCTACATTCCATACTTGCCTTTCTCAGATCCCAGTCGTAATTCAAGTCATCATCATCAAGATGCAGTCACTAAGACACAAAAGATGTTTACTTCTGACTTCCAGGTAGAGCTATATCAGGATACTGCTGGATTTCCAGTCAGATGAACTTCAAATCTGATTCTGGTAGGATCTGGTTATTTGATTTGAACCCCACTTTTTGGTTTTGATCTTCATTGAGCAAGCGTTTGGTCACGTCAATATATCCTAATGGACGTTTTGTCATATTAAACTTCCATTTTGTGTCCTGTGGTATCTTAAATGTGTTTTGTAAGTACAAGTTGTTGTTTTCTCTATGTATGGATGTGGCTGAGTAGAAATGCAGCTGGGAAATTCCCCAAGCCAACTCTAGAATTCTATCTAAAATATAAGGTCTCAAAGAATTCCTTCCAAGACTCTGCTGATTAATTTAATCAAAACACTAATGGCTTCATTGGAAGTTAAAGGAAAAGACAAATTAAAACTGGAACTACAGGGGCTTTGGCTCATCTTTCTGTGCTCTTATTTCCATATCTATGTATGCATATTAGGTGTCAGGAAGTTTAGAAGTTTTACCATACTTGGAAAGCTCTGCCGTTTCTTCTGAAAGTCAACTCTTTGTGGCCAGACCCTGACAAGAGACTTGGGCATTATATTTTTTAGGTCAACACGATGGCACATTGGTTAGGGTGCTGCCTCACACCGTTAGAGTACCATGTTTGATTCCATCCTCAGGTGACTGTCTGAGTGGAGTTTGCATGTTCTCTCCATGTTGATGTTGAATTTCCTCCCACAGTTCAAAGATGTGCAGGTTAGGTGGATCGGCCATGCTAAATTGCCAATTGTGTCCAGGGATATGCAGGCTTGGTGTATTAGCTGTGGTAAATGCAGGGTTAGGGTGGGGTGGTGGGACACTCTTTGGAAGGGCTGAATGGCCTGCTCCCATACTGTATGGGTTTTTGTGATCTGCTTATTACTACAAATTTACTTAGAGGTTCCTTTAGCAGGCGCAAAGCCTTCTGAAGAGTTAAGCTTAAAAGTAAAGGAGTTACATTGTTAAAGCACTCCAAAACCATAGAAAATGTGTCAATGATTATTCCCCTCAATTCCGACAATGCTCACTTCTCTCAACAGTGTTCGCTGGCTGCCAACAATTGTCCCTAGTGGAGTCAACCTCGTCAGAGGAATGTGTGTGAAAAGGGACATATCAGTATTGTAAGGTTAGTAGGGGGTGGAACGACTGCAAGGTGACTCAGAATGGGAGGAAGGACTGTGGATCCTGGGAATGGGATGTGGGGCGAACATTGTCAGGGAGTTGAGGAAGAGGAGAATGACCTCATTCTGCACTCAGCATTTGTTCACTCTTATTGACAATGATCTGTGTTCGAAAGCGTTCGCTCAGTCATTGCTTGACTACGAGTAGTGATCTATTGAAAACAACGACCATGAAATGAAATCACACAGTACTCCAAGCACATCAATTACAAACAATTATGTCACTTTAAAGCATGCAGCTGCAATTGATTCGAATCATTGGAAATTAGCTGATGAGAAAGAAAGCTACAACCAAAGTTTCTTAACCTACAAGTGATCTAAAGGATAAAAAGCTCAGAGATCAGAATTTTTCAAGTGCTGCCTGCAAGGGCACAATTAATAAGAAAAGAAATAACTCAAGCAAGTCTGAGACATTATTCTAAGACCTAATTGAGTTGGAAGTATAATTATTTAACGTAGATAACTCACTTTAGTGATTTGTATCTTGTTATTAGTGTTAATATTTTGGTTGTTGTAATGACTACAATTAGTTATTAAAATAATATACAATTAAAAAAGTCACATTGTAATCACCAACTTTCCACTTCCTGCCTCCTCTGCTGCTCCTGTTTTTCTGTTCAACCCCTCTCATCTACATGCTAATTATACTCCACCTCTGACTGGAAGATATGGGTCAACATGTAGTGCAGCACAGTGGCTCTGTGCTTAGCACTGCTGCCTCAGCACCAGGAACCTGAGCTCAATTCCACGCTCAAGTGACTGTCTGTGTGGAGTTTGCACATTCACCCTGTGTCTGTGTGGGGTTTCTTCACACAGTTCACTGTGCAGGTTAGGGTGGATTGGCCATGCTAAATTGAATCCAGGGATGTGTAGACCAGTTGGGTTAACCCTGGGAAATGCAGATTTATAGGGAAAGCATAGAGGGGTCTGGTTGGGATGCTCTTTGGAGGATTATTGTTGGCTGAATGGTCTGATGTAGGAATTTTATGAATGTGCTAGTTGATTTAATGGTAACACGTGCACCTTTATGTCAGAAACTCACAGGTTTTAAACTCGCTTCTCAGATATGACCATGTAATATGTGTTATCACTTCAATGCAAATGTTGCTCTCTCTGAAGTGCTATGTTTTTGATGAGACTGTAACTCATGGTTGCCTTCTCTCTAAGATGATATAAAGGAACCCAAAGCAATATTCAATGCAGAGTGGGGAACCTCTTCTGAGTCATATTCTTCAACTAACAACTCAAAAATTATTGCTGGTAATAAAACCATGCTCTGCACTAATTGGTTGCTGGATTTCCTACACTACAAAATGGTTGTATTTCAAAAGTACTTTGTAGGTGTTAGATGAATATCCTGAAATTGTATATGACAAATGCAAATACACAGGCACTCTCTCAGGTGGGATGTGTGTCATGTTTTAGCTCACTACATAGGTATATTGATGATATATTTATAGAGTTTGGTTTGTGGTTTGTACTTTGTAGTCTGCTACCCCAGAAATTGCACTTTACCAATTTAGTAATGTCATCGGAACCCAACTGGCTTTTAGTCAGAGGACTGAATGGATGAGTGGCTTCACCAGCAGGGAAAACCTGTAAGAAAGTTTTTCCAACACTTGGCAAGGTTCTAACAAGTTACTTACAATTTAATTGAGTTTTTTTTGTATTTTCCTACTTTCCAGATCTCACCAGAAGCCCCCACGCCCACCCTTGCCATTTACCTGCAAGCAAGAACCATTCAACACTCTGGTCTGATAATGGGATCATCAACATTTGGATCAATGGCTGAGAAAATCTGTGAAAAATAACCTTAGATTCTCTAGGTATGAAATCGCCTTCTGGAACCTTTCCACCTCCATCGTTGCTTAAAATCAGAGTTAATGTTTTACTGATAAATCACGATTAACCCTTTTTCCTTGTATCTTTGATTCTCTAAAACTCAAAGAATCTAGGTGGCACATTTTTAAGATGAGAGGAGAGAGACCTTAACAAAAAGTCAAGGGGGCAAATGTTTTACACAGAGGATGGTTCCCTTGTGAAATGAACTTTCTGAGGGATGTGGATACAATAAAAATATTTAAAATGTTTTGAGGAATATGGGCCAGGAGAAGGCAGGTGGGACTAGTTGAATTTGGGATTATGTTCGGCATGGACGGGTCTGACCGAAGGGTCTGTCTCAGCACTGTATGACTCGATGACTCCACGAAACAGAAACATGACTATAGTAAATTAGAACAGGAAGGTTTAAACATTTAAAAGCTTCTGTTTCAGCCCATAATGTCGTTACTATGAATTTATTTTTGATACCAAGTTCTTTTAGCGATTTGACTCCTGTGTTCTAGCCCCAATTTCCTTCACATTGCATGCTTTGGTGATTTGCTTACTTCAGCTTGTGGTCAAGGTGCCTCAGCAACAAGTTAGTGACCTAAAAAATAATTTCTTATCATGGATTAAAAAGTAGTGGAAAGACTAATTGGTTTATACAATGAGCCTGTGCTCTGTTCCAAAATACTGCAGTGTCAATGAAGTGCAATCATTATTTCTAAGTGAACTGATGTGGCCACCAATTTGCCACAGCCATTCACTGTAAGTAATGTCAATGTAATTAATTGGTATTTGGGAGAGTCAATGGCCTAGTGGTATTATTTCTAGACTGTTAATCCATAAACTCAGCTAACGTTCCAGGGACCTGGCTTCAAATCTGGTCGAGGCAGATGTTGGGATTTCAGCTAAATAAAAAATCTCAAGTTAAGGGCCTAGTGGCGGTCATAAAGCCATTGTTGATAATCAGAAAAAAAACCCATCTAGTCCACTGGTGCCCTTTAGGGAAGGTCATCTTTATTTGGTCTGGCCTACATGTGACTCCAGACCCACAGCAATATGGTTGACTCTTAACTGCCCTCTGGGCAACTTGAGATGGGCAATAAATCCTGGCCTAGCTAGAGATGCCCACACCATGTGAGAGAATGACTATGAATATAAGATTTTTGTTTGGGAAATAAATTAGGAGATAAACTAATTAGTCAAATTGTTGTGTTTGTTTGATGTCTTGTCTGAATAACAGCAGCACCAATCATTCAGAATATCTTTATTACTGCAATGAACTATCAGCCTAGATTGCATGTCTTAATCAGTTCAAATGGTTTGCAGCCGTGAAGGATATTACACTTGAGTTAGAATAAGGAGAAGGAAAATCATGTGGACTTTCAATTCCTCTTACTAAACTGATTATTAGCAGAAGACCATTCACTCAACCAATAAGTGCAACGTGAATGTTGAATATCTTGATGATTCCAATGATCAAATATCCTGTCGGCAATCCTCCTCCAGCTGTGGGTATAGAGGATAGGTGCCCACTGTTTCTAACTCAATGTAAAATGTTGTCATCAAGAAGACTACAAATAGATAAATAGTTGAGACTTAGAAGAACTTGGAATGATGGGGGGGGATGTTGTATCTAGAATCTCCATTAGCTATCTTAGCGAAGAAGCATCGCTTATATGAATTCATATTTTGAATGTTGTAAGACAGCCATTTTTTTATTCATTCATTGGTTAGGCTAACGTTTACTGTCTGTCCCTTAATTGAGCGGACAGCAAGTTAGAAGTCAACCTCATTGCTGTGGGCCTGGAGTTACATGCAGGCTGACTGGGTAAGGGTAGCAGTTTCCTTCTTTAAAGGACGTTCATAAACCAGGTTTTTGTTTTCCTACATCAGCAATGGTTTCATTGTGATCATTAATCCCAGATTTTTATTAAATTCAAATTCAACACCTGCCATAGCAGAATTCAAACCTCGACCCTTGAATATTACTTTCATCTCTGGATTAAGAGTGCAGCAATAATGTCACTCAGTTAACACCTCCTCCTTCAACTAGTTGATTGAAATATTCTTTAGGACTAAGAAGATATCTAACTGATCACTCATATTTTGTTGCAATCTTTAATAAAGTTAGAATATACGATGAATAAAAATAATTATAACAGTCCACTTTTATTAAAAAAAATAAAGCATCCAATTTTATCATTCTCCCCTTAAACAGTGATCTGGGACAAAAGAATCTCAGATTGCTAACTAATTTAAGGCTTCAGGAAATGTTTCCAAAATTGACATTTGTAATTGCACTAGCTTGTGATAATTTATTGTCATTACTATAAAACAACTGAGGGCTATAAATAAGATAATCATGAAAATGACAGGGTCAAGTTTTCTTTGCTATGGATGAATGAACATAGGGAAATCTGCCTGAACCCACCCACGGCGTTAGGAAGGCTGCAGGTTCAGCAGGGATTGAACCTCTGTTTGACTCTTCAGTCTGGAGACAAGTTTACTCATACATCATTACTGTCATAGCCTCCTTTTCAACAATATAGAGGCAATTAGCTGTGTCCCGTTAGAACTTGATTGGCTTTATTACAATTAAAAAAAACTTTTGTTCCATAAGCTCTGATAGTATGTGAATCTCTTCTGCTATGTACAGCTGACGTAGCTATAGCTCTTGACCAGGAGCCCTTTGTCAAATACATCACGGCATGATTTCTGTCACTTTCATGGTTCTGACTTGAACTATAAACAACTAATCTCAAACACACACTGATTTATTTTAACTGAACATTGACTTCTCATATTTTTATTATGTTTACCATGGATATATTCAGCTCATAATTTTATAATGCCCTGCACTGTTTGGTACTGAAGGAACTAGTTAGTAGCTATCATCAATAATTTCTGCCAGTAAGGATTATGTTTCTAAATATTTTTCTTGATTTTTTTGTTTTGCATTCACTTCAGCCCTAGTAACCTGCTTGAGCACCAGAGATTTTTGTATTCTTATGTGCTCCCTTATATCATCAGGGACAAGTAAGGATCATTTATAGTGCAAGATTCATTGTTGCTTCAAGAGTTGCACTCAGCTCAGAATTCTATTTGTGATATTAAAAGACTTGGGCTATTACCCAACGGAGGGTGCATTCAATTAATCTAGGGGTACAGTTATTCAGGCAGCTCTTGGTGTAAATGTTTGCTCGGTGGAAGATTTTGCTTGACAGGAGAGCTCTCAGTAGAACTCAGCATGAAAGTAATTGAACTCCAGTAGCACATCCAAATTTCTGCAATTAATAAGTTGAACTCAATGCTACAGCTTAGGCATTTACTCTTAACTTGAAATATATGTATTCTAATTGTTTCAAATAATATTTTCTTTATCTGCAACAGGTAGAATAAAAAAAATTTGCTTAAATTTGACAATTAAAGAAACCAGTTCTAAGTATGACATGGGACAACTATTCATAAATATGAGTAACAGCAAAGCAATTTTGCTTTAAATCACTCTCTTCCCCTGCTTGTCCATCAGCTTGGTGTGCTGCTGTTATATGTCATACCTAAAAGCCAGTTGTGCAATGAGGTGAGCACTGACATTCTGAAGCTGTCCAGCTCGATGATAGACAGTCATTCTGAAGATGTTGGAGAAGAGCAAGACAGTGTCACAATTCGCTGACAGGAATCTCGAGGCCTTGATGGCAGAGTGGCACAGAGAATGAACATCCTCTGGCAAAGGAGATCACGACACTAGACCCTGGCAGCCTGGCCATCTGCTATTGCCATTGTTTCCCTGTCACAACCTCTTCTTTTCATCCAAGTGAGATTTTCAATTGAGCATGCTGATTAACTTTCGGACGCAGGATTTTGGGAAGGGTAACTTTCAGGATGGAATTTATTTGGAAGTGTTTCTGATAGGTAGGTCATCTTGACTGCTTTCTTGCACAACCTGAGTCTAGTAAATTATGTTTTGGTGCACTGAGGATTTGTATTTTCAGGATATTGGTCTGGAATATACTAGTTAGACTCCTATAATGCACCCAGAATGAATCGGTTAGACCCCTTTAATGTACCTGGGCTTTCTCCTTGTGTTTCACTTGCAGTGGCGTTCAAATTTTGAGCTCATGGTTTGGGTGCTTTCAAGAATGTTAGGTAATCCTTTAAGGGCCCTGTGCCTAATTCTGAGTGAAGTGCATTTGAATTTCTCTTGAGGCAGTCACGAGCAGCTTAACCTCCAGAGGCAGAGATTTTCCCATTTCTGTTGCTTTGGATTAGTCCCCTGACCGTCCGATGACAACTAGTCTCTGGTTTCTCTTACATTCTCCTGTGGGTCTTCAGTTGGGGAGGTGTTTTCTGGACAAGCTGGTGCTAGCTTGAGAAATTCCCAACTCCCCATACACCTTTGGGAAGGAGGTCTTTACGAACCATATGATGAGCTTATTCTCTTCAGCATCTGACCCCTCCAAATTAGCATTCTTGCCTTCCCTTTCTTAGTCATCTTAAAACTGAAAAGCTCTAACCTGGCATTTTTCTTGCAATACAGTTCTAAGCTGATCCAGTTTAATTCTTTTGACGTGTCTTTAACCTCTTCATCCCTTGCAGATTCCAAAACATACTGCAGGGCCTCTGAAAATCCCTCAGCTGCGCAGAGTTCTGGTGGTTTCCCGCAACATTTCCAGTCTCTCTGAATTCATCGGAGTTGCTGCTCTCCATGCACCCAAGTCATTTGTAACAATAAATCAACCAATGGATAACCTTGGGGTTCACTATATCAGCTCACACTAAAGATACCGCTGCGCTTCACTTCATCAATAAGGATTTCACTGGTATATATTCTGCTCCTGGCTGCTACTTATGGAACCAACAAGTATCCCGGGCCTCAGAGAAGCTTTTGTTTTTGATTCCTTGAAATACTTAGGACTATTTTCTCTTTGATGATAAATTCTTGAGCCGTGCGACTTCATGTATATTTGAACACGGACTCATGGCTATTATAGCCACAGACACTGTCGTGGTGCCAAGAGTTTTATTTTTGCATGCCAAACGTTTTCTATGTTATGGTTACTTTTGGCACAGTGCAAGCAATCAGTTCATGGCCTTGGTGATTTGTTTGCCAGGACTGTATTTTTAAACCTGGGCTTTATGCAGCTCTGTCTTCCCTGCTTTCCTTCCATAGCAGATCTGCATCTGTTCTCTCAGTGTTCTTTGTTTTATCTCTCCCTTGCCCGTAAGAACAATCTGACATAAATTCACTGTGGTTTAGAGGTTTGTGATTTAAATTATAGTTATTAGCCATGATTGCTGTATCACTGACTCTTGAAACCCTCTGTATGAATTTGGATGGTGTTAACAAGATAGCTTTAAAACTCCTCCACATGTACCATTTCTCTTAAATCATGATAAGTATGGTCTATTTTTAGGATTTGGATTCAGTGATTGAAAGAGTACCCTTTCATTTCTTTTGGACTCCAGTTAGATGTGTATGACTTTCTTTTAACAGAAATTCTGGGGTTGGTGGCAGCATGTCTTCCTCACTACTTCACAGTTTTCCTACTTGCAGGCAAAGGATGGATTTCTTTCCAGCCGGCAATTTTGACACAGATGGAGAGTCTGAGGCATGTAGCTATCTCAGCCTGGACTCTACCTCTTCCTGTGGAGATCAAACAAACAACTAAGAACCCCAGAATTTTATTCTTTAGCTAATCAGTAAACTCAAATTTCAGTCATGTGACAAAGGCAGGCATTCGAGGGGCTGATGGCCGTCACTGGCTAATTATAAAGTTGTTAGGCTAACAGTGCCACTTTACCTTCCCTACCAGGATTTCTGTTGTAAAGTGAAGAGGTAACTAAAAGCATTTGTGTTCATATTAGAATAATGGATCATAATGTTTCACTTTGTCATGAGCAGGTTGAAAGCAGCCAGCGCAACTCTGCCAGTTTTAGCTGGAACATTTCTACAATGTTGGCTGTTCAAAAGCTTCTGAAAATGTACTCATAAAATCAGCCTTGGCTTTCTAATAAGATCAATTTTGAAGAACATAAGCATGAAAAGTATAGAAGAGAATACCTTTGAGATTTTGATATATGCTGTTTGGACATGACAGTGTTGTGGTTGTTTACAAATAAATTCTAGTGATTCTTCAAGGCTACCTGTTACCTTCTTCAAGGTTCATGTACAGTTGGATGTATAGCTTTTTTGTTTGTAATTTATGTGTTTATGATTTACATATTAAAGCACTCTTAGTCCTGATTCACTTGAATCAATTACAGCCTTCCTTCAATATAGTAATGGGAGCGACATCTACAGTGAATACAATTTCTGATTTATTTCAAGTTTCTGATTCCAACTCGAAAGATGAACCTCTAGATGTTGTCAATTAATGCCAATTCATCTTTTAGCCTGATAGGCTAACAAACTGATTAACTAAATGAAGTATTGGTGACAGCTGGGATTTGAAAGAAGTAGAAAAACATAATCTCCACAAAGAATAGGTTTCTATTTGTTTTTTTTAATATTCTTTCCACCAGGCTTCAGCTGTCAAGTAAAAATCAAAGACAGGTCCTGTGTGATTTATAAAACTATTTTCATTCCAGTCAAAAATTCATTGGTGTTAAGGGCCAACTCTGAATTAATCTTGTCCGTTACTAGTCAAATTATGAATATTCCAATGTATGCTCCATTAGACTAATTTAAGTTTGTCAGATTCTTTTAAAGTTTGCTTACAATATTTTCAGAGTCAAAGTGTTACTAATGCTGTCTGAATTGTTGTTAATTAGTCCTGCCTGCTTCTAAGTTTAAAAGAAAACTAAATAGTAAATAAATGAATAAAATTCCTAAGAGAAGTACTGTCAAAGCCTCTCCATCACTGACTGGATGTAAGTAAGCGGCATATTTGAACAGTGTCTATTTGCCTCAGCAAATGCAGCGTTAGTCACACTTGAGAAGCCCAAGAGCTAGCAGCCAGCCTGATCGATGTTGCGTCATCCATTTGAAACATTTGCTCCATCCAGCTATGGTGCACAATGGCTGCAGTGTGTACCATCCACAAAATACTCTGCAGCAACCTGCCAATCTCCTTCGACAGCACCTTTCAAACCCGTGCCCACTACCACCTAGGAGAACAAGTGCAGCAGGTACTTGGGGAACATCACAGATTGCAAGTTTTCCTCCAATCTAGATCATCTGATGAGAAGTATTTCACTGTTATTTTGTCACCGCTGAGTCAAAATCCTTGTCCTCCAGTGGGTGTAATTACTCCAGAGTGACCATAGTGCTCCAAGAAGATGGCTCATAACCACCTTCCTCCTAAGGACAATTAAAGATGGCAGAAAAGGTTGCTTTTATCAACAATGTCCACATCCCATGAATGAATTCAAAATGCCTACAGACTTAGTTAACAAATAAATTTGTCCACGTTGTATGCACTAACAGCCAATTTGAAAGGGCAGGGTTAATACAAGTGCAGTTAACAATCAGTCAGCTCAGCTATTGCCTTGGAACACCATTTACCATATTTGTAAGTAAAGCAAACAATGATGTTAAATTGTTATAACTCCTTGGAATTGTACAGTAACAAGGTGGGTTTTACAAATTGTTTAGTGTTTGTACTGTTTTGTTGGAAACAATTCTAATTCAAAAGCCCTGAGCGTATAATATAAGCTGAAATTTGAATACATTGCCAGAGGCAATGTGTATCTGAGGAGATGTTGAATTAAGGCCTTACTGTTAACATATAACAGGGCTATATCTGGGTGCCCTCAGGGTGCTCTGCGATATAACTCATATACAGACCCCTTTTTAATATTTGTGTGCTGCATCTTAAAGAATAGTAGCTTTAAAGGTAAAGTTTTTAAGTTAATTTGAAAACCATTTGTTTAAGTAAAAATGGTAAGGTTATTAGCTAAAAATACATTTCCAAAGATTTAAAGCAGGCAAAGATGGAAGTTGTGTATAAAGATAAAAGCACATGATCATTGTGACGTGTTATTCCTTGAAATTTCCCTGAGTGAAGCAGTTGAAACTTAAAGGCAGGTTCAGCAGTTGCGATAGGTTCAACATTCAATTATTCAGTTTAAGGTAGATCAAGAAAAAAACTGAGTGAGAAAGTAGGTTGCTTGTTCCTAGTTTTGTAGTTATGAAACTTGCTGGATTCCTTCAGCAGAAAAGCAGGTGATTTCTCTGTGTTGGTGGTCAGCTATCTTGTTGAACTGTTGCAGTCAGTCTGGGCTAGATATGCTGAAAATGCTGTTGGGAACCATGTTCCAAGATTTTGATTGAGCAAAATTTTTGGAATGTGCATAAACTCTCAAATCAGGATGATGTGTGGCTTGGAGGAGAACCTGAAATAACTTGTTGTTTTTTTGCAAAATAACTGCCGTTTTTGATTATTGAACAATGGTTGCATGATATTTATGAGAAATGTGACAAGGTAGTATAGAAATGTAGGCCTCCCTTTATCACCAAACATTACAATTGCGGACGTGCACGCCATGTATAATTTACAACATCACAGAAATGTTCACTGACCTGAAATTATCTGTAATAGGAACATTTATCAAAATATATAGCTCACTGCTTCTTGCTTTTGACATCAATAGCACCTGTGTTGCATTCTTTTTTGCAAACTGCATGAAAAATGAATGATTTCAAACTCACCTCATTGATTGACATCACTCATTTGCTGACTGTAATGTCAATGACTGACAGGATCAGAGAAGACCCAAAGACAACAGAGACAAAGGTTTATCATCTCATCCATCTTAGGTATCACAGGACAGCCTGGGGGTACTTTGTTCCATGAGTACTAGCTGTGCTTGACATGGTGCAACAACACACTTCAATTGAACAAGGCTCATATCAAAAGCCAAAGTTTCAAATGAAAATTGTGACAAGCTACTTGAGAACTAAGTGTTTTTTATACGAGTATCATAAAAAAAAATTGGTGATTGAATTTAAAGGATTTGTGTAAAGGATAATACTAGCATTACAAATTTCTAGCTGGCAAATCAGTAATTAAGATCGAGAACTATCTTGTCAGGACAGAAGTGACGAGCGTTCCATTTCGATAATGAAATATTTTTGTGAAATAATGTAAAAATGTAATGCAAAGCTGCTTGTCCACCATGTATATGGATTGGACACTGTTAAAATGTGGGCACTTTTGTCTGGCTAGCCTGAAAGTGCTTTGAAAATGTGTGCCTTAACCCAGATTTTTGAATTGTAAATACATGCTTCAAATTGAAATTAACAGTACATTGGAAATGTAGATTACAAAGCAATAGCTGCACATGGCCCACGCAAACCACTTTTTGAAATCACAATGCTTCTTAACACATGACACTGGAATTTCAAGTCAATACATCTTTTTTCAAGCTTAAAAAGGCACAAAATGCAACTACTAAAATTTGTTGTTTTTATTTTTGTCATCTTATCTCACGTCCATTACAACTGAAAGTATGTGGTAAGACATGTCCGACCTACTCAAATTAACAATCCAACTGAAAGTATTCTCCTGAAACCAGAAGCGAATGCAGAGTAAAAAAAGTATTTGCTCTAAAAATAAGTTTTACTTTTGCAGTGAAATTTCCCACTTACCTGAAATTCTAATTATGAACAACGACATATTTAATAATGAGAAGGTACTTTTGTGGGAATAGATATTCAAAATTTATTTTAGGAATTTAAATAAGTAATGGACAACAATTCTTGTAGATCCTTCAGACTTCCCTGTCCAAATCTCATCAACATTGCATAGGATCACACAGGATATATAGCACAGAAACAGACCACTTGGGCCAATCACAATTCTGAGGGAACTTGACTGGATGTTGAAAGAATGGTTCCTCCTTTGGGACAATCAAGAACTAGGGGTCATAATTTTTGAAATAATGCGACAGGTCATTTACAACAGCGATGAAGAAACTTCTCTTACTCTCAGAGGGTTGTGAATCTTTGGAATTCCCTTCCTTAAACAGCAGCAGATGCAGACTATTTTAACATATTTTAGGACAGAGATAAATAGATACTTGATTATTAGACAATGAGATATTATTGGTGATATGCAGGAACCTAGAGCTCAGGTAAAATCAGATCAGCCATGATATTATTGAATGGCAGCGAAAACTTGAAGGGCTGAGCGGCCTACTCTTATTCTTTGATCATATGTTTGGATGCTTGTAACCATCAGTGCCAATATTTATTCGACAGGTGAGCTTCAATCTGTGTTTTCACATCTAAATCTCTAATTATAATCCTATATTCCCACTCCATCAAATTCTTGTCTCGCTTCCCCTTAACTACATAAAAAAAATTCAAATCAATCATTCCTATTAATAGCAAGTTCCACATTCTTACCACTATTCAGGTATCTTTTAAATTCCCTATTCAGTTTCCAGGTGCTGGATTTATTTTGAAGAGCCATTGGTTTAGCCTTTGCCCTCTAAAGGAAACAATGTGACTGGAGACCAGAATCTGGAAATTCTTGCCCCTATCCTGTCCTCCACAATTTTGACAGTGTGCACTGGAGAGGAGAGAGATGGTGATGAGAGGAAACAAAGGCATTTCTAATATTGGATAATCATATTTTACAGAGGTAGCTACACATTTAAAACTGCAGATGCCTTCAGTCAGATTTTTTTTTTGCCTGTTCAAGTTATGCTGTACTTTACCCCAACTTGGAAAAGATCTACATTTAATAGAGTTCTTTGGAGAAGTTAGATGAACTTTGGAATATGACCTTGGATCACATTTGGGAGAAGTCAGTTCTAGGATTGGAGGGTTTGAGCTATCGGGAGGGATTGAATAGGCTGGGACTATTTTTCCCGGAGCCTCAGACTCTGAGGGGTGACCTTATAGAGGTTTACAAAATAATGAGGGGATGGATAGCGGGTGTGTATCCAAGGTCTTTTCCCTATTGTAGAGGAGTTGAAAACTAGATGACATAGGTTTAAGACGAGAGGGGAAGGATTTAAAATAGCAACTTATTCACACAGAGTGTGTTGCATGTATGGACTGAGCTGCCAGAGGAGGTGGTGGAATCTAGTACACTACAGTATTTAAAAGGCATCTGGGAGGTTACAAGAGTAGGAAGGGTTTTGAGGGATGTGGACGAAATGCTAGCAAATGGATCAGATTAATCTAGAGTATATAATTGGCAAAGATAAGTTTGATTGAAGGGTCAGTTTTCATGCTGTACATCTAGGAAAGTACACTTTAAGAATGTTAAAACAGATTTGAATGTGCATGAATTGCATAATCATTTTGTAATTGCCCAGCTCATCTGAACTGTCCAAGGGAGCTGTCAAATTGAAGTGAAATGGAGCTGACAAAGGGTTGTCAAAGAGATATGTCAAACCTTGAAGACATTTAAATCTCTGGCCAGTTAAATATTTGAAATGAAATGTGTACTGTGATAAAAAAACACTCATATTTGTTCTTTACAGTACTGGCATTAACCTAAGGATTATTGCAATAGATTTAATGTTGCATTATTGATTTCAAGTGTTGTGAATTTAGATAGAGTGCTTGTGGATTGGAAGGCAAGACTCTAGAATTTGTTTGTGAAATAATAGGAGGAAAAGTGTGTGGTTGCTTGAAAAGACAATGTGTTTTTTTTAGGCTTGGAGATTAATAGAAAAAACTCTGTAAGCAGCAACAGGCATAGAGAGTTCCTAAAACTGAAACATTTGTATCAAAAGGCTGTATAGTTAGCAACCCAGGCAATAGTCTCATATTGTTGTTCAGGCAACCACTTTGAATCAAGCAATTAATTTCAACCAGGCACTTTGAGACTAACATTCAATTAAATTTAAAATCCAATGTTTTTGACAACCTAGGACCAATCCTATTGTTAAAAAAAGCACTGCTTTATAACAGAAGTGCTATCATCATCAGAATGGAGTGCTTATCAGTACAGGATATAATTGAAAGATCGATGTAACTATAAAGAATTGGCTGTGGGCTACAAATACAAATGCATGTTTTTATAAAGAATTAAATACTGGGTGAACTATGTTTTTTTATCAATCCTATGTTATTTTAATATAGTTAAGTAATTAAGTTTTTTATTCAAAAATTATTTTCCACCTCAGTGGTAGTCTGAGGTATCATGATACAACTGGATAAGGGATGATTGTGGATGCAAGGTAATAAGATGGTGTGTATGGGACATGAGTGAAGTTTACTGGCAGTAATAAATCTTTTTGGGTGTAGAAGGTTTTATTGATTGTAAATGAAGTAATTAAGAAATAACATAATTATCACACATAAAAATTTCAGGATGGGTGTACACTGTAACTGCAAGGTCTGAGAGCTAACGGTAACTGCAGAAGCTGGAAAATCCGAGGTAACACGTGTGGAGCTGGATGAACACAGCAGGCCAAGCAACATCAGAGGAGCACAAAAACTGACCTTTTGGGCATAGGCCCTTCATCAGAAAAGGGGGAGGTGGACAGTGTTCTGAAATAAATAGGGAGAGAGGGGGAGGTGGATCGAAGATGGACAGAGGAGAAGATAGGTGGAGAGGAGACAGACAAGTTAAAGAGGCCACTAGAATGCCTGGCAAACATATGTACAATAAGTTTCAGCAGCTTTAAGAGCTTTGGTTCAGACTTTATGAGCTGGAGGTTTAGCTGCAGACGCTATGGCTCATTAAGGAAGGGACAGTTACCTCAAATTTTTTTACCCGGAGATTGCCACACACCTTATAATGGTCTTCTGATTTTATTTGTTGCCAGAGACAGGGGAACATAGCTGCAGCTGAAAAAAAGGTAGGTGGACCCTGGTGATAGGAGATACAGCCTTTGCCAGTTATCCAACTTGGTTTGTGTTTGTTGCAGCTTGTTTAGATGAGTACGGGCACTGCAATGTAGATTACTGACCATGGCATCATTGGTATGAAAAACTGTTCAAGTGGACGAGAGTCAAAAAAGAATATAGTAGCATTAGGGAATAGTACACTGAGGCAGTGTGTCTTGCGGCAAAGTGTGATAAGGCACACCTTGTTCTAGGGCTTGTGATATCTACTCAGCAAATGGAGAGGAACTTACACTGCGAGCGGAGGATTCAGATGATGTGGTCCATACAGTTCTCATTGCCAGTATAAGGAGCTAGGTATCAAATTCAGAAGGCCCCTTTATACATCAAATAGCAATGGCCTTGTGGTATTATGGATGGACAATTGATCCAGAGACCCAGGTAAAGTTCTGGGGACCTGGGTTCAAATCTTGTCAAGGCAGATGCTGGATTTGAATTCAATAAATATCTGGAATTAAAAAAAGACTACTGATGACCATGCATCTGTTGTCAGGGGAAAACCTATTTGGTTCACAAATGTCTTTTGGGAAAGGAAATTGCCTCTATACCTTGTCTGGCCTACATGTCACTCCAGACCCACAGCGAAGTGGTTGATGTTTTTTGGGAAGGGCAAATATTGCAGGCCCAGGTGGCAATGCTGTCATCTGTGAATGAATTTAAAAACAAAAATTGTAATACTACTTGAGTCACTTGCAAATTGGTACAAATCAAAAAGATGTTTAAAAATGAATAATATGGCTCAAGGCCAAATGTGCAAGAAGTGAATTCCAGCTCATGGTTTACTGGAACCAGTAATGGGGTAAGTTGAGGTATCCCTTTTGGATGTTTTATACTTTAACTGTCCTGGGACCAATGTTCTTGTGAGATATATAACTAGGGAAGTTTAGGATATTTTAAATGAAATGGTGGGTGTAGGTGGTACCCTGGGCAATTAGGGATGGACAATAAATAGCCAGACTCCCATTGCTCATAAGTGAATTTAAAAAAAAACAGAATGCACATGTCGAAGTGATTCGGAAGCCACCCTAACTGACCACACAGCAGGGCAGGGATAAATGCAGGAAATAAAGAGAGCTCATCAGAAGGCTATGGTGATAGTGATAGCGGATTTTAATCAATCTATAGATGGACAGGGGTTGTTTATCTTGTATTTTCAGGATAGTTTCTTCAAACAGTAGACAAGGGTGGTGCAGTTGTCAGTCAGCATGATGGCATCTCTTTGTCATCACTTTCCTCCTCATCAGTCTACACATTCAAAGGATCATTCTGTTCCCCTTCTGCTGCCACTTCACACATCTTCCAATCCTCACTCTTGCCAATAGTCTGCAGGGACTGTTTCCTCTCTCAATCCAAGGTCCACTCTCTGTCAGTCCTAACACATTATCAACTCTCCCCCACAGCACCTTTCTATGCAATCGCACAAGGCATAACACTTGTTCCTTTACTCCTCCCTTCTTACTGTCAACTGCCCCAAATGCACCTCCTAGGTGAAGCAGCACTGTACTTGTACTTCGTCTCATGCACTCTGTTGTATTCACTGTTCACGTGCAATGTCTTGTATATAGGCAGGCCTGGAGACAGACTGGGTGAGTTCTTTGCAGAACTCTTTCACACTATATATGTCAAGCATCCAGTTGTTTATCACTTCAATAATGCGCCATTTTGGTTCTGTTATTATTTATGTCCTAGCCTGCTGAATTATTCCAGTCAAATCCACTACAAGCTGAAGAACACCACATCATTTTCTCCTTAGGCACTTTACAACATTCAGGATTCAACATTGAGTTCAACAGCTTCAGACCATGAGCACTGTCCTACATTTTCATTCTGATCTCCCTTCTTCATCCCGTTTCTCCCCGGCGTCTTGTTTCCATGGATTTGGTCGTATAATAGCTGACTCGTTCTCTGCTATTCACACTTACCATAATAGCTATTTTACAATTGTAACATATATGTATATACTTCTAATGCCATCAACACTTCCTTTTCCTTTTGCCCAAGACAACCCTCACCATCTGTTCCACTCACTCTTCATCCCGCTTTGTGACAAGTACAAAAACCTTTTTTGTAGCCTATTTTAGTTCCATGTCAGAGCCATATCAGACTTGAAATATTAAATTTGTTTATCTTTCCATCTTTTTACCTGCAAGACCTCTCTGAGCCTTTCCCAGCACTTTATGTTTTCATTTCAAATCAACATAATCGTAGCCGTTAGGAATGTAAATATGCTAGAAGCAGTTCAGAGAAGATACATTGGTCTAATACCTTAAAATAGTGGGTTGTCTCATGGGAAAAGGTTGAAAGGGATTGTATCTATTTGAGTTTAGGAGACAGTGAGGTGAATTGTTTGAAAAATCTAAGGTCCGAAGGGGGGTAAACAGGGTAATTGTGAAAAGATTGTTTTCTTCCTTGTCTGAGAATCAAGAAGGAGGAATCGCTGTTTAGAAATATGAGGTCACTCTTCAAGACAGAAATGAGAAGAAATTTCCTGCTGCAGAGGCTTGTGAATTTATGGAACTTTGTCCCTCAAATGTCTTTGGAACAGAATATTTAATTCTTTTAACATAGAGATAGATAGATTCCTCATAAGCAATGTATGAAAGGTTATCAGGGTAGGCTGGAATCTGGGGTAATCAGATCGCCAATGATCTACTTGAATGGCTTACTCTTGCTCCTAATTCATATTTTCATTTGTTTGTATGCTCATAGACCCACAGCCGAGAATCTGCCCAGGAACCTTCTCTGAACTGCTTCCAATGTAAGTACTTCTCTCATTAGCTAAAGAGATCAACGCTGGACATTGTGTCATACGACCAATGTCCTGTGCAGCAGTAGCAAGAATTCCATATGTTCATATTCATAACCCTATGCAATAAATGCAAACATCCCACTTGTTTTCCTAATTATGTTGACTTTTTGAAATTCATGTATAAGGGAACCTGTGTGTCTCTGACCTGCAGTGTCTTGCATTCTCTCTCAGTTAAATAATGTTGTGCCGTCCTGCCAATGTGGACAATCCCACATTACATTCCATCGGTCAATTTCTTTTCCCCACTCACCTAACCTATTGCAAATTATCTGTATCCTTCTCACAACTTGTTTTCCTGCTTTCCTTTGCAAAGTTGGCAAACATGGTGACACTGCTCTCAACATTTTCATCTGAGTCATTAATTTAGATTGAGGTGGCAGCACTGATCCATTCAGCAGACTACAGATTGCTGTTTGACTGAAAACTGAAAATGATTCCTTTATCCTGGATCTTTATTTCCTGTTAACTAACCAATCCTCTCTCCTTATAAGGTAGGAAACAATTTATTTTGAGGACTTTGATATGATGAAGCTATTGTACTTGCAGTACAGAAAATGAACTTTAAAAATGAATTAATGAGGTGTGAAACTGATTGATAACAATTGCATTGTTGAATTGACTCTGGAGTTCTGTCCAATGATAGTCCTATGCAGAGCATAAATTTCAGTTATTTATCCTCTTAGTTTTTCCTTTGACTATTGTTTCTTTTACGCAGTTAAACGCAGCAATAAGCATTTATGACAGCGTTAATTGTTCAAGATGTGAGACCACAAGCACACTTTTAGCAATTCCACATGACTTTGCAGTATAATGATGAGTTGTCATTTGTAAGTGATTCTATTGCAGTGTGTTAATAATGAAGCCGAGGCATTTCAAAAGCAGATTCTTGTTTGTTGCATACAACACGGCAAGGATTTGCAAGGTGTGAAGAAATACTCAAAAGTAGCAAACAGCTAAGGAGTACAAAGTCATCATTATTGCATGACAGTTGATGAGAAGTGTTACCAAAGTGACTACCTGGACAGCTCCAAATTAAAGCATTCAAAAAAAAAGGAGAAATGAAATGTATTTACTTTCCCGGGAGAACAAAGATACAATAAATGCAATGAGCAAGGGAGTGAGTACTTATTCCTCATTCAAATCTCATAGAATTTCAATTTCTTTTTAGAAATGAGCTCTCCATGTGCAATTCTCAGAGGCCCAAAATAACATTCCTGTACCGTACTTATAAATATGACAATGTTGGCAATTCTCGGCCAATTGTCAGAACATGCCTGAAAAATTAACGGCAAGGTAACACAAGCAATTGAGTCTTCCCGAATCAATATGTAATTGCACCAAATATCAATAAATATAAAACAGTAATAGTTCCAAGAAGAAAACTCCTGACAATCAAAAAAAACTGACATTACATCTAAACAGTGTTCCTTTCTACCAAATGGCCCCTTTCCATTCAGAAAGCAACATTGATTTGTTTTGACAGTGCAGAATTAATTGCCTTAGGGAAGGTAAAATATTTTTAAAATGATACTGTCAACTCAGCCAGTTTCGGTTTGGCACTGTTAAAGTGGATATCTAATAAAATGTTAAAAATGCAACTCTTTAGTCAATCTTCTTATCTAATAGGAGCAGACAATTTAGGAGGGGGCCATCCTTCAGCAGCTGTTTGTACTACATAAATTCAATTTATTGGTTCACATAAGTGTAAAATTGGTCTATATGATGGCTTTTTAAGCAGCATCTTTAAAACACTCTCAAAGCCTAGAAATTGACAGATGAAGATTTACAGATCAAACTGTGCTGGAGAGCCAGAAGATAATTTATGTAATTGGTGCTAAAACCGAGGTGTAAGGTCATATTTTCTTTACACATCTGAGTAACTGAAGACTTACAACTGAGACAGTTTGGTTCTTGTATTAAAGACCATAATTAAATAAGAAATATAACCAGAAGTGGGCCATTCAGCCCTTGAGCCAGCTCTGCCATTCAATAGGATCATGACTGATTTGATATTGTCACATCCACTTTCCTGGCTTTTCCCCATAACCCTCCATTCTCCGATTGGTCAAGAATCTATCTGTCACAGCCTTAAATATACATTAGGACTCTACCTCCACCGTTCTCTGTGGCAAGATGTTCGCAAGACTCACATCCCTCTGAGAGAAGAAATTCCTCCTCATTTCAGTCATAAATTGGTGCCCCTTTATTCTGAGACTATGCTCTCCGCTCTTAGACTCTCCCGTGAAGGGAAACATCGTCTCAGCATTTACACTGTCAAGCCCCTTAAAAATCCTATATGTTGCAATGCGATCACCTCTCATGCCTCTAAACTCCAATGAGTAGAGGCCCAGCCTATTTAGCCTTTGCTCATAAGGCAATCCTTCCATACTGGGGACCACCCTAGTGAACCTTCTCTGAGCTGTCTCCAATGAAATGATATATTTTTCTCAAACAAGCGGACCAAAACTGTTCACAGTACTCCAGACATAGTCTCACGAGCACATTGTACAATTGCAGTGAGACTTTGCTACTCTTTTACTGCAAACCCTTTGAAATAAGAGCTAACACTCCATTGGCCTTCCTGATTACCTGCTGTTCCTGTGTGTTTGTTTTCTATGTTTCATGCGCAAGTCCACCCAAGTCCCTTTGTGTTGCAGCTTTCTGCAGTTTTTTTTTTCTTTAGTTAAATAACACGCTGTGCTTTTGTTCTCCTTTCTTAACAGACAATTTCACATTTTCCTGCATCACACTCCATTTGCCAACTGTTTGAGTCTTTCTCCTAACCTGTCTTTCCACCTATTTTTGTGCCAACTGCAAATTTGGCTAGAGTAAATGCACTTTCTTCCTCCAAGTTATTGATATGTATTGTAAACACTTGTAGTCCTAGAACTCATCCCTGTGGAACTCCACTGGCCGCAGGTCCTAACCTGAAAAATAACCATTTATCCCACTTGCTGTTTTTTGCTTATTAGCCAATATTCTATCCATGCCAATATAGTACCTCCAACAACATGGGCTTTTATTTAATGACTTAGCCTTTCGCAAATCCAAATACAACACATCTACTGGTTCCCCTCTATCCCAGTGGGCAGAAAGCACATTTTCAAGATAGTGACCCCTTTCATCCTGCTGCTTTAACGTGGGCTCAGCATTGGGTGAGAAGGTGATGGGGTGGGCACCCAAGATATTTTGCATGCTGCCCTGTCAAGAAAACCTCCAGGAGGGGCATGTTATTTTCTTATTCAATCGTGGAACATGGGCATCGTTGGCCAACATTTATTGCCTGTCTCTAGTTGCCCTTGACAATGTAGTGGTGAGCTACCACCCTGAACTGCTGCAGCCCATGTGCTTAGAGAGGGAATTCTATCATTTTCGCTCAGAGACAGTGAACCTAATTTTCAATGCATGGTGCAGAAGTGTCAGAGACACTTCCTTATATTGGAAAACTGTTTTGTTTAATCTACTAAAAGAACACTTTAGGAATACTTTGAACATCCCAAACAATATCTCAGTGCCCAGCTCTACCCAACTACTCCATCAGACCACTGGAAGAAACTAGCATGCTGTTTCTACTTGTATCATTCTTTGCAAACTGAACTTTGAATTTGCTATCTGCTAAGTGTTACGTTACTCCATGAGAGCTGGGTTCAACCATTTGACATAAAAGTTCTGTAGTTTTCTCCCAATCTCCCATTGTAACTTCAGCAATAAATCTGCAGATATTGCCATTATGTATTTTCTTGCATTTTTTGCCAGTCTTTCCACATAGGCAATGCTTAAGAGATTTGCCTACAGAGTTTCCAGTTATTTCTGGTTATTCCGGTTATTTCATGGAAGAATGTAATTGTAGCATGACTTCTTTCTATGTTCCTTTGGCACATGAATACTTCGGTTTAGTTAATGCTTTCAAAGGATGTAGTGTAAACCTACATCCAAAGCAAAGACTAATAAAGGTGAAAAATGTAACGTTTGCCAATGTGACACCACTGCAATAGTCCTACTTCCTCATGATTCATCACTTCAGATTTGTGCACTTCAACAAACATTACCTCTCAAATTATACTCTCTATAGTTTACAGTTTGCTTAAAATTCCTCTTCCAACATTTTATCCCAATAAAGCTCTCATCTTGCAAAGTGCTTGTCAATTTTCACTAGCTTGTTATTTCACTTTTAAAAGGCTTAACACCATTTCTCCCATCTGTGTGCATTTCCAGCCATTGTTTGAAATCTGGCTTAGGTTTTGATTATATACTGAAAGCAAACACTAAACCCTGTTTGATAACCATTGTTTGGTGCTGAACTACCGCTTACCTTTGCCTGGCTTCAATTCAGTATAATGCATTGAAAATTGAATAATGAGGAGAATGAAATAAAAATACAATGCAATTGCAGTGAAAAGTTTACCTTCCCACTTTGCCAAACTAAACAGATTACAATTTTTATTCAATAATTAGTCCACTCCTTTACAAATGATTTTTAAATATATGAAGAGTTCTGGGTTTCTTGTCCATGCAGAGTGGCTGCTGGAATGAATCTCCATTAATATCAGCAGAAAATTAGGTTACATTAGGTTGCCTCACTTGCTTGATTGCAAGCATTTTCCACAGAGGTCTTTGGAGCATTTATTCACATTTTAGGGGTGTTTTGAAGAGAATTTTTCAACTACTGTGAGAGTGATCTCTCAAGCCCTTAAAAGACTTGCTGGAATTCCTGTCAGCTCTTGAAAGACTATATGGACAATAATGATCATACTGTCTCAGAACAAAACTCTTCCTACTTTTTTTTCAAAAAACAAAAAACTGCAGACTCTTGAAATCTAAAACAAAAATCAAAATTGCTGGAGACGCTGGCAGAGAGAAAGCAGAGTGTTTTTTTTCTCCTTGCCGTAGAGGTAGAAGAGCAGTGATGTGTTCCTGCAGTTGTTGATGACCTATTTGTGTCTGTAAATAAACCTAATGCTGAAATTGGTAAGACCTTTGAGTGCAAAAGAGTGGGGAATGAGAGTTCTGCTTCACAACCCCTCCACCAAAGAAGCAGTCTATGGAGAATATTATGAACTTTCGGATGTCTGAATTACAGGCTACCTGGTCCCTCAAGTCTCTTCCATGCTTCAATAAGACCTAATTTGCTCCACTTTCCTGTCCAATCCCAATAACTTTCCATGCCTGTGTTTACCAAGAATCCTGCTTATCTACCCATGCCTTGAAAATATTCAAACCTTCTGCTTCCTTTGAGATTACACTTCTCTTGACTGCTAGAAATTTTACAACTGTCAGTCCACTTCAAGCTATCACATGTCACATGGGCAACACAGTTGTTCAGTGGTTAGCACTGCAGCTTCACAGTGGCAGGGACCTGAGTTTGATCCCTGCCTCAGATGACTTTCTGGGTTGAGTTTGTCTATTCTCTCTGTGTCTGTGGTAGTTTTCTCCCACAGTCTGAACGTATGCAGGTTAGGTGGATTGGCCATGCTAAATTGCCCATCGTGTCCAATGATGTGCAGCCTAGGTGAATTAGCTGTGGGAAATGCAATGGGGATAGAGCATAACAATTGACAAGTCAGCCCTTTTGAATTTTTGTGAGATCACATTTGGAATTTTGTGTACAGTTCTGGTCACCATGTTGCCAGAAAGATGTGGAGGTTTTGGAAAGGGTACAGAAAAGGTTTACAAGGATGACTTGGAGGTATTATCTGTGAGGTGAGTTAGGTCTATTTTCACTTGAGCATCAAAGGATGAGGGGGGGGGGGGTGGCCTGATAGAAGTTTACAAAACTATGGGAGGCATGGATAGAAAGTATACTGTCAATTACTTGGGATATAGGTTTAAGGTAAAGCTTAAAAGAGATGAGAGGTTAACATTTTTACACAAAAGGTGGTAAGTGCCTGGAAAGCACTGGGATCATACAATCCCTACACTGTGGAAGCAGGCTATTCAATCCATCAAGACCACACCAGCCCTCTGAAGCGCATCTCTCCCAGATCCACCCCTACCCTCTTGCTAGGGACTATGGGCAATTTAGCATGGCCAATCCACCTAACCTGGCCACCCACCTAACCTGCACATCTTTCGACTGTGGGAGGAAACCAGAGTACCCAAAGGAAATCCACACAGACACAGGAAGAATGTACAAGCTCCACACAGACAGTTACCCAAGACTGGAATCGAACCCAGGTCCCTGGAGCATTAAGGCAGCAGGGCTGACCACTGAGCCACCATGCTGAAAATGGATAAAAAAGCAACATTTCAGAGGTACCTTGACAGCTATATGAATAGACAGGGATTGGGGCATACAGAAAACATTGAGGCATGTGTGTTTTAATTTAGAATGGCATCATGTGTTGGCACAGCCTGGGTGAGTCGTAGATCCTTATCTTGTCTGTACTGTTCTGTTCTGGAAGGGTGAACGTTGGAAAGTGCATTAATTTTCACTTAACCTGCTGATGTTACACAGTCTAGGGTGGAAGCAGAGAACTCTAGCTCCAATGGATTTAGATGTATCATCCTTGACTCCTGACTATCTTAGTAATTATGTCTAACTATCCAAAGTAACTTGTCCCTATTGTTATCAAACAATAAACTACATCTTGTTGCTAAAAGACATGCCTCTTCTTGTTCAGGATTGTTCATGTTCCCTTCTCAACTATGGTCAGTTAAAGTAGTCTTCAAACTCAGGATAGAATGGACAATTGCTGACAACTCCTATTGCAACTAATAGTTATTTTCCAAAGACACACAACAATATCTGGGCAGGACTGTACACCAGTCACACATCCACAAAATTGGTTCATGACCTTTTAGTTGGGAACATGCAACAAATGACTGCAGTTGTAGCATTTAGATATACAAACTAGTCTGGCAAATTGAGAGGAATGGGAAGATGTGCAGGCTGCAAATTTTGAGACATTTTACAGGCGAGGAAGGTGTTGATGAGGGAAGATGGCAATGAATGACAAGTCACTAAAAATGGAAGCAAATACAGCAAGTTAGTATATGTCAAGCAACAGTTTGCAAAGTTGGGACCTGACTGTAAAGCCAAAAACTAGGTCATTAAAAGAACTACATGAAGATGATGGATTACCTCATAACAAAATATAATGCTAAATGAGCAGAAACTAGGCAATGTAATTGCAAAAACAGTCTGAATAATTAATCTTTGGACATTTGCGTTCAAACGACAACTGTTATTTGTA
Organism: Stegostoma tigrinum; assembly: GCF_030684315.1. Taxonomy (NCBI): domain Eukaryota; kingdom Metazoa; phylum Chordata; class Chondrichthyes; order Orectolobiformes; family Stegostomatidae; genus Stegostoma; species Stegostoma tigrinum. Next base: position 10,479,084 of record NC_081359.1, on the reverse strand, counting down.
GTGATTATTTGTAAGTTGTATAATTATTATGCTCAGTTAAGGATGCATTAAACAGGTCATACATTGGAATAACGGATTAGGGAAACTTATAGTATTCCTGTGGCGATGAGTATTTTTTTGTTTTTAATTAATAAATGGAACAGTTTTGGAGGCTGTCTATAAATTTTCCAATTCATATTTCTGATAACCAAGTCATTGTATCAGATATAAAAGCAGAAAATGCAAGAAAAACAGGGTTAAAATTTCAGGTCAATGACATTTACTCAGCTGCAAAAATTGGAAATTCTGGAAATACGAAATAAAAGTAGAAAATGCCAGATATTTTCAGACAGGTCACCAGCATCTGTGGGGAGAGAAACAGAATTAATAATTCAGCTCAATGATTGTTAATCAGAAATGACAATCGATGATTGATATGAAATATCACATTTCTATCTCCAGAGATGCTGTCAGATCTGCTGAGCATTTCCAACATGTCTGCTTTTTATGACCTTTCATCAAAATTTTAAGAAGTCAGAGATGTAACCAGATTTATACAATTACCAGGGCAGGGATAGAGAGGAAGGAAGAAACAAAGGGGAAGTCTGTATTTAGATAGAAAGGTGGTAAATCACAGGATGATGGTGAAAAGCAAAAGGAAATGGTAATGGGACAGGTAAAATAATAAAATATGAGGCTAAAGTAAGCGTAGATGGCAATAGCATCATCGTTGAAAGGTGCTGTGGAAAGAGAATGGAGCAGATGGAACAGTGGGCTACCTATACCAGATACATTGAAGTGGTTCAAGAAGGTGACTCACCATGACCACGTTCTCAGGGGCAATTAAGGATGTCCAGGAAGAGTAGGCCTTTCAAGAGATGCTCACATCCATGGGTGCGAAACAAAACAAAATTTTTGATATTAATAAAAATCGAAAGAACTACAGATGCTAGGTTCTGAGGAAGGGTCACCAGATCTGAAACGTTCACACTGTTTTTTCCTTCACAGATGATGCCTGATGAGCTTTTCTAGCAAGTTCGTTTTTGGTCTTGCTATCAATAATCCTCCTTTAGAACTCTGTTCGAACAGCAAACAGGCTGAAAATATTCAGCAGATCTGGAAGCATCTGTAGAGATAGTATATGATTTCAGGTCAATTGTCAATTGTCATTTCTGGTGAAAAAATATTGATCTGAAAAGTTCTGAAGTAGGGACACTGGATTTGAAACATGAATCCTACTTCTTCTCCACAGTTGCTGCCAGAGCAGCTGACTTTCTCCTATAATTTCTGTTTTTGTTTCAGATTTCCAGCATCCGCAGTTCTTTTTTTTTTCTTGACATCAATTTGGAGTTGAGAATGCTGTAAATTCCTTCACTAAAACATGAGACTCTGCTCCACATTGTTCTATTGTGATTCACTGAAACAGCATGAAATTCTGGGGGCAGCACGGTGGCCTCACAGCGCCAGAGACCTGGGTTCAAGTCCACCCTCAGGCAACTGTCTGCACGGAGTTTGCACATTCTCCCTGTGTCTGCGAGGGTTTCCTCCGGGTGCTCCGGTTTCCTCCCACAGTCCAAAGATGTGCAGGCTAGGTGGATTGGCCATGCTAAATTGCCCGTAGTGTTCAGGGGTGTGTGGGTTGCAGGGGGATGGGTCTGCGTGGGATGCTCCAAGAGGCAATGTGGACTTGTTGGGCCAAAGGGTCTGTTTCCACATTGTAGGGAATCTAAACTGGCAACAAACAGCTCAAATTAAATGGAGAATAACAATAAGCTAGAAGCCCAAGGCCATGCTTGACAACTGAATGAAGGCATTCTGTAAAGAAATTATTCTATGTGTACTTTCATCTGCCTTTTGTGAGCAGCAAGGGATGGATACTACATTGAAAGCTGTACAAATAAATCATTCATTCAACTGGAAGGAACTTTTGTCACCCTCAATGATGGGAAGGGAGAATTTAAAAATAAAAGGCGTGCATCTCCTGTCCAAAAGTTTTGAAGAGAATGAGGAGTTGACCAGTGTATTACAGAAGTAACACCCCGTCTGAAAGATGAAATGGGACAATAAAGCAAAAAGAGAAGAAGCATAGTCAGAATTCATTTTGTTGGCTCTGCTTTGAAGTTCCACTCTCCTCTTGCCTTCAGATGGTCCACTCCAACTCTTCTCTTCCCTTATTTGATTTTAATATCTCTATTTCTATCATGGATTATCAACCCTTATCCAAATTGATCGCTTAGAAACTCTTCTTTAAACTTTTTTCCTACCTGGCTTCTTGTGGAGATTCTATATCATTGTTCTAATTTCTTCATCTCTGTTGCATCTGGTTTGATAATACTACCATTAATATCAATGCTTCCAGATATCTTCCTTGTTCTTCAACAAAGAATACTCTTAACTTCTGGTTGGAAGATCTTACAGTGTTTTCATTCTAATCTGCTCACTTCTGTTCTCATTATTTTTGCTCCCTCTGAGGACCATGAAAGGGATATTCCCCTGTCCTTATCTTGCATCTTGTCACTTTGCACGTTAATCAGAATTCTGCCACACCCAAAATGATAGCACTTCCACACATAGTTTCCTTGCACTTTCAGCCTTTATAAAGGCCAATTCGCTTTACAGTACCGCTGGTCGATCTCTCAACTACCACCAGTAGATGCCTCCCTGTCAATGTACTCACCTGTTCAAAAACAGGAGATGCAATATCTCACTTTTACCCCCTTCCTTCCCACAGCTCATTACACAAACATTATTTCCAAGTGAGACAGTTATTTTCTTGTACTTCTTTCAATTTAATATACTGTATTCACTGTTTTCAGTGCAAGTTCCTCCAGTTTGGTGAGATTGAGTGACCACTTTACAGAGCACCTCTGTTAAGTCTGTAAATGTAAATCAGACTCATGGATGCTGCAGGTTTGATTCTGATATTCGCACATTGAGTTATTGTTTACTTGTTCTGTTCTTATCTCCTTTTACATTGCATTATTATGTCTTTTCTCATCCAATTGTTTCTACTTCCATCCCGTGAGAGCCTTCCCTTTCATTTTATCTTCTCCCCTTTTCCTGTCTCTCTGTACTCACTTAAAATGTCTGCAATCTCTACAATTCTCGAGTTCTGTTGAAAGATTATGGACCTAAAACGGTACCTCTCTCCACAGACGCAGTCTGACTGAAGAGTATTTTCAGCTTCTATTCTAATTTCACATTTTGAATGGTATTTTACTTTAGCATCTCAGTAATAGACAATGAATCCTATGAAAAGGAGTTAGGTAAGGGCTCAATAACCAATACCTGGAGCTCCAGGGTGGCCAGCAGTGCTCAGGAGTGGGACTGTTATGCTCATGTTTGACAACAGTTCCTGTACCATGGCAAATTAACTTCAGAACTTGCCAGTCTGTCAGTATTATTTTACATTGGAGGAATTATGTATCTGTTGCATATGGAATACAAGGCCAAACTAGTGTTAGGAGTTCATTGATATCACATGCATTCTTTTGCATATTATGGCACTTGTTGCAAATTTGTGTCAAATTCAACAGGACCTGGGAGGAATTTCCCAAGATTATGAATGGAAATTGCTGTGTGTACCACCATTTATGGCTGAATTCCTAATAAGCAGGAACACCATTGATGATCTACAGGCTGCTTTACTTAAATCTAGAAGAGAATTTGAGACTCCTTTCTCTGACCTGAGCAGATATTTTCTGTTGACGCAGCATCTGAATACTTTTGCAACAACTACCGAACTCTTGCAACACTGGGGCTGTGTAAGTGAGTAACTTTAATGGTTAAACAAGGTTTAAAATGGTTAAAATGTTTTTTTTTTAAAATGATTCCAGTGATTTAAAAAAGTTAGTTTCAAGGATTAATTTGAACAGTTGAGACTCTGTTTCTTGGAGAAGTGAAGTCTAAAAGAGATTTCATAGAAGTTTTCAAAATCATGTGGAATCTGGACAAAGTAGCTAAGAAGAAATTGTTTAAATAAAAAACCAAAAGAACTGCGGATGCTGTAAATCAGGAACAAAAGCAAAGTTGCTGGAAAGCCTCAGCAGGTCTGGCAGCATCTGTGAAGGAGTTAACATTTCGCGTTTGGTGACCCTTCCTCAGAACCGGGAGAAACGTGGAGGGAGAAATTGTTCCCCAACTTATAAAGGATTGAGAACTAAAGGCAGTGCCTTGCAAAAGAAGTGGAATGAAGAAAAATCTTTTCTCGCACTAGTTATTAAGACACAGAATGCATTGTCTGGAGGTGTGATAGAGACAGGTTCAATTGAAATATTTGTGAGGGCATACAATGAAAATTCAAATGGAAACAACATGCAAATCTATGGGGAAAAGGCAGTGGAATGTCATTTAGTTACATCAGAGCACCGGTGGAGACATAATGGATCAAAGGGCCTCCTGCTTTACCATGAAATTGCTGTAATTCCATGAAGCTGACTATCAAGTTAGTGAATTTAAGTGCAGATATTGTGAACATAACGGCAGGGAGGCTATTCAGCCTCTTACGGCCCATCATTTAATGAGATCACAACACATCTGCACCTCAGCTCCATTCACTCGCCTGAGCTCCACATACCTTAAATCCTAAAAGAGGTAGTGACAGAAATTGTGAATTTGTTAGCTGTAGTTTTCCAGAAATGTTTGAATTTTGGAGAAGTACCAAAGGATAGGAAAACTGTGAATGTGACACCCTTATTCAAAAAGGGAGGGAAGCAAAAGCAGTTAAATACAGGCCAATTAGCTGAATACTTAGACCATAAGACCATAAGACATAGGAGTGGAAGTAAGGCCATTCGTCCCACCAAGTCCACTCCTCCATTTAATCATGGCTGATGGGCATTTCAATTCCACTTCCCTGCACTCTCCCCGTAGCCCTTGATTCCTGTGAGATCAAGAATTTGTCAATCTCTGCCTTGAAGACATTTAATGTCCCGAACTCCACTGCACTCCGTGGCAATGAATTCCACAGGCCCAACACTCTCTGGCTGAAGAAATGTCGTCTCATTTCCGTTTTAAACTTACCCCCTCTAATTCTAAGGCTGTGCCCATGGGTCCTAGTCTCCCTGCCTAATGGAAACAATTTCCCAGCATCCACCCTTTCTAAGCCATACATTATCTTATAAGTTTCTATTAGATCTCCCCTCAGCCTTCTAAACTCTAATGGATACAATCCCAGGATCCTCAGCTGTTCACCGTACTTTAAACCTACCATTCCAGGGATCATCCGTCTGAATCTCCGCTGGACACACTCCAGCGCCAGAATGTCCTTCCTGAGGTGTGGGGCCCAAAATTGGACACAGTATTCCAAATGGGGCCTAACTAGAGGTTTATAAAGTCTCAGAAGCACATCACTGCTTTTATATTCCAACCCTCTTGAGATAAACGCCAACATTACATTTGCTTTCTTAATCACGGACTCTACCTGTAAGTTAACCTGTAGCAATCCTGGACCACTCCTAGATCCCTTTGTACTTCTGCTTTATTAATTTTCTCACTGTTTAGAAAATAGCCCATGCCTGTATTCTTTTTTCCAAAGTACAAAACCTCGCATTTGCTCATGTTGAATTTCATCAGCCATTTCCTGGACCACTCTCCTAAACTGTCTAAATCTTTCTGCAGCCTCCCCACCTCCTCAGTACTACCTGCCTGTCCACCTATCTTCATATCATCAGCAAACTTAGCCAGAATGCCCCCAGTCCCTTCATCCAGATCATTAATGTATTAAGTGAACAGCTGCGGCCTCAACACTGAACCCTGTGGGTTGTTGGAAAAGTGTTGGAATCAATTATTAGAGAAGTAATAGCGGAACGTTGGGAAAATCAGATTTTGATCATGCTGAGTCAGCATGCCTTCTTGGAAGGAAAATCATGTGAGACTAATTTACTGGGGATTTTTGAGCAAGTCTCAACCAGAGTGGAGAGAGGGGCATGAATACATGTGCAGTGTTTGGACTTCCAGAAGGCATTTGACAAGATATCTCACAAAAGGTTAAATCTTAAGATAAAAGTTCATGATGTTGGAGGTAGTGCATTGGCATGGATAGAGTAGCTCATGAGCAGGAAACAATGAGTGGGGATAAAGGATAACAAAGTGTGAAGCTGGATGAACACAGCAGGCCAAGCAGCATCTCAGGAGCACAAAAGCTGACGTTTCGGGCCCAGACCCTTCATCAGAGAGCATGCTGCTCAGCCTGCTTGGCCTGCTGTGTTCATCCAGCTCCACACTTTGTTATCTTGGATTCTCCAGCACCTGCAGTTCCCATTATCAGTGGGGACAAAGGGCTCTTTTTCAGGTTGGCGACCTGTGACTAGTTGGATTCCAAAGGGATCAGTGCTGGGACCGGTGTTTGAGATATGTATTAAAAACATGAGAAAGGAAGCAAATGTACTGGGGCCAAAATTGCAGATAACACAAAAATAAGCAGCAAGGCAGGCTTTGAGAGAGAATAAAAACAGTTTACAGGAAGATTTTAATAGATTTTATAAATGGGTAAAAACTTGACAAATGGATTATAATGTGGGAAAATGTGAAACTGTTCACTTTGGAAGAGAGAATCAAAGAACAGAATATAATTTAAATGGAGGAAAATTGCAGAAAACTGCAACACAATGGAACTAGGCAGCACTTCTGTACAAAGCACAGAAAGCTAGTGCGAAGATGCATCAGGTAATCAAAAAGGCTAATGGAATGTTGGCCCTTATTCCAAGGGGGGTGAAATATAAGAGTAGGAAAGTCTCACTGTAACTTTACAAGGTGCTGGTGAGACCACATCTGGAATACTGTGGATATTTCTTTATTTAAAGCAACATATCATTTCATTGTAGGCAGTCCAGAGAACGTTCACTCGGATGATCGTCAGTATTGTCTTGTGAACAAAGATTAAACAGGTTTGAACTCTACTCAATGGAGTTTAGAAGAGTAAGAGATAGATGGAGGTCATTGAGGCACAGAGGATCCTCAAGGGGCTTGACAGGATAAAGGCTGAGAGGATATTTCCCTTCATGGGAGAGCTTAGGACCAGAGGGCATAGTCTCAGAATAAAGGGGCACTGATTTAAGACTGAGATATGGAGGGATTTCTTCTCTTAGAGGGCTGAGAGTCTTTGGAACTCCTTGCCACAGGGGGCTGTGAGGACAGAGTCCTTGTGTATATTTAAGGCTGAGATAAATAGATTCTTGATCAGTCGGGGAATCAAGGGTTATGGCAAAAGGAGAAGGAAGTGGACATGAGGAACGTTGGTTCAGCGATGATCCTGTTGAGTGGTGGAGTAAGCTCAAGGGGCTGAATGGTTTATTCCTGTTGATGTCTCTTAAGGTCTTACGGTTGCATATTCCTTTCACACACATATTTTGTATAAATCCATTGGTTTCACTCTTGAAAGCTCAAATTTCTGTCATGCTCACAGCCTTTTGAGAAGTAAAAAATCTCAATTTATGCTATCCATTGTGTGAAAAAGTCTTCCTGATTTCCTTTTGAAATAGTTCTGCTCATTTTTTTTCGATTATCCCTTGTTCTGGATTCCGGCATCAGAAGAAATTATTTCTCTTTATCTACCTTTTCAAACCTTCTTAGCTCATTAAAGACTTTGGTCAGATCACAAGTTAACCTTCTGAGATAACATTTCAGTTTTATTTATTGACCATAGTAAAATTAAACACTGTGCAGCAGATATGCTATCTGATCATGACTACAGGTTCACGATAAGAAATAACATTCACAAAATCTATAAAATATTTTATCACATTACATTCCCAAATAGAATGTCACTCTAAGCTGCTATATCATGCTGAACTTAAACATTATGAATCTTCCTATTGAAATGCCAATACAAAAGCAAAATTCTCTGGATGCTTGTAATGTGAAATAGAAATGGAAAAATCTGGGAAGACTCAGCAGGTCAGGCAGCATCTGAGAAACAGAACTTCAGAGATACTGCCTGACCTTCTGAGTTTTTCCAACATTTTTCTGTTTTTACACGAATTTTGAGTGCAGATTTAAAACTTCCTTCAGAACAATTGTGCTGACAATGAAACTCAAATCTTCCAATATCTTCTGGAAATTGGGCAACATGTTGGTACCACCATATGCTGTCCTTGGTGTGAACTCAGCTACTTATTATTTTAAGCAGTGTGCAGAATACCTGGAGAATTGGAATTCTTACAGGTTCATGTTTCATAACCTAGGCCAGTAAAGTTAGTCTGCTTTAATTGTGATCAGAGATAATGGGAACTGCAGATGCTGGAGAATCCAAGATAACAAAGTGTGGGGCTGGATGAACACAGCGGGCCAAGCAGCATCTTAGGAGCACAAGCTTAGGTTTGATTCTTTGCCCAGGGAAATGTCTAAGTCATCTTCCAGGCAATAAAATCAGATCAGGAATAATCTGGACAGGTAAGGGCAGCTAACAGCTTACTGCTGTTTTATTTGCCCTCATTTTCTTCAGTTATTTTTTTTTCATTTAGATATCCACATTACAGAAATGAATCACCAGGCAAATGTCTGCCATGCAACTTCATAAGTACATGCAAGGGAAGATTGGAGTACAAGAATAACCAAATCTTACTGTAACTAGAAAAGGTGCTGATTATTTAAGGAAAGGTATCATACAGTTTGGGATACTACTCACTGCAGTTTAGAAGAATCGGAGATGATCTCATTTGAAACATACAAGATTCTTAGGGGGCTTGACAGGGTAAATACTGAGATGATGCTTTCCCTCATGGGAGAGTCTAGGACGAGAGGGCGTAGCCTTGGGATAAAAGGAGACCGATTTAATACTGAGCTGAGGAGGAATTTTTTTTCTCAGATGGTTGAGAGCCTTTGAAACTTCTTGGCACAGAGGGAATGGCAGGCAGAGTCTTTGTACATATTTAAGGCTGAGATAGATCGATCATTCATATAATTTACAAAAGGATTTTACTTAACAGTTCAGGGTTGACATGCACTGAGGTGCAATGCAATTTCTTTCAATACATCAAGCGGCATTCTGTAATGTCTTACTACCCTTAAATTTCAGTCTACACTTACAATAAACATTTCAAGTCAAACATTTTCAAATGCATACAACTTGATTGGGTTTTACATAGGGTCCCGCTGCTTGGTGTACGACGTGGCAGAGCTTTAGAATGTCACCATTACCCATTAAGCCTTTGGGTTGAATGCTTCAAGCTTTTGTTAATCGTTATTCATGTCCTGGGCCTTGAAATGGATCAGCCTACAGCACTCAGTCACCAATAAACCATTGAACTAGAAAATCAATGTCTGGGCAGACCAAAGAACATCTTCATTGAGTTTGATGTCCTCCAGGAGATCCCTTCTTCTACACAGTCCTCTAGAAACAGTTTACGTTTGTCTCAGTGTTTAGTGTTCTGTTGAGCACAAAGTGCTACATTTTGGATCTGCTCAAGATGAAGCTCAATTTATGAAAAATAATGCATCTGTTTCCAGATTTTGCTTTCTTTCAGATCTGGCTTGATGGTTTTCTCTTCCACACTATCCCTGCCTCAAGAGCAAGAGGCCACAGTCATACAGAGTATCACCCCTACAGCACCTTCATTGTAAAATGATTTTACATGTATTCACATATAGTACAGTAACAATGGCCCAAGATTAAACAAAAACTGGGTCATCAAGTGTATGAATTCACGGCCAAGAAAGTGACGTACAGTACAGTGGCTATAATGCTGGATGAAGAATTAAGAGATCATAAATTCAGCTCTGTCGTGGAAAGTTGTGAGCTATTTTCATCATATATAATTTCCATCAATCATAGGCCAACAATAACAGAGGTAGCCAATATGCTATTGTAAAAGCCCATAAATATCCTTCAAGGAAAGGAACTACTGAGCCCTAACTGACCTAGCTTAGCTATAACTGCATTATGCCATTGATGCTTAATGCCCACACACTGAAAATCATGAGTTGTCAGGGCAACTGGAAATGCCTTGTCAGTATTGTGAACAAATAATAGAATGATGCTTAATAACCATCCTACATCTACATACTAATGAGTCAGGTGCACAACAGCATGGAGCTGTAATGGTGACATTGATTTTCGTTACAATGTTATAATGTCTTGCCTCATAATGAAAACTGTAGTATCCTTAAATCGTTGAATTGACACATTGCAAAAGCAGCGTTTATTCCTGTTCTGTACAGGAATGATTCCCAAAGAAACTGCACAAATTGTGGAATACCCTTAACCCCAATCACTTCACTGTGATACAGGCCCCGCATTATGTTTGTGCTACGTGCTATTTTTAACGCAGTGATGCTTACTTGCTGCACGTGTCAGTAGGGAGCTGCAGTCTCTTGAAGGGTTGGTAAATAGCGGCTACACAAAATGATCGGAAGCTTTGAGACGTGAATTTGTTCTATGTTGCTGTCAGAAATGGCTGACCCTGTGAGAGCTTGGGCACCAAACCCCTCTGACAGGACATTGGCGATATTGAGGCAAGACATTGTCAGAGGCAGTAGGATCATCTGTCCGTAGCAGGTGTTATCACATCCTCCAGGCATATTTTCAAGAAGCAATGGAAACAAATCATAACCCCAGAAGTCAATGTCAGGAATATAGTTAACAAAACATTGATGTAGGTTGGAAGGGGTGGGCTATCAAAGTGTTTGTCATGAATGTATGAATGTCATACCCTAACAACTGCACCTACTGGCATCACCAAGTGCTTATTTCACCACAACCCAATCACACACTCAGTAACAATTAGGATCAGTATTCAATTCCGATGTATACTTCACCCTCACACACTTAACATTGTTACAGAAAGAAAAACCAAACAAAAACTGCAGATGCTGTAAATCAGAAACAAAGACAGAAATTCCTGGAAAAACTCAGCAGGTCGAGCAGCATCTGTGGAGAGAAATCAGAGGAAGGTGTCGGGTCCGGTTCTGGGGCAGGGTCACTAGACCCCATACGTTAACTCGAACTTCTCTCCATAGATACTGCCAGACCTACTAAGCTTTTCCAGCAATTTCTGTTTTTTTGTAACTTTGGTACATGACTGATACCCACAGCTCTCAGCTTACACACATGGATGGGCATTCACCTTTGGGAGCCGATCGCCCACACGTGTTGCAGGTCAGCAGTGACACGTATCCTTACTTTGTGCAGATGAGAATGTATAATCGTAGGCAGCTGCAAAGTTCTGGAAGGGAACATGCAGCCCTGCCTACTTAAAACCCTACCTCAAAGAGCACAGCTGAGACATAGCCACATTTGTAGCTGGACAGATCAACAAAAATAGCCGATGGAGACCAAATCTTTGCCTCTTACTTCTGTGTTAGCTTGCAATCTATTGTCCATCACAAATTGTAGACAGTGCAAACACTTGCTGTATACCCATCACCACAACCAAACATTTATTGCATTTCATTTCAGATACCCAATATCTGGAACATTCTCAGTCAAAGACAAAAGAGGAAGAAGCTAGTGAAGACAAAGAAACAGGGAGAGAAGAGGTAGCATGGTATGTGGGTTGACTGAATGGGGGCGGGGGGTGCGGTGGGTGGTGGGAGATGGAATTTGGATTTCCTGATGGCAGGTTGACATGCAGAGATTAAGTCGGTATCTGTTTGTGGCATGTCAGTCCTCACACTGTGATGTGGTGAGTTCCCACTTGTGAGAAATTTGCATGCCACGAATACTTTCACCATAGGAAATTACGTGATTACATCCTACATTCAATTAAAGTCAGCAACGCTTGAGAATCTGATAGCATCCAGCTCGTGTTCATTTAAACATGGCATTTAATGGTTTGTTATTTGTAATTGAGTGAGTGTGGAGCAGGAGGATGGCAGTTTCCTTGGAGGTTCAAGCCCAGCAAGGATGAGCCATTGGTAAGGATGCCAATGGAGTGAGGTTGGCAGCATGGAAGAATGGACAGACAAAACCTTGGCGTGCTCAGCATGGGGACAGGTAGCAACAATTGTCAGTCAAGATAAAAAAAAATGAGACAGTGACATGTCAGTGTCACTAATGCCCACGTGAGTCTATCTCATGGAGTTGAATGGCAAAGTCCTCACAAGGCTTTGATTTTTACCTACATTTCAATTAATTTTGCTGAGGCTGATCTTGGATAGTATCCTGTGCATTACACAGAAGAGAGAGCTGAGTGAGCTTGCAGGTTCAGTCATGTTTTACAGAATACTAAGTATAGCGGTGGAAACTAACATGAATGATCAATAAAAGTTGAATTCCAAAACACAACATTGTTGTTTCTACATTCAAAAAAATGTTTCTAATTTCCCCATAAATATCAGAAAAGTTGTTACCATGATGAAGAACCATGTTGCTTGTCCAGGAGGCTTTTATTATAACTCACTCATATGTCCTGCATTGTCAGCTGATGATGAGTTTCACCACTGAAAGCTTTCCCCTACTCTGTAATCACACACATCTCCCCTACATACTCTTGGTGCTTATACTACTGGGAAGAGCCATAAAAAGTTTCTTCAATTAAGTCTATCAGGCCAACTGTTTTATCCAACATCTCCCCCCAAAGCTTCACCCCTCCTTGCCCTGTGTAACCAGTAACGCCATTGCTTAAACTAGTTTATCAAGTTAAAAACAGACAAAGAACTACAGATGCTGGAAATCAGGAACAAAAACAGAAATTGCTGGAGAAACTAAGCAGGTGTGATACCATCTATAAAAAGAAAGCAGAGTTAACGTTGTGGAGTATTTCAAGTTTACCACTATTCCTTTCGTTCACAGATCTCTGATAAATTTAATCTTGATGTGGTTGAGAAAGAAATAATTTGCTTGAAGCTTATCTACACAGATGTATTTTTTTTTGTCTTTCTGTACCAATGGTGGGACATCTATATTGTGAATGCCTTTCACTGGGTGTGATGGTGTCTGGAGGATGTTTAATTTCCTCCAGAGAGTGTAATAGAAGACTGTTGTGGTGGAGAAAAAAATAATCTTCTTTTGCCTTTGTTACAAGGTAGGTTTATGCAAAGATTTTTCACTGTGGCAAGTGTTCCTTTGACTGGTGGTATCATTTGGTTTGTGGCACTCGCAGTGCAATATTGACAATGCCTTCCTTGAACAGTTGTATTTGCTGAACTGATGCTATTAAGAATATATCAATGGTTTCAGGTGATAGTTATACCAGAGTTTTCTGGCCTCAAAGATTGTTTCCAAAGGTGAGGAACTATTAAATAGTTCTGACATCTCAGTGAAATCGATACTTTCCTCCTTGCTGGTAATGTGAAATAGATCTTATTAATAAATGGGAACAAAAACTGAAATTGCTAGAAAAGCTCAGCAGGTCTAGCAGCATCTGTGAAGAAGAAAATCAGGGTTAACATTTTGGTTCCAGTGACCCTTCCTCAGAACTCACCAGACCCAAAACATTAACCCTGATTTTTTTTTTCTTTTCACAGGAGCTGCCTGGCCTGCTGAGCTTTTCCAACAACTTCTGTTTCCATTTCTGATTTACTGCATCTGCAGTTCTTTCGGTTTTTATCTTATTAATAATCACTTCTCATCACATACTTCCCTTAGGAATGGCTGTGGTATTTCTTTCAAATGAGGTATCTAAGGAGATCTGTTTGAATGGAAGCATACCTTGGGAGTCAGAAACAGTGTTTGTTGTAAAATATTGACTTCTTTTCAGATATATCCAGCATTGCTTCTACTGTTTTAGAATTGTTTATGGTTTTTTCAAGTGTTTAGAAAATGTCCCATTTCCTTGCAAAATTTATGTTTACATGGCATGTGGACAGCTCAATCAGCATTCTTTGAGGCCAATAAAATAATCTTGTTGCTTCCATATAACAAACTGGTCAATGGCAGATGTCTTCTTGGATGGTTAGAATAGTCCAATGAACGTCAATATTTTAGGACAAAACATATCTTCCATTTTTTTTATTCATTCGTGAGACATGGGCATCACTGGCTGGCTACCATTTATGGTCCATCCCTAGTTGCCCTTGAGAAGGTGGTGGTGAGCTGCCATCTTGAACTGCTGCAGCCCATATGTTGTTGTTGGTCCAATAATGCTGTTAGAGAGTGAATTCCAGAATTTTGACTCTACTTAAGCGTAAAGTTTTATGTTTCTGGATGACTTGGCCATGTTCCACAAACTATTGATCTTTGCATCTTAAAGACCTTTTACCATTCTCTTGTCAGATAACTCAGTTGCATTCACTGCTGCATCAAGCCTGAATTTTGTTGGATGTTCAAGGGGTTGAATCTGTTACAGTCAATTAAGGATTAAATGTCCAGTCATATCGTAAAAGGACATGTGAACCACTTATGTACAAAGGTAGGCTGAAAGTATCGGAGATCCACCATCTGTAGATAGAGCCAACTTTGGGTGAAATACTGACAATTCTTCGAAAAACTGGGAAGCAGCAGATAAAAGTGGACACCCGGTGATAAGGAGGGCTGGAATTATATAATGACTATGGTATTCTCCAAATGTTGAATTTGCTTTTAAATGCATCAAACTGAGCTTTACATGTCATGGTGTTAAAGTTGGCTGTCTGTACTAATGTATGAAATAAACAATCATTGCCCTGTTCCCCAGAGTCCTTTCATCAGTTTGTCAAGTTGACACATTGTAGATGCCTAATGACATAGCTAAGCTGTGTCGTATCTTGTTTACATGGGTCACATACTTCACTTTTCTCTCAAATGAGGTATCTAAGGAGATCTGTTCGAATGGAAGTATACCTTGGGAGTCAGAAACAATGTTTATCGTAAAATATTGACTTCTTTTCAGATATATCCAGCATTGCTTCTGTTGTTTAAGAATTGTTTATAGTTTTTGTAAATGTTTAGAAAATGTCCCACTTTGTTGCAAAATTTGTGTTTATGTGACACGTGGACAGTGATTCCTAACACCCAAGGATTTGAACACTCTTTCTATTGCTTTGCCATATGATTAATTGGATTCATTCATTTCTCCTTATGAAGATAACAGGTTCTGATTGTCTTCTGGAGTAATTTTATTCTTCTGTTCCCCAGATCTTTCTGTGGTTTTAGGAGCCATAGGTTTTAGTATAAGCTGGACAGACTTTCCTTTCATTCTTCCAGATCTGAAAGAGATGAATCATAAATTCAGATAACAATTCTTTCTCTTTTAACTTCTGGTTGGAATGCTCCACATTTACTAATTCAAACAATGAAGGAGGGTTTCACTGAAGGAGGGTCAATGGGTTCTCCTGCAATCAGTTTTAATGATGCTCTTTCCACAATACAATTGGTTCTTAAAAAGTTGTCACATGCTTTTAAGACTTTAACTATATCTGCATCCTACTTCATATTCCTTTGTGGTCATAACAGGTCTTTTAATGCTCCTCCAGAATAATGCATTGTGTTAACTTTTTCTGTTTGTGATTCATGT
The DNA here is from genome assembly GCF_030684315.1 of Stegostoma tigrinum. NCBI lineage: Eukaryota > Metazoa > Chordata > Chondrichthyes > Orectolobiformes > Stegostomatidae > Stegostoma > Stegostoma tigrinum. The sequence goes on along the minus strand of NC_081359.1, from coordinate 10,463,734 downwards.
GTAAACCTGAAATCATTCTATTTCTCATGATCTGTTTCTTTGATGCTGACCAGCATATTTCTCTCTGAAATATCTCTAAACTTGAATCTGCCTGGAGATGTAATAACATTCTCCATTGCTTTGTTAAAATTAAATTGCTCCCTTTAAATGCTGAAAGCTCGATAAACCTTTCAAAACCTTCCCTATCCATGTACCTGTCCAAATGCCTTTTAAATGTTGTAACTGTGACTGCATTTCCTCTGGCAGTTCATTCCACAAACCAACCAGCATCTGTGTAAAAATGTTGCTCCTTGGTCACTTTTAAATCTTTCTTCTCCCATCTTAAACCCATGCCCACTAGTTTTGAACTCCCCTATCTTAGAGAAAAAAAACCTTGGCTCTTCACCTTATTTTTGATCATCATGATTTTAAAAACCTCTGTAAAGTCACCCCTCAATGTCCTACACTCCATTGACAAATGTACCAGCCTATCCAGCCTCTTATAATTCAAACCCTTCACGTTGAGCCACAAATGCATCAAGGCTATTGTTGATGCAATTTGTGCCCAATCATGCCATTTCCTCTTGCTCCCCCAGATCTGTAGCCTAGGCTGTAGGCTTTGTGAACATAGCTGACTTCATCCAGGTGCAGAGCAGTATAAGGCTGTGTTGAGAGCACTGTGTCATAATGCAGCAGTCTTCATCCATAAAAAATACTTCCATTCTATCAATTGTCCAGTCATTTGCTACAGCATTGTAGAAGCCTGCACCAGGTACCCTGGAAGCCACTGTAATGTCTACATCCTTTAAAATTCTTATGTTCCTGCTTTATCTCAATTCTAGATGCTTTACAAGGTTTCCAGGGATCAAGAGCTACCCTTCTCATCGATGCTTGATAACTCAATTATAGAATCCCCTGACTGAGGCCAAGCATTGACATAATACAGTCCATTCTTAAACTGTGGCCACATGAAGCTGACAATAACCCTCCAAAGATGAGGCCCAAATTCTTGGATCAAGCCGTGCAGTGCAGCTTAGACAGAGTATGCCACAAAATCCTTATATGCAGTGATCTGCATGATTAGATCTGGCAAAGTGTGGTTGTCAGGGATGCTGAAGAGCTGACAGAGCAGCAGCATTCTTCTGAGGAATAAGGTGAGGATTTTGAGTAGGAAAAACATTACCTCTAGTATGATAGAGCACTACAGCTTTGGGCAAAACAAGCCTGTTAGAACTAATTGACACTGGCTCCAATAGGTGTGAGCTGGGTTCAGTGATCATTCATTGACTGTAAAATTGTTATTGCTCAAAAGGCAAGCAGTCCCTGTCTTCCTGTCTATTCCAGAAACAAATGCAACATTCTTTTGTCTTCATTTTTGCTGTTGTTCAATGAAAGTTGATGTTTCAAACAATTTAAAGGCTTTCCATTTACAATGGGAATTGATTTGATAACGTAGCAATACATGTTTCAATGTGACTTTGTATTTGCAATGAACTGTTACCTGTGCTACTTAATTGCCTACAGAATATTCAGTTTTCAGTTTCCCACCCACTACATGCATTGCAAAGGGCTATTCCTGATTTGCAGCATCTGATCGGGTGCACAGTTGGAATAAATATGGCACCAGAATCCACAGAAAATCACAAGAATGCTGAGTACTTATGTTACTGTTGACTACACAATAGCACCACAGAATGATGGTGCATACATAAGGCAGTGAGCGCTTTCACTTATAGGTCCTTAAATGGTGAAGCAGCCAGGCCCACGACAAGGCCTGGATATCTTTTAGCCCAAGAATAACAAGTAGTAAGCAACATTTCTGCAACATAATTGGCAGACACTTACCAACAAGACAGTAAAACTCACACCAAACCTTCCAAAAGCATTAACATAATATAAATCCTCACACTCAATATCAGATGTTACTGTTGATCAGAAACTTTTCCATTCCAGAAATACAACTCTTGTACCTTTCGTGCAGTTCAAAGGAATTGTTGTGGGGTGCTGTGGTATGAATGACACGTTTAAACCAAGATCCCGTCTGCTTTTGCAGCCTGGACCATGCATTTTGAAAACTGGCTGCCAAGGATTCTAAATTCTAACAGTGGCCACACATCCAAAGCATTCTGATGTATGCTAAAGTTATGAATATCATTATATAAATTCTGGTGGAATAGAATTAAACAGCTGAAGGATCAGGTTAAACCTACGTAGAACCTAGGTCAACTAAACGTAAAACACTGCTCTGTTCTGACAGCCATATCACCAAAAGGACACAATACCAGAACTGAGAGGATGCGACAATTAGGAATGGCTGAAATGATTGGGCCACTTCTTTCTCAAAAACCAAAGACTGGATATTGATCTAGTAGGAGATCTATAAAAGGTTTATGCTAAGACAGACATAGTTTCCAATTATGGCAGAATCATTAATTCAGGCACTCTAGTGTGAAATAGCTAATAATGAAAGTCAGAATTGATTTTATTCAGCAAGCGTTTAGAATGTAGAATTCACTGCCTCTTGGAGTGGTCGGAGACTTGTAAACTTGTTGATCTCGATGATTGTTTCAGTGTTGTATATTCCATGTGAACTGACAATGAACAATTTAAAAGTGTAAATTTCCAGTTGTTAAAAAGAAAACACAAACCATGGACGGGAAGTGGGCAAATGTAATTTTTTTTTGGTGAATAAGCTGCAAATAATTAATTATATTTTGCTGCAGTTCGCTGTGCCAATCAGGAGAGTATGTTTTCCATTATCGGATGAACGTTAATTTTTTTTTAGGAAATGAAGCATTCACTTGAGACATTCAAGAAAGAAAAACAGTGATTATCATTGGAGTTAATGGAACATTGGTCTCTATTTATTAATCAACTCAATTAATTCAGCAGAACTGCGCTTTTAAACTCTCTCCATTTTGTCAATTTACACTAGTCTCAAAAACAACTACAGATGTTCCCCATAATTTTTCCGTGTAATTTTGGGCACCAGGTTCCATGCCAGCATCAGGTCAGGGTAGTTGCACACTTGTAAGCTGAGGGTGCTGAAGGCTTTGTGACGGAACTGCCAAATTCTCCAGACCAGACCAACTCTTCCATCTAGCTTCAGAACACAGAAGGGGATAATGCTCTGTTTATCTCCTTGAGCAATGCAACATGAAGAACTGCCAAGAATTTATTGACAACAAAAAAAAGTTAATGATCTTCACAAAATATTGGATGATCTTGGCTTGACTGATGAGATTAATATTATTTGTAAAGATATGTATTTCTTTATAAAGTCATTGAAGAAAAATGTTGCTCATAATCTTAGAGTCAAATAAAGTTCAATAAAATGAAAAAGGAAATATTTATCATAAAATATACCTTAATAAACAATGCGAGAAAATATTTGTAACGACAGAAATGTTTAAATGTAATTCTTGAAGGTTAAAATTTTCTGTTTTTTTTTAAGACTTACTTAAGAGTAAGCTGCAGGTGATTAGTTTTTACAGTGCAGGACACCATGCAATCCATCTATATAGATGCCAAATCTTTGGAAGAGTAGCCTAAAACTAAACCTTCGTCTCTTCTATCCCACGTGCCCTATATTTTCTCTGTATTAGTTATATTCTTTTAAATTTCCTCTTCATGTGCAAGATACTTAAGATACTTAAACCCTTAGCTTTCTTTGCTTATTCTTCATCATCTTGCCATTTTGGGGATACTTCTATGTCTTCTCTCTCTTTCAGTATCACACTTTGAGAGTGCATTGATGGTCATAGATTTCCACATAAATTCTGCTTTCGGGGCATGAAACATCTCTGTTGATGGTTTATTCATTCATTCTCCAAGTAATTTGCTCACTTCTGACATCAGACTGACCAGGCTGTAATCATTTGGCCTTTTCCTTGTTCCCATTTTGATAATGGTACAACCTTCATGGACCTCCAGTCCTCCAGTACCGCACCTGAATCTGGTTGAGGATTTGCACATGATAATCAGAACATCCATTATTTCCTTCCTTGCTTTCCTTTAACAGCCAAAGATACAATTTATCTGACCCTAATAACTTTATTCCCTTTGGAGGAGGTTAGTCCCTCCATTTCTTCCCATTCTCATTATTCTTACTTTACCAAATATTTCACACTACTTCTCTTTAACTAAAATGTCCACTTAATCTCTCCCCTTTCTGAAGACAAAGCACTTGTTAATAACATTGCTCATACCGTCTGTATCCACGCTAGGTTCCTATATATATCTCTCAAAGGAACTATCTTTCCTGAGTCACCCACTTGTAATTAATGTACTGATAAAACATCTTTGGTTTTCCCAGAATTTTATCAGTCAATATATTTTCATATACTCCCTTTGTTTTCCTAATTTTCTTTTTTCGTTACAGCTCTACAGTTTCAATGTTGCTGGAAGCTTTAAAAAGAATTTTTCTCTTTTTTCAAGATTATCATCAGCTCTATTTTGTTGCTTTATCTCGCCCTGTATGCCACCAGATAGCCAGGGGGCTCTGCATTTGGCTTTTCTTTGGAGGGACTTCATCACCTAAAAATGGACAATGTCTTCATTCCTTTAGGACATCCTGTTGGACAGTTTAGGGTCTGAAGTATCATTAATCAAAAAAAGAAATTTCTAGAGGAACTCAGCAGGTCTGGCAGCATCTGTGGAGAGAAAGCAGAGTTAATTTTTCTTCTCCAGAACAGTTCTGTGTGCATTATCCACCCCCCCTTTTCACACAGATTTGTAGTGTGGAGCTGAAGTGTAAACAAAATTTGAGGAGCAGCCCCTCAGAAAGTGAAAGAGGGCTGCAGTCCACTACTCCTGGTGTCCATGTCAATATGGATCCCTCAAGGCTGCAAACAACATGGTGGCCTGAGAGATTAATGATATGAGCTATGTGGACATGCTGCTGAATTGGGAATTGAATGAGCGTTTAACAACTGTTTACTCTCTGGAGAGGCAGTAAGAACTACAGATGCTGGAGTAGGACATAACTGTGGTATGGAGCTGAAGATACACTGCAGGTCAGGCAGCATTGGAGAAGCAGGAGGATTGATGTTTTGGGTCGGGACCCATCTTCTAAAGTAGAGTCCTAACCCAAAACATCAACTTTCCCACTCCTCTGATGCTGCCTGGCCAGCTGTGTTCCTCCAACTCCACACTGTGTTATCTCTGATTACTCTCTGGACTCCTGATTGATGGAATAGCCCTTCAGTCATTCCAACCATCAACTTCACATCAGTTAGGAAAATAAAACTGTCTTGGTCACTGACACCCACTTTGGGTGCAGGTTTGTTGAAATCTAAACTGTACCAACTTGTACTGTAAAGTTGCTTTTCAAATCAATATGATGACCTCCAGCATTTGTGTTCACTGAAATGGGCTGCAGCTTCCTCTGTGACCTATAATACCACTCCAATTCTATCCTTCCTCCACCCTTTCTTTTATTTTATTCATTAATGGGATGGGGGTATCGCTTGCCAGGCAGCATTTATTGCCCATTCCTAATTGCCCAGAGGGCAGTTCATAGTCAACCACATTGCTGTGGGTCTGGAGTGATATGTAGGCCATTGGTGAGCAAGTTGGGTTTTTCCCGATAATTGACAATGGATTCATGGTTATCATTAGACTGTTAATCCCAGATATTTATTAAAAATTATTAAATGGCAGGATTTGAACCCAGGCCCCCAGAATGTTATCTGTGTCTCTGGATTAACAGTCCAGTGATAATACCACTAGGCCATTGTGCCATCCCCCTACAATTTTGCAACCCATTTCTCCCTATGACCCTTCAACCTCCCCCATTTCAATTGAGGTGCACTGTCCCTGTCTTACTTTCATAACTCCTTGCAATAGGGATGCCTCTATTGTTGCTGTGGCTTGTCACTCCTTAGATTGAGGCCAGAGTCACCCTAAGTTTCCTTGACTTCCACTTTGAAACCAGCTACTTACCTATACTATCCTGCCACATCTCACCATGCTACATTCAATTGCTCCCCAAGTCTGTGAACATTACTTCACATCTAACCACCCTAGACTTATTTGCCCACGGTCTCAACCCTGTGATGCACAGAGAATATAGTTTATGTACAATCCACCCCTTGTGTTGGACTGAGAACTTGACTAATCATGATCTACTCTGATGTCTCAAATATCTGTTGGAGTTACTGTGGTGGTCCTCCTGACTGCCTGGAGTTCATTTTCAACCCACTTAACCATGTTTCCTTTCTCCCGTTCACACATTGTCATGTTCTTTATAAATTGTGTTTACTGCATCCATTGCAAGCAAATGCACCACCTCTGATATTGACACAACACTGAGTTCTTCAGCTGTACGTACTCTCACTTTCAAATTGACTCTTCACTATACCCTATAACCACAAGCTGCTGCCTTGTAATCTGTGCCAACTGCCACTCTGTGATACCAGCTGCTGCATTGCTGTCCTCCAGTTGGATTCTATTACAGCTTCGGGGCACATCTTGCCTTACTCTGCGCAGACGTACATACATACAGCAAAAACAACATTTACAGCATTTCACCAGAGACAGAAATGGCAGAGAATTTAGCCAAAATGGAGGTGAAAGACCCAAGTCGCTAGGTGTGATCTTGCCGTAAGCATACACTGCATTTGAAATTTCGAGTATTTTGAATGGGCACACATTATTCAAGAGGGCAATTCCAGCACATGATGGATTCAATGAGATGCAAATGCAAGTATTTCGTGTTTTTGCCAAGTGAGAGTGAGAGGTTTCACTCGCCTCCTGGGGAGAAATTGCAAATGTTGACCTCAGAGGTGAGAGTCTGAGTTTTGGGCTCTTGCCCAAATAAGTCAACACATCGGCAAATATTCCCACCTCCTCTGGGAGCAGAAAACCACAACAAATGCCTTTTCCATTTCACGATGCTCATTTGGAACACAGGGTTTGCTGCAGGAGAACTTCCAAAGTCTGTTTATTGGTTAGAACTTTTCTGACCCCAACTATTTCTTGAAGGCAAAGCAGCAGTGCTTAATGAGTTGCTGCCACTCAAACTAGGGATTTAGAATCCCTATCGCTGGGACTCCAGGCACAGTGTGTTTGGTGTGTCAGAGTTACCATTAAATGTTTTAAATGAACTAGCATAGCATTGTAGCTGAGAACAGCCGAACAATTGTTTTAAAGTCAAACATCTCTACTTTAGTCATAAAAATCTTCATACACAAACATAGTCAATAGAACAGTTCAATTCCTTACAGTCTTTACAAAGGTGGAACAAACAAACAAACAAACCCAGTCAGGTCTACATGCAATGCCAGGAACCAGGGCTTATAGTCCTGTTAATGCTTCCCAGAACACAACATTTCCTTCCCCATAACAATACTTTCATAGTGAATAAACCATTTTATCTCTGGGTTAATTGCATCATCTTACACTTCTGGCAGGAATTCATGATCAAAGCAAATAAACTTCAGGGAATTAGGCCTGCAGGAATCTAATCTCTGGCTACTCAACGGGAAACGTAAGGAAGTTAATTTAAGCTTTAAAACTCTCTAACTAGCCTAACAAACCTCACAATTGTAATTAATTAGAAAATACTTTGTTCATCCAACTGCTAATGGCATATCTGTTCATTGCTACAAGTTCTGATAAGATTTAGATCTGAGTCATGCGCTGACACAGTCATTCCAGCTGCTCATTATGCTTTCTGTTTACTCCATGCTAAGTCATTAAAATGGCTTTTCCCCTTTAGCACAAACAATAGCACTTAATTTCTAAGGCGATAGATGAGCCATACAGGTATAAAATCTGGTGATGCTGAAATCTGATTGATTCAGGATGGTTAAGATAAATTGTTTCGGGAAATGCCTAGGAATGTTGATGTAGATGGCTTGGGATCATTCTGAAATAAATTATGAATTAAACTTGGAATATCATTTCTGACTCTGCTGTAAGTTTCTTATTCAGTTCTTAAAACTTCTTTTTGAAGTTAGTTGATTAAATTGGGGTGTATTTCAATTTATTTTACGAGCCATTTGATATTTGGAAATAACAGACACAAATGTAGTTCCACAGTGAATAAGCAAGTCATGAAAGGGAAAAGATAATTGGCATAAAACATTATTTTTATCAAACTACAAAGGAGTTTGGATTAAAGTGCATAATTCTAATAATCTAAGCTGCAAGTGAACTGAAGTAATTTGACAGAGCAAAAAGGGAGAGTGAAAGTAATCCGCCATAATTCTTCTTCAATTCTGTATCTGTAAAGTTCAAAATTCATCAGGAAATATAATCACGATGAAAGAAACCATTGTGCTGAAGATTATGCTGGCTGACTTCAAGGTTACATTTAAATTTATATAAATAAAGAAACAAAAGTGTATTAATCTTGGCATATATTTTTTAAGTAAAGAACTCTCCATTCCAAATTAAAGGAAGGAACTTGTACATAGAATTAATTAAATTTGGCAAAAATTAACTTCTAGCATGAATGGGGCCAAAGGGTCGAGAGTGAAAACCAATACACTTGATTCATGGCAATTCTGATTTTATACTGACTGAAATGAATTGGAGTAAATGCTGTAAATCAGAAATGTTCATCTTTCAGCTCATTTTCAATGACCATTGTGTCAGAAGTCACACCTCTCGGAATGGCCATAGAGGTCTACAGCATGGAAACAGGCCCTTCAGCCCAACTTGCCCATGCAGCCCAGTTTTTGCTATTAAACTTGTCACATTTGACTGTGTTTGTTCCATATGCCTCCATACCTACCCAATCCATATACCCAGAAGCTTCTCAAATGACAAAATTGTACTCGTTTCTACCACTGTGTCTGGCAGTCCATTCCAGATGCTCACCATCCTCGGTGTGAAAAAATTGCGTCTCTGGGCCCTCTTGTGTCTCTCCCACCACATCTTAAACTATTCCCTCCAGTTTTAGACTCCCCTACCATGTAGAAAAACTGTTGGCTATCTGCTTTATCAATACTTCTCATGATTTGACAGACCTCTATAAAGCCACTCGTCAGTCTCCCACACTCCAGGGGAAAATATCCCAGCTGATCCAGCCTCCCCTTGTAACTCAAGCCTCAATGGTGTAGTTAAGAATTGTGGGTTGCACTGACGACCCATGAAGGTTGGTGTGTGTGCCTTTTTTGCTACTAGAATACAGGCAGAGGTAGGATGGGAAATCTGTGGTAACATCACTGAAGTTTAGTCATCTAGAAGCCTAAACGAGTGCTGTGGGTACATAGATTTGATTTTAAATTTAAATTTAGTTCATCAACTCTGAAAATAAAATGTTATTCCCACTAATGGCAAACATGAAACCAGCACTGATTCCATAAATACCTGTCTGGCTCACTACTGTCAATAGGAAGGGAAATTTCTGTATATGCCCTACCCAACATGTGACTCCAGAATACAAAGCAATCCAGTTGACCATAAACTAACCTCTGAAATGGCCCAGCAAACCATTGCATTCAAGGGCAATTAGAGATGGGCAATATATACTGGCACTGCCAGCAATACCCATATCCCACATGAGAATAAAGCAAGTTAAAGTAGTTAACTACTGGACTGGATTTTCAAAGCTTAAGGGCTGAGACAGAGGCTGGGTGGATTATAGTTTGGATGCAGCTTCCCACTTGTGGTCATTTTCAGATAGTTCAGGTTTATAAGGTAAACCCACATGAGAGACACTGAAAGCCAATTAAGGGACCTATTAAGGTCTTTCTCCCAATATGGCACTGAGATAATTTTAGTCACCAGGCAAGCACTTACAGTGGCCAAAACATGGTTTGTGAAACGAGGTTGTCTCCGCTACATAAGTTAATGATTCTGAATGGGTTAGTGTTGAAGACTGCATTATAATTCACCCAATTTGATGATAGACACAGCCTTGAGTAAAAAGAAAGAGAAGTTCAGCTTGTGTTCCTGATGGAGATAACTGTGTCATCGCTACCTCTTGATTGTCTTGTTGACACTGTCCAATATGGTTTACACCTATTGCTATCGTACAATAAACTACATCTGGTTAAGAGAAATTATCTTCTCATTAAGAGTCACAAATGGTTCATACTTTACACTGTTAAACAAATAGTCTTAGAACCAATTAAAAAGAGGTCCTGGAATGCAATGGTAGTGTCCCTCTGTCACGGCCAGCAAGCCTGCATTCAAGTCTTGTCTGAGCTGGTTGCTTTTAAAAAAAAGTCTTCAGATTTTTTCCTAAAAAGTAAAGGAGAATTCCTTTTTATACTGTACCTCAGTGAAAACAAAGCAAGATAAGATCTCTACAGCTGCAAGCCCTTAATATTTGGTTATTCAGAGCAAAATAAGATCGTACTTTTGCAAATGACAAATACTGGAGATCACAGCAGGTCAGAGAGCATCTATGAAGGGAGAACAAGCTAACATTTTGAGCCTAGATGACTCTTGATCAGAGCTAAAATGTGGAGGTGCAGCATTTATGCTAAAGTTGTGGGGATGTTGTGTGGAGGGTGGTAGGGTGTAGGGTGTTGATGGAGAGAAGATGTTGACAGCTCAGATTATGTGATTGGAAAGTGAGAATGCAGAATAATGGTGTGTCTAATTGCCAGACTTGAAGCAGAACAATGTTGGGGGAAGCTGTTTTGCTCAATAATTCCAAAGCTATCAGTAATTGGAGGCTGCACCTTCTATTTATTGTTGGCGTGGCGTCATTAAATTCTTTAGAATTGAAATGGATTAACTTCTTCAGAATTGAAGTGGACTGATAAATTATGGTTTATAATATTTTCCAATCAAGCTGTTCAGGTATATTAAGGCACACTGCTGGAGGAGGTTGGATTATCAGACCAGATGTCTGAGAATAGAAGTGGGGACAACATCACTGTCCCACAAGTGGTTACCAAGCCCAGTTAATTTACTCACTGCCATGAACAGCACCTGCTTGAGGGTACTCCTGTGAGACAAGAAAAAGGAAGCAAAATCTTCAGGTCATGTTCCCTGGAGAGGGGACAGTTTGATAGAATAATAAAACCCCTACAATGTGGAAACAGGCCCTTTGGCCCAACAAGTCCACAACAAACCTCACAGCATCCCACTCAAACCCATCCCCCTATAACCTACCTAACCTACCCTATGGACAATTTAGGATGGCCAATCCACCCAGCCTGCACATCCTTGGACTGTGGGAGGAAATCCATACAGACAGATGCCCAAGGCTGGAATCAAACCTGGGTCCCTGGCACTGTCAGGCAGCAGTGCTAACCACTGAGCCACCATGCCACCCGAGAGATAGAGATTTTGAACTATGTGGAAGACAATAGAAGAAGCAGACAAATATCTTTTGAGTGGAAGAAAGAAACTCCAACTGCAGCTCATACAGAAATTCCTGATGGCAGTCCATGGGTTTAACACTCCATAACAATTTGTTAACAATGCCACATAACTGACTTGCAGAAGACCCCAGCTGCAGTTTCAAACTGTCTTGTGGATCATTTCACCTCCATGAACACAGTTTGGCTGATGAGAGAATATTTCTATCTAGAGAAGCCTCTCTCTCATTTACCTGCATTGTCAGACTGCAGCTTCTTTTAGTGCTAATTACCACCCTCTTACGCTTCCAAGGCTGGGTACCTGACGTCCAATCTTGGACAGTGAGTGCACAATTGGACCAACAATTGGCTTATCATTTTAAAAATTGAGGTCTCCACGTCCTGCTGAAACCATATGGGCTCAGGACCTGGAAATTATCCGTAAAGTCAAGTTCCTGGCCCAAAAATGAAACTCCCATTGAGGAATTCATATTGTTCATGAAATATTCTGTTTGTTTTATTGCAATGTTTTGTTATGATTGAACAAGAGAATTTGAAATCCACGTTAGGTAACTTCATCTCTTTGGCATTAATTTTGGAAAGTCAGCAAATTAACATCCACAGAATTGCATTCAATAGAAAGCAAACATTCAGCTGACTGCAGCAGTGACAACATTGAATGAGTCATCCAATTAATTCCACACCATGTTCTGTCTCTATTGCTGTACAAATGTTTCCTTTTCAAGCCTATGTCCTATTGTCTTTTGAAAGTTGCAAATTAATCTATTTCCCATCCTTTTTTGGGTCATGCATTCAGATCATCATAACTCATTGTAGTTTAAAAACAACTCCTCATTGTTGATTCTTTCAGCAATTATGTTGTTTCCAACCTTTGATTAATGACCCTCATCCCATTGGAAATGATTTATTCTGTTTTGTATCAAAACCTTTCATTGTTTTGGAAGCCTCTATTAAATCTCTTTTAACACTTCCTGCTCTAAGGAGGATAATCTCAATGACGCTAGTTTCTTTCACAACTGAAATATCTGTAACATTTCAAACAAAATTGTCTGTACCTTCCTCATTTAAAATGTACTTTGGAAAGCTTTTAATAACTTGGAATGAATGTTTTATCAAAGGATACATCCAGAAACCGCCAAATGTAACTTGGAGCTGTATACAAAACCATTGGCAAAATGAAGGGAGATCAGTTATTGAAATCCCCATATGAGTCTTATCATTGCAGTTTTACAGGGTACCAGAGACCTCCACAGCTTATATATCTGTTTGTTGCCTGACATGACCACAAACGTTGAATGCTGTTTAAACACAAGCAATGAAAACAACAAGATAATTTGTCAAAACTACAATAGCATAAAAGCCAACAAAGTTCAACATGCATCTCAGTTTCCTTCCAAGGTTTGGGTTAGGCAGGCTTCCCTTGTAGATATCTGCATGTGAGTAAAATAATCAACATTTTACAATGTAAAATAGGTCTTGCTTGATTGGATGAAAAGAGAATTAGAATGAGCTTTCTTGTCACATATACTCAGACGTATACAGTGAAAAGTTTAAAAGTCGCCACTTATGACATCATCTTGGGGACCTTGGTACACATTCTTAAGCATAATTTTTTGTGAGAGGGGGCCGGGGAAGCAGAATTTAGAAAGATAAAATGAGCTCAGAATAACAGACCTTCCCACCCAGACCATGCCTGGCTTCACTTTGAGGCTGGAGCCCAAATCCATGTTAAAGTGAAGATTCCGCATTGGCTTTCACCCCACACATCGCTGGAGAACAAGAGGTAAAAAGAAAAAGGCAAAAATACATGAAAAGAAATGTACAGAGCAGCCAACAAGCTTTGGTTCAGGAGCCCTATTCCATGTGCCATCTTGGAGAACAAATTATAAAGTTAAATACTATTTAGTAAAGCTAAAGCAAATGCACTATTTATAGTTATTTTGGTAAGAGATCTTTACTTAAGTATTCCTTTCCTTCATTGTCATCCTTTCCACTCTAATCCTTTCTTTGTAGCATCCTCTTCAACATTATCACCATTTTGCCTCCTTCTCTATGGCTGTCAATTACTTTACACAATGCTTTTCTCACTCTGACATTCTCCTCACTGTTTCCAGATTATTTTGTTTTTTTTAAAATTCTCGTCTTGTTTCCAGCCTGTCACCATGGCCGCCTCATCTGTTCATTTTTTTTACTGACATTTAGGTTCACCTTCAGAACTTCTATCGATGGGAGTGAAGCTTTTTTACTCGGGACGCAAGTCAATGAACTGGACACAGGGCAGATGGCTCACTTGTGATGCTAATAATTAAAAGCCAATGAATGGAAAGTGAAACATGTCATAAGGCAGGCACAATGAATTCTCAGGTCAGGTGACTGGGCTCTATCTCTTCTGATCTGTAAGTCCAGAGCTGAAAACAGTCAGTTGCTGGCCAACCATGACCTACTTACAATCATTGCATAAGAGAAAAACGTTTGTGTGTGCAGAATTTTTTGGAGAGCATTAATTTAAAGGTAAGTTTTGGCAACATTTTTAGACTTTCAAAGCAGTGATGCTGGATCATAGCAAGGTAGTCGGATGATAAAATGTGAGGCTGGATGAACACAGCAGGCCAAGCAGCATCTCAGGAGCACAAAAGCTGACGTTTCGGGCCCAGACCCTTCATCAGAGAGGGGGATAGAGAGAGGGAACTGGAATAAATAGGAAGAGAGGGGGAGGCGGACCGAAGATGGAGAGAAAAGAAGATAGGTGGAGAGGAGAGTATAGGTGGGGAGGTAGGGAGGGGTTAGGTCAGTCCAGGGAAGATGGACAGGTCAAGGAGGTGGGATGAGGTTAGTAGGTAGATGGGGGTGCGGCTTGGGGTGGGAGGAAGGGATGGGTGAGAGGAAGAACCGGTTAGGGAGGCAGAGACAGGTTGGACTGGTTTTGGGATGCAGTGGGTGGGGGCGAAGAGCTGAGCTGGTTGTGTGGTGCAGTGGGGGGAGGGGACGAACTGGGCTGGTTTAGGGATGCAGTAGGGGAAGGGGAGATTTTGAAACTGGTGAAGTCCACATTGATGCCATATGGCTGCAGGGTTCCCAGGCGGAATATGAGTTGCTGTTCCTGCAACCTTCGGGTGGCATCATTGTGGCAGTGCAGGAGGCCCATGATGGACATGTCATCTAGAGAATGGGAGGGGGAGTGGAAATGGTTTGCGACTGGGAGTTGCAGTTGTTTGTTGCGAACTGAGCAGAGGTGTTCTGCAAAGCGGTCCCCAAGCCTCCGCTTGGTTTCCCCAATGTAGAGGAAGCCACACCGGGTACAGTGGATGCAGTATACCTCATTGGCAGATGTGCAGGTGAACCTCTGCTTAATGTGAAATGTCATCTTGGGGCCTGGGATAGGGGTGAGGGAGGAGGTGTGGGGGCAAGTGTAGCATTTCCTGCGGTTGCAGGGGAAGGTGCCGGGTGTGGTGGGGTTGGAGGGCAGTGTGGAGCGAACAAGGGAGTCACGGAGAGAGTGGTCTCTCCGGAAAGCAGACAGGGGTGGGGATGGAAAAATGTCTTGGGTGGTGGGGTCTGATTGTAAATGGCGGAAGTGTCGGAGGATGATGCGTTGTATCCGGAGGTTGGTAGGGTGGTGTGTGAGAACGAGGGGGATACTCTTAGGGCGGTTGTGGCGGGGGCGGGGTGTGAGGGATGTGTTGCGGGAAATACGGGTTCTGTAGGAAGTGGGAGGAGTCAAAAGAGAAGTTGTTGAGTGTGAGGACGAGTTCAGCTAGGCAGATGAGAGTGTCGGTGGAGGGGGACTGGTCGGGCCTGCGGGACAGGAAGAAGCGGAGGGCCTAAGGGGGTGGCCATGGGCACCCGCATGGGCCCCAGCTATGCCTGCCTCTTTGTAGGTTACGTGGAACAGTCCCTCTTCCGCACCTCCACAGGCCACAAACCCCACTTCTTCCTCCGGTACATTGATGACTGTATCGGCGCCGCCTCTTGCTCCCCAGAGGAGCTCGAACAGTTCATCCACTTCACCAACACCTTCCACCCCAACCTTCAGTTCACCTGGGCCATCTCCAGTACATCCCTCACCTTCCTGGATCTCTCAGTCTCCATCTCAGGCAACCAGCTTGTAACTGATGTCCATTTCAAGCCCACCGACTCCCACAGCTACCTAGAATGGACTTCACCAGTTTCAAAATCTCCCCTTCCCCTACTGCATCCCTAAACCAGCCCAGTTCGTCCCCTCCCACCACTGCATCACACAACCAGCTCAGCTCTTCTCCCCCACCCACTGCATCCCAAAACCAGTCCAACCTGTCTCTGCCTCCCTAACCGGTTCTTCCTCCCACCCACCCTCCTGCAAAAATTCCATCGCCTATTCCCAATTCCTCCGCCTCCGCCCCATCTGCTCCCACGATAAGACATTCCACTCCCGCACATCCCAGATGTCCAAGTTCTTTAAGGACCGCAACTTTCCCCCCACAGTGATCGAGAACGTCCTTGATCGCGTCTCCCGTATTTCCCGCAACACATCCCTCACACCCCGCCCCCGCCACAACCGCCCTAAGAGGATTCCCCTCGTTCTCACACACCACCCTACCAACCTCCGGATACAACGCATCATCCTCCGACACTTCTGCCATTTACAATCCGACCCCACCACCCAAGACATTTTTCCATCCCCACCCCTGTCTGCTTTCCGGAGAGACCACTCACTCCGTGACTCCCTTGTTCGCTCCACACTGCCCTCCAACCCCAACACACCCAGCACCTTCCCCTGCAACCGCAGGAAATGCTACACTTGTCCCCACACCTCCTCCCTCACCCCTATCCCAGGCCCCAAGATGACATTCCACATTAAGCAGAGGTTCACCTGCACATCTGCCAATGTGGTATACTGCATCCACTGTACCCGGTGTGGCTTCCTCTACATTGGGGAAACCAAGCGGAGGCTTGGGGACCGCTTTGCAGAACACCTCCGCTCAGTTCGCAACAAACAACTGCACCTCCCAGTCGCAAACCATTTCCACTTCCCCTCCCATTCTCTAGATGACATGTCCATCATGGGCCTCCTGCACTGCCACAATGATGCCACCCGAAGGTTGCAGGAACAGCAACTCATATTCTGCCTGGGAACCCTGCAGCCATATGGTATCAATGTGGACTTCACCAGTTTCAAAATCTCCTCTTCCCCTACTGCATCCCAAAACCAGTCCAACCTGTCTCTGGCTCCCTAACCGGTTCTTCCTCTCACCCATCCCTTCCTCCCACCCCAAGCAGCACCCCCATCTACCTACTAACCTCATCCCACCTCCTTCACCTGTCCATCTTCCCTGGACTGACCTGACCCCTCCCTACCTCCCCACCTATACTCTCCTCTCCACCTATCTTCTTTTCTCTCCATCTTCGGTCCGCCTCCCCCTCTCTCCCTATTTATTCCAGTTCTCTCTCCACATCCCCCTCTCTGATGAAGGGTCTAGGCCCGAAACGTCAGCTTTTGTGCTCCTGAGATGCTGCTTGGCCTGCTGTGTTCATCCAGCCTCACATTTTATTATCTTGGAATTCTCCAGCATCTGCAGTTCCCATTATCTCTGAAGGTAGTCGGATGAGTTGGTTTGGTCTCACAGGAGAGAGACTGCTCAGTCATGAGGCCCATTGTTATAATTCATCTTGTACTGCAGCATGAAATGGAAGTGACACATGAAAGAGTGTAATAGTGTGCAGAATGAGAAAAACCTTTCTATAGAAATTTCTACCAAACAGGCGTCTTCTCTTAAAGACTTCTCTGAGTTTATTCACAGCCAACTGTCAGTGGATTCTACCACTGCTGCTGATATCACCTGCTACAATGTCCAGTTCACTTCTCAATGCTATACTGAGGCATGACAGACATTCCATAGAACTAGACAGCACTTCATTACCTTCTCACTGACTAGAGCAAAGTTGGAAAAGATAACATGACTCTGACAGGCTTTGTTTCTCAACAGAACAATCAACTGCACAACATAGCTCTGAGTCCTGCACATTAACAGGGAGATCTTCCATAAATGCAAGAGCTATTATTCAGGATCGAAAGCCATGTTGCCATGGGTGGAACTTGACAGTTTGCTGGTGTCTGAGGCAACATAGTTTGCACAAACACAAAAGTAGAAATTGCTGGAGAAGCTCAGCAGATATTGCAGCATCTGTGTAGAGAAAACAACTAACATTTTGAGTACGGTGACCCTAAACCCTAAAGGGAAAAGAATTAAACTTTTGAGTTCATGGTCACCGTACTCAAAAGGTTAGTTGTTTTCTCTCCACAGATGCAGCAAGATCTGCTGAGTTTCTCTGGCAAATTTTGCTTTGTGTTCCAGATTTGCAACATTTCCAGCTTTTAAGAATTGCATGGACTGAGTGAGTTGGATTTCTGGTAGAAATTCATGAGTGAAATGACTGATAGGAGGTTGAACTCGCATAAGTTGCTGTGGGAAGCCAATTAAAATTTTCAAGCAGGCAATCAATCATTTGTATGTTGCACTTCTTACTCCATCAAGTAGTAATGAGTGAGAATCATGATGTTCAGTTACCCCAACCAGGAAAAGCTAGGTGTGTTAAGACGAGCCAGAGATAAAATGTGGCAGCTTTCTTCTACAGGAGACCAGAATCCATAAATTTGCAGCCTGCTTAGCAGTTGGAGTGGGATCATCAGATACAATGGGTTCGCATTAGTTGTTGCTCCTGGATTTAAAACGTTCATGAAAGGGCAACAGTCAATGTCAGGATATCATGAATAATATGATTTGAGCAATGCCCAAAGATGTATCTGCAGGTACTAGAGATCCTATAATTGGAAAGGCAAGTGCAGAAAAATGCCTGTTCACTGCCATATAACAGCTTAATAACTTCTGGAGGGATCTGAGATAATCATCCATTGGATACTTATGGCTGAGGAGTCAGTCTTACTGCACAGAAGAAGCAAGCCCATCAGCTTAACTTGTCCATGCTGGTCAGGTTTCCCAAACTGAACTAGACCAATTTGCTAGCATTTGGCCTATATCCTCCTAAACCACCCCTATTCATATACACATTCAGATGCCATTTTAAACACTGTGATTATTCCAGCCTCCTCCTCCACCTCAGGCAGCTCATTCCAGACATGCACCATTGTGCGTGTGCGCGCATATGATGTTGCCACTGCCCATTGACTCACTTTAAAATCATCTCCGCCACCCTGCCCCCATCTTAAACCTATGTCGTCTAGTTTTAGACTCCAGTACCTGGGGTGGGGGCATACCTTTGCCTATTCAGCCTATCTATGAACCTCATGTTTTTCATAACTCTCGATGAGGTCACCACTTAGTCCCTTATATCCAAAGGGAAAAGTCTTGCTCTGCTTACAACTCAAACCTTCCAGTCTTGGTAACATTTTTCTGTAAAACATTATTGCACCCTTTCCAGTTTAATAACACTCTTCCTATAGCAGGGTGACCGGAATTTTGTATGCACTACGCCAGATGTGGCCTTAGCAATGTTTTGCACAGCTGTAACATGATGTCCCAACTCCAGTGCTCAGTGCTCTGACTGATTTGAAGGCAATCGTATGGCTTAGTCTTTATTTTTTACACTGATGTGCTGGCCTTTTTCATCATAGACTATGCTTGTGGAGCTACCAAATTCCTCAACAAATGATTTATTTAATTGTGCACTACCATTCACTGGACTAAATGTGGCAGAATTGCAGAGCTTGGATCTCGTCGAGCTAAGTGATCCCACTATCAATGGATCACTCATTGCGACAGTTGTTTGGCTTTAAAGTCAATGTGTTTTATAGCTTCACCAGGTTAAAACCTCATGTTGGGCATACTATCCTGCACTCTTAATTGAACTGGCTGTTTCAAAATACAGGGACAAAAACCAGTAAAAACATACAGTTATTTCTGCGAAAATGTGATTATAGTGTTGCTGCACAACATTGTTGTAGAAAAATTCTGTGTCGAAATAATGGGGCCCGTAGGAAAAGTAAGGTTAGGGGCAGACCACCAAAAAAAATCACTCAAGCCTAACAAAATGATGGCACAGTTTGAATAAATGTTTGATTCATAGCTAATGACGAAATAAAAGCAAATTTGACACCTGATCTTGATTTTACTTTTGAAGGTGACTTGCTGGGGGAGGAGGTTTTGAGGTTGCTTTGTTAATGCAGGGGCTAAGGGTTATCAGCTTCAAGTGCAGTTGTGGTTGCAGAGTTAGAGTGAATAATAATTAATCCAGAAGCGGGTGGCTGTCGTTCATTGTTTCTTGGGTGTTGGCATAAAAAAAAAGACATCCAGCTTTTGCTGCTTTGCGCTTTTCTTTTCCTTTCATGAGGAAATTGTTCTTAGGGTGATAATATTTCAAGGTTCATGGGTTGGCAGAGTGCTACACTATCACAGGACTAAGCTTCAAGTCTCCACTGGTATTGGCACCCGCAGCACAGTCATACGACCCTTTTCCACCTTAAAGCATGTGCTTCATTCATAGAAATGTAGATTCTTGATGGCATTCGCCTCCAGTAACAAGCCATCTCATCCAAATTGAAAATTTGGTCTGAAGTTGTAGCTGCCTTCATCAATTAACGCAATCTCATGCACTAGCAGCTTCACCAAATAACTTTACATTACGAAAAGCACAGTGGTTCTTAAAACCAGCAAGCCAGCCACTGCTAGCACTAAAGGTAGGCACATCTGCAGGATTTTCAGATTTTTTCGCTAGATCTTCATAAATTGATTAAGGCTTTCTCTTTTACGATGAGAAAGGTGGTCCTAGACCACATTTTCATTTCATCTTCTATCCACTAGGTTAGAAGCCATTCCATCTCCTCAAGCTTTTTTGTCCCTGATCTCAGATTTGCTAGCACTCAGACTTGTTCCAGCAAAACACCTTGCTTTAATCTTTGCTGCATTGTCTCTAATGGTATGTAAGGTAGACCCCTTTATTCCTGTTATGCGAACTATATCACATGTTCCCTCATTATACTCAAAACCCTTCACAACATCTAGCTTTTCTTCCAGTGTTATCGCCTTTCTTTTACATTCAACACCTGCAATTTTACCACCAGGATGCTTTTTGCTAACATTTTGTCATTTTGTCCTCATTTTTGTGGGTAACACGGCAGGATTTGCAAAAAAAAATCAGAGTACTGTAGCTCTCTCAGTGGTTCACATCAAAGCCCTGTGAAATGATCATGTGATATTGTTACATACACCTCTGTACTCCGACGGAATTGCACAATGTTTGACAGATCAAAAACAACCAAACAGGTCAGGCCTTTTATTTTCATTCATTTGAAGAATGAGGGGTGATCTTATTGAAAGTTCCGAGGGGAGGCTTGAGAGTAGATTCTACAAACGGGGAAGTATCAATCTAGGGGATATGGATACATAGTAAAGGGTGACTCTTTGAAATTGAGATGTGAAAACTTTCTTCTCTGGAGGTTAACGAATGCCAGGAATTCTCTCCTGAGATAAGGAGGCTTGATCACTGATAGAGTATTTAAAGAGGTAGTAGATTTTGAAATATTTGGGAGTTGAGGGCAATGAGGAGCTGACGCGAAAGAGGAATTCAGGCCTCAGCAGATCAGCCACAATCTTGTTGAATAACAGGGCAGAATGTTCTTCCTGTTTCTTAAGTTCTTAGGATCAGCACCATTGTCTGCTCAGTCTGCATTCTTCTGGAAAATGCTGACTTGATGTGAGCACTAGCACCCTCGCTGTAATGATGTCCAGCATAATTTGCACCAGAACCATTTGCAAGTGTTGGGGGTGTCACAGTCAACCTGAAGCAGCGCTAGTGATGAGTGCTACAGAACTGAATTTTGTTATGAGTTGCAACATGTTTCAATGCATCAGTAAAGTGGCACTACAGTGAAAGTGAAACATTTATGTTCCAATCCCTTTCTTGCAGCCATCCTAAATTTACTATTAGAGCTACAGATCCCAACTTTGGGCTGCACATGAAATCAAAAGGTTAACTTGACTGCGTAGCTTAAATAGGACAACCTGTATTATGCGAATATGTTTGTAATGTAATATCATGCAAGTTGGCAGTTTATGCAAATACATCACCTAAAATATATTTCTTTCACTTGCATTACAGATTTTGACAATGTGCCAAATGTGACTTCACTACATGAACTGAGTTCTAGGAAGAGTCACCAGACCTGAAGCATCAACTGATTTCCCTTCACATTTACTGTCAGACTTGCTGAGCTTTTCCAGCAATTCCTATTTCTGATTCATGCAGCATTTGCAATTCTTTAAAAAAAAATTGGTCTGAAGTTTGTAACTGTAAATGGGTATCTTGAATTTTAAACCCTGTCAATCCAACATGATAGGCTTTAAATGACTGAAAATGAGTTTATTTATATTGTAGTGTTCTCGACACTTTTTCGAATGAAATATTGTTTCAAAGTTTTAAAACAAGCCTATTCATGTTCTTGTCATCTAAAGAACCAGCCTACCTACTTAAGAGTCTCTCTAAATTACAATAAACACAATTAACAGAAATCCTTGTGGCCAGTTCTTTGGTGGGAGGGGTTAGCTTTCAGCAAAGTATTTTCAAAGTAAAAAATATTTGCAGAAAGCCTATTGCACTGAATGCTTCATACTCAATTCTGTGATTTTTGTTCATCTTCAGCAACACAGATTTCATGCAAATTATAGCAAAATGCACATTATTGTGTGTGAACTGTATCCCCTGTCCAGGTCTTCTGGTTTTGCTTATTGATGTTCCAGTCATGGACCACTTTTTGCAGCTCTGAATATTTCTGTGGGTTTCCTGAGCAACTGGAACCAACAGTCAAGAAACAGCAGGCCAGGTAATCGAAAAGGTTGCCCTGCAAGTATGGAAAATACCTGCTTGCAAAAGACAAAGTAGGCACTGGTTTTCTTTGGAACGGCTAAATCTTGTACTCATTGTTCCAGGCCAAGGGGGGAACAGACACTAATGACCATTTGGGAATTCCATCAGCATCTTTTCTTTCTTTTTCAAAGAATGCAACCCAACAGTATTTGGTGCTTGATAACAAAGTGTGAAGCTGGATGAACACAGCAGGCCAAGCAGCATCTCAGGAGCACAAAAGCTGACATTTCGGGCCTAGACCCTTCATCAGAAAAGGGGGATGGGGAGAGGGTTCTGAAATAAATAGGGAAAGAGGGGGAGGTGGACCGAAGATGGATAGAGGAGAAGGTAGGTGGAGAGGAGAGTATAGGTGGGGAGGTGGTGCTTGGTGCCTCCTGGAGCCTGACTTTGACATGATTTTTAATGGGTAGCTTAGTTAAGCCATGAAAACACGTTATGGATAAAGATTGCTTAGTAGGTACAGTGCGTTATCAGAACTGAATGCAAACGCTGTGAACATTGTTCACTCTCATACTTAATTACCTCTACTGCACTTCAATGTGGCATGGGACTAAATTAGTCAACTCATTTCTGAGGCCACTTGAGCTCTGCTGCTGCCTGTTTGATTGCACCTTAAATTAATATGTTGGAGTTTGTAAATATTAATCTTCAGTTCACAGCCTCCACTACTCACTGATTTTTTTAAACTAATGTATATGCTGTGAATTCTTTTGAATTAACTTCTAATTCAGACTAGAAAATTAGTTTTAAATAGTTATGCCTCTCTTCAGCAGATCTTGGTTGCCTTGGGCCATTTTTCTTTTAGCTTCTTCAATCATATCTCTAACAAACTGTTGACTTCTCCTCTATCCCATTGTGAACGACTTTTGAATGAAATAAGACTCCAGGACCAGGAGTGGTGGAGGGGCAATGAGAGAGGGGTGAGGGGAGCCCACTGCAGTCCCTGTTGTCATTTCAACAGAGACTCTCCCACTCAGTCTCCCACACACTCTCACAGAAACATAGAACAAGGGGTGTCCCTTGAAGGATGTGGGATAAAAAAAACAAAATAAGGGACAACCCCTTAAAATATAGGATGATTGGTCATGTTATCCTGACCACCATGTCAGCTGCTATCCTTAAACATTCTAAGGTGTTGACCTACTCTCAAAAATGACCTCAACGCCATCCTCAAGACATTTTGTGACCCAACTGCCCTTACATTCTACCACCTCATCTCCAACAGCCTCACTCCAACAATCTTGAATCTGTCACCTTGCAACTCTCTGTATTTTCATTAAAGTTGCAATGTTAACGCAACTCACAATTCTGTAGCACTGCACTTGTCCCCAGTCCCTGAAATGTTTTGATCCATGTGTCATCATACCATAATACTGGTATTATAACACAAGCAGAAAGAGAGGCTTGCATCGGTATAGCACCTTTGCCAAGTTCCAGAAGTTCTAAAGCATGTCACATGTGAATTAAAGCTTTTTTTGCAAAAAAAAATACACTTTTAATCTCAGAAATGTTGTGCAAAACACAAATGTTCAAACTGAATTGACTGAAGAAATTTCTTCTCTTTTTTTTTAGATGTCTGACCCCACGCCCCCCCCCCACCCCACTCCGCCACTTGTTTGAGACTATGCCCTTGAGTTCTAAACCCTCCCACAGCCAAGGGAAATAGCCCCCTTAATAAATTGCTTCCAATATTACATTGGAATCACTACTCATTCTTTTAATGCTACTTAATTTATTTCCAAAAAAACAACGCAATAGTTG
This sequence comes from Stegostoma tigrinum, assembly GCF_030684315.1. Lineage (NCBI taxonomy): Eukaryota > Metazoa > Chordata > Chondrichthyes > Orectolobiformes > Stegostomatidae > Stegostoma > Stegostoma tigrinum. The sequence goes on along the minus strand of NC_081359.1, from coordinate 10,439,852 downwards.
ACCTTGGACTCTCGTGGCACCACTGGATGCTACTGTTTTACTAATTTGTCTATGTGTAATAAATATGGTTTTTTCCATTACTCCTTTCAAAGTGAGCAACCTGACATGTCCTCCTTATACTCTACTTGCCAGCTTTTTGTTTAGTCTCTTAAATATACAATTGTCTTTTCAGGTTCTATGATCTTTTGTAGGGTATGCTTCTCCGATCTAGCTTTCTATTGTTAGCACATCTGGATACATTACATTCAGTGACTTAATTTCAACTTAACCTTCACCCTGCTCTTTGTGCCACACAACAGCCAAGAATGAGAAAGCATTTGAATCAGTGAGTGACACATACTGAGATAACAAGGTGGATGAACACAGCAGGCCAAGTAGCATCAGAGGAGCAGGAAGGCTGATGTTTCAGGCCTAGATCTTTCTTCAGAAATGGATGAGGGGAAGGGGGATCTGAAATAAATAGAGAGAGAGGGGGAGGCAGATAAAAAATGGATAGAGAAGAAGAGGAGACAATTTCTGAGGGAGGAGGGTAACTTATTCAGGGTAGGCATCCTTAGAGGTCTACTTTGTGCTTCTCCTCCTGAAGAGGAGGCTGTAGCATATTGATGATGTCACCAGGTCATTGCCAGATAAACCTCTAGGCTAATGCTGTAGGGACAAACACAGAAATTGCTAGAAAAGCTCAACAAGGTCGGGCAGTATCTGTGGAAAGAAATCAAGTAACGTTATGGATCAAGAGACACAAAAGGGAGTTCTGAGAAAGGGCCATTTGACCCACAACGTTAACCGATTTCTCTCCACAGATGCTGCCATACCTGCTGAGCTTATGTTTACTTTTTGTTTCTGATTCACAGCATCCACAGTTCTTTGTTTTCATCCCACACTTTAGCGGTGTGGGTTCAAGTCCCACCATGGTAGTTGGTGAAATTTTTCGATTTCAATAAAATTTGGAATTCAAAACTGGCTTATTGATAATCAGATAACCACAGTTGTCTTATTTTAGCAAAAAGGTCGTCTGGCTCACTGTTGCCTTTTGAAGGAAATGTGCTATTATGATATGGTCTGTCTTACATGAACAAACCAGAAATAGAGTCTCAGTACATACATTTCCAAGCATTACTGGCTTGAGTCATCTAAACTCAAATGAGGACAGGCCCAAACAACCCATCCAAAAGAAAATCCCTCCGTACCTGGGATTAAACTATTAAACCATCTGGACTGTCTTGAATGCTCCTCAACCTATAGTTGCATAACAGGCAAAAATGTTCACAGTATTTTATGTAGTCACACTAGTACATTTCATACAGTTTTTAGCAATACTTCCCCATTTTTATTCTTCTTGCCCTTTGAATTACTTGCCAATGTTTCGTTTACATACCCTCTTACCTGCTAAACTTCGATGCTGGCTTTTTGAGATTTGTTGCATGACAACTCAAAATCCTTCTGTGCTGTAGCTTTCTGCAGTCTCTCCATTTTACATAAATTTTCTCCTTTACTCTTCCTGCTAAAGGGGTAACTGCACGTTCTATTCCCTCTGTCAAATTTTTACACACTCACTTAACATGCCAATATCACTCTGTGTAGACTCTTTCCATTGTCCGTCACTCACCTTGCCAACTACTTTTGTCGTCGGTAACTTGATAATACATTTGGTTCTATCATCCAAAGTCATTAATGTATTGCGTATGGCATTCCACTAGTTACAGATTATCACCGTGAAAATGCTCCCATTATCCTAAATTGCTGACTTTTAGTTCACCAATCCTCTATCCATGTCAATGTTAGCCATGCCACCAATGTTTTTTTCTTATTTAAGCACTGCACATTTGGTTACTCATCAAATTCCATTTGAAAATCATTGCTCATTGCTTTTATCTATACTGCTTCTTACCTCCAAAGAATTCTACTGAGGCTTAGTTTTGTCATTGCTTCAAGGAGATGAATAACGTCCCAATATATTTTCACAAGAGTTCAACAGAGCACTGTTCAGAGCACTTTTGCATCCAAACCTTCAAACTCTTGAACTAAGCCCATTGACATCATGCTTCCATTTTCCATTCGATTGTTCATTTCATGTGGATAAAAATTTATTTGAATGAAATTGTCAGACTTCTGGCATAATAAATTTAAAAAGAAATTAAAGCATTTGTTGCGAGTCATTGTAACATATTTCACTACATTGAGAAAGGTTAACCCCCATCAGAACTTCAATTTATTGATGATCCCAGTCAAGCACATCAAACAGAATTATCTCCATTTTCCTGTAAGTAAGTGAGGTAGTGGAAGTTGTCTGTCTCTTTCTACCTGCCTCAACAGGGAAAGGGAATGTGCTCAATAGTTAACATTTTTTCTGAAGAGCGAGAAGTGTTTTTCATTTCCATTCTTGTGTTAGTACTATCCCCACTGCCTCAGATGATTGAGTTCATGCCCTGTTTCAGAAATTTCAGCACACGATCCAGTTTGGCCATTCAGAGCAATTTGACAGGGTTTGCTCTGGCGTTGCCCCTAAATAAGGCATTAAACTGAGAATTCTGATCTCTCGGTGGAAGTAGTAGGCCCCACAACCCTATTTCAAAAATGCCTCCTGGCTAATACAAATCCAACAGCCTTCATAGAAAATTATCTGCTCATTTTTACATTATTATATGTGAGAGCTTGCTGTGCTATATATAATGCATGTCAAGCAGCAGCAATAACCGTGATTAACCTTCAAAAATACGTATTTGTCCATTAAGTGCTTGCGGATATCCTGAGATTATGGACATTATTTGACTCATTGTATGAAAAAAAATCTGACATTTATTATGGTGTAGAATGCACTTCCTGAAAGCTGGTGGCAACAATTTTAATAACTTTTGCATTTGAATTAGACGTACTTGAACAGGATTAATCTGCAGGGCTATGGCAAAACAGCAGGGAATTGTCTTTAATTGGGTAGCTCATAGACAAACATTATCATATACCTTACAGTGGAACATTACTGTGATATGTCCACCTCATAAAGCAGACTAATCTGGTCAATTGCTGTCCCATTAATTCAGAGCTGATTATCAGGAAAGCAGCTACAAGCATTGCTGTGGCCAAGCTGGGTGTATAACAGGCCAGGGCTCGATCCTTTCAGCTGGGTGACTATGCATTGATTCTCCTAATTAAAATTGTGAACTGTTGAAAGCCTGTTCAGTGGCCCGTGCAGAGCTGTGAAAAAGTTTGGGCAAGTGAATTATTTAATGGAGATCCAAGATTGGGAAAGAAGCAAAGATTATATTGTATCAACATGATAAAACAACGCCAATACTGAGTGCCCAAGCAGGTGACGGTTTGTTCCATTGTCATTCATCTAGAGGATAAAGGTGACAACTGAGATGTAGACAGACATTAAACCCAACACACGAACACCAACAAATTCAGACTATTTCTTCACCCATCTCGGTGCTGAATAGCCAACAGACTTAATGAGACTGCCCACTGCATTTAGGGCTTTTTGTAATGGTAAGCCAAGCTGCATCACATGGATTGTATTGGATCTGGGGATCAGAGAGGCTCTTCCTACAGGAATGTTGTCTTATCAGCTAGACCCAATGAAGTTGGCCCAAGTTCATGCCGAAGAACCAACTCATATTGCCTAGTAGAAATAGTTGGATCTTGAGCAACAGGAGAGCTCAGCAAGGATCTGTATTGACTTGCAAAAGTTAATGCAGAGATCAGAGATGACCTTGACTCTACCTGAAACCCCAGCTGTAGGATTGCAAAGATAGAATTGGTAAGGCTACCTATATTAGCAAGATAGATTTATTCAAGCGATATTGGCAGCTTATGCTGACCACCTTCATCCAGGCTATCTCTGCTTTTGTAACTCCTGATATGACTCAAAATTGGTATATTGTGCTAGTTGAGCTCCAAAAGGTCCCAGCAGCTTTCCAAAGGTAGATAAGGCCAGAATTGTCTATGTGTAGTATGCCTTGAGAACTTCCTTCTAACGTATGGCAAAAATGCAATCATTTTTAAAATCCAATTTGGTAATGGGATGGCAATAAATAAATAACCAGTGATGCCCACATCCCACAAACAGAACAGACAAATATTACTGAAATTAACACATAGGACTGGAAGGTTGCAAACAGTAACATACTCCTGTGACACAATCATCATGAAGTGCTTGGGCAAAAAGAGACTGTTGAAGAAACTCGGGTCTGCAATAATTTATGGAAAGAGAAAAACAGTTTAAAATTTGAGTCTGGTCATGGTAGGGGACTCTATGCTCAGGGGCAGGCATTTCCGAGGCCATGAGCAAAACTCAAAGATGGCGTGTTGCCTCCGTGATGCCACATCAAGGATGTCTGAGCAAGCACAGGATATTCTAATGGGGAGAGGAAGCAGCCAGAAGTTGTCATCCATATTGGTATGAACTTTTTGCAGGACCTCATCTCTTTCTGCCAGTGGGAATTTAGCGAGTTAGATAAGTTGAAAAGCAGGACCTCAAGTATGTAACCTTTAGATTGCTCTCCATTACACATGCAAGTGAAGCCAGAAATCGGAAGATAGTATGGTTGAATGCATGGCTAAATAATTGGTGTAAGAGGGAGTGCTTCAGATATTTAGATCATTAGGATCTCTTCCAGGGCAGGAGGGATCTGGGAATGACAAGTTGCACCTACATGGGAGGGGTACCAATATCATTGTAGGGAGTTTGACTGACTAGTATAAACTAATGTGATTTTTGAGGAGAACGTCAATGTTGAGTCAAAGAAGTCTGGAAGGAAGAACAGGCAAGGCCAGATGAATGAACACAGTGGGACTGGTCTGAAGTGTGTTTATTTTAATGCAAGGAATATAACAGGAAAGACAGATGAGCTTAGAGCCTGGATTAGTACAGAAACTTGATTGAGAGAAGGGCAGGACTGGCAGCTTAATGTTCCAACGATGTTTTGGGTGAAAGAGATATATAAAAATGTAATCGTGGGTGTGGAGAGGAGTTGCATTACTGATTTAAGGAAAATGTCACACTGCACAAAGAGGACATTTTGTCAATTCTAGCAAGGTCATATGGGTAGAACTCCAGAATGAGAGGTTATCCCATAGCCTTCCCAATAGTCAGAAGGTGATAGAGTAACAGGTTTGTAAGCAGACCATGGGTAACAGGGTTGTTGTAGTGGGTGATTTTAATTTTTCCAATATTAATTGGGACTGCCTTCATGTCAGGGGCTTATACGGGACTGAAGTTAGGTGCATCTGGGAGGGCTTCTTGAAAAAATATAGAAATAGTCCAACTAGGGAAGGGAGTGCGCTAGACCGTGTATTAGGGAAATAGCGTGGCCAGGTGATTAGCGTTTCAGTGGGGAGCATTTTGGGGACAGTTATCGTAATTCTCTAAATTTTTAAGACAGATATGGATAAGGATTCTTTCTCGGGTGAAAATGCAATATTGATGGAAAGTTAATTACAATAGCATTAGCTGGGAACCGGAGAAATTAGATTGGAGGTTGGATTGTTGGAGGATAAATCAACATTTCATGTGGGAGTCCTTTAAAAGCCAATTGATCAGAAGTCATGACCAACGTGCTCTTGAGGATGGAAGATAAGGATGACAAGATTTGGGAACTTTGGATGAGAGAGATATTTAAAATTGTTTTTTCTCAAAAGTAAAATGGAAACCTATGTAAGATTGGAGATTAAAATCAAACAAGGCCCTTGGGGCATAAAGGAAGCGGAAAATAACTTAAACAAGTTAGGGTGTCTACAAGGGGCCTTGAGGTCCTTGTCAAATAGGATTAAGAAGAATCCCAAGGCATTTATTAGGAGTAGAGGGTAACTTGGGAAAAAGACAGGTTCACTCTCAAACAAAGGAGGACATTTTGTGCATGGAGTCAAAGCAAGTGGATGAGGTCCTTCATGAGTATTATACATCAGTGTTCACCAAGGAGAAGGACACGGATGATGAGTTTACCGAGGAGTATGTTGATATTCTGGTTCTTGCTAATGTTAAGAATGAGGAGATGTTGGATTTTTAATCAAAAACGTTAGGCCCTAGAGCCATTTGCGATCTATCTCAGGAAGCTGAAGAAGGCAAGGGAGGGCTTTGCTGAGACCTTGTTCTTTTTGGAGACTGGAGAACAGCTAATATTGTTCCTTTGTTTTAAGGGCAATAAAGATTATCCAGGAAATTATAGGTTGGTGCATCTTAATCAGTTACCTTGATCGATTATTGGAGAAAGATTCTTGGGGGCAGCGCTCACTCACATTTGAAGAAGATTGTACTTTTTAGGGATATTCAGTGTGGCTTTGAGGGGGAGGTCTTGACTCAAACCTGATTTGAAGTTTTTTTGAGGAAGATTTTATTTTTCAACAAAGATTGTGGGTCGGGCAGTGGATATAGGCAAATTCTTTCGCAAATTCCAAGTAGACAAAGTCCTTCATGGTAGGCTGGCCCAGAAGATTGTCATATGGGATCCATGAGTCAGTGAGTTGGATACAAAACTGGCTTGGTCTTAGAAGGTAATTCTGCAGAGGGGTATTTTTCTGTCTGGAGATCTGTGACCGGGAGGTTCCACAAGGAACAGTGCTGGGACCTCTTACAATTTATAGTACATTTCCATCAAAATCATTAATACATATGTGGTCTGATTAGTAAATTTGCAGACAACATGAACATTAATAAATTTATGAATAGGGGAGAAGGCGTCAAAGGATACAACAGGATATAGACCAGTTGGAAAGTTGGGTGGTGAAATGGAAAATGGAGTTTAATAGTTTAATCTAGACAAGTGCAAAGTTATACATTTTGGGAAGTCAAATGCAGGAAGAAAGTAAATGGCAGGACTCTTAGGAGCATTTGTCCAGTCGGGGATCTTGGAGTGCAAGTCTACAATTCCCTGAAAGGGGCAAATCATGCAAAAGCTAATAAAGAAGGCTGATGACACGCTTGCCTTCATCAGTTGGGTATGGAATACAAAAGTTGGCAAATTTTGCAGGTCTATAAAACTTGACACACTATTCTGCCTGTGGTCTGTCTGCAGTGCTAATCACCACACTATAGAAAGGATGTGGAGGCTTTGGAGAGGGTGCAAAGGAAGTTAACCAGGATGTTACCTGAACTGGAGAATATTAAGTGTAAGGAGAGGTTGGACAAACTTGGATTGTTTTCACTAGAGCATTGGAGGCTGTTGGGTGACTTGAAAAATGTATATAAAATTGAGAGACATGTATAAGATGGATAGCTGGAATCTTTTCCCCCTGGGTAGAACAGTTCTGAGGAAGGGCCACTGGACCCAAAGCGTCAACACTGATTTCTCTTCACGAATGCTGTCAGAACTGCTGAGCTTTTCTAGCAATCTCAAGTTCAAGAGTGGTGCTCTCATGCTCTCCATAGCTGCTGTCAGATCTGAGTTTCTCCAGCATTCTGTTTGCTTCAGCCTTATATCCGTCATCATCTTTGTCTTTTTTCAGGTTATTGGATGTGTAGGATCGACCAAAGGTTTATCCTAAATTTAGCTGTCCAGCTGAAGACTTGCGGCAAAGGAAGAATATGAACCAAAAGTGCTGCACAGCTTTTGAAAAGCTGAAAGCTTTTTTTTAAAAGTGTGCCTGTGTTTGAGTTAAGTATTTAAAGTAACCCGCTGTGTGAATGGTATCATTGGAGTAGCTGTCCTCCTTCAGGAAAACATATCCACAACTGAAAACAAATAAATACTTGCCCAAAAACAAAACTGAAGAACCATCAGAGATTGAGCTCAATATGAGAGAGAAGTGCTTGGTTTATTACTGGTTTTCAAGCACTGAGAATAAATATCCAAAATGTGTACCAGGAGACCACAATCTGCACTGACTGCAGCTCACCTTTTGTGGGGGAGAAAGGTTAAGACCCAGAACACCAAGATACTCTGTTGGAGGTTCTTCTTCAACAGTATCTAAAAATCACCCAAATTTGCAGGAAGTTGAGTGTAATTGCAGGCTTCAATCTTTTATTAGAGACCTGGTTAGAACTGAAGAAAATATTGATCATATCTAAGAGAATAAGCTTTGTTTATCTATTTGATTTAGTTTTCTCACTTTTCTTAATGAAAAGAGAAAGGCTTTCAATTATATTTGTCTTGCAGGGGAAACGTAATGATGCATCATGCCCCCACCTCCCCAAAATAACAAATTTTTAGTTCCAAAGATAGCTACAGTCATACCGTGGGCGTAAATTCCGTCACTGTGTCTGGTAGAGTCCGTTGGGTACCAGTGGAGTGTCAAACCTGAGCAGAATTGGAGAAACGTCAAACTTAGCATTTTGTTCTAAGTCCTATAGCAGAAGGCTGTTAGTACATGACTGTAAGTGTAAAACACTATCAGCAACTGCCGAGTTGTTTTTCTGTTTTTTTCCCATGGCCTGATGTCTACCTTGTGGACTAAAGTGCGGCGAAGGACAGTGTAGGAACAGCTATTTAAAAAAAACCCTTGCAATGCATGTAAAGAAAGGGAACTGTAGTGTGTTCTGCCAGCCAGCTAACAAGTAACAAGGACAAATGAATTCCAAATAACCTGCTGAGCAGAAATTTGATGCTTTTAAAAAAGAACTGATGCAATGTTATAGATCTTGTACTGGATAGTCTTATCTATCGTTATGACTCTGAAATTAATCTGTACTTTTAAAACACCTTTTTTAAAAAACTCTCTTCTTTATTCCTAACCTGGGTATCTGTATGTCGAGTTATTATTGCTTCTTGTATTCTTTCTCTCTCTCACACATGCACTCTCTCTCACTGTCTCTCTCTCTCTCACTCACTCTCTTACTCACATTAATGTGGGTTGATTTTTTTTCTCTCCATAATGGATAGAATCTCTTGTTGCAACCAACTGAAGGGGATGGTGAGTAGGAAAGTGCAATCCGTTTGTCCCTTCCCACCTAGGATCTTAATGATTTGGTGTGTTCCATCTGGATCCATACCAATTTGGAAAAACTCACTCAGGGACTGGTTTTAACAGTCGTAGCTGTGTTGGCTCAAAGCACAAAATAAAGCAATGCAGTTGCATCTGCCCACTGTACTGGGTGAATGCAATGCCAACAGCACACATAACTCAGCATTCTTCAAATCAAAGCAGCCAGCAGGCTTGGAAGCCCTTTACCACTGATCTATAACAATGGTTTGCGCCATTGATAAAATGCATGAATGTAGCTTATCAAGGCTCCTTTGACACTACTGTCCAAACACTTGGGCCACCACTTGGAAAGAAAAGGGCAGAAGGTGCATTGGAATGCCACCACCCCCTCTGCCAGAAATCTCATACATTTGGGAATAGCAATTGGCTATAACACATTTCTGGAATTAACAGGCCACATCTAGTTAAAACAGGATACAATCAAACTAACTGGCAGTTGCAACCAACTTATCAAAATGACTAGAACTGGACCCATTTGAATCTAGTTAGAAGTAGTCAACTTGCTTCAACTGGATACAGTCAGAATGTTTGCTATTTTACCTACGGGTTTCCTGTTGCATCCCATGTGTCCCATTGTCTTTGACTGTAACCATTTAACTGGAACAAGTTGGCAGTCAAACTGAAGCCAGTTAGAATTGAGTGGAGCCAATTGGCATATAGCTACTTCAGTGTTTTTTGAACTGGAAACTGTATCAGTTGAAGCCAACTGGCTTGATTGATCTGCCTGAATATATATGCAAGACAAAAAGACATTGGTGCATCAGTGCACAATTCCACATCAATTTTGCAATGTGTTACAAACTGCACAGTAATGTTTCTCACCTCCTTTCATGTGGTACCCAGCTACAAATCTTTAAATGTGGTGCTATTTCAAGGGCTTTGGAATTTTGATTTTTCAGTTTCACTGATTATTGGGAATAAACTATCAAAATATCCCTATGCTTCATGTTGTAGTGCCTTACTCCATCTCTCTCAAATAGACACACCAGTAACAGACAAACCAAACTGGTCTCTCTCTGCAGGCCAACTTTGCCTAAAACCTTACCACAATTCACTTTGAACTGCTATTGTAACACTGTTACTTCAGTATCACCGGGTCAAAATTTGGAGCTTCATTCCAAAAAGCACACCAACACCAGATGGATTACAGTCGTTCATATAAGTAGCTCACTACCACCTCCTCAAGGGCAACTAGGGATGATCAAATGTCAGCCTCGCCATTGATGTTAACATCCCATGGATAAAGTTTTTAACAAAAGCAATTTATTTGCAAATGGAAGAAAAGGTTCATACAAGCATCTGCCCAAAATCTACTGAGTTGCCATAGTGGCTTCTTATTATAGCATTCTGCTTAACATCACTCAGTAACAAGGCATTCAGGATTCATGTGTTGAGGAAGAAAAGATGGAGGACACAGTGTTTGACGCTCCAGCCAGTGATGCTCTCAATGTTCACATTAAGAGGCTACCTTACACTAATTTCTCCTACAACGTTAACTCCCTTGGCATCCTCCAAGTTTTGGTCATGAAAATATACATTTGATTTCTGTACCTCTAAATTGAAAAAAACAGACACAACTGAAATTGCATTGGAATCAACTCATTGGGATCAACTCATTGTTGTTCTAATGTGGGCCTCAAAATTACGAAAAGTCAATCCCTTAAACACGTATTCCAACCCATTTTAACGGTTTTACTCTACTAGGTGTTAACACAGCTGTGTTATTTTTTAATGGAGCATAGGAGTTTGAGAGATGACCCCATAGATGTTTATAAAATAACAAGGAATATAGATAAGGTGAATGGCCGGTGTCTTTTCCCCAGGATGGAATATTTTTACAAACAGCATAAGGGGCAAATGATTTGCACAGAATGTGGTCAGTGTATAGGATGAGGAAGTGGTACATGCTACTACAGTTACAACACTTAAAAGACAGTTCTCTAAGTTCATGAATAGGAAAGGTTTGGAGGAATGTGGTCAGAAGCAGGCAGGTGGGGTTAGTTTGGTTTGGGGTTATGGTTGGCATGGACAGGTTGGATCAAAAAGTGAGTTTAATTACCGTATGACTGTTATCAGGCTTAGACTTTAAAGTAACACCAATATTCTAGTCCAGAGTATGCTAGTGAGGGTAAGCTCTGTTCTTGCTGTAATATTTATGGTCAGTGATATGCAGCTTCATGACAAAGCAAGGTTGCTCTAAGATTATCTAGATTTTACATGAGGGCGATATAGACTCCTTCTGTGATCTATGATTCTAATTTCCCAGCTTAGAATTTTCTCCACCATGTGAAAGCTTGCCACGACTAACATGAGCCATTAATAGTTAACAAAACAAAAACAGAAAGAGCTGGAAATACTCAGCAGGCCTGGCAGCATCTGTGCAGAGAAATTGGAGTTAACATTCCAACAACTTCTTCAGAACTCCATCAATGGTTAACTCCTTTGTTAAAAAAAAACAGCTATAGTGATGTCCATACTCTAATGTGACTATGAGCATTAAATTCTTATGAATAAAGTATTCCCTTTAATAGTTAAATTTATATTTATCTGTAACATCACTTAATTGCAACAAAGGCAGCTTCCTGTCCAATAGTTACTAATGACACAGTTTTCCTGTAAAACGCCTTGGCAAATAAAACAATTGTGCAGTTAGGTCAGTTTTACCACCCCACTGAGCAGGACCCCTTGGGTTTATAGACAATTTTCCAGTTCACTGAGTAGAAGCCCTTACAGTTGATTCTCCTCGTCCGTAACAGACACACGCACAGTCCTTTAGCTGTTGTATGTGCACACAAGAAACAGCTTCTTAAAATTTTGCTTAACTGAGTCACATCGCTCGCTTTAACAGGAGCTCATATAATTTGAAAATCTTTACAAGCAAAGTACATTCTGCAGTCCCTGTTTCTTGACCTAAGTTAGCATGAGTCATCATGAGTGGCAAAGATAATGAGAGCTGTAAACAATTGGAATTTCAATGAGGCAAATTGAACTAGTTAACTTTTACACTGGTGTCAGAGTAAATGACATTTTACTATTCAAAGGAAAGTTAAATTACGCCTTGTTAAAAATGTCTTGCACTTTAATATACAAGAGAAGAAAGGATCAGTCTCAGAATCAAATACTGCAAACAATGGTTTCTGTTTGATAAATAGATTCTAAAAGAATAAAAAGGGCTTTTAAAAAGTAATGAACTTTTACAAGATAAGATTAAAGTTCGATGACAATAGAACATTTGTGGTTCCTGTGGTATCACAGTCTTATGTTCTTTTGCTTTTGCTGTTCTTACCTCTCAGAACATGCACTACAATAAAATCTACATTTGAAAGTTGTTCTTCAAACTTGTAGCAGTAACCACAAATCAGTAACAATTACCAATCCTGTGACTCATGAACTCTTAACTACTTAACCATACCATATGCTTATGCAACATGAATGTTTTAGTAATTATTTAATCAATTCATTTTTAAGGCTAGCTAAACAGTGTGGTTTAACAATTTATTTATTGGCTTTATGATGGTTGAAGAAATTCCTCCTCATGTCAGTACTAAAGAGTTGTCCCTTCATTCTGAGGCTGAGCCCTCAGTTCCTGGTCTCTCTTGCTAGTGGAAACATCTCCTCCAAGCCCACTCGATGCAAGCATCTCAGTATTCTGTAAATTTCAATTAGATCTTCGCTCATCCTTCGAAACCCCATCAAATACAGACCTGGAGCGCTCAAACAACAAGCCTTTCATCCCTCGGGTCATGCTTGGAAACCTCCTTCTGGACTCCCTCCAGTGCCAACATATCCCTCTAAAACTGTTCACAATATTCAAAACATGACAATATTCAAAACATCCCAAATGTAGTCTGACCAGAGCCTTATACAGCTTTGGCAGTATGCCTGTGCTCTTGAATTCTAGCCCTCTTGCAAAGAATCTCAACATTACATTTGCCTTTCTAACTGCCAGCTGAATCTGCATATTAACCTTAAGAGGATCTTGAACTGGGACTCCCAAGTCCCTTTGTGCTTCAGATTTCTGAAGCCTTTCCCTGATTTAGAAGAATAATCTAAACCTTGATCCTTCCTACTAAAATGCTGCGCCTCACTTTCCTATACTGTACTCTTTCTTCCCAGACTTTGCCCATTTATCCTTGCCTGTCCAAGTCCTTCTGTAGCCTACCCACTTCCTCAGTGCTCCCTGCCTCTTCACTTATCATTTGTATCATCTGCAAATTAAACAACAATGCCCTCTGTTCCCTCATCTAGATCATTCAGGAATAACATGAGTAATTGTTCCAACATTGACTCCTATAGAACTCGACTTGCCACAGCTTACCATCCTGAAACATCTTTACCCCTACTCTCTGCCTTCTGCCAATCAGTCAAGCCTGTAACCATGCTAGTACCTTGCCTAAAACAATATGGGCTCTGATCTTATTTAAAAGACGTTGAAGTGTTTGATAGTCTAATTGCTTTGATGGGACATGCACAATGAGCTGAATGGCCTATGCTGTCCTGTATTTTAATTATCAAAGTATGTACTCTGGAAGTTGACCATACAGAGAGGATGGGGGATAGGCATAATGGTTGCTTCTCTTTTGTGGGAATACCGAACGCAGAAGGCATTATCTCAGAGTAATACATCCCTTAATTTATGACAGAAAAGAGGAGAGGAAAAATGTCCCCCTCTGAGGATATTGACTCTGTGGCGCTCTTACCACAGAGGTCTTGGTGGTAATGGATATTCCAAGCTGAGAGAGACCAATTTCTAGCTGATCATCATTTTTCTGTTGGCTTCGGTGGTCTAGCTGTAAATTTTATGAGGTGTCCACCATTTCCTTGAATTCCAGTTTTCTGTTCTCAATGTGTTCATGTCTGTAATGATTGTTAACTCCTCAGATCATCTCAGAAAGAAATATTTGCTTGGGTGTACAAAGACAATTGTAGATGGAGGCCATCCAATAGTTGTGAGGAGTCACTCAATAATTGCAAGTAAAGGATGGTTAACTTTGCTTCCACAATTGCCTTCACTTGCAGCTGTACATATTGCATTTTTTGAAATGCACACAAATGTCAAGAATCCTTCATTGGCTGTTAGCCACTGGCATGTGATTTTCTGTCTGAAATTCAGGTAGTTTGCAAATTTACTGAGACAATTGATCTTGAGTAGGTTCCAGTACAACTTCTCACCACTTGAGGGATTCCAAGCGAGGGGAAAGTCTGGTCAAGTTTTGTGGCAATTAATTTTCATTGAAGCTCACGTAACTGTATCCATGCCTGGCAATTTGTAGTAGTCATCAGTGATAACAAGCAGGTATCCACCAGTGGGGATTTTGACAAAATCAATACTAACATCAATCCATGGTCATGGAAGTCATTCAGACACTTTGAAGCGATCATGATGATTTCAAGTTGCTTGCCATATCAAACAAGCACATTGATTTTTGTGTTCGACTACACCATCAATTTGTGGGAAGCAACATTTCTCTAAGGAATTGCTTGTTTGGGTTTTACCATTCCCTGGTGACCATCATATGTTATATTGACAATGCATTCCTCAGTGGTTGTGTAATGATAATATGCTTGTTGCATAACACAAGGTTGGATGTGGATGTAACTATGGGCTTATCTAAAGCATTGTTTGAAGGCCTTGTGATCTGTGAGTCATTTCACTTGAGGACTTTCTTTTGATCATGTGTTTCCAATTTCTTAATTCTATAGGCTTCAAACATGTTTTGAATGCTTCACCTTGTTTTGGTGCCTACATAATCAAAACATTTATTCAAAACCTTTTCCTCACAACTAATAGCACTGTTGGTAATCCATTGGATTGGCTTTACCTGGCTGGTACTCCACATGAAATTTGTGCAGTCTAACAGGTGGTTTGTGCTGTGAGGATTAGTGAACAGGCTTTCTCACGGTCTATGGTTATGACTTCAAACTCCCTTTCATGCAAACAGAGGTGAGAATGTAATGTCTCATTGTGATTCAAGACTGCTTCTCCCTTTGCAAATAATGTTGCTCTGTAGATCTTAGCAACTTGCTTGCCATTGTAATTATCGATGGGTTGTTTGCTTCAGTTTTCTGTGCAACTTCATCTTCACCTTCATCTAACTTCACCTCAGCAACCAAGCTTCCATCTACACCTGGCTGGGTGGCTTTTTTTCTCGAGAATTTTGCTAAAAACCACCATTTGATTTGGTGTACAGTCCATTTGTGATTTAGTACATTTCCATTTCTTGGTCCTTTTTTTGTCAGTTTATGTGGCAGTCTAATATTGTGAAGCAGTCTGAATTATGTGATGAATCTGAGCAGATCCTTGTTTTCCTGCATGTCTGTGGGATCTGTTGTATTTGTAATGTATTCAGCTTTCCATTGATCAAGTTTTATCCCTTTTACCATTCAATGCATGACTAAAGAACTTGACTCTGCTTTCATTTAGACAAGAACGTTATTTAAGGCAAAATTTTATTAGAAGTTTGTATGCAAGTTTATAAGTACATCTCATGCTCCCTTTCAGTGTGTTTCTGGATGCAAATGTTATTAATGTTCAGTGTGACCCTGTGTCCTCAAAGCAGATAGAATCACGTGTTGAAATACCACAGTAACTGAGTAAGATCCATAATTACGTTTTTGTTTTAAAAAACATTTAGGTCATTGGAGAATACTTAAAGTTACCTCAGTTCTTCTCAAGCTCAATTTGATGGCGGCCTACACCTGAGGAAGAGTTTAATGAAGCGTACAGTGTCACTTTTTTTTCTATGATATTATTGATTGGTAGTTTCAAGCATCTTCTCATTTTATCTTTCGCTCTGGTGACTGTGTATTGACTGCTTCTGGCTCTTGGCTTTCTTCGTAAATTATATGAGAGACGCAAGGGTTTCACTTCACACCGACTTTCTTAATGTCAAAGTCCAGTTGAAGTTCTTTTATCTGTCAGCTTCTGATATGAAATAGTGTGCTTCTGTTGTGTTTGAGACACTAGGAGTACATGAGGGGGCAACATGCAGTTCAAATGCAATATCCCTTGGTTTTCTTATAACATTGAACCAATCAGAATACTAATTTAAACAAGAAAATGTCATGCAAAGAAATTGCATGTGACTGTAATCTTATGAAAATCTGTTGTTATGTGGAAACTAAGTGTGTATCATTCTCTGTTCTAATGCCTTTAAATAAAACTGGCATTTCAAGTCTCATGAACTTCCAGTGTTTTTTCACTAGAATGGGAATGCCTGAATTTTATTGAACACTTTATTTCTCAAGACATTGATAAATGCTTTTGTTTCTTTTCAGAGCATCTACATCCAAGCAGCCAATGGTGAAACTCACACATGGTTGCATGTAGCGCTCAGCAGAGAGCACAAAGTTGTATTCGTCTGTTTCTAGGTTGGCTAGATTCACTGAACTTCTTAATGTTGTATACAGATTTCTTAGTATTTGTAGTGTATTGTATAGATAAGCAACATTGATTAGCAAAATGGTTGAGCTTCCTTCATGCTTTACTTTGCTTAGAAGTTGTAAAAAATCATTTCAGTGGGCAAGCAATCAGTAACCAAAGTGAAGCATCGTGTGGATAAGTCACAACTCGGTTTGTAAGATTTATGTTGTTGTTCTAGTTAGAAAATGATCTAACGAACTGTATTAATCGGAGTTGAACTTGCAGTGTAACTCACTCAAAGCATCATAGCCACTTTTGCCAACATTTGAACACAGAAGCCACTTCTGCACATGAGAAAATGATAGTCCGGATACAGACAATGGCTTGTATTGAACAAAAGTGCAGTAGAATTGCATTGTCCAGGATCTGAGAGTGAGGCTATTTTGTGAGTTTTTTTTTATTTGGATGGTTATTTTTGGAGTTTAGTATCTGCATACAATATGCAGGCTTTCCTGGTGATAACCCCAAGGTGAAGTGCGTCAAATGCAGCTCAAACAGTGCTGGGCCAATTGCAGGGTGCAGACGAGCAGCTTCAAAAAGCTTCAAACATGACATCTATGTTTCCGAGGATTCATCATTTTGGTCGCTAGTGTGACGCTCTTGAAGAAAAAGATTTTCGACAAATCATTTGGAATCCGAATGATACACGATATTAAAAGGTTGGAGGTGTTAGAATTGCCCTTTTCACACTTCATTGTGAGAAATTCATGGTAGTCAGGCAGCCATGGTCCAGAACAAATTTCCTAACCCAATCTTCCACTTCATTAAACAAATGGGCACCTTTCACAGAGAATCACCCAGCCAGAGAGCTGAAGTGGTTCTCACTGCTGACCTTCCTGTTTTCACATCAAAGCTAGTACATTTAATGCCCAGCTATACATCACAATAGATGCTGCAAATGACTAAATAACTGCCTTCACACTGTAAAGATTGACCATTCTCAGCAAGGATGAGGTTCAGAGGAAAGGAAAGCAAACTCTCACTTCATGGGCAAGGGTCTGGAGGTCTTGGGGAATGGGATTGTGGAGAAATGGCCACTCCTGCTCTGTGATGACCACCATAGGAAGCCACCCTGTTTCACTTAGCTAGACCCAAATTGCAATTCTGGTTAATGTCATGCCCAGGTAAAGAGAGATACCGTGTCCCAGGTGAAGTAAGATGCCCAGCAATTTCGGAAGAAGATTTCCTGCATGCTGCAATGCATCTTATCTCTGCTACCCCACACTCGCTATTAACACAGTCATTACTCACTCCGTCTGTTATTTCACATGCCTCTGATAATGGCACGTGGACTTAACACATTTAAGAGTGAAACCAATGACTCTTCCTGCCCTCTGCACATCCCACTCACTCACTGGGGACAACTTCACACCCCTCTGCTCGCGATTCAATACAATGACTCTTCCAGCCACCTCTATCATACTAAGTCCTGCTGTTCACACACAAGGTGCTTCCCACTCTGGCTACTAAAAGTGATGAAAGCCACAGAGGCTGGCAGCCTGTAGGCAAATGCCGAAAATCGATTGATTGCTCTCTCAACAATCAATGTGACCTAGACAGAGGCTAGCATCCTCGAAGTGTGTGTGAAATGAGTTGATACTGAGGAAGTAAACTGTATAAGACTCATTCTGAAGAGATGCCTGCAGAAACTTGCGAGTCATGTGTGTCCCTGAGTTCCAAAATAAAACGTTGAATGTCTGAAGCGGTCTGGTCGGGAAACATCAATGTGATAAAATCGGTGGCTTGCCTCAGCTGGCCTGTATGGACAGGGCCAGAGAGGGTGTTTGTCGTGGTTTTACCACATTGCGTGGAATTTTCATGAGAGGGTTGGGTCAAGCACTCAAACAAGATACTTACACTAATATACATGTCAGGAGTTTGTCAAGCTTCTTGGGGAACAAGTGGGGAATTGGACATGGTGTAGAATGAAGGTGGATTGGGGCTTTGATGTGATGTAAATGCAAAGAAATAAGGAAGTTAACATTTAACTGTGAGATCCTCAAATCTCCATTTAAGGCTTGAGGTGACAATTACAAGCTTTCGCTCAAGATTTGAGATTCTGATTCTTTCTTTCATTCCCGACATAATTTCTGAATTACCTCACTAAACGTGCTTGCTAAACCATGTATAGGAAAATTCCAACGAACAAATTTTTATCATCTTCACTCTCCCTCTGCTGGTTTTTGTGTGTCATAGTTTTAAAGGTCAAATGCATAATACAACTTTCAAAATACTACAAAAAGTCTTGGAAAATAAAACACATCTCTTGTTACTGTGCAGAGATAATGGGAACTGCAGATGCTGGAGAATTCCAAGATAATAAAATGTGAGGCTGGATGAACACAGCAGGCCAAGCAGCATCTCAGGAGCACAAAAGCTGACGTTTCGGGCCTAGACCCTTCATCAGAGAGATGAAGGGTCTAGGCCCGAAACGTCAGCTTTTGTGCTCCTGAGATGCTGCTTGGCCTGCTGTGTTCATCCAGCCTCACATTTTATTATCTTGTTACTGTGCATCCCTAATTGCCTTAATTTAATCTGTCCTGCTCTTGCTGGACTTTCCCTTTATTTAAATTTTTCCCTTCACTTTTCGCCTTTCGCTTTCTTGAAACTACTGCATTACTCATAATCTCAGTTTTGATGAATTATTACAGATCTGTTATGTCAGCACTCTATAGAGATGATGATGACCTGCCAACTACTACCAGTATTTTGTGTATTTAATATTTGCATCCTTATAGCACATGTACCATATTATTTTCTCAGTTATCTTTTTTTGTATTTAATATTCTCAAGGGCGAATTGACAGATGCAATTACCCATAGGATATGGATTTAGTTGATTAAGAAATGTTTTTGTAGTACCATGATTGTTATCTATTCATCTCAGACTATTGCACATTTCAAAGATGGTGATAGTTTCACAATACGCCTCCTTCCGAAATCTCTGCCTTTGAAAGTAAATATCTATGCAAAATATTTTGGATTTTCAGAATTGCCCATTTTTAAAGAGGTTATTTGTTGTTTCAGGAGTTGGGCTTGCTTGACTATATAAGTATGCCTCACCTGAATAGTCCAATAACTCTACAATACCATTTTTAATTTTAGTACTACAACTCCATTGGGTTGAAATTATGAGGCAGCTCATCTACAATTTTGCTTCCAATACTGAATACAACATCCTCACAAATGATTTAAGATTGTTACATATATTAACAAGGTGAAGCAGCAGTATTCAGCTACATCATTCTCACTCTCTCCCCTCTCTCTCTCCTGATTCTCAACAGGCACCAGTAGAGAGGAGCTTTTTTGACCTTATGGACAATTGCCAAATTTTAGAAGCTGACTTCTCAACTTTGCTTTTTGTTTTGCATATTTGAATGGCGGTGATTGGAAATACCATTTTCTGAAAGAATAATTCCTCTCAATCAGATTTTTTTTAGTCTTGGGGCTGTAACCTAGTCATTTAGGAGCAATTTTTTCACTGATCCACAATCCAAGCCTATCAAGGGCTAAACAGCCTCTAAGTAGTCAAATAAAGGATGGCTATTCTTTCCACATCAATCTGCATCTCCATGTTCACGTCCACCCAGCCTCAGCTTTAAAAAATCTTGATACTTAGTTCAGATCTCACAACCTACCCCACATTATTGTTGAATGTACCTTCATCAGGGAATGTGTTGTGAAACTCCTTCCTTAATACGCTCCACCTTCTCATGATCTCCATTGAAACCTTCTTAAAAACCCACCTTCTCAACCTCCAAGGATAGTATTCTTGATTTTGGGTCACCAATCCATTTTATTATTATGTGTCTGGACATTGGTTCCATCTTTTGGATGGTACACAAATGGTCATTACTAGTAGCAATTATTGTTAAAGAATCAGACTGAGAGAGTTTTGATTTTTCGTATGGAAGAATACAATGTGCAGCTGAGCAGCAAATTTAAGTGATTATTGTCCACTTTTAAAGTGTAAGTGAGTAGCCCAATTGGCCATTCAAGAAATTGGAACTTTTCTTGCTGCCCGGTCTATCCTAATAGCTCTGTCCTAAAAGTGGACAATGATGAAACAGTTAATGTTACTGCTGCAGCAAGGTCTATGTTGAAATAGACACTGCCAAATAGTTTTACTGCTCTCTTGCAGAATTAACTCCAACTGAGTGGGTGAGCTAATTATCACTTAGTCATTTTAACTTCCCTCCAGCACAAAACTGTGACCGCCTCCTATGGAAACACATTAATAAAGAGCAAGTGCAGCTGTTTCAGACAAATGTCACTATCAATTCTGCTTCTCCTTTCTGAAGGGCTGTAAACATGGGGCAGCACAAGAAACCAGATGTTCTGATCGCCTAGTCTCCTGCCACTTCTACTGCATTTCCAGCCATTTTGCTGCCATTAAACTCCATAAAGCCCTTTTTAATGAACTCCAATACTCCAAAATAGATTTTTGCCTTGGCATTTGGATGATCAGTTGACGCCCAAATAAACTCTCACCTGCATTCTTTAAAATAATGCTGAATGGGTGCATGAATTTTATTTCCCATTCCTGAATTTTATGACTTCAAGTAACTGCTATCACATTAAAACTGAGACAATTGCAAAATAAGGGATTTACTTATTCAAGCACCTCTAACTATTCCTGACAGTTACTGTATTTGAAATCTGCCTTGATCACAACAATGAATACAGCAGCGAACTGGTCTAATGTTAGTTTTCCATAAAACCTGAGCACATACAAAGCAATGGATGTCACAACATATCATAATTGGTCACCAAGTCACTGTGACAGAGAGCCATTATACTTCCCAAGCAAGACAAGATGCTGAAATTATTCTGTTTATTACAGTAATGATGTTAAAGTGCCTGCACTATGAACTTGATTTCACTTTGAAACTTATGAGTCCATAACCGCATGTGAATTACTGAAGTGGCACCTTTTTGTACAAAATAAAGTTTTATTTTTTTCTAACTTTCCTGATGCTGAAACTGAAATCATGAAGGATGGATATCCCACTGCAAACTGTTGGGAAAGCCTCCAGCTTTTTGGTCTCTGTAGCTCCAACAGAAATGGTGATTACTGTTGGTAAGACAACAATGGAGGGAGCTCCAGTATGGAGGTTAGCATGGACGGCTCATTTGGTGCCAGGCAGCTGCCACCCAGTGGGGTAAAGTGGTTCATTGAGTGAGACTGGTTTTAAGGAAACAACCCTTGCCACTGAAGGTCTTCATCAAGGCTTTTAAGGTGTCCAATCAGGAGTATTTTGTCCCTGAGCCTGGAAGGATGCTGCAAGCTTTTACTGGGCAGCCTCACCACATGACATTATGCCAGCCCACTGCCAGTAGAATACTAGCGATGGCCACATAGGGCCCTCAAGTGGCTAGTAATGCACCCACCGCTGATTCTGTGCAACTCTTTCCCATCTTACAGCCCACTCCAAAGAGGAACTAGATTCCTCTTATAAGCACATTATTTAGCATTCGATTAGATGTCACCAAATCATATAATATCCTTTGGAGCACCTTTTTTCAGGAACTCAAAATCTACCTACTCCAACCTTCTCCTTTCGGTATTGGCTTGTGTTCGTATAGAGCCATGTGGGTGCCAAGAGCCAGCGGGTAATTGTTTATTCTTTGGGGACATCTAAAAATCAAGATGTAAATTACGTTTAAAATTGCTTTTGTTTACAGAACTTAATATTTTGCCCAATATTCTATTGAATTTATTTGTATATGACCAAATATAAAGTCAATCATGAGCCACTGTAACCTGGCAGCATTTTAATTTCTTTTAATTAAAAATGCATAAGCACTATTCCTTGATACACTTGAGGGCTAACATGGTCTAAGTTTATGAAATAGCTCAAAATAGTGTGGCACAAAAAAAAAGTTCTAATCGTTATCACCACCTGCGGCTAATTCATTACAAGTAACTGAAAATGGTTTTCTAAACCCATACGGAAACATTTTTGATTTTGAAAGGTATGATCAATTTCTTGCTACTTTTCTTTTTGAAAAAGAGCTTGTGCACTTCAGCCTAAAGAACTGGGTTTTACAAGCTTCCTCAAGTGTCTGCCAAAATGCACAATTTGTGGAAAAAAGGCATGATAATTATTCTAATCTGGTGGCTTGGCTCATGTGATGCATGGAAGCTGACATCTAGCTTGATGCTCCTTGAACAAGTACAAAAAGTTATAGAAGCTGCACTTCAACTGGATTTAACCTGCAGTTGAAACTCCTTCAACTTTTGGGCTTGATAGTTAATTTTTGAATGAATTATTCTCATGGAAATTGCAGTCCATATTGCTTTGGTTTAAGTATCATTATTGTTTATCATTACTTTCATCTACCAATTTTGATAGTGATTATGACACATTTCTGGGGCAGCTCGGTCTTGAACCAGGACCCCCTGGCATCTCTCTTTCCGTGGGTCTCGACAAATTGGCCTGTTTACTCAAACATGTTCAACATCAAAGCTACACTTGATCTTGTTCCAATTTGATGTCCTTACTCATGAGAGTTCAGCAGCCAAAATTGAACAGTTAACAATACCTGCCCACAACCTGCATATCAACATAGGGGTTCAAAGTCAATCATGGTTCTGATTCAGAATGAGATCAGCAAATGTAAAACTTACTCACTCTATTATCTTTCTATTTCAATGGCATGTTGAAAATGCATGTATTTGGGTGCTCTAGATGCATTTGTGCATAATTTTGCCTCTCCATAAAGTGCTGCCAAGTGATCTTTGCTAGTCAGGTTTTGCTGCCTCAATCCTAAGTAATTGAAATGATTGCAAATGCTCCCATTATTGTAGAATGTCAAATTGTTCTGTTGTTAGAACCACATTTAGTAGTTCAGTTTCCCTGTAGCATAGCCTCACCGCACTCACATTTGTTTTCAAAATCATAACCATCAACTTCAAAGGACACTTTGATCCCGCTGACAGCTTAACTATTTAAATAAGTGATTGCAATCTTTGAATGAAATATATTCACCCAGAATATATGGTTTTAAAAGAAACACTTTTAGAATCAACTATATAATTTTGAAAGCATGTGCAATAATTAATGCAAGACAATTAATGCAACAGTTGAGTGATGAAGGAGGTTCATGAACTGAGAATTGTAAGCTGTGGGACAAATTCAGAAACAAAATTCATTAATGAATAACATTTTTGTACTTGTGTTTGCATGTAACACAAAGCTAGTGTTACGAGGTTAAAAACATACAATTAAAGCATTTGACTCACCTTCTGACACTCATCAAGGACAATCTTACACAACCAGTATTGCTGAGACTAATTGGTTCTTGCATGATTACAGGATATGCATCTTTGCAACTCTTCCTTGCAAAGGTTTCACACTTTCAGTGTAAGTACTTCTCTATCTTCCCTAAAATTGCCAATTGTGAGGTTGAATTACTATAAACTACTATCACTGTTTGAAGTTTTCTTCATTACCCTTTTTCTTAGTATTTATTGTCATTGCTGCTCTAAAAATCCCCTCTCAGGTGCCTCCTTTCAAAGCCGAAGAAGACAAATCTCTACAATCTTTCCTCACAGCTCAGATCCTTGAATGTAAAGCAAAAAGAGGCAATCAGAACTGGTACAATCCTCTTACCATTTTCTAAACTAACCAGAGCTTTGTAAATGCCTAAGCAGTCTCTTTGTAAATGATTGTTTTACTGTTAATTCAACAGAAAGCATGGAACCCCAGAAGCAGAAATGTTTGTGAATCAACTTTTGTGAAACGTTACCGCTTGCATCATTTCATTCAGTATTCTGAAGAATTTTTGTTGAAGTTTTTATATCGTGTCGGATAGAAATTGAAGCTAAATTGTAACTTTATTGAGCAGGAATTGAATTAGGCACTTACAAAAAAACAAACAAATAATGGATCTTCACATGTTCTGAAGGCTGCATTGTTTGAATTATCTGAACAACAAATGAGAAGTGGGGAGAAGGTGGAACTTTATCAGATCTTTTCTTAGAAACTCTCAGAGGTTTCTTGAGTTTGTCAAAAGTAATTTTAATGTGCAATACAAATAATTTAGAAATATGTATTGCTTCTCTTAAAACTAATGCTACTGCATGGACACCATGATTAAGGACACCAATGTCTTAAGGTGACACTACACCTGAACTCAGTCTGTGTAATTTTGGGCAATTTGATTTCCTGAACACAGTGTCGATCCTTTGAGTTATATGTTTGCCTTCAAAGTAATTTGCATTTACAATGCAATACAAAGTTTTGGATCTCACTGAACTTTGTGACTTAAGACTCATAGGATCTCATGACTTTGTGTGCGAGTGCATTGGTAGATTAACTTACATCTCTCGAATCATTATTTCCATTGGAATTAAATTATCCACATGGAATTTTGCGGCACCATTTATGGAGTCTCTTGGTGTCTTTGTTAAAAACGCACTTCCTCATTTTATTAACAATGCACGCCTACAGTCAATGTCAGAACCAAACATAATTCAAACAAAAATATGTAGGCTTAGATTTTGCAACTGTGATGACAATGAACTGTCAGCATTATTCTTTGAAGCTGACAGTCATATTTTGCCAGATGACTCCTTCAGGCTTCTTATTGTATTTGCTACCTTGCCTAATATGTGCTACTGAGGAGTTACAAGACTGTAAGAAATAGGAACAGGAGTCAGCATTTGGCCCCTCGCGCATGCTCTGCCATTCAATTGCATTCCCCCTTAACCCTTGATTACCTCAACTATCAAGAATTGATGCATCTCAGCCTTAAATGCACACAGACTCTCGCCCCACAGCTCTGTGTGACAAGAAGTTTCAACGCCTTGCAATCCTCTTGGAGAAGAAATTCCTCCTCATCTCGGTTTTAAATTGATGCTCTTAACTCTAAGGCTATGCTCTCTGGTCCTAGATTCTCCCACGAGGAGGAAACATCCTCTCAGCCTTTACCCTGTCAAGCCCTTTATGTGTCCTGTATGTTTTATTGACGTTGCTGCCCATTCTTCTAAATTCTAAAGAGCAGATTCCCAAACTGTTTACCCTTTGTTCATACAAAAATCCCTCAATACTGGCGATTATCATTATGAATGTTGTCTGAACTGTCTCCAATGAATTCATAACTTTTGTTAAATAAGGTAATCAAAACTGCTCACAGTCCTCAAAATTGCCCTTTATTTGCTCAAGATAGCCATCATACTGCCAGAGAGGAATTTGCTTAGCTCTTTTCAATTAAATTATAGTTTTGTGCTTAAAAAAAAGATAAATCTTTGTTGCAGCCAACTGTTGTTATAAAGTGGAGGTTGACCTCCCCAACCCTCTGAGAACTGGAACCGAATCACCCAAAGAGGAGCACCTTGCCCTATAAAAGGAGTGTGAGAAGTGGTGCCACCTGCCTTTCAGTAACTTCAAATGATTAAATAAAATAAACTGCTGACACTCACTCTGCAATCATCAAGTAACAATTTATTTCGTTAATTTGTTTACTGTTTGAGTTAGATGAACTATTAACAAACTGAATAATTCCCTTCTACTAACTATTTCCAACTAAAGCAAAATTCTAATGGTATGCTGTTGCAATAAATACTCTTCTACTTTAAAAAAATAGTATTTAGTCCCTTGGAATTACAGCCAGGCTATGTCTCTTCCGGAATGTTCTACGCCTTATCCGTCGATTCCGCTGGAATATTAACTCGCTATGTCATTGGTGTTATTTAGGTGGTGCTTCCTCAAAGACCATGAGGAGGCTTTGAGAGCCAGCAATTCTCTTTTGAGAGCTGAGGGGCATTAGCACTACAGATAGCAGGTAGCCCTGGGGTCATTGTCTAACTGACCCCTTACTTTTATGCCCTTGATGACATACCAATATTTCCTACAATAGGATTGGCCCTATGTTGTCAAAACCATCAAACTTAGATACCAAAAACTTATTAAATTTAAGTGATAATGGAACTGCAGATGCTGGAGAATCCAAGATAATAAAATGTGAGGCTGGATGAACACAGCAGGCCCAGCAGCATCTCAGGAGCACTTTGCTCTGGGCCTGCTGTGTTCATCCAGCCTCACATTTTATTATCTTTATTAAATTTAAGTGCCTGGTTCAAACTGGCTAAAGTCAAAAGTCTGCTGTCTTGGTTAAAAACTGCTGCTTGGCTTTCTGACTGTATGGTCTTTCGATACAAGTGTTTCAATTCAGGTGCTTCCTGTGTAATTGCAAACTTTCAAGCTGCTGCTCTCATATATCCATTCTAAATCTCCAAGCACAGAAGAAGCACTTTATCTTTTAAAGGGACCATGCAATGCTTCCCCAGCAGCATTTTACAAACACCAAATTCTAACTTCCTGCCTCCAAATCCACGATTACTTTCCTCAACTTTGCAACGCTGTAGAACTGTAAAGGTAGGCAGTTGACTGATACCACCTCACCTGGTGATGGCAAGGTACTGAAGGTGGGGTGTAGTCCTCTAGAATGTCTGCTCTAAGTCTCTGACTGCAGACTAGCTCTCAGAATCATCCAGAGACCCCTCCAATTTTGCCTCTCTGACCCTTCATTCCACTACTGAGCTCGCTTGCCACCCTATGCACACAGATCACTTGTCACAGCCGCTCCTACCCCATCTCCCAATATCCACATTGCCATGCATGCCCTTTCCCAATCTCTCAACTTTCCCATGCCAGTCAATAGTGATGCAAGTGAAATGCTCAAGAGGCCAGAATTACAAGCCCCAATATTTCGGGCTTGCACCAGTCCATATTTTTAACAGCATACTATGCTATAGTTATTAATAAGCACCCTTCTTGCTCTGAAAAGTCTAAACTTGTATTTGCGGAAGTTTAAATTCTCTAACTCATGTCAAAAATTTTAAAATAATACTGTTTTAAAGCTGTTTTGTGAATAATCACATCTATGCAGAAGCGCAGTAGGTGGACTGCAGCAGTTCAAGAAGGCAGCTCACCACCACCTTCTCAAGGGCAACTAGGGATAGACCATAAATTCTGGCCAGCCAGCGACGCCCGCATCCCACAAATAAATAAAAGACAATGGGAGCATAAGTAGGCCATTCCGCCCTTTTGGACCGGCTCCGCCATTCAATATGATCATGGCTGATTATGTGGTGCCCTTTCCCATTTTCTCCCCTATATCCTTTCTTCCCTTTAACCCTGAGAACTACATTTAATTCCATCAAGAAAATATTCAATGAGTCGGCCCTAACTGATTTTGTGTGACAGAAAATTCCACAGGCTCACCACTCTCTGGGTGAAGAAACTTCTTCTCATCTCAGTCCTAGATGTAGTCAGCAGATCTTCGCATAAATCTTTCTTTTAGGTCGATGATGATGCTGTCAATGCATTGCTAATGGAAGCTTTTGAGCTCTGTTTACAGTACCAGGACTTTCAGAATTAAACTACTTCCTCCCATACACACAATTTGCCATCCCAACATGATATTACCTTGAATACTGAACGTGCTAACCCAATTTCAAATATTGAGAACTTCGCTTCACAGTCAGCAAGAGATGAAGATGATAGAATACCATATCCTCAGACCGTGACCCTTGGTTCTGTACTCTCAGGTCTTTGGGGGCACCCTTCCTGCATTTACCCAGCCTAGTCCCTTAAAATTTTACAGGTTTCTGTTAAAGCCGCACTACATTCTCTGAAACCTCATTGAAAATTGTCCTAACCAATGAGGCTTGAGCATTGTGTTGGTATGGTGTTTGCAGGTGCCATAGCAATTGCCTTCCAGTTGGCAATGGAGGGAGAGTAGTAGCTGCCAGTCTGATCAAGAAGCGAATCGAGAACTACAACTAGCCAATAAGAGGTATCTTCACTGTGCTGGCATTTTAACAGCAGGGTCACTCCATCATGTGGAACTGGTGCATCTTGTTTTGTCATTTCAGAAATCACTCTGGGAAACCTTCATTGCACTCCCTCTCTAGCCAGAACGTCCTTCTTCAGACTAGGAAATCAAAACTTCGCACAATACTTCAGGTTTAGTGTACCAAGGCACTACAAATGCAGCAAAGTACTTGAACTTTCTCATATGAAAGCCCACATCCCATTTGCCTTTTTCAGTGCCTGCTGTGCCGATATGCTTTAGTTTCAGTGAGAAGTACAAAGATATCCAGGTCTTGTTGCCCATCTCCCTTTTCTAATCCATCTCCATTCAGATAATCTACCTTCTTATTTTTGCTACCAAAGAAGATAACATCACATTTATCACATTATATTTCACCATATATTCTCATCTTTACTTTGTTTCCAATAACCTTTTATGAAAGTGAACAAAACACAAGATTTATACTTCCTAGTTTGCTGTGTGAACTCAGCAATATAATTGGCAGATTAGCCTGTTTAGTGACATCATTATTACTGAATGCTGTGTAAACCCAACAGTTTGTGCCAGATAAACTTAACATTCAGCATGTGAAATCCATGTCTCACAACTCAGTAGATCTTTGCATAAATCTTTCTTTTAGGTCGATGATGATGCTGTCAATGCATCGCTAACTGAAGCTTTTGAGCTCTGTTTACAGTACCAGGACTTTCTGAATCAAGCTATTTCCTCCCATACACATAATTTGTCA
Organism: Stegostoma tigrinum; assembly: GCF_030684315.1. Lineage (NCBI taxonomy): Eukaryota > Metazoa > Chordata > Chondrichthyes > Orectolobiformes > Stegostomatidae > Stegostoma > Stegostoma tigrinum. The sequence continues at coordinate 10,410,940 of NC_081359.1, read as the reverse complement.
CCCCAGCATGATATTACCTTGAACACAAAACATGCTATCCCAGTTTCAAATACTGAGTTCTTTGCTTCAGTCAGCAAGAGTTGAAGATGACAGAATACTTTTTAATGTGAAGTATGCATTTGTGAAGTTTTCTATTTTTATTGCTCTCCAGATTGTTAAGTTAATAACATTGTGTTATGGTGCAATGCTTTGTTAACTGTTCTGTAAAATTATAACTCAGTATTCCATACGTTATACAATGTCTTCCTGGAGTGGTGCATCATTCCAAACTAACTAATTGAGAGAAGAGAGACAAGACAACAAGAAATTAGGGGCTAAAGGGTTGTGGTGGTATGGCGTTTGCAGGTGCCTCAGCAATTACGTACCAATTGGCAATGGAGGGAGGGTAGTAGCTGCCAGTCTGATCAAGAAGCGAATCAAAAACTATAACTAGCCAATAAGAGGTATCTTCACTGTGCCGACATTTTAACAGCAGGGTCACTCCATCATGTGGAACTGGCTTGTATCTGGTCAAGTCTGGCAAACTAGCTAGAAGTGATTCCCAGATGGGTTGCTCTGTGACCCATGGAGAGTTTCAACAGTGGCAATGACTGCCCTAAGGCAACACCACTGTTGCACTCCTCAAATCCTCACACCATGCCTTGCCAAGGCGTGCCTGATTGCCCCTGCAGACCCGATCTCACTAATCTTCGTCTAAGGAAAGCATCCAAACTACTTCCGACTGGGTGCAATTCAAGCGGTGAACATGACTCCCAGTAGCACTGGAGATAATGGGAACTGCAGATGCTGGAGAATTCCAAGATAATAAAATGTGAGGCTGGATGAACACAGCAGGCCAAGCAGCATCTCAGGAGCACAAAAGCTGACGTTTCAGGCCTAGGACCCTTCATCAGAGAGGTGGTGGCCATGGGCACCCGCATGGGCCCCAGCTCTGCCTGCCTCTTTGTAGGTTACGTGGAACAGTCCCTCTTCCGCACCTACACAGGCCCCAAACCCCACCTCTTCCTCCGGTACATTGATGACTGTATCGGCGCCGCCTCTTGCTCCCCAGAGGAGCTTGAACAGTTCATCCACTTCACCAACACCTTCCACCCCAACCTTCAGTTCACCTGGGCCATCTCCAGCACATCCCTCACCTTCCTGGACCTCTCAGTCTCCATCTCAGGCAACCAGCTTGTAACTGATGTCCATTTCAAGCCCACCGACTCCCACAGCTACCTAGAATACACCTCCTCCCACCCACCCTCCTGCAAAAATTCCATCCCCTATTCCCAATTCCTCCACCTCAGCCGCATCTGCTCCCACGATAAGACATTCCACTCCCGCACATCCCAGATGTCCAAGTTCTTTAAGGGCCGTAACTTTCCCCCCACAGTGATCGAGAACGCCCTTGACCGCGTCTCCCGTATTCCCCGCAACACATCCCTCACACCCTGCCCCCGCCACAACCGCCCCAAGAGGATCCCCCTCGTTCTCACACACCACCCTACCAACCTCCGGATACAACGCATCATCCTCCGACACTTCCGCCATTTACAATCCGACCCCACCACCCAAGACATTTTTCCATCCCCACCCCTGTCTGCTTTCCGGAGAGACCACTCTCTACGTGACTCCCTTGTTCGCTCCACACTGCCCTCCAACCCCACCACACCCGGCACCTTCCCCTGCAACCGCAGGAAATGCTACACTTGTCCCCACACCTCCTCCCTCACCCCCATCCCAGGCCCCAAGATGACATTCCACATTAAGCAGAGGTTCACCTGCACATCTGCCAATGAGGTATACTGCATCCACTGTACCCGGTGCGGCTTCCTCTACATTGGGGAAACCAAGCGGAGGCTTGGGGACCGCTTTGCAGAACACCTCCGCTCAGTTCGCAACAAACAACTGCACCTCCCAGTCGCAAACCATTTCCACTCCCCCTCCCATTCTCTAGATGACATGTCCATCATGGGCCTCCTGCACTGCCACAATGATGCCACCCGAAGGTTGCAGGAACAGCAACTCATATTCCGCCTGGGAACCCTGCAGCAATCTGGTATCAATGTGGACTTCACCAGTTTCAAAATCTCCCCTTCCCCTACTGCATCCCTAAACCAGCCCAGTTCGTCCCCTCCCCCCACTGCACCACACAACTAGCCCAGCTCTTCCCCCCCACCCACTGCATCCCAAAACTAGTCCAACCTGTCTCTGCCTCCCTAACTGGTTCTTCCTCTCACCCCTCCCTTCCTCCCACCCCAAGCCGCACCCCCAGCTACCTACTAACCTCATCCCACCTCCTTGACCTGTCCGTCTTCCCTGGACTGACCTATCCCCTCCCTACCTCCCCACCTACATTCTCTCCACCTATCTTCTTTACTCTCCATCTTCGGTCCGCCTCCCCCTCTCTCCCTATTTATTCCAGTTCCCTCTCCCCATCCCCCTCTCTGATGAAGGGTCTAGGCCCGAAACGTCAGCTTTTGTGCCCCTGAGATGCTGCTTGGCCTGCTGTGTTCATCCAGCCTCACATTTTATTATCCCAGTAGCACTACTGGGATTGATGAGTTACCCACCCTCTGGTGTTCTGGCTACCTTTGGTGTTGGGATTTTGTCTCCTTGAAACAGCAGCATGTTCCTGCCCGACAGATGCAAAATCAGGTTTGGGCTTCCCAAAACAGTTCAGGCAGCGTTCCTCCCAGCTTTTCGGCTCATCATTCAATCCACTATGGCACTGAGAGAACCCTTTCACTTCCCAAAATCAAATCTCACTTTTTTTTTCTTAATTCCAATATAATTAGAGGGAAAATAAGAAACCAATATCAGAACAGCAAGATGAGACAGGAATTCCATAGGATATCCACAGCCCTGTAAATGTAGCATCCATCAGAATCTGCATTTATCCTTTCGAATGGATTATGTCAAAATGTTGAAGGTGGAATTACACAGTATCTCAATGGAAAGGCTGTAGAAGCCAAATATGATCAAATCCTCCATTATTCCTTGAGACAGCGTCCTCCATTTTCACAAGAGGGCAGCAAGTGTGTTGGAACAAGAAAGGTGAGGATGAGTCCCACAGTGGGAAATGAACCCATCAAGATGTAAGTCTGCTAATCTTAATTTCAATGACTATGTGTGATCTGCCATCCAACACACACCCACTTTAACCACACTGTGGCTATGCTGGAGTGTGTAAGTGGTTGAATATGACGTCAACTAAACTAAGACATAAGACTTTACTTCTGTGTTCCTTCTGTGCAAGGATTCATATCTGATAATGTTGCCCAATTGAAAACTAGCACTGACTCTCTCAGGTCATGGGTTAAGAATGGAGAATGAGTGTTGTTGGCATCTTCATCAGATACCGTCTGTGTCGTTGTTATATAATAAACTTACTTCCTGAGATTTCTCTGTTCAATTTCTCTCAAATGTAGAAAAACATTGAGCCATACAGGGATTCAATTTATCCATAATATGAATGAACTTAATGCTCAGTTTAAAAGGCAGAAGTTATGTCTGAGATTAGTATTTTAAACTTAAATAAGATCAACTATGGGAACATGAAAACCGAGCTAGCTAAAATAAGCTGCCATAGGCAGCACGGTGGCTCAGTGGTTTGCACTACAGCCTCACAGCACCAGGGACCCAGGTTCAATTCCAGCCTCGGGCGGCTGTCTGCATGTAGTTTGCACATTCTCCCTGTGTCTGCGTGGGTTTCCTTCCACAGTCCAAAGATGTGCAGGCTAGGTGGATCGGTCATGCTAAATTGCCTACAGTGTTCAGGGATGTGTGGGCTATAGAGGGATGGGTCTGGGTGGGATGCTTCAAGGGGCGGTGTGGACTTGTTGGGTTGAAGGGCCTGTTTCCACACTGTAGGGAATCTAATCTAATATGAAGCTGGGAGGTAGATTACAAGAGGTGAAATGGAAGATATTAATGGGGATATTTAAGAATATTCAGAATATGATCCTATTATAGTGAAAAATTTGAAGGGGTGGGAAGAGCATATCATCCTTGGCTGAGTTTGTAAAAATATGTATTATTGCAGAGAGTTGTAGGTCAGGTGATTGGGCAGAATTAAAAAAAAGAATAATACAGAATGTCTATATCAGAAATAAAAGATGTTAGAACGCCACAGATGTTAAATCAGGAACCTAAAATCAGGAACAATTATAAATCTCCAATGCACATATGAAGTCTTGTATTTAATTTGAAGCTAGCTTGCTGATGATTTTCAGCCCTTCAGCGTAGCATCTACTTAGAATTGTTTATGTGAATTTATTTGTGGTGACACTCTGAGCTCAGATCTCTTTATTTGCTCCTTGAAGGTGCTTTAAAGTTTGGCATCAATAAAACAAAGAAATCACACGAATATGACATCTTCTCTGGCCTTATATTTTCCCAAAGTATTTTGCCAAATCTTAGCCAAGAAGACAGATTAAGAATGGCAATCAATTTGCGCACAGCAAGATCTCCTACCCAGTAATAAGATAAAAGCCAGATCATCTGAACCACGTACACTGACGACGAATTATTGGCCAGGACACTGGAGAGAGATAATGGGAACTGCAGATGCTGGAGATTCCAAGATAATAAAATGTGAGGCTGGATGAACACAGCAGGCCAAGCAGCATCTCAGAGAGATGCCCTATTTTGCTTCAACAAAATGGAAAGATTTAGACTTACCCGAGATGGCAGTCAAAATCTCACTTCGATGCTGCAATTCTGGCAGCTAAGTCTACATATCTTTCTTATTAAACCATGAATTTATGCATTGCAGTTATTCCATTTCAATTTGCATTATTTCAATTGCTAGCAAAGTGGAAAAATACCATACAAACCTCCAAAAAGGTTCTGACTTTCAGAACTCAATTCAGTGTATTCCCATTTCGTGTAACCCTGTGCGGTCAAGTGTGAACGATTATTATCGACTTGGCCACCTTCAAATTGAATGTTCACTCTGTAATGATAATATGCAAATATAGTGAAAAAAAGGTAGGGTAACAAATTGATTTGTGATATCAAGAAAGAATTCCCACTCAAGCCTTAAATGCCAAATTCAGAATCTTGCTGTTGACTATCGATTACCTTATTCAGATGCATTTATATTTCTTAAAATCCCCGGGATGTGTTGCACTTCAAACTCTTCTCTCCTCAACCAATAAACTGGTTGGTGCAAGTTCCCAATGGGTAAAATAGTGTGTATCTAGTTGCTGCAGGTCAGCAAGTGCTCCTTCCAGCCATCATCCAACTGCTTCCTCTGATCAACATTCCAGCAAGCTGAACGGCCACCATTATTCTGGATCATTTTTCCTCACAACGCTGCACCAGCAAGCCATCAGCCCCACACCATTACTTCACTTTGGAGTTGACAGACTGACAGCTTATATTGTGCTGCTGTGTCAGTTTGCATTCAGGAATAACCATGAATCTACTATTTGTGATGACATTGAAATAGGCAACTAATGGTTCTTAGCCTGCTTGCTTTGCTCTCACTGGCTTTAAACACTTAGTTTCAGGCTGCCAGCTTCGGTGTGGTTTGCAGTTATTTTTGGCACACAAGGTCTTAATGATTTAACGTTGGCAGCCTCAGTGGTTTAGCTTGATTTTTGTTTAGGGCAGAGGAGGAGGCAAGCAGTTTGTGATGGTTAGGTGCATTGTTTTCAGTTAGACAGGGAGTGAAATGTCACTATACAGCATCATGTTGCATTAGCATCAGAGCTGCAGACCCTACCAGCAGCTTACATGCCAATATACCACAGGCGCTTCAAATAAATGGTGGTGTGTGAAAGACGTAGGTGAAGATTCCCTGTCTGGTGAAAGAGGACAATAGCTGGGGACTCATCAGGTTACAACACCGGGGACTGGCCATTGTCAGTCCTGCAGCTATAGTGCAAAAACTCCAGGGATTACAGGTAGTGATTTGATTTATTTATTGTCTATTTATTATATGAATACAGTGAAAATTATCGCTTAGTGTTGTCAATCTCTGGTACCATTTTAAAACATGAAAAAAACAAAAGCATAGAGTGCACAGTCCTAAAAATTAAATTCCTTTTTTATAGATTTATCTCAATAAAGTTAGGTGGCCTATGGAAACAGCTCCTACTTCCAGCTTAGCCATGGACCTGGGTCTGGGATCCTCCAGCCCAATCCCTCGAGTCCATGCTGCTAAGCTGACAACGCTGAGGTAGCTTTGCTTCACCACACCACTGCCCTGGAACAAAGAGTCTTCATTCTCCAGCACCATCTCATTTCCACCAAAACTATCGCTGCCGTGGGCTCGCACTGGGCCGACCTCGCCGATGCAGCTGCCACAGGGACCAGGGTCACCATCGTCACTACCTCCACTGTCAGGCACCCGGGCCTAGCCACTGGCCTACAGCCTTGGCTCAGCCTGAGAGTCTGGACAGGGGTGGGGGGGTTAAGATTGAGGACTGCTCCTTACTCTCCGGTAGACCTCGGGCTGTGGCAGAGCCACATCTGCCTCATCCTGACGCTGCTGATGCCGGTGCTGCCAGACGCTACCACCTTCAACATGTACTCGGCCTTGCTGCTCCTCAGGCCCATGCCGCCATCTATGTTTACCCTTTCACACCCGGGGCTAGCTCTTGCCGCCAACAATGCTGCCGCATCTGAAGAGAAAAGATAGGAGAAAAGATTACAGTGAAGAAATGAAAAATAAAGTAAAAATTCAAGAAAGAAAAGAAATGCAGATGGAACTGCACTTGCCCCAACTCAGCAACCTGACTGCTGCTACTCAGGTTGGTCAGACAGGGCGGTGATAAGACATGAGCCTAGGGCTGGGACTGTTGTTCTTGCAATGAGATAAAGACAGGGACTGAGTATGAGGAAAGTGGATGCACGGATTGTTGGTGACTTTGCACATGTAGGAGAGAGAGGAGGGTGAGATGTAGAAAGTACAAGAAAGGTTAAACATTGGGAGAATGAAGCTTTGAGAGCTGCTGAATGGGAAAGATACATGCAACAGTGAGGATTGCAGACAATGAGCCACAGCAAGCTACTTGTGCAATGACAGAGTTGGACTGAATGTGGTCCTTGAGTATGAGATAGCACAGAGAAGATGGTGGCATTCAGCCTTAAAAAGCACAAAGAGTCTTTGAGTTTCTTGTAGTAGTGCTAGCCACCCCGCTTCAATCAGGATTGACACACGGCCATGCTGCAATATCTGCCGAGGGTGGCTGGATCTGTTAAGATCAGCACTTTTGGCTGTCAGCAGGAAGAATGACTGACACTCTTTTGGCACTCCATCCACCAATGTAACCAAATTCTTCTCCTGAATGTGATTGACTGCTGGTTTGAGCTTCCTCTAGTTAAGATCTAGTTAAGTGCCATATTTATGGGAGGTATTACATTTAGTGTTAAGTCTGTTCTTTAATCTTCATTCACAGATTGTGCATGGCCAGCATTTATTGCCCATAGGGCAGTCAAAAGTCAACCACATTGCTGTGGGTCAGGAGTCACATGTAGGCCAGGCCAGGTAAGGACAGCAGTTAGTTTCATTAGTGAACCAGATGAGTTTTCCCCGACTATTGAGAATGGTTTCATGGTAATCGTCAAACACTTAATTCTATGTTTTTATTACTTTGAAATCCCACCAGATGCTATGGTGGTATTTGAATGCACTTCCCCAGAGCATTACCCGCGTCTCTGGATTAATATATTACTGATAACACCACCAGCACAACACCTCCCTTGTTGATGGAAAGCGCCGTAACATTTTCAATAGCTAATACTTCAGTGACTGTTTATTAGTTGCGAAAATACCTGGACAATATGGAATTTTGCACTGAAAATAAAACTAAATTATTGATCAGCCAAAGATATTTGGAACTAAATGTTTAATTTGTTCTATGACTTCAATAAGAGTTAGCATATCCAAAAATATAGTCTTTACTGCATTTTCCATCGCTTGTAAATTTCTATATTCTTTGACAGTTTTGATTGTAGTCAATACTTTATCAGAATGCCAATAGTGAAGAAAATATAAGATTTACAGCCAACATTTACAAAATAAATAAAATTGGGTAGTTTTATCTGAGAGGCTAATGATCTCAGTGAACCTAACAGTTTGAACAGTACTGTAACTCTATAATTTGGCATCATATTCTGTGTTTAATACAATGCAAAATAAATAAGGACTTCCACACTGATTGCACATTAGAACAGAGTTGACCAAGCACTGAACTCTGACACAGTGCAAGTGCAGACTTTGTGGAACCTTGTCATACTATAGGGAAATCAGTGCAGCGTTGTCTCTTAATCTTCGATTAACCTTTGCTTCATGTCTGTATGATCACAAATGTGATGACTAAAATCATTAACAGTGCTGCTGGCTTTCAGGGTGGAATTCTGATGTGTGGCGACAGTTTGTTTATTTTGTGATGCCAAGATCTTCATTATTTCCATTTCAACACCTTGGGATCCAAGGTTAGCGACCAACAGGAGTCACACTGCTCACATCACGTGGTTCTGTTATCAAACCCATCAACAGATCTTGATTCACAGATTTATGTATTTCTGCATGGTTTCATCCATCACTGTTTCAACTGACATAAGCTGTCAGGTGTTAGCAGATATGCTGTGACCGTATTTTGAACCCGGTGAGATGTTTGGATGAGAGATTTGTAGTTCTGAAGGCTAGGAGGCAGTGGTGATTGTGGGTCTGGGGAGAGGACATTGACCATAATGGTTTGTTCTTAAAGATGGTAAATTTCTGCAACACTTCTCATGACTCAGGATGCCTCAGATTGCTTTACGGATATTGAAGTATGTTTTATGTTTAGTCATTGTTTTAATCTGGGCATTACCTGCAGTGGGATTCCACAAATAGCAATGTTATTTTGTCAGGTTGGTTCTATTACTCAGGGCAATTTCAGATTTGTCCGATACTTTGACAAAATGATGCCATGTAATCTTCAATGTCCAAGAAAACAGACAGGTGGATCCTTACTTCAATGGTTCCTTTGAAAGGCTGAGCCTCAATCAATGAAAGATTTACTCAAAATTGAACTGAATTAGCTTTATTGTCACGTGTACTCAAATGAGTACGGTGGAAATTCGATATGTCATCACTTTCCGTACAAAGCTACCTAGATACAGCTTCTTCAGTTACAAGATTTATTACAGTTCAACTAATGTCACCAACCCACAGTGCCATCTTTGGTGCAGAGTACCTAGGCATAATCTTTACTAATAGAATAGAGAAATGGAGAAAAAAATGTCATCTTAGAGCAATATGCTCTATAGGTTATAAAAAAACACAAGAAGCAAAGTTAAAAAGATGAACAGCAATGTCCCTCTCTCTCCAAGGGCTCTCTGCAATAGACCAGAGCATGGGGCCTCCATGTGGTCTGACCACTGGCTGCTATCACACACCACGCCCCGCTGACAACACTGGTATTACCACTTTGGAGCCAGTAGTCACAGGCTGGACCCAGGCGTCTGAGGCCAAGAGAAGGGAGGAAAAGGGGGAGAAAGAAAGAAGAGAAAGAATGGGCAGTGTGGATGAGCTCTGGCTGGAGTGTCCTACTTCACCACCATCTTTGCCGTTGTGAGTAGCTTAGAACAGAGATATCATCCTAGATTTTGTATTTCAAGGTTTGTGGTGGGATCTGAACCCACAAGCTTTCAACTCCGAGGTTAGAGAGCTATAAACTAAGCCAACCCATCCTTAGCACTATCAAGTTAAATGCAAAGGGTTCATTTTTTAAAATATTTCAAATTATCCAATCATTGAACCTCAATTACTTTACAAGTTGCAAAGAGTAACAGTTCCCATCATAACAGAAGTTGTAATTTGCATAGGATGTAGCCTACAAAACAACCAGTCAGGAAGCAAGTATTCAGTGGGGGTAATGTCATTTCCAGTTGAAAATAAGGGCATAATCTTGGAATAAGCAAAAAGATTGCAATTCTGTCAATGTATCATTTAAAATTTAACACACAAAACTTCAAAAGCGGGTCAGCAATATTCAACAATGAAAAACGTAAAACATCAATTTATTAAAAAAGTGCTTTGAGTGTATCTAAAATGGTATTAGGGTTCATTTATTTCACCTTTTGTTTTTCACCAGGAGTATCATCTGTGAAAACAACTAGACATGCCTCTCGTGTTATTTCTTGATATTATTTTTCTATGACAATGTTGCTATAAACATGATGACTTTTGTATCGTCTTTGTTTTCCTGATATTACCTGAAATGTGAAGTAAGGTAACAGTAAAATCCCCACAACAGATTCTAGGGAAATGTTTTGCAGGATGCAATGGCACACAATCAAAGGCAACACCAAGACTGACCTCAAGCTTGACTGAATTGGACAAGCTCAGGAAAAAAAAGTTCTTCAGTTGTGCTTGTTATTAACATAGAGGGCAGGAGTGAAATTTATGACCCTACCCTTGATTATCATCAACATCTATTGCTGCATATGTGGGTGTAAATGTTGGGTAAACACAGAATTGTGCTCGTCTTTGATTGAATGGAATCATCCTCATGATACAGACACAGAGACAGAAATTGCTGGAAGAAACTCAGCAGGTCTGGCAGCATCTATGGAGAAAAATCAGAATGTTAACATTTTGGGTCCAGTGACCCTTCTTCAGAGCTGATGTTAGCAGCGAAAATGTTGGTATTTGTGCAGAAGATGGGGCGGGGGCAGGAATAAATGATAGGTGTCTGCATTCCAGTTGCCTGCCACTTCAACACACCACCCTGCTCCCTGGCCATCATCTCTGTCTCAGGCTTGCTGCAGTGCTCCAGCGAAGCTCAGGGCAAGCTGGAAAAACAACACCTCAGTTTGCACTGGGGAGCTCTGCAGCCTTCTGGAGTCAGTCACATGGGTTGCTACCACACACAACCCATTGCCAGCTACTAATAGTCCCCATTAGCTGGTATCCATTTCGCCTGACTGACCTTTACCTACTCATTTGTCTGCCCAACTTTTTTATTCTCTCTCTCTTTGGGTTTTATTTCCACCTTCTGCCTGATGAAAGAGAGTGGAAAATGTATAATCTGGGTGGGAAGGATCTTTGATTATGTTGGCTGCTTTCCCGAAGCAGCGAGAAGTGTAGATGGAGTCGATGGATGGAAGGCTGGTTTTCGTGATGGTCAGTGCTCCGTTCACAACGCTCTGTGATTTCTTGTGGTCTTGGGCAGACCGGTTTCCATATCAAGCTGTGATGCATCTGGGTAGGCTGCTCCCTGTGGTCCATCCATGAAAATTGGTAAGAGTCGTTGTGGACATGCTAAATTTCCTCCGCCTTCTGAGGAAGTAGAGGCATTGGTGTGCTTCCCTAAGTGTAAGTGTCAACATGGATGGGCCAGGACAGATTGTTGGTGATATTTACTCCAAGGAACTAGAAGCTTTCGATCACCTCCACCTCAGCCCCTCATGACCGTAATGCAGTTGACATTGCCTTTGTGAACAAGTAGAAGTTGATTAATGGAGTGCTACACAATGGACTTGGTAATAAAGCTAAATACCATAGGAGTAAATGGATGAACATTTTGAATGTGACATGGGGAATGGGAAAGTAGAGAGCAGTGGTTCATGGAACAGGGTTGAGGGATTGCAGTTATGTAGAAAGACTGGAGAAGTTAGGAGAAACACAGAGAATGCTGGGCAAACTCAGCATATATAGAGTGAGAAAAAAACAATATTGGAGTTGATATGACTCCTTCAGAACAAAGGGATTGTTCTCCTTTTGCAGAGAAATGAAGGGGAGTTTCAAGAGTGGTGTTCAAAATTGTTAGTTATGAAGCAGAATCATATTGGACTCAAAACGTTAACTCTGTTTGGCTGACTTCTGCCAGGCCTGCTGAGTTTCTCCAGCATTCTCTGGTTTAGTGTCAACCCTTGTCAGCATCTGCACTACTTTGATACAAAATCATGACAGAGTTGGAAAGAATAAACAAAGAGGAAATATTTCAAGTGCCAGAACCTAAATTCAGAGATTTAAGGGGATTCACAAAAGAACCAGTCATGATATGAAGTTAAACGTTGAGTTGGATTGAATCACTTTTGCAACATCAGAAATTTAGCAGCCAAGCACAATAATCTTCCATAAAGTGAAAATAAACAGATAAATTGTACTTTTTTTATCATAATGACTTAAATACTAATTAAATATGGGTTGAAAACTTATCAGGATGGAGGAGAGAGCTTTTCAACTCTACTTTAAAATTGTGCTCTGGAATCTTCTATGATCACTGCAGCATTGCAATGTTCTCACAGAACCAACCTTGAGCACCAGCTTTCAAATTAATGCACTAGTCTCTGGATTGGACCTTGAATTGACAACATTCTGTCTACAGGAAAGTGAGCTACTTGCTGAATCACAGCTGAAAGTATGGGCATGAAAATCATTCACATGGTGCTGTTCTGAAAATTTACCTGAATATGTGCAGTACTGGTGTCAATCCTCACCTTCCATAGCCCATATAAACTGAAGTAATCCTTCCATGCGCCTTAAATCACAGGATTTGTTTAATCACATTCTACAGTATTAACAATAGCCATTTAATGTCTTCCTTATTCATGCTTGAAACAACAAGCATTGGGAAGGAAGGTGGGCCCCATTCAGGAATGTTCTTTTGCCCAATCAAACTGTTAGTCATAAAGTAATACAGAATGGAAAAAGACCCTTCGGCCCAAACTGGCCCATGTTGACCATGGTGCCCACTCAGCTAGTTTCAATTGCCCACACTTGATCCATATCCCTCTAAACTCTTCTCATCCATGCGTGTATCCAAATGATTTTTTAAATGTTGCTATTGTACCTGCCTCAACTGCTTTCTCTGGCAGCCCATTCCATATGCACACCCACTCTCTCCATGAAGAAGTTACCCCTAAGGTCTTTCCTAAATCTTTCCCTTCTCACCTTAAATCTATCCCCTCTAGTTTTCAATTCTCCATCCCTGGGAAAAAGACTATATGCATTCATCTTATCTATGCACCTCATGATTTTATACACTGCAATAAGGTCACCCTTACTTTCTAAGAAATAAACCCCTATCCTGGCCAACCTCTCCCTATACCTTAGGCCTACTAGTCCTAGAAACATCCTCAAATCTTCTTTGCACACTTCCCAGTTTAACTATGTCTTTTCTATAACAGGGTGACCAAAGCTGTCTACAATACTCCATGTGCAGCCTCACCAAAGACTTATAGCACTGTAACATAATGTCCCAACTCATAGTCAATGCATTGGCCAATGAAGGCCAGCATGCTAACTGCCTTCTTCACTCCTCTGTCCACCTGTGACATTGTTTTCAACAGACTATGTGCTTGTACACCTAAGTCCTTCTGTTCCACAACACTCCTCCAGTCTTAGAAGCTTTACCATTTACTGCATAAGCCCTACCTTTGTTTGACTTTCCAGCCAATCCTCAGCCACTTTCTCATCCAATCAAGATCCCTCTGTAATTCTTGACAACATTCTTTGCTTTCAACACTGCCTCCTAATTTTGTATCATCCACACTTTTACTAATCACGCCTTGTACATTCACATCCAGGCAAGCGCTGTTTGGCATTGACAACGTTTCAGAATTTTTCACAGTAAAATTGAAGCGTCTTAGCCCATAGAATTATCATGAAGAGACATCCTGGTGATCTAGGGCATCACTGGCTGCATGTCTATGCTTCTGAAAGCCCCTCACTCAGTCAATGAGCAGTTCATGTGTGATCACTCATGATGCTTTTATCTTTAGCAGTAATCCATTCCCAACATCTTCTAATCTCCGAGGCTGAGGACAGGGTGACAGCTTGACACAATGGCTACCCCTGCTGTACATGACTCATATGAGATCAGGAGATATTCAGTGAAAGTTCAGAATTGTCCCTTCGAATGAAACTGGGAAATGAATCAAACAAACATTTTATACCTATTTTCATTGTAGGTGATTCAAATAGCACTCTGGAAATAATTCAGAATCAGTGAATGATAAGGCGGGGACAATGTAAAACAACTTTAGTCACTGGGGAGAAGGTTCTTAGAAAAATATTAATACTAAAAGCTAATAAGTTCTTAGGCCTTGATGTATTTAATTACCGGGTGTTTAAAGAAGTAACAGCTCAGATAGCAGTTATATGCGTTTTAATTTTCCAAAATCGTTTAGATTCTGGAAATATTTGATCAGATTGAAAAATAACAAAAGTTGCTCCTCTATTTAAGAAAGGAGAGAGCCTGAAAGCAGGAAACTACAGGCCAGTGGTGTTACATTTGTCATGGGGAAATGCAGATATTTATTATTTGTGAGGTTATAATTGCATTTAGAAAATCTCAATGCAATCAATCGGGGTCCATATGGTTTTGTGCAAGGGAAATGGTGTTTGATTTGTTGGATAAAAAACAAATGAACAGCAGATGCTGTAAATAGTTAACTCTGTTTTCTCCTCCACAGATGCTGCCAGACCTGCTGAGCTTTTCCAGCAAATTTGTTTTTGATTTATTGGAGACTTTTTTTTCTTAAATTATAGTCAATGTAGATAAATGGGAAGAGGGGTATGAGGTTTCAAGAAAGTACATTTAAGGTGCTTTATTGAAAGTTCATATGCCAAATAAGAGTTTATGCTGTAGAGGGTTGTTTAGCTGAAGGGAAACAGAGTGGGCAGAAATGAAAAGATGAAATGTGATGAATGCAGTGTTACAGGGATTAACACTGAGGCCTACATGATTTGCAACAGTATCTCCATGACTTGCATGAAGACTCTAAATGTGTGTTTGCTAAATTTACCGTTGACAACTATATGTAGAAAAATTAAGTTGTGAAAAAGACATAAGTCTGCAAATTGATAATGATAGGTTACGTGAGTAGGGAAAAATGGTAAATTGAGTGTAACATAGGGAAATGTGAATTTGTGCACTTTGGCAGAAAGAGCACAAAAGAAACCCATCACTTAATTTGAAAGAGATGGCTGAACTTTAGGGTACAGGAAAGTATGCTTGTGCTGGTAAATGGAAATACTCAAAATTCGTGTGTTGGCACAGCAAGTGATTAGGAAAGCAGATGGAATGCTATCATTTGTTACAAATGGAATGGACTATTATAATATGAATGTTTTGCTGCAGATGTACAAGAGCACTGCTGAGACCATTTTTGAGTAACGTATACAGTTTTGATTTCCTTATTCAGAAAAATAAATAAATCTATTAGGTACTATTCATGGAAGGGCTCAATTGACAGATACGTGCAAAAGGGGAGCGGCTATTTTATGAAGAAAGTTTAAACTGGCTCAGCCTGATTCTGTTGGAGTTTGGAAGAATGAGAAGGCGATCTTATTAAAGTATTTTAAGATGCTAAGGGGTTTGACAGAGTAAACATTGTATGGGCCTTATAGGAGGGACTAGCACTAGGGAACAAAGTTTTCAAAAGGAGCCTGTTGTCCATTTAAGATGAAGCTGAGGAGATGTTTCTTTGCTGAGGGTTGTAATCATTTGGAACAGCGTCCCAGAGACTTGGGGATGCAAAGTAATTAAACATATTTAAGGTAGAAGAAAATATATCCTTAATTAACATGGGATTTAAAGATTATCAGGGATAGTTGAATGTGGAGTTAAGACTGGGATCAGATCAGCTATGATCTTATTTAGTGGAGGAACAGGCATAAGCAGGCAAACAACCTATTTCTGTTCGAATTTGTATGTTTATTCATAATCTGCTGGAGCAGGGATTGTTGATCTGCTGTAAAAACCAGCACACCCCTTCAAATACTGAGATCAGCATTAATGATGGCAGGTTCCTGGATGATGCAGTTCTCATAGCCTCTGTCTCAGCTCACGTATATTTTCACCATTGCTGGTCCAACCCAACAATCTCATCTAAACCCTCAGCAGCAGGACTGTATGCACCTTCATCCTCCAGGGAGTTCACACACAAGTTCTTGCATGTTCCTCCAGCATCACTGACCAGGAGACCATAAGACATAAGGGCAAAAGCAGGCCTCTTAACCCTTCAAGTTCACTCTGCCATTCAAATTGATCACGGTTGATCGAGTAATCCTCAACTCCACTTTCCTGCTTTTCCCCATAATCCTTGATTTCCTTACTAATTAAAAATGTATCTATCTCAGCTTTGACAGCCCTCTGAAGTAAAGAATTCACTATCCTCCAGAAAACATTTTATCTCTGTTTTAAATGAGTGACACCTTACTCTGAGATTATGCCCTAGGTCCTAAACTCTTGCAGCAAAAAAATTCAATGTGAATCAATTTGTCCAAGCTTTCGGGCTAAATGACGCAAATTCTGCCTGAGTTATTTATTTAAACCAATCCAATAAAGGTGGAAAATCATTGTAATTATTTACATACACATTGCCTTCATTAGGGAATTGGCCGCTTTCACCTTCTGATGAACAATGGAATCTGTTTTGAATGGCGATGCTGCATTTTCATCTTTGAATGCTATTCTAAAGAGTTCGTAAAGATTGAGATGGAAATTCTCTCGACATTTCCCAAAGAGGAGGCAAAGAAAGTGACGTTTACATCAGTTCCCACTTCTTACTGAACAATAGAAATAGCAAATCCATTTGGACTTCAGCATAATTTGATTTGTCAGAGAGCAATCAGATATTTTTCACAACTCTTAGCTCAATGAAGGCTAGTTTGTTTAACTGTAACATACAGCTACTATTTCAGCATGAGCAGCAATGAAGAATAGAACATGAAGCAAAACATAACTCACGGCTTATGTTTGAGGCAAAAAAGGAATTGATCATAAGTTGAGCAGACAGAGAAACACTGACAGGCTGGCCTGGGCCCTACAGTAATTTTGTTGGCCTATTCTAAACTTTAATCTGTGCACTCTGCATGAACCTTGCTGATTCTTTATTTAGTAGTCTGCAATGTACATGCAGCACAGTATGTTTGAGCCAGATGGGAAAAGCTGTCTTTCTGGGCATCATCTGTCTCAGCAATGTTCAGGAACGCACCATTCACTTTCCCAAACCTCACTTCTCACTCAGAGACATGTCATCATGGTGGGGCAGACAGAGGACAAAGCAGTAATCAGTTGAGCTAGCATCATGCCCACGAGGCAAACTGTTAGTGCTTTCACTGGTCCACTTTAATCTTTCTATCCCAATAAAACACTCAAATCAGATGAGATGGCATCTGCTCTATTGGAGTGAATGTGAGCTAATGAAAGTGTAAAACTGATGTTCACTAGGGCAGAAAAAATGCAGTTCTACAGGAGAGGCAGAGTGTGAATAATATATTGTGAAATGTACGATGTTTCAACATCATTGGCTAATGTAAGGTTTTTCTACTTGCTCGGATTTAGACTCAGTCCAATTCTAGGAAATGACTGAATGATATTAATCTAATAAATGATAATTCAAGTCTCAATGGCAGGAAGAATATCATGAATCAATTAAAAGGCAAACTCTTTCAAACATTCTGCGTCAGTATGATATATTTGAAAGCCAAAAAACAAATTATCGGGTTGGAATATTTTTATCTTTTAGCATGCACGTTTTGTTCGAAGATTGTTGTAAATTGTGAAATATCATAGTCTACTTGTCCACTTTCCTTTGTGATAATAATTGTATTTAAATTCAATGTACATTACAATTCTGCATTAAACATGTAATAGCTAATTTTGGAAACTGTTACTGTGCCACATTCAAATTTAGCCTGATATCATTTGCAATCACCACTGCAGTTAACTGTTTCTTTAACATTAAGGACTAGGCAGTAATTAATTTCTTTTCTTTTGTATATATTGGAAGAAATGTGCTTGAAGTTCATTTGTACTCAGAATCTGGTGAAAAAAGCAAAATGATAAACAAATGTACCATGTGTACAGATTTCCATGACACATCAATCACTCGTGACCAGTATCGGATGAGGATCTGATAGAACAAAAGGCTCCTGAAGTTTAAATTGTCCAAAGCAAACTGCCTGAAACTTTTAATTGTGTAAATTATAATGTAGCTATAAATCAATGCAGGGGACAAGGTACTAAAGAAGAGCTTATTGTATTAAATAGAGCCTTTAACATTCAATGCCACTCCGTAGGTGTAATGACAAGTACTCTTAATGTAAGCTTGCTTTCTTCATTTACTTCCCAAAACAGTATAAAGCCCTTTTATCTAAGTTGAAGAGAATGTAAGTATCCTTATACAGTTTTTGTGTGGAAGCAGAATTCTTTTTCTCATGCACTTGAATAATACTGCACTACACATTTCCTTTGTTGTCACATCAGTGTTTTTAGGATGAAAGGCTTGTTGGTATATTGGTTCAATAGTTCAATGTCATCACAGTAACCTGACCCACTTGCTATTGTTTTGAGCAATGCATTCTTTTTAATACAATCTATCATTTTTTTATTTGTTATTTTTTAAATTGGTATCCAAAGAAAGCTCAGTTTAGCAGAAGAAGACTCTGTACAGCTGATAACAGTCAAAGGAAGAACAACAAAATTATGCAAGTTTATATATAAAACTACACAAATCAAACTGGGAAAAGGTACAATTTAATTCACTGTGACAGAACTTGGTTTATGTGTATAAAAGCCTCAACTCAACTGAAATACTGCAAGGGAATAGCTGAGTTACTAGTTTTTCAGATTGCAGGAAATAGAAATATTGTATCTTTGTGCGTAAAGAATACTTTTTCAGATTTCAATAAAGGGACCAACAAAGGAAATTTTCACAA
Source organism: Stegostoma tigrinum (assembly GCF_030684315.1). Lineage (NCBI taxonomy): Eukaryota > Metazoa > Chordata > Chondrichthyes > Orectolobiformes > Stegostomatidae > Stegostoma > Stegostoma tigrinum. The sequence continues at coordinate 10,392,285 of NC_081359.1, read as the reverse complement.
CTCACCATCATTTTGCTAAATGAATGATCTATTTCACCAAAAATGTGTTTGGCTAAAAACAAGGTTCTTGAGATAGCTTTGAAGCTTGTAGATGCTACATTACAGATTTTTGCTTGTGGTCCAGTCAAGGGTCAAAGACATACCATTGCTAGCAGCCATTGAGTGAAGCATGGGTAAGATGGGCAAAATTGGGTGTGCAGATTACTTCCAAAATTCAGTGCAAAACATCAATTTTGCATAGGTGTTTAATACAGCTGTAGAACCTCACTATTTTTAGGTCCGCTGCTTGGGCCCATATAACAGACCTCTTAAACTGATACACCGGACACTTGATGCTGCACAGGTGACCTGACAATACTGTAGAGATAATGCTGAAAACTGGAGCTCCAGAACTTGCACCTAACGAAGTTGTTCAAACACTGTTACAACACTGGCATCTACCTGACAATGTGGAAAATTTTCCAGGTATGTTGTGTACTCAAAAGCAGGACAAATCCAACCCAGCTAATGACTAACCAACAGTCTACCCTCAAACATCAGTAAAGGAGGCGGAAGGGGTCAACAACAGTGCTATTGAGTAGCATATGCTTGACAATGACCAGTTCACTGACACTCAGTTTGGGCTCTGTCAAGGCCACTCAGCTCCTGACCTCATTCAGCCATGGTTCAAACTTGGACAAAAGTGCTGAACTGCAGAAGTGAGGTGAGAATGACTGCCTCAACATCAAGGTCATGATTAAACAAGTGTGTCATCAAGAAGCGCTGGCAAAACTAGACTCAATAAGAAGCAATGGGGGAACCCTCTATTAGCTGGATTTATCCTGGCACATAGGAAGATAGTTGTGGTTATTTGAGATCAATCAAAAAATAGAAGTTTTTTATCCAACTGTTCAGAGTTTCTATCATATACCTTTAGAGCAAGTGAGACTTGAATCCGGGCCTCCTGGTACCGGGACAGGGATTCAAGATCCAATCAGAAGATCCATAGGAGTAATTTCCATCTTGGTTTGTGCACAACCCTTTCACACTTACAGTGCCTGAGCTATATAAAAAGATTAAAATCTGAACAATCATAAGGGTTTGCTGGTGTCATTAATTTGCCATTTTAACACCATGATATATTTTAGAAATTTTCTATCTTCTAAAGAATGACTTTCTTCAACATTGGATACTTTTGATTACTTAAGTAGAGCTAGCTTGTGAACATTATTCTGCCTGATTATTTAAAGGAGCTGGATAAGGTCAGATGACATATACCCTTAACTGTGAATACTGCGATCAAATATCACATGTGAACAATATCTGCTACACAATGTTTTGACTGAGTTGTTCCTCAAGTTGAGTTGACTGAATGCAACAATCACCCAAAGATGGACCTGATGTTTTCTTAGAATCTACATAGAGATTTTATTTGAAAGAAATAAAAATGTTGTCCAAGACATGTTTGCATTGCTTTGGAATTTTGTGTTGAGAAAGGGCAATGATGCAGAATTTTTTTTTAATTTCAATAACTTTTTGTGCAATGTTTCACAATCTATGTGCAGGGCTATTGGGACGAATTTGAAAGGGAGTTGCAATGACATTTCCTAAGAATTGATACCTTTATGGTCCTCGAGGTTGGATCGGTAGAGTTGCGATGGCCATACTGCAACATAATTGTGGTTTTCCATTTTTATGATCAAAAATACTTCTTGTAAAGAAGATATAAGCTGACTTCAGGGCAAGTCAATCTTTTGATTCAATGATACATAGGTACTTTCCTTGCAAGGTATTGTCCAATAATTTGGAGTTGGACTGAATCAAATACTAATCCCCACTTTTTTTCTCCTTGCTAAGAGTATGCTTCAAGGGAAAAAGACTTTAATGAGAAACTAGTCATGCATTTTATTCCTTTGAGCAATTGCATTCGGAAATTGAAACTTCAGAATGCTACAACAATTATTACTTTCAGCCTACTCATTAATCAGAAGTGCTTAAATCAAATGATTTAATAACTCATTTAGGGAACATGAATGAGTTTACTTAATATAATACTTTCATTACTATTTACATTGAATAGTTCAACTGAGCACAATTGGATAACTAAATTATCAGGATAACTTTTTCAGGTTTGACTCAAATAGTTTTACTGCACTTTCTTCACAACTCAGTCTTCTGACATTAGTTAATGGATTTCATCCGCACTACTTCCAGCGTCTGAATGACAATGTATGTCTAAATGGGCAAATGGATGAGGAATGCAAGGTTTCCTGAAGGCCAGCCAAATGTACAATTTTAGCATCAATTCCCCAAGCCTGGCATCTATTGCTGGAGTAAGATGATGTCGTCAGCAGAGCTAAAATGAAAGTGAGTACCTTTAACCTCAAGGCAACATTTCACTGACCTATGAGATCAAGTAGCACTATAAATGAAATGGAGCCAATGGGAATTGGGGAAAAATCTCCATTGATTAGGGTCATACCTAAAACAAAGGGATATGATTGCTCTTGGATGTCAGTCATCACAGCCACAGGGTTTCACTGCAACAATCTCTTAGGGTCAAACATCTCAGCTGTTTCATCAAAGATCTTCTGCCATTATAAAATCAGAAATATAAATTTTCACTGATTGCACAGTAATCAGCACTATTTATAATTGCTCAGATAATGAAATAGTCCATAATTCATAAGCAGCAGAAGCCAATAACATCTCAACTTAGGTTTGTAAGTGATAAATAACATTCAAGACCCAGACAATGACCATCCTTAAACAAGAATGAATCTACCCATCACTTCTTACTTTTTATTAGCATTATCATAGCTATATTTCCCAATATCAACCTTCTGAGAGTTTCCATTGGCTAGAAACTGAACTGGACTCGCCAAATAAATACTGTGGCTACAAGAGCAGGTCAAAGACTAGAAATCTTGTCATGAGTAACTCACCTCCTGATTGCCGAAAATCTCTCCACCAACCACAGCCTGTCTGTTTGCCTGCATATGTTCAATGTTGATGTGGCTGGCCACCATCCAGACTAAAACAATGTATGCACAGTTGTATATAGACACAAGAAAAAACTGAAAATTGAAGCATTGATTACATTGAGCCCTAGTGAAGCGGTAGAGAAGCAAATTCCCTCTGAGTATTGCAAAGGAATATAAATCTGATTAATTGTATATTTTACCAAAATTCCAAAATATTCCAACTCATGATATGTGTACACATTTTGATTTAATCAATGTTATCATCTTTTGTGCAATAAATTCATGCTTCATTGTTCAACCTGAAACATTGTGTGCACGTGTTTCAGCGAAAGATTAACTTTCCAGCAGAGAGTCAATTTACAGGGAATATTCACTGTGCAATTAACAAAGGCGGGCAGACTCTTGTGATGGCTGACCCAATAGGGAGGCTATCATTCAGAGGACAGCTCCACTCATAGATATCGTTGCCGCTGAGAGAGGCAGCAAACTGAGAGTGGCACTAAATGATGGTGCCCTCAGATGTGTCATTAACATTTGAAAAATTGGAATGCCATCACAACACTGGGAGCTAGGAGCATGTAGAGGAAATACCACGACAGGATGGCTTTATGGCTGAGGATGTAGCCTTTTCCCTTTTACATTGTATTCAAGGAACCAGTGACAGGAGACCACAATGACGGTCCCTTTGTTGACAGGAAGCTGCCTCCAATTTACTAAGTTTTCTCTGTATACTGTACCCATCTAATGTTATAATGTCAAAAATCTGTCCAACAATTTTACTTTCTTGTTGTCCTAATATGCTTTTTTTCTGTAAGGCCCTAACCAATGTTTGATATTTAATCAGGATTGATTTGATTTCAGACCTTGTTTTACAGGCTAACATCTGATTATTTTTTTAATTCCTTTTGTGCAAATAGTGCGCAGTCTACTTTGGGAGTGCCTTTCGTTCAAATTCCCCCATTAATTCAAAACCTTTCCGCCTGTTCTTTATCCCAAATGTCCTGTCCATTTATCCATATTTTACTTTTCCAAACAGCCCAATTCCTCCTGAAGCTTTTTCCATCCCATCCTCCTCTACTCTAGTAATCATAGCTGTTGTTTTTGTGTTTCTGTTATCTTTGAAAAGGGGCGATCTGTAGGTCTTTTTTTTTACATTATTGAATGCATGGCACCAGCAGTTAACCTTGTGGGACTCGACATGTCAAATCTCTCCGTCCTGAATATTTCTTATTCACACAGATAGCTTTGAATACAGCTTCATCAATAAAGCCACTGAGAGTTTCCTCAAAGCTTCTCATGCTGCGCAGCTGTGAACTGGGAGAGACATTAATTTTCCCCTGTACAGTTGATATTAATGTAAACATAATGTCCGACAATGTCACACTTGTGTGGAAAGAAGGATAAGTCCGAAAGAAATTCCTGATGTAATTGACTTTGAGGAAAACTCCTCCGAGGTTCTCCAATTCCGGCCTCTCTCTATTCCGATTTTGATCACCTTATCATTTGTGGTCCCACTTTCAGCTGTCTAGGCACAAAGTTCTAGAATTTATTCCTAAAACTTATCCACTTCTCTATTTCCCTCACCCTTTAGGATAAGTTTTTAAATCTATCTCTCTTGTCATGTTTTTGGTCACCATTCCTAACATTTTCTCACATGATTCGGTGTCTTTTTTTAAAACTGATAATGCCCCTCTGAAGCACTTGGGATATTTTCTTACTTTAAAGGTGCTGCTCATTTACAACACACTATTTTTGAAACTCCTTATTAAGTGTCTGAGTGAAATCAGCATTAATTATATGTATGTTTTCAGCCTTATTCACAATCTGCAGAATTACCCTGGTGCGTCTTATGAATTTTGAATGGTGGTTGACTCTTTCTGGCTGGTTTCCCTCTCCCTATGGCCTCACTGACTTGGCAATGGGCTCCAACAATGTTTTGGAAGACAAGAAAAACAGAGTACAACAGCACAAGCATAAAAGAAAGCGGTAATGCGTGACGAAAGTTAGTTGCGTGAAAGTTAAGTCTATAAAATGTATAGAATAGCCTATACATTAAAATACAGTCTGACTCTGTCCCAGATCATTGTTCATGAATGAGCTCTGTGAAAAAGATTCAATGGGCTGAATGGCCTCTTTTCGCACTGCAAGGATTCTACGAAAAGTGGAAATGTGACAGCTCCGTCTTTGATAGTTACAACAGGAGTTAACAACTAAAGTCATGTTAAATTATTTGGAAGAAATGAAAACAAAAAGGGCAGAAACAGATCCTGCAATATTTAATATGCTGTGTTAATGATATTGCTGGTAAAGTGGACAATAACCATTCAGTCATTTAATAATCGTTGGTCAAACCTGAATCAGTTGCTAAACATTGCCAGGAGATGTCACCACTTGTCCTTAAAAGTAAATTTAATAAAAAGAGAAATCTACAATTGATTTGGAACATTCTAAGTGACAAACACGTTCTAGATAAACAATTATACCCTGTAAAACGGTTACAGTGGGAATAATATATTGGAACAATTTAAAATGTGATTATAGGTCCATCCCTGAAATGACTGTCTGTTGAACACATGACTTGAGTTATTATTTTCCTGCTATTCCATGGAAATTGTGGTGCTCAACTATAATTTTCAAATATACTTTGACTTCAAATCAATTTGCAAACCCATGTGGCATTACTTCATATCCGGGTTGGAGTAAATCTAATTTATAATTACAACATTGGTTCTATTTTTGGAAACTTGCAACAGAGCAAATGTGCACAGAAGAAAAATAGCAAAGGTGGTTTCTGCTTTTCATCTATATCCTTGCTCTCCACAGCTTTCCATAACTTGTATCTCAAATCTTCTGATGGTTTTATTAGCTGTTGATTGACTTGCATTAACTGTTTGAAATGGCAAAATTCTCAGTGGTATAGAAAGAGAACAAAGCAAAATGATTAGCTTTGTATAGCTCACATAATGAGTTGTCACAGCTTCATTGGAGTTCCAGGTTTCAACAGGTAAACAACGTTACTTTCATTGTAAGATCCTCTGTAGGTGTATTCCTGTAATCCAGCTCATGACCAAAGTACAGGTTGAGGCTTGCTCAGAGACTGATTAACAATTCTTGAAGTTGGGATCAAGAACATGTGTAGTTCCTCTGTACCATTATATAATTACTACTTCATCGATTAAAGCATAGATGCGTAGTAAAACAGGATGAAATAAGTCCTAGCATGTTATATATTGTTTGTATAGAATGGTTCGTCATTTGTGAAGGGTAAGTGTGGCCAAGAACAACAAAATTGAAGTGCCGATAGACTACCCCATTCCCAAAAATAAACAGGAAATCATGAGATTTCTGTGAAATTTATGTCTAACTTCAGAACAATAGCTGTAACATTTAAGAAAACTAATAGTTCCAAAAGGAGGCAAAGGAGGTATGGTTAGCAAAGCATCAAACATTTTTTGAGAAATTGAAGGTAATCCTATGAAATGGAAAAGGTTTTGACCCCTGCCTAATTTTACAAATCTTTAGAAATGTTAATTAATACTGGTGACTTGGGATAGGTGCAGTCAAGTCGCAATATGATCCATCATGAACAGAGAAGGCAGTAGAGCTCTTTAAGAAATTAAACCAGTATCAGAAATGATAGTCAACAGTGGATAAGATAAATGTAGGATTATTCTTGGCTCTTCAGCATTTGAAGTCAGTGTTCATTATGGTTGCAAAGAAACACCAATATACCATGGCTATAAAACATAAATTTTTGTGGAGAAATTTACGTTTTGAAACGTAGCATTCTTCCAATGCTCTTTATGAATACATCTGTTAAATATAAAAAATCCTCACATTGCTACCAAGGATAAATTAATATTATGCATACAAACAAGATTGAGATTGTGCTGAAATAGTTAAAGAATCTAGGATGTAAATGACAAAAAAAGTGTTAGGTCCTATATAATGAATAAATGGAGGTGAATGAATATAAATTTCTTGTGTTGTTCTGTATACATGTTGTGTTTATCAAGTGATGAAACACACTGAAAATGGTGTTTCATACCTTTTAATGGTGGATGCTTGTAGGAAATCACATTTTTTGAAACTATAAACTGATGCACAAAGTTGCACCACTATTTAGCTGAAATACCAGGGAAGTTTGTGTATTTTATGTTTGTGTATTAAATTTTTGTGTTTTTTGAGCTGGGGGATGATTTCAGCCTAAGTTGTATGGAGAAAGCCTTTTGAACTAAACGAATCCTACCTGATGACAGTACTCTGCTGTCCTGCCACTTACAGCTTTTAACCCACTGCAGTCCAAACAAAGATGGAAACCTGCCAAATCCGCACACAAAAGTTATCCATACTTTCCCTCCGCTTCTCTCTCTCTCGCTCTCTCCCCCTCTGTTCCTCTCCCGCACACTCGCTCTCTTTCTCTCCGTCTGCATGTGGGAAACAGGCAGGAAATAATACTAGGAATTATAACGAGAAAATACCTGGGTCTACCTGATCAACAATTGAGTCAAAGAGCAACATGCATCTTTTGGGCAATAGTGTGCTTGATGTAGATGTCATTCCTTGAAGTCTGTTGCTAATTGTAATTTTTCTTGAGTGTGTCCCTTCCTTTCAATTCTTAACTTACAGCTGTTTCTGGAATGTTTGTTATATCTTCTCTGGTGAAGACTGATGCAAAGTATCTGTTCAATATGTCTGGCATATCATGAGTAATTTCCCCAGAATCAGGTTCTACAGGGCCAACATTATGCAAACTCTTTTTTAAATCTCTGAAGAAACTTTTCCAGTCTATTGTTATATTATTTTCCTAACTTTATTGAATACGCTAATTTTCCCTCATTAATATTTTGGTAATTCTGCTTTTATATTTTGTTCACTCTCTTGAGTTACCAACTATCTTTGAGTTTGATGATGTATTTGATTTTTTAAGTTAACCACCAATGGTGGGTTCCACCCTTCAAATTTTTCTTTATGTTTTAGAGCCGTTTACAGCCACATATCAGGTCCATTATCTCTGAGCAATGTTCCTGTAAATTTGCTTTGAGGTGTGAGGAGATCAGGAAGTCTGGACTGCAGAGGGATGAAAGGATCATTGCAGCCATCCAATCCCCGTAACAGCACAAAAGTGTTTTTTGTTTGGTTGAATGCCAGCTGCACATTTTCAGACTGAATGAAGGAGAGAGGTTTACAAACAGATGCTCGGCTCCTTTTGGTAGCCCTCTTAGCAATGAGGGATCAATTAAAATTGAGGGTGCACAAGAGACCTGATTTAGAGGAGTGCAGATATCTTGAAGAATTATAGGGTGAGAGAAAATTATCAAAATAAGTTGGGACACTGTATCAAGGGCTTGCTCATAGCAACAAAGAGATGCAGCAAGTATTTGACCCATAATACTTGTGAGCAATCCACCAGTAATGTACAAAACTGCCAGAAGCAGAACGACATGACAGCTAAGTACAGTTGAATGAACTACTGCACATCAAAGAGACCTTTAAGCACCTAGATAAGTCTGGAGGTGGCCTTTGAAAATTGCCAATCAGAATGATTGTGATGTGCTGTGTCCTGCACCAAATTGTGTTGCTCAGATTATTAAAGGCTGAGGATGAAACAAGGGATCGACCATACATCTTCAGACAAGGAAAACATTGTGCAAAGTAATAAAAGACAGATGGGAAACACGTTACCAGGCCAGCCACTTCCATTGTCCCTTGGAGTATCAGGGATGCCTTAATATCACAGAGGTTAACACAGTGTGACGTATCAGAAATTAAATTTAGAGATCCGTTCCCCTGACTTCCCTCCAGTCCCCCCTCACCCTTTCCCATCCTTTACAATAAACAATTCGTCAACTACTACTCCACTCATTACTATCTCATCTATAAATTCCATTAAATAACAATATTCAACATGAGGAAAATAAAAGTGTGAGTTGACAATGGAGTTGATAATGGACAAAATGTAAAACTGGTTCTAATTATTTGTCATCACAACAAAGGTGAAATCATTAACAGGACACAAAGAATTATGAACTTGTGAAAATGAAGTATTTACCAGGAATATGTCACAGGTCCATTTACATCTGCTTGATGATCCTAGTGGGGAGTCAGATCACAGTTGTGAAGGTTAAGGATAGGGTATTGAGGTTCATTTTCTGAAATGCCTGGATAATATCTGAGCCTCGGAAGGGACAAGGTACTTAGGAACCTGAGGGGAGACACTCTTTGTAACTCCTGGTTCACACGTTATGTAAAAGGCACTCATTCTCCCCAGAGCTGTCCACATTTCCCATTAGTTTTAGATTTGTTGATTTGTAAAGGACCTGGATGTGAGTTTGCTCGCTGAGCTGGAAGGTTCGTTTTCAGACGTTTCGTCACCTTTTTTAATTTGAAAAAATATACTTTATTCATAGAATGTACAAAAAAAAACATTTATAGACCTACCCAGACATGCAAGCCGCTCCGGGTTACCCAGGGGGTACATACACGAACTAAAGGCAAAAGCAAAACAAAGAAGAAAAAGAAACAAACCAACGAAAATATCCCGGCAGTCATCTCCCCGCACAGTCCCCATTGGCCGCCTGACCTGTTGGGGAAGGTGTCAGCTGGGCCCAGTTACCAGATAGGGCCCTTTTTTCTATTCTGGACGAGGGGGTTCATACCGTGGTCTTTCCCCATCGCGCCTTGGCGGCGGCTGCCCCAAGCTTTAGCGCGTCCCTCAGCACGTAGTCCTGGACCTTGGAGTGCGCCAGTCTGCAACACTCGGTCGGGGTCAGTTCTTTCAGCTGGCACACCAGCAAGTTGCGGGCAGACCAAAGAGCATCTTTCACCGCATTGATGGTCCTCCAGGCGCAGTTGATGTTGGTCTCAGTGTGCGTCCCGGGAAACAGCCCGTAGAGCATGGAGTCCCGTGTCATGGAGCTGCTCGGGATGAACCTCGACAAATACCACTGCATCCCCCTTCAGACCTCCTGCGCATAGGCACACTCCAGAAGGAGGTGATCGACAGTCTCGTCCCCCCTGCAGCCGCCTTGAGAGCAGCGTGCGGTGGTGCAGAGATTCCGGGCATGCATAAAGGATCTCACTGGCAGAGCCCCTCTCACTGCCAGCCAAGCAATGTCCTTGTGCTTGTTTGAAAGTTCTGGCGATGAAGCATTCTGCCAAACGACTTTGGCAGTCTGCGTGGGGAACCACACAACGGGATCCACCCTCTCCTTTTCCCGAAGGGTCTCGAGGATACTACATGCTGACCACTGCCTGATGGCCTTGTGGTCAAAAGGTGTTTCCTTTCAAACATTTCTCCACGAAGGACAGGTGGTACGGGACGGTCCAACTACTCGGACCGTTCTGCGGCAACGAGGCCAGGCCCATCCTTCGCAACACCGGGGACAGGTAGAACCTCAGTAAGTAGTGACACTTGGTGTTTGCGTACTGAGGATCTACGCACAGCTTGATGCAGCCGCACAAAAAGGTAGCCGTCAGGGCGAGGGTGGCGTTCGGTATGCCCTTTCCCCCATTTTCCAGGTCTTTGTACATGGTGTCCCTGTGGACCCGGTTCATCCTCGACCCCAAATGAAGTGGAAGATGGCCCGGGTGACCGCAGCGGCACAGGTCCAGGGAATAGGCCAGGCCTGCACCACATACAACAGTACCGAAAGCCCCTCGCACCTGACAAGCAGGTTCTTACCCGCGATGGAGAGGGACCGGAGCGTCCACCTGCCCAGCTTCTGCTTCAGTTTGGTGATACGGTCCTCCCAAGTCTTAGTGCACGCCCCAGCTCCACTGAACCAAACACCCAGCGCCTTCAGGTAGTCTGTCCTGACGGTGAAGGGGATGAAGGAGCGGTCATCCCAGTTCCCGAAGAACATGACCTCGCTCTTACCCCTATTGACTTTGGCACCCGAGGCCAGTTCAAACTGGCCGCAGATGCCCAACAGCCTACTCACCGACCGACGATCGGTGCAGAAGACGGCGACATCGTCCATGTACAGGGAGGTCTTGACCTGAAGGCCTCCGCTGTCTGGGATAGTCACGCCCTTCAGGCTCACGTCCTTCCTGATGGATGCAGTGAAGGGCTCCACACAGCACATGAACAAGGCAGGAGAGAGAGCGGACAGCCCTGCCTGACTCCAGATCTGACGGGAAAACTGTCCGATTCCCACCCATTGATCGAGACTGTGCTAACGATGTTGGTGTAGAGCAGCCGGATCCAATTGCGGATGCCCTCCCCGAACCCCAACTTGGAGAGGACGTCCCTCATGTAAGCATGAGAGACCCTGTCGAAGGCCTTCTCCTGGTCCAGGCTGACGAGGCAGGTGTCCACCCGCCTGTCCTGTACGTAGGCGATCGTATCCCTGATGAGCACGAGGCTCTCAGCGATCTTCCTGCCCAGCACAGCACAGGTTTGGTCAGGGTGAATCACCGACTCCAGGACAGACCTGACCCGGTTGGCTATGACCTTGGCCAGGATTTTGTAGCCCACGTTCAATAATGAAATGGGACGCCAATTCTTAATTTCTTCCCTCTCCCCCTTCCTCTTGTAAATGAGGGTGATGATGCCCTTCCTCATGGACTTGCACATTTCCCCTGCCCGAAGCGCACTATCGTACACCTCCAGCAGGTCCTGGCCGACCAGGTCCCACAGAGCGGAATACAGCTTGACTGGTAAGCCGTCGCTCCCGGGAGTCTTACTACTCTCCAAGGACTTGAGGGGTCTGGTCAGCTCGTCCAGGGATATCGGCCAGCCCAGCCACTCCCTCGTGCCGTCGTCTAAGACCTCTGTGATAGATGACAGGAATGACTCGGAGGCCGTGCTGTCCATGTGCTTCGTGTCGTACAGTCCGGCATAGAAGGATCTGCTGATCCTCAAAATGTCGGGCCGAGACGACGTCACCGAGCCGTCGTCCTCCTTCAGCCGGCTAAGCACAGAGCTCTCTTTGTGCACCTTCTGAAAGAAGAAACGCAAGTACGTCTCGTCGTGCTCCACGGAGCGGACCCTCGACCGGAAGATTATCCTGGAGGCCTCCACGATGAAGAGCGAGGCTTGCTGGTCCCTCACCTTGCAGAGGTCCTCCGTGACATCGACCACCATCAACTGCAGAAGGAGCAGGTTCTGCACCATTTTCAGGAGTTGTGACAGCTTTCCCCGCCTCTCTCTCACCTTCCGAACACCCTTGAGGACAAAGAACCTCTTGATGTTCTCCTTCACCGTCTCCCACCAGTCGCCCGGAGATTCAAAGAGGGGTTTCACGGTTCTCCAACCAGCGTACTCCCTCTTGAGCTCCTTGACATTCTCTGGGGTCAACAGAGTCGTGATGAGCTTCCATGTCCACTTACCGGCCTGCTGGTTGTCCTGTACCTGACAGTCAGCCAGCAGGAGGCAGTTGTCAGAGAAGAACACCGGCTCGACGCCGACGGACCTGACCAAGCATGCCCTTGACACAAACAGTAAGTCTATCCTTGAGCAGATAGACCCGCGTGGCCGCGACCAGGTGTATCTCCGCTGCGCTCTGTCTACAGGGGTGCTGATGATGTTGAGCAGCTTGGCGTCCTTCACCGTGCCCATCAGGAATCTGGACGTGACGTCCAGTTGACTCCCCCCACCCACTGTCCCCACGCCGGATCTTCCATCTGCATCGATGATGCAGTTGAAGTCTCCACTAGGATGATCGGCCTGGACGTAGCCAGCAGGGGTGGAAGCCGCTGCAGGACGGCCAACCGCTCACTCCGTACCGCTGGGGCGTACACTTTGATCAGCCTCAGGGGAGCTTTCCTATAGGTGACGTCAGCCACTAGGAGGCGCCCCCCCCACCACCTCCTGAACTTGAGAGATGGTGAAGTTGCGCCCCCGCAGCAGAATAGCCAGGCCCGAGGAGCGACAGTCGTTACCCCCCCGACCAGATCGAAGGCCCACAGGTCCAGGCGCCGGGCCATTTCCCGTACCTGCTGAGGTGCGGTATCCCGCACTCCTGCAGAAACAGGAGGTCCGCCTTGACAGTGGTCAGGTAGGCCAACGTGGACACACATCTTGCGGCGGACTTGACGCTGCGCACATTAATGTTCGCAACTCGTACCCCCATTGTGGGCAGTGACCGCAGTACCCTCCCCAAGTCCAAGGTCCAGCCCCTCCATCTGTCCCTTCATGCCGATTGCCCGGGCTAACTGCTGGACACTCTCCGAGCTCAGGAAACCGTCCGTGCTGCCTTCCGGGTGGCATCCCCCCATTGGGGGTATGGAGGCAGGAGAGCCCGGCTCTAGGTCAGGCTGTGGACGCGCTGTTTCCTCCTACCTGCCTGAAAGTTCCAGGGGGCCCTCCAGGGCCCCAGCGGCGCATGGCTGGGTGTCGGAGGGAGCCTCAGGATGCCTCCCGTCACCTGGAAGCAGGGTGCTGCTTTCCATCTCCCTTGAGATCTTTAGCTTCTGCTTTGGGCGGGCCATCTCCGAATCTCCCTCATCAGTGGAGCTCTTATAGCCTCCCTGTAGCTGCCTCTTCCCGCCTGATGGTTACGGTGCCTGGGCCCGCCGGCGCGCCTTCCTCCTCGCTTCCCGGACCGTTGTCCACTCCCCTGGGTCACCTGTTGCCTTGTCCATCCACTCCGGGTTGTCGGGGCGGGGGAGCAGAGCCTGCAGGGGTGCTTTGCTGGCCTCAGGTCCATCCTGCGGGTCTGGGCCCTCCTGCATGACCTGGCCCTCCTGCACATTAGGGGGGGTCCTTGCAGGGTCCTGGTGCCTTCCTGTCCTCCAGGGGAGCTTGCCCCGCATTGCCCCTGCCAGCGACCTGGGCGTAGGCAGTCCCCCGCTGCGGTCATGCCCTATAGAGGTGGCCCGCTTCCCCGCAATGGTTGCAGCTTTTTTGTTTTGGGCAATCCTTTGCAAGGTGTCCCTCCTCCCGGCAGATGTTGGCTTTGCAGTCGGCCACCACGTGACGTGGCCTACCACAGGCATGACAGACTTTAGGTTGCCCTGTGTAGGTCAGGTAGCCCTTGCTCCCGCCGATCGCGAAGCTGGACGGTGGGTGTACGATGTTCCCGTCTGCGCCCATCCTCAGTGTCACCTTGGCCTGCCTCTTACTGGTCCAGGTCCCGAAGGGGTCCATGATGTCAGTTAGGTCCCCTTCCACCTTCACGTACCTTCTGAGGAAGGTCAGGACATCAACTGCTGGCACATGCGGGTTGTACATGTGTACAGTCACCATACGGCCCCTCTGCGCTGGCATCACAAACAGCGGGACAGCGGTCAATACAGAGAGGGGGCCCTCACCTCCTTTCTCCTGGAAAACCTCCAGGAAGCGCTCGCAAAGCTTGGCATTCCTGAAGGTTACATCGTAAAAACCTCTTCCGGGGAAATCCTACAGGCAGTAAATGTCCGCAGCAGCGAAGCCACAACAGTCCAACAGGACCCTCTTCACGAAGAAGGTGCGGTCCACAGGTGCACCTTCATCCACCTTCTTCACGGAAACACGGATGGTGTTCCAGACCCCCTGACCTGGGGCACGAGCACTTGCCGCAGCCATCGTTGCAGGTTGGCTGCTGCCCTGAACCAGCATTAGGCCGAAGCCAGCATTAAGATCCACTGGTTGCAAGGCTGCACAGCCAACCCGACGTCCTCCTTTCACCTCCAACACAGCACTCTCCTCCTCTCGGTCCACAAGAGAGTGGGTCTTTATTTTGTTCCGGATGTAAGCTGGTTCACTGGGCTGGAAGGTTTGTTCTCAGACAATCTGTCACCATTCTAGGTAACATCATCAGTGAACCTCCAATAAAGAGCTGGTGTTATGTACCACTTTCTATTTATCTGTTTAGTTTTCCTTAGGTTGGTGATGTCATTTCCTGCATTGCTGATGTCATTTCCTGTTCTTTATCTCAGAGGATGGTAGATTGGTTCCAAATCAATGTGTTTGTTGATGGAGTTCCAGTTGGAATGCCATGCTTCTAGGAATTCTTGTGCATGTCTCTGTTTGGCTTGTCCTAGGATGGATGTGTTGTCCCAATCAAAGTGGTGTCCTTCCTTATCTGTGTGTAAGGATACTAGTGATAGTGGGTCATGTCTTTTTGTGGCTCGTTGATATTCGTGTATCCTGGTGCCTAGCTTTCTGCCAGTTTGTCCAATGTAGTGTTTGTCACAGTTCTTGCAAGGTATTTTCTAGATGATGTTCATTTTGTTTGTTGTCTGTATAGGGTCTTTTAAGTTCATTAGCTCCTGTTTTAGTGTGTTGGTGGGTTTGTGGGCTACCCTGATGCCAAGAGGTCCGAGTAGTCTGGCAGACATTTCAAATCTTCTCAAAACTTGTTATTTGTAAAGGAATCTCTGCAAGCATTCAATTCATAAATCAGGTTGAAATTAGAGTCTATGAGCCTCACTGAACTGTTGAAATGACAAGCATAGTTCAAGTTTGAAGTCAGATTGAGATTTTCACATGTTAAACACTGACTTAACCCCTGCAGCCCACCCATTTTTCAGCATTAAAATCCAGCTCTTGTGCTCCCTTCTGTACTTCTAATTTCCTTCTTCAGTTTCCCACTGACGGAGTTATAGAGCCATATCGCATGGAACAGACCCTTCGACACAACTTGTCCGTGCCAACTGGGTATCCTAAACTGAACTGGTCCCATTTGCCTGCATTTGGCCCATATCCTTCGAGACCTTTCCTATCCATGTACCTTTCCAAATGTCTCTTCAGTGTTGCAATTGTACTCATCTCTACCATTTTCTCTGGCAGATCGATAATACAATCGATGATCAATCATTCGATAATACAATCCTCCCTGTACCTTATGCATTCAATATTGTTCTCGACGTACTATATTATGAGCCTGACATTTATCATAAGTTATACTTTAAATGTTCAAATACAGTACTGTATGCTTTTCATTACATTTATTCACCATATGATACAAACACATGTTAAAGTTTCAACGTCAGGCATTTCTATATCTGCAAACTGCACGCCTGTAAATATCTCCACCTGTAAAAGCTATGTGGCCTTCGATAAGAGACTTTCAATACTTGGATTATCTTGTCTTTCGTGTACCTTTGACATTAATAATGCATTATCAAACCAAAATGAAATCGACTCAGAACAACAGCATTAATTTTGCTTATTGGCCTAACATGTTTTCCAGACAACACACCAAATCAATCCATACATGTTGTCTCTGTGAGCTGCATGATAAGACTGCACAAGACAATGGTAATACACTTGAATGTAAATGTTGCATCGGAACGTAAATGCCAACCAACCAGATGATGACCAATAGTAGAAATGATTAAATTTGCTATTCATTCCAGACTCGGTCAAATGATTGTCGTTTGTGGATAAAGAAAATGTGAAGATTTTGAAAATCAACAAACAAATTGAACAAGCAATGAGAAGGGAGTCAAGTCACTAGAATTAGTTCCTTTTATGATTTTTTTTAAAACAAAGTACTGTTAAACTCAGAATGAGTCAACTGGTAAACTGAATTAATAACACATCATTTAG
This sequence comes from Stegostoma tigrinum, assembly GCF_030684315.1. NCBI lineage: Eukaryota > Metazoa > Chordata > Chondrichthyes > Orectolobiformes > Stegostomatidae > Stegostoma > Stegostoma tigrinum. The sequence goes on along the minus strand of NC_081359.1, from coordinate 10,375,845 downwards.
CGGACAAACCCAGCCACAGCTTTGACGGAAATGTTGATTGGTTGCCTAGGCTACATGTTCTCAACCCTCTTGTTTTTGAGCCTCCCACCATCCCACCATTAAACCTAGTTGATGCAAACCCAATAACAGTGCAAACAATTTTTTTCTGTATATGAATTAATAATGCAATTAAATTCATTTATTCAAATTCATTTAATTACTGTCCTTCAGCCTTTCACTTCTATTAGCTGAGATGCTACCTTTTCTCTTCTTGAACAGACTCAAAGCTTCTCACATTTTATAATCCTCCAATTTGAAGAATCATCTTCTCTTAAACAAGCATTTTCAAAATAAATTTAAGAAATATGGCACTGGACTCATTCCAACTTTGCATGTGTACAGCAGAAAATAATTCAATTGGAAATGCTGGGTTGATTGGAACTAAAACATACACATTGTGTGAAATGGAGGAGAAATCTGAAGCCTGAAGAAAACATGGACAAATGGAAAACTTTACCCAAAGATTTGATTAACATAGGAGTTACTGGAGAAATGCCATCCTGGTAGTATCTCTACCTCTGACATCCATTCTTAATGCTGTGCACTAGACAAGGTCACAGCATCTTATCTTCTTGCCGTACCGCATTCCCTCCCTCTGGAGTCTCCCTCTATGTCTTGAATCCAAACATCACACCAATTGTTCACTTGGACTAATTTGTCAACCTTCTTCCTCAACCGAGGATTCTCCAGCACCATGGTTGACAGGGTCCTCAGCTGCATCAGACCCATCTTCCACACTTTTGCTCTTATCCCCTCTCTTCCCTCTTGCAATAGTGATAGCGTTCAGCCCTTACCTTACCATGCCACCAGCATCCACATCCAGAGGATCATCAGCTGCCATTTCCGCCCCCTTCAGTTAGATGCACCCACCAGGCATGTATTCCCCTCCAGCTGCACCCCCCCCCCCCCGCCAACGCCTTGTCATCTTTCTGAAAGAACTATTTCCTTTAGGACACCCTGGTCCACTTCTCCTTTACTCCCAACACTGTTCCCCTACAGTCTCGAAGCACCTTACCATGTGATTGCTGAAGGTGTAACACCTGTCCATTTACTTCTTCCCTCCTCAATATCCAAAGCCCCCAAACACACGTTGCAAGTGAAGCATCACTTTGCCTGCACTTTACTCCATGTAGTCTACTGCATTTGCTGCTTGCAATATGGCCTCCTCAACATTAGGGAAATGATATGTAAACTGGGTGACAGCTTCACAGAATACCCACATTCTGCCCGCAAAAAAGACCCTGTGCTCCCAGTTCTCTATGCCTTTAATGCACCACCATGTTCTCTGGCCAACTTCTCTGTCTCAGGCTTGTTTGGGTGTTCCACTTGGGAACTCTACAATCTCTATACTCAACAGTTAGTTCAACAATTTTAGGGCTTGAGACACCTTCTACAAGGTCCTTACCCCAGCCCCATTATCCAATGGTCTGCTGTTACACACAATCTACTGTTATTCACAAATAGTCCCCATTAGCCGCTATTCATTCTCCTAGGCAGATCATTATCCACTCTTTTGTCTGTCCAATTGCTCTGCTCTCTTTTATGCTCTTTCTCCATCTTTCATTTACTTCTTATCCCCTCCCCTCATGTAATCTTTGGTTTACAAACCAACTTTTTCCTAGCTACGATCAGTGCTGAAGAAGGGTCACTGGAACTGAAATGTTAACTCTGATTTCTTTCCATTGATGCTGCCAGACCTGCTGATTTTTTTTTCAGCAATATCTGTTTTGGTACCATCTGCAAGGTGCACTGTGAAAATTCTTTTGAACGAAAACTTTCAAAAGATGCTTGCAAGTACAACTGACAAGTAGGAGGCTTTTCAAAAGTGTGATAGCAAGAGTTCAGAAGCACTATGTTCCTGTTACAGTGAAAGGCAAGGCTGGTAAGAGTAGGGAACAATGGACGAATAAAAATATTGGAACTTTGGTCAAGAATAAAATGCAGTCATGTATTAGATACAAACAACTGGGATCAAATTAATGTCTTGAGTTCAAAGAGGGACATTCTTATGAGGGAAATCAGGAAGGCAAAGATGGATATGAGATAGCCTTGGCAGATAAGGTTAAGGACAACCCAAAGAGATTCTACAAGTACATTAAGAGCAAAAGAGAAAATAGAGGGTGAATAGGACTCCTGAAAGATCGATGAGGTATTCTATATGTTGAACCTCAGGTAAGTGGAGAGAATTTTTGCATCAGTTTTTACTGTGGAGAAAGAAATGGAGACAAGAGATCAGAAGTAAATATTGATGTTTTGAAAACAGTTCACATTACAGAAGAGGAAGTGATGGAGGTCTTACAAAACATAAAGGTGTAGATAAATTTCCAGGACAGTATCTAGTGCATCCCTGGATCTTGTTGGAAGTTAAGTAGGAAGTTGCGGGACCCCGAGCTGAAATACTTCTTCTATCATTTATAACCACCGGTGAGGTGCGAGAGGACTGGAGGGTGGTTAATGTTCTGCCTTATTTAAGAAAGGCTGCAGGGAGAAGCCTGGGAACTATAGACCTGTAAGTCTGACATCAGTGATAAGTTATTGGAGGTGATTCTGAGAGATAGGATTTGCACGAATTTGGAGAGCCAAGTACTGATTAGAGATTGTATCAATGATAATGGGAACTGCAGATGCTGGAGAATCCAGGATAACAAATTGTGAAGCTGGATGAACACAGCAGGCCAAGCAGCATCGCAGGAGCACGAAAGCTGACATTTCGGGCCTAGACCCTTCATGAAGGGTCTAGGCCTGAAACGTCAGCCTTTGTGCTCCTGAGTTGCTGCTTGGCCTGCTGTGTTCATCCAACTTCACACTTTGTTATACTGATTAGAGTTTGTCAGCATAGTTTTGTGGATGGGAAATCTTATCTCACAAACTTGATTGAGTTTTTTTGAGGAAGTAACCAGAAAAAAATTGAGTGCATAGTGGTAAATGTTATTTACTTGGACTTTAGTAAAGCCTTTAATAAGGTTCGGCATAGCGAACAAATTAGTAAAGTTAGATCACTTGAGATTCAAGGTGAGCTTGCCAATTAGATACAAAATTGGCTCCATGGTTGGAGACACAGGAGCATTGTTTTCCCAATTGTAGGCTTGTGATCAGCAATGTTCCAGAGGGATCTGTACTCGGCCCTCTTTGTTTGTTTTTATATAAATGATTTCAGATGGGATTATGGGAGGCACGATCAGTAAGTTTGTGGTATTATGGACAGTGAAGTATGTTCTCTAAGATTACAAAGAGACCTTGATCAATTGGATCAATGGGCTGAGGTAGCAAATAAGATTTAATTTGGATAAATATGAGATATTGTATTTTGGTAAAACAAAAAAACAAAGGTGCGGCCTAACGTAAAGTTGTAGAGCAGAAGACCTAAGGGCTCAGGTTTGTAATTCTTTGAAATGTGTACTGCAGATGGACAGGATGGTTAAGAAGGTGTTTAGAAATATTGCCTTCATTGCTCAGACCTTTGAATATAGGAGTTCGAATATTGTGTTGGGGTTGTACAGGACATTGGTGAGGTCTCTTCTGGAGTACTGTGTGCAGTTCTAGCTGCCCTGTTATAAGAAAGAAATTGGTAAACTGGAGAAGAGTCAGAAAACAATTACCAGGATGTTGCTAGGAATGGAGGCTTTGAGTTATAAAAACAGGCTGGATCCACTGAGGCTTTTTTCACTGAAGCATAGGAGGTTCAGCGGTGGCCTAAGAGATGTTTATAAAATCATGAAGGGCACAGAAAGGGTGAATAGTAAAGGTCTTTTTACTAAAGTGGGGGAGTTCAAAACTAGGGGGCATATTTTTAAAGTGAGAAGAGAAATATTTAAAAAGAACTTGAGGGACAACTGTTTTTATGCAGACAGTGGTTCGCGTTTGGAATGAACTTCCACAGAAAGTTGTGGATGCAGGTACAAGTACAATGTTGGAAAGACATTTGGATAAGCTCAGAAATAGTAAAGGTTTGAAGGGATAGTAAAGGTTTGGAAACACGGTCGTCACAGGCTAGAGGCACAAAGGGGTCTGCTTCCATGCGGTATGACCCTGATATTCTATCATAAACTAAAAGACTCTCCCCCTATTTCTGTTCCTCTATTGCATTAGACAAAGTCGCTCTTAATGATCAACTTAATGAGGTGTGGTCACAACTGCTTACAAATTGTACAGGAGCTCGTGAAACATGGTCAGCTGACATGCCTATAACACTACTGACCAGAACAGATTATTCAGTCATTATCACACTGATTTTTACTGGAATTTGCTAATGCTAAATTGGAGGCTGCATGCCCTACGTTACAACAAAAACCATACTTTTTAAAAGTACATTATTGTCCATAGACCACATCAGGAGGTCATGAAAAATTCCTTGTAAATGCAAGGTTATTTTTCCTTTTCATGTAATTTGTTCTGTATCCCTTCCAAGACCAACATATCATTCTTGGGGTTTGTGTATGAAGTTCAGATCTGAATTATTCTCTGCACAACCAATTAAGTCTCTTCTTTATTTTAAAATTAATTCACTTTGATAAACTGCACCATAGCCATCACCTAATTTAATAAAGATCCCAAAATAAAGGAAAATACTTTGGAGGGGAATGATCACTAAGCAGGTGTATAACATGCTGAAAAGGTAATTGGACTGTTCTTAGCTGCAATACAAATGTGCTTTGAAGACAGTTTACAGAATGGGACTGCGCAACATAGCTGAGGAACCTGGGATAGAACCTACAAGGATGAACATTTGTAAAGCATTATATTCTTTCACAATTCATCACACAGCAATTCTTACAAGATACTTCCTTGGAATAGACTTTCCTATTCTGATAAGGGAGCAATGCAGAATCCCATATGTTTTCTCTCGTAGCTGCAGATGCAGCTAAAGAACAATATGTACTGAGTGAATGGGTATTTTGGACTGTATATTTTAAGTGATAATATTTTACTTCTGCCTCCTGCATCCCTCCCTCAAGACAATGAAGGACATTTAGCACAAATTATTAAAACAGTGGGCAGTGCATTGATATTATTTAATACGCATTTCAAGGATGTGCTCGCTTTTATAAATCATTCTTAAATTTTAAAAATAATCCAAGACAACTCACAAAATCATTTCAATCTGTAATTTATTCCAAGCAAAGGACAGAACACAGAGGTGAGATTTAAGGAACATTTTAAAGCATATGAAGAGTCAGAGTGCTTTAGAGGAGGAATTTCAAATCTTGACTTCGAGACAACTGAACTATTGCAATAAAGAACAATAAAAATTAAAGGACTGCGGACGCTGGAAGTCAGAAACAAACAGAAATTGCTGGAGGAACTCAGCAGGTCTGGCGGTATCTGTGGAGAGAAAGCAGAGTCAACATTTCAGGTCCAGTGATGCTTCCTCAGAGCACCCAGAAAGACAAGGGTAACATATGCATAGGAAAATTAAAACTCAGAATTTCCACTCCAAATCAAGAACCATCCTGACTGGGAAATCTATTGACATTCTTTTATCATAGGTCAAAATTCTGGAATAGAATCAAATGAGAACTTTACAACATGGATTGAAGACTCATCACCAACTTTTCAATGGATTATGAATGGGCAATATATGTCTTACATATTAATGTCCATGTCGCAACAATTAATAGAAAAGCACATATGTTACAATAGAGTCTTAAAAGAGAGTATTTATATTGACTTGTCACTTCATGTCCTTGGGTTATCCCAATTTGCTTCATACCCAGTGAGTATACCAGCCAGGCTGATCTGGAACTGTATCATCATTCTTTCACTGTTACTGAGTCAGAACATGGAACCTAAGGGTCTATGGGCACATCTGTACTTTGTGGATTATAGCAGTTTAACAAGGAAGCTCACTACTATATTTTCAGGAGCAACTAGGGCCAAGTAACAAATACCAACAAAACGTACATTGCATGAATGAGGAATCTTTATGAATGACTTGTTTTCCAATTTGATTTTATTGCTGCCTCAGTGACACAGAATTTACTGATTTTTTTATATGTTGTTAAATGTCATAGAGTCACACAGCATAGAAGCAGGCCCTTTGGCCCTCTATATCTATGCTGACCAACAAACACCAGGCTATTCTAGTGTCAATTACCTGCATTTGGAGCAGAGCTTACCATGCCCTGGCATTTTAGGTATTCATCCAGATGTTCCTTCAGAGTTAAGAGAGTACCTGCCTCCACCAACCTCTCCAGCAACACATTCCATATTTCTATCACTGTTTGGGTGGGAAATAAAAGTTCCTCACAACTCTTTTAAACCACTTACTCCTCATTTTAAATGTATGCTGTCTGATTTTAGACATGTCTGCCATGGGGAAGTAATTTTCATAATCTACTCTGTCTATGTCTGTCAAAATTTTCTATACCTCAATCAAATCCACCCCTCAGCCTCCTCTGCTCCAGCAAAAACAATTCCAGTCTATCCAGTCTCTCCTCATAACAAAGATTCTACACAACATCCTGGTGTATCTCCTCTGCACCCTCTTCAGTGCATTCAAGTCTTTCTAATAGTGTGGAGAACGGAATGGCACACAGCATTCGACTTATGGCCTCATCAATGTTTTATAAAGTTGTAACAAGACTTTCTTGCTCCTATGTTCTACACCCTGGCTAATGAAGGCAAGCATCCCTCTAAGCATTCTTCACCACCCTGTCTGCATGTGCAAACTCCTTCAGGGATCTATGAACTTGTAAACTAAGGCTCTTTTGTTCTTCAGTACTGTCTAGGGCATTACCATTTATTGTTTATATCCTTCCCTTATTAGATATTCTAACATACAGCACTTCACACTAATCAGGATTAAATTTCATCTACCATTCTCTGCCCAGTTTACCAGCTGATCAATATCAGAATGTAGCCTGCAACCATCCTCCCCACAATCAACATCACCATCAATTTTTGTGTCATCTGCAAACTTATTCATTATAACTTTTCCATTCATATCCAAGACAGTCATGTACATAACAAACAGCAAGATGTTTTCTTCTCCTTGGGCAGACTGACTAATTAGTTAAGCATCAAAACACACATTGGTATTATTTAACACCTACATATACATTTTCAATTATCAAGGATGTGAAAAGTTATCAGTATTTTAATTAGAGAATTTGTATATTGCAGAGCTGGTAGCTTCACCATAACAAAGCTAACACTAAAATCTGACTTTCCACATAGGCAGAGTCTCTATTATTATGATTGTTATGACTGAGGCCTGAATCTGGAAGATCCAATGTTTTCACAGAGGAGTAAATGGGACAGGCTCTAATACGCCTATCTATGGTTCCGGGGCAATTGCACAAGATAAAGTGCAGCTAGCTCAGGCTAATCTGATTTTTCACTGGATGCAATTCTGTTTGCCACATTATCAGAAGGACATGATTGCACTGTACAGGGTACAGAGTGGATTCGCTAGGGTGCTGCCTGAATGAAAAGCCTCAGTTATGATGACAGGTTCAATATGTTGTGTTTGTTTTTCTTGGGAGCAAAGGAGAGTGGGGTGGGTGTGAGAGGGGGTGGGCATTTGAATGAGGTATACAAAATTATGGATGTTCAAAACGTTACCTGTGATCTTTAGGCCTGTTAGAATAAGCCCAAAGCTTCCAGAGTTCTCTAAGGTATTACTGGGCCTAAAAGGAGACGTCAAGTTACAATTTTGGACAAGGTCCTAGGACACCATTGGGAGAGCTCAGATGCCCTTTGGGTAAAGTAAGGTGCCCTTTTGAAGAAGCTAAAGAGGATATTGCACGTAGAAATGAATGTTCATAAAACACATACGATCATTGGAACTATCAAGAAAATTCCTCAAACTGCTCTCAAAAGAACAGTTTTAATAGCTATCAATGGGAACTGTCAAGCTGGCAATACATTGAAGACTGGGAAAGAAGGCGATAGTGTTTAATAAAAATAAAATCGACAGTTGCTATTTCATTTTATCTTTCTACAGAAGCTTGTATTACATTAGAAGTGCTGACTAACTGAACTCTGAATATTCCATCATCATATTGGGGTGCCTGTCAGTTCACGGTTAGAATGACAGCTTTAACTGATTATAAACTCTCTGAAATGTGACTGTGAATCCAACACTTGTTTAAGAAAGATATTCAAATAAGTTAAATGCCGTAAATGGATATTTAGGACTTTTTTGAAATAGCGAATTCATTCGTGGAGATTACTTTAGCTCAGCTTGAGTCTTGCCATCTGTTATGGATACGAGATGAATTGGAATGGTAGGTATAAAGCCAAAAGGAGCTGGCTGGGGAACGCTCAGTTGGTATAGGGGTTGCTGCTATGGCCTCTTTAACTGAGGAATGATGTCTTTCCTAAGGAAAGAGCGAATAAGGGTTTACCAGGCTGAACGCTGGGATGATAGGGCTGATGTATAAGGGGATGTTGAAACAGTTAGGATCATTTTTGCTGGACTATAGAAGTATGAGGATGAATCTCATAGAAACCTATAAAATTCCAATAGGTAGATGTGGAAAGGATGTTCCTGATGACCAGGAAGTCTAGAACCAGGGGTCATTGTCAAATAATACTTGGTAAACCATTTAGCACTGAAATTTCTTTACCTAGAGAGTGATGAGCCAGTGGAATTTATTACAACAGAAAGCAGTCAAGAACAAAATATTATATAACTTTAAGAAAGAGTTGGATACAGCACTTGAGGCAAAAGGGATCCAAGGATATGGGGGAGAAAGAGAAACAGACTATTGAGTTAGGGGAGGAGTCATGACAATAGTGAAGGCAGGGCTGGCTGAAAGAGCTGAATGGCCTACTCCTGTTCCTATCTTCTATGGTTCTATATTATAATGAACTATGGACGATAGGTAGAGGGTCGCATATTGGTATGGAGAGTATGAGTGGTCATAGAGATGGCAAAAGGATTGGTATGAAGTATATGAGGGGTCAAAATGAATGGATAGGGTGGGAGGTACTATGGGTTAGAATACTTGTGACTGGAAAAGTGTGTAAGGTTCAGGAGATATGAGATGCAGGAGCTGGAGAGCAATTTTTTTGTTTTATTGTTTGTTCTTATTAATATCTTCAATAAGATGCTGGAACGCCTCAGCTAGTGTTAAACGTGAGAAGATACGAACCGCAGATGCTGGAGAATCTGAGATAATAAGGCGTAGCGCAGGATGAACACAGCAGGCCAAGCAGCATCAATGGAGCAGGAAGGCTGACGTTTCAGGCCTAGACCCAAACCTGACATGTTGTGACACAAGACAGCATTTAATCCTCTTCAGGATTCACCTGCCATAACTTCCATTTCACTTGCTAGCCCCCTTCACCATTCCAAAAGCCTTGGAATGAAGATCTAGCCTTCTGGAAAACATTTCCCTATATGTGGAAAGCAGAGCCGAGAGTTGTCACCACTCCATGTTGTCAATCCAGAAATGAAAATTCAGACTTAAATCTGGATTGCAGGCTACCTTTCTCTCAAGTAATGTACACAGAATGTACAACCACACAAATGTGTGTATATTGTATTGATACATTCTATCTGTATGTTGTTGATATCTGTTGGTAAAGTTAGCTATTTTCAGTTGTTGGACATATCCATTAATATCTTAGTTTGATTAACAACCTCTGGTCATACCAATATGTTACTTCCATTTTGTCATCAATGTCTCTTCTCTCGGATTTAATTATGATGTGGATTCACATCCTTAATGCTGCATCACTCTGTATTCTTGACTGACTGATATTACCTATCCCTTCATATGAATAGGTGAGATAATAATATTTACTTATTCTTCACATATTTTACTGTTACCACTACTTTGGACTCAATCTTCAATTGATTTTCTATAATTCATTCAGCTGGTGCATCCATATTCACAGGGGAATGTGGCCCATGTGAACCTTCAGAATATCTTCAATAATGAACCACCTAAAATATTAATGACAAAGGGTTTGCAATGCGGAGATGGAGCATAATAGATCAAAGGATGGCTGTAAAACAGAAAGAAAGGGCAGGAGATGAGAAGCTTCTCGGTTGAGCAAATGAAAGGAAGTAGAGTCCCATAGCGATCTGTGATGGCATTACTATTGCACTATATTTATGAATGACCAACACACAGGATTTGGAACTATTGTGTTTCAATTTAAAGGGGATACCAGATTATTGAATGGTAGTTGTGTTTTTTGGAGCGCGGGGGTTGTTGGAGGATATTATCGTTGATAATGTGGAGGATTGAACCAAAATATAGGAAAGGCTAGCTTATGAAGTGGACCGATAAATGCAGGCTAAATTTGATATATCAAACCTGTCACTTCATTTTAGCAGAAGAAATAAGAAAGTAAAATATTCCTTGGAATGTAAAATACTAAATGGGCAAAAAAGGGATCAGGAAATGTGGTTGAAAGAAACATTAAATGTATCAACACAGTTGATGACATTAACCAAGAATTGATTGAAGTATTAATAAGAGTCAACTAACTTTCATCAAATATACCATGGGATTTTCCCCTTTTTCATTTAAAGTATTTGTCAGCTTAGATTCATGGCACACTGAATGCTATGATTCAGACTGACTTTTGTCATGCAAGTTTCCACTCTTCTTCTTGTGAATTATAGATATGGGCTGGCTAGCTTGGGGAATTGTGTGTCAGAAGAGGTAAAGGTCCACATCTGTGGTGGGACATTCTGCCTTTTGAGTGTACACTGGCACTATATTTGAAGCTCCGCCACAGACCACTTCAGATAATGCAAGCCGGGAGCTGCCCCTCACACTGCGGTGCTTGAACATTATCACTGAGGGTGCGGCACAGAGTAAAGGTAGGCTTACTGCCCTGGTTCATGTACAGGAACATAGAAGTATTCGTGGATGCTGTGGTGGGGAGGAGGGCCAAGCTTTTTCCTTTGGATTGCTACCGGGGCCACACCACCAGACCTCGTTGGCCTAGCCATAAATTGCAGCCAAACTGCACTTCCATCCACTTTGATCATATTCTATTCCCTCATTTTGTCTTTTTGGAGGAAACATTAGACCACAACCGGGTCAAGAGGCCCATGAAGATGACAACACCAGATTCCCTAATCTTTATGAGCAGAAAATACTCAATTTTTCTGGAGAAGACCATGGCCACTTATGGGGATTGGATAAACTCAATCACCAATCAACACAGTCTGCATTCCTGTGCTGCTCACCCTCATTACCACTATTTGTAACTCATTCTTCGAGCAGCACCCAATGAAACTCTACTAAGACAAAGGCATTAATGACCCTAAGATCCTCCCACCCCTCTGAGGAGGAATCTATTGTCCATTGGGGGTACATTGGCAAAGTCTTCACTGTCCACCCATCAGCTCAAAGATTTCCTTCTTGTGGTGTTCTCTACTGTTGCAAAGTTGGAATAGTACTTGTGGATTAGAAGGCAGAATGTTAGAATTTGTTTGTAAAATGATAGCGGGGAAGAGTGTGTGGTCCCTTTAGAGGGTGTGATTTGTTTTAGGCTTGGCAATTAGAAAAAAAATCTACGGGTAGCAGCAGATACATAGGGAACTCTAGAAATTGAATTTTTTTTATTAAAAGGCTATATTGTTAGCAGGCAAAGCAATACTTTTACCAAGACAACAGGGTTTTTGATTTTAGGCAATTAATTTAAACCAGCCCAATTAAAACCCAATTAAATTTAAATCTGATGGTATTGACAACCTTGGACCAATCCTATTATAAGAAATTGATAGGTCATCAAGGGTATAAAAGAAGAGGCTATTTGAAAATTAGAGTGAAAACAAACTGTCGTCTGTTAAGAAAACAGCTTTCAGCAGCCATCAGCACTAAAGAATGAAAAATAATCACTATCTCTCACAGAAATCTCATGACCTCAGACTAGGCACCACGTAAATGAAGGTACTAAGGCATTCCTGGTTAAAATTCCTGACACATGGATTCAATGGAGAAAGGAATTCCTAAATGGGAAACAGTGGAGAAGGCAAAACTTATTCTGGCTGCAATTTTTGAGAGGCTAAGTTTGACTTTTTTAAATTAGTTTGGTTTATATACATGGAACTTTTATTTACTGGAACAGAAAGCCATTAGAATTTTATTTTATTGGGGATTAGTTAGTAGTTAAGCGGGGAATTTTTTGGTTTGTTAATAGTTCTATTAATTTGTTTGCTGTTAGAATTAAATGAATAAATTGTTACTTGTTGCTTATAAAATGAATATCAGGGATTTCTTTCATTTAACCACTCTTTTATAACAGATTGGGGATGAGATGCAATTTAAACTATTTTCACGTTTTCTTTAACAGAGTACAAGGGGAGGCAGGCTTCTTTGATAATTAGAACCAATTAGGTCTAGACACTAACTAGATTAGACTCATGACCAGATTCTGGTGAACACATTGCTGTTAGTGGGATCACCCAGAATCATATGGAATATTAAAAAAGAATCAGCAACACAAAACATTGGAGACTGAAACAATAAAAAGGTCTGTTGGTCTTTTGCACTGATCAGAGGCATCTTGCCAGATTATTAACTGAACATTTAACTTTGACACAAAATCCAATCCTAACACTTTATCATGAACGCAGTTTCAACAAGATTATCTCTCGTCTCTCAGGTTTGATAATGCACTGCTCTTTCAGGCTGTCTTGCATGGCTGCCCTGGTCAGTTTCATGATCCTAAACCTCATCTTTATGCTCTGAGGATTGTTGTCATACCTGCACCTTCCGCCCCCCCCCCCCCCCCACCCCCCCACCTTGTTTATATTCAGGACATAAGCATTATGGTGGGACCTGCAGCTGACGGCCCCCTCCTTCTCTGCTTCCTTGGTGGATCTATAGCAGCTGCTTCTTCCTCTGGAGGTTGTATAGCCACCATTGAAGCTTACGGTTCCTATGGGGCTTGTTATAGAGTCATAATGATATACAGCATGGAAACAGGCTCTTCTCTCCAACTTGTCCTTGAAGACCAGATAGCTGAAATTAATCTAGCCCCATTTTCCAGAACTGTTCTGAGGAAGAGTCACCGAATCAGAAATGTTAACTCTGATTTTTCTTCACAGATGTTGCCAGGCCTGCTGAGCTTTTCCAGCAACTTCTGCTTTTGTTTTTTGTACATGATCAGAGAGAATCTGCAAGAGAAGGGACTCCAAACAGAGGACAACTGAGGCCAGGGGACCCTAACCCATCGTAAACCATGACCTTGCTTACAGGGAAAAGTGAAAGCAAAAGAAAACAATTCGGAAAAATGTTGAATGGGCAATGAAAATATATTGTGACATAAAGGAGAAGGAAATAGTAAAAACTAGACAATGGTTTGGAAAGGGTGAAGAAGGAGAATAGCTGTACTAACTGTGATGAGTGTGAACTTGAACCACTGATTTGAGCCTGAGTCTAACCTGGAACTGGAACAGAATGTGAGAAGGAGAGGATATTAAATTAAGGGACAAGGTGGCGAAGCTGAGACTGTTAAAAACCACAGGCAGAGAGTACAGAAAAAAGGGGCCACTATTCATATGATGGCTGTTCCCTAGTAAGAGGACTTGAAGGTTTTGCTTAGGGATTTGTGGGTGGGGGTTCAGTAGGAAAAGTTGTGGGAAGATGAGAGCATATTAGCCAAACAATGCGTGAATAAGATTGTCAAGAAAAAGAAAGCTGGGGATTAAAGTTCCAAGAATTGCCCATTAACTACTGGCAAGAGGAAAAAAGGCCTCTGAATGACAGTGTACTCAAGAAGTCATGGTATTTTTCCTTACTTGTGAAGCTCTTCCAAAACACGATCCACATGAGCTGAACAGCCAATTAGCTCATTGGGGTGGAGTCACTAAAATTAGTCTTCATCCTTCTTACGTTTAAACGGCAACTGCCAACTGAAATTGTGCAAGGATAATTTATTTTTAAAAAAATACATTCCTCAATTATTCCTCTTGCACTCTATTTGAAAACAAACGTCCATCCAGAATAACCCCACCCCTGTCCCAAGTAACCATCCAACAGATACAAAATCAAGTCTCCAAAGATTTCCCAGACCATTTGGCTGGTCTCTCATTTCAGAGAGACAACTGGTAGTGATTTAACTTGAAGTCCGCCACACCCCAGGTGAGGGAGAATATGAGAAGGACAGTCCTTTATGGTGACCTCAGGCAATGCAAGAATTGAACCACTTCCACAACCTTATTAGAATGCCATGTCTTTACAAATTTGATCCCTTGTTTGTCCCTGAATGCAGTACCCTCATCATTTATGTCAATGCTTTCAGCTAGCCAGGCCCTAAATGTTGGAATTCCCTCTTTAAGTAACTGCATTTCTCTTTTGTCCATTAAAATGCTCTCTAAAACCTAACTTGTTGATCCATTGTCTGTTAGGACAGTGAACCAAATTTCTCATTCTTTGGCTTGGTGTCTTTTTTTTGGATTGCACTCCCGTGTAGCAACTTGTTTGTTTTTCCACATTAAGGTGTTATATCAAACTTTTTTTTACTAACTTGCCATAAACAAATGTTGCTATTTCTTCAGGTTTGTGGAATTCAGTCAAAATCTGGTAACAGTAACACTGCAGGACTGAAGAAATTCAAGAAGAAGACTCTCCAATGCCTTTTTGATGGCTTCTAGGACTGGGGAACAAAGCCATGCCTTTGTTCAACACCTTTTTCATAAATACAAATATGTAAAACTGCATGTTACTGTTGTTGTTAGTCATAATGTAAAAAGGAATTCACATAGAGTATTGGATGTCATACTAAGAAGACAAATTAATCAGAATACTGAGTCACTCAAGTAGTTACTTGGACAGAATTCCAAGCAAAACCACTGCTGGAAGGAAACAGCAGTCAGCGTTTGTGATCTACAGTTTCTCTCCATGGTTTTCAGCATGTGCTTCATTTTCATTGATCCAAAAATGTTGAGCTGCACAGAGTTGTATGCATCAAATGTATTTGACTTATTGAACTGTGGAAAGGAACGTGAGTTAAAAATTCAATAACCTTCACTTTGCCGAAGATTCAAAATATATTTCATACTCAATAGCGAAATTCATGGTTATCTGGTGGAGGGATGATTTCTAAAATTGTTCTGGTCTGGTTTAAAGACAATTAAAGGGTTTGTGTTACATAATGATGCATATTAAAACATATAAATGGATAAATCTAATTATGGATAATTACACATCCTTTAATTTCACACATCATAAGACAACAACTGAACTGCACCAGAAATTGGCACAAAAAGTTCCTTTGAAGAAATTGTCCTAAAAGTTTTCAGTAAGAATTTGCCCTTTTGATTGAGAATGAAATATCGGAAAGATCATCCTCAAATAACCAGATTGTCTTTAAAATTGGATTCAAGTGAGTCTACTTCTTATATAAAGAGAATTAACTTTCACTTGTGAAAATTTAAAATTGGCAGAAAAAAATAGGAAACTTTGATAGTGTAAATAACTTCAGAGTATTACTAAAATCAGTGTATTTCTATAAAACCAAATGGTGGGAAATAGAGATAATGGGAACTGCAGATGCTGGAGATTCCAAGATAATAAAATGTGAGGCTGGATGAACACAGCAGGCCAAGCAGCATCTCAGGAGCACAAAAGCTGACGTTTCGGGCCTAGACCCTTCATCAGAGAGGGGGATGGGGGGAGGGAACTGGAATAAATAGGGAGAGAGGGGGAGGCGGACCTACCTCCCCACCTACACCCTCTCCACCTATCTTCTTTGCTCTCCATCTTCGGTCCGCCTCCCCCTCTCTCCCTATTTATTCCAGTTCCCTCCCCCCATCCCCCTCTCTGATGAAGGGTCTAGGCCCGAAACGTCAGCTTTTGTGCTCCTGAGATGCTGCTTGGCCTGCTGTGTTCATCCAGCCTCACATTTTATTATTATGGTGGGAAATAGAATTGCTTTTGACTAGAACAGAGTCAGTGTCAAAGGGCGTTTTTCTGTGTTGTAGACATCTATGACTGCAACCTTAAGACAGGAGCAGATTTAGGCCACTCAGCCCATTGAGTCGACTCTGCCATTCCATAAGGTCATGTTCATCTGATAATCCTCAACTTTACTTTTCCAAATTATCCCCATAACCCTTGATTAGCTTAATGATCAGAAATCAGTCTGTCTTAGGTTTCTATATACTTAAATGTCTGAAATTAGAAGTAAAGTTAATCAATGCAGATGCTTGTTTCAATTAGTTACATCCTGCACTCTTATGACATTAAATTGTACACCACATTTGAATTTTAATTCATAATCAGTTATATTTGAAGTTTCCTGCTTGTTCCTCCTTCTAACTATTATGTCAGCTGTGTCTAAAACTGCTTTAACATTTAGCAGAAAGCCTTACCCTCAAAAGATGTTGAAAATGAAAGGGTCAAAAATGAGAAAATAACCAGATTTTCCTTTTGAAGGCCACATTTTTACAAGCTCACCCTAGAATGATGGGGTTAAATGACCTTCTTATACATTTCTATGATTTACAAATAGCTTAAACACATTCCAAATGCGCATCAAAGCAATACTTCAGTGTAAGTTAACCCGACTGTCAGTTTGCTTTTGTTACAAGGAACAAGACCAAAGTAAAAGGTTTGATGGGAGATGATTATATCTTCTTCTATAGTACAATGCATATAATAGTTCTTGAAACAGCACAAAGAAAATTAGCCAGGGAGAATTGTACATCTCTATCCAGGCAAGCTTGACTCCCCAACTCTTTGAAGTAGTGTATGGAAACATGAGCAGATTCTGTTATTTGACTCATATTCCTAGTTGCCTGATTTTTTTCCTTTGAAATCAGTAAAGGGTTAAATTGAAAAGAGGGCGAGGTGATGGCTTACCACTATTATGACTGTACTTTTAATTCAGAGACCCAGATAATTTCCTGGGGACCTGGGCTCAAGTCCCAACGTGGCAGATGTTGGAATTTGAATTCAGGAGGCAAAATCTGTGATTAAGCATTTAATGATAACAATTGTTTGGTTTTTATTCGTTGGTGGGATATAGGCATCACTGGCCAGCCAGCATTTATTGCCTGTACATAGTTTCCTTTGAGAAAGTGATGATGTGCTGCCTTCTTGAAAAGCAGCAATCCACCTGCTATGGGTTGAACCCATGTGCCATTAGGGAGGGAATTTCAGGATTTTCAACCAACAGCAAATGTTGGGAAAAATCCCATCTTGTTTACTAATGTCATTAGGGAAGGAAATCTGCTGTCCTTTCCCAGTTTGGCCTAAATGTGGTTGACACACGACTGTCCTCTGGGCAAATAGGGATGGACAATAAATACTGGCCGGCCTAGTGATATCCATGCTCCATGAATGAATATTAAAAGGAAGTGAGAAAGTCAGATTATAGCTAATGCAGAGAGACAGCATGACTAGGGACCACTAATCACATTCCTGAATGAGAATAAACTTAACTGGAAACTGTTTAACCACAAAGTGTGGCATTTGCTGAGATATTGTACTTTAAGAACATCACAACAGAACTGATCATATTTAGTGCCAGAGGTGTCCTTACCTTGAGATGAGGCCTATTCTGAAGAACAACACAAGAAATGAACTCATCAACAGTGCAATACTACTGATAAACCAAATACCAGCCGCTTTGGTCACCCCTGAAGGAAGGAGGATTAAAGGAAGTCTGAAGGCCAGTGAGGCAGGATAACCCTGAACCAATGCTCAAGATGCATATCAGAAGTTGGATTTCATAAACAAATGCCCTGCCAGCAGGCTTGATCAAGCTGTGGACAGTCGGGTAATATTCCACAAGTAAGAGAGAAGTTAGTTAATGTAATTGAGATGTTTTGTGATTAAACTACCATAAAACATGTCATGGAGTCACACAGTAAATGCCCTTCAGCCCAACAAATCTGTACTGCCAAAGCTACTCTAAATCTACACTAGTCCTATCTGCTGGCACTTTGTGCATAGCCTTGAGTGTTATGGCATTTCAAGTGCTTATCCATTTAAAGTTTTTGAATTTTCTTAATTAAACTACCCTCCCAGGCACTGAAGTCCAAATTCCCACCACTCTCTGGATGAAAAAACCTTTCCTCAAATTCCCTCTCAGCCTTTTACTTTCAAATTATGCCCTCTTGTTACTGACCCTTCAACAAAGGGAACAGCTGCTTTCTATTCCATGCCCCTTATAATCTTACACACCTATGTCAGTGCTCCCTCAACTTTCTCTGCTCCAAGGAAAACAACCAGAAAGTATCCAGCTTGTCTTCATAGCTAAACTGTTCCATCCAAGGCAACGTTCTGGTAAATCTCCTCTGCACCCCTTCTAGTGCAATCACATCCTTCCTCCAGTGCAGAGACCAGAACCGCACACAATACCCCAGTCTTATACAGCTGTAACATAACCTCCATGCGTTTATAATCTATGCGTCAACTTATAAAGGCAAGTGTCCTGTATGCCTTTTTAAATACCTTGTTGGCTTGCCTTGCCACCATTAGTGGTTTGTGGACAAAGATCCCAAGATCCCATTCTCCCTCTCCTCGAAGCTTCTTAGGGTCCTACCATTCACCCTGCACTCATTGTCTTTTTACATCTCCCAAAATGCATCACCCCACACTTAACAGGTTTAAATTCCATCTGCCACAGATCTGCCCATCAGACTAATCCATCTATATCCTTCTGTGATCTAAGATCTTCTTCCCCAAACACCCGGTCAATCTCATCATCTGCAAACTTATTTATGATCCCCCTTACACTGTCATCTACACCCTTTGTACATTATTGCAATTGTGATTTTTTAACTGGGTACTTGTGCAATCTATTGTTATTTGAAACACTAGCAAGCACATAGAACATGCTATACACAGGTCCATGTGTTCTGTGCAAGCATCGCTTTGCGTTCAAGTATTAAAAAAAAGGAATGTTCTGACTGAGAGGATGAGCACACTCATTTGTCCATCTACTCCAGAGAATCTTTAATTTCTGGAAGGCTGTGACCAAAGATTTACAATATAAACACTATGTTTTCAATTTATAGTACAGCTGAAGTCTAAAATATACCAGTACTTCTTCTGGATTTAGCATTAAAAAATATTGTTAATCATTTGTACGTGGAGCAATAATTATTTGCATCGAGAATCAGGTTGCCGAGAATTACATGGCTGAAGTCAGGCCAAGAAGTTGAAAATACAGGGCAGACTGGATTCAAGGTGAGAAAGACTGAAAAATGTTTGAGCTTCTCCAACTCATGGTGTGAGATACCAATTAGTCTTGTTATGATATGGCTCTGGATTTGATGCATAGTCTCAAACTAATCTGGCACATGAGAAACTGCAGAGATGTATTTCTCATAGCATTCTGTGACGTGTTAAAATTGCAGATTCTTGTCCCTGCACCGGTATATATAACAGTACGCACTGTTGTACATTGATTTCCATTCGCAATTTCCACATTTTAAAAAAAATCAATATGTCCAACAGTATTGAGGAAGTTGCTGAATACCGGATTTGATTACACAGGCTGTTTTCTCCAGATTTACAGATTGGTTGAATCACAGCACATGTTCAGACATAATATTGATCAGAAAACAGAAACTTTTCCAATGCGGTTGTGTCACGCTTGTCCAGTGTCAGTTCAATATAAAATCTGATAATGAGTCTATTCTTAAAGAGGTTTCCTAACTTTCTTTGCAAAGGTCAACACAAGCTATATTTTAGGGCTGGATTACTGTTAAGTGCAAAAGTTCATTTCTGAACTTGTGACAGATTCAGAAAATTCATAGAACAAAATTAGAGTCTGTCATTATATGATTTTTCTGCTTATTAATTATGACCCTTAGATATATTTAATAAAAGCAATAATGCATACACAGGAAGTTATAGATCTAATGGTCTACTTAAATATTGAATAAAATAATTGTTTTGATTATTGGGGTAAATTTCAACAATGAACTTGCAGAAGAATAAACTTGTATGCAGTGGACAATAGAACTTCAGAAAGTGAGGGTGCAGTGTACAATTTCTTTCTTACTTTTTTGATAAAATAGACAGTTAAAAGTCCTATGACAAGATTTTGGATTTTCAAAAGACGCTTGCAAATTTTCATTTGAAAGGCTATGAGCCATTTTCAAAATTGATGGGAATTAAGAACATAGGATGGAATGTAATGTGGGCAATGGAGGTGTTGGCTAGCAGCTTGGGAACCAGCAAACACTCCACTTTGTCTCTTTCTGGGCAAGACCTTTGTTTTAAGTGCCAATCAGGCATCCAAATAGGCAATGTCAGGCCTTCTCCAGGGTCAATGAGACCATCCAGCCTCACATTTTATTATCTTGCATTCTCCAGCATCTGCAGTTCCCATTATCAATGAGACCAGAAGTGGAAGACCACCTACTGAGAGATTTGTACTATTTGGCAGGGTGACTGTGTATGTGACCACTGTTGGTAGCAACATATTCATCTAGGGTATAGGATGGGCGGCACGGTGGCTTAGTGGTTAGCACTGCAGCCTCACAGCGCCAGGGACCCGGGTTCGATTCCCGCCTTGGGCGACTGTCTGTGTGGAGTTTGCACATTCTCCCCGTGTCTGTGTGGGTTTCCTCCGGGTGCTCCGGTTTCCTCCCACAGTCCAAAGATGTGCAGGTTAGGTGGATTGGCCATGCTAAATTGCCCGCCGTGTTCAGGGGTGTGTGGGTTATGGGGGGCATGGGTCTGGGTGGGATGCTTCAAAGGGCAGTGTGGACTTGTTGGGCCGAAGGGCCTGTTTCCACATTGTAGGGAATCTAATCACTGAGGGATGAAAGCTACAGGGAGGTAATGACAAGAGAGGAGCCACAAACTGGGGTTTGTAGCAGAGCTAGAGGGGGGAGGACTAGCAGCCAGGCAAAAAGTTGATTCTTATTGAATACCCATTTCTCAATGCAGCACCACTTGTTTGGATACCAGACCCTTGAAAGAGAGATATCCTGGAACCCCAGTAACAACTCTTTTATCTCTAAATCTTCATGTTGTGAATTTCAGTGAGCTTGCTTCTAGCAGAACTAAAACACAAAAGACAAAAGCCTCAAGCTGACTTTAATCTCTGTCCAACATCAGACATAAAATTGCACAAAAATAAATGTCACATCTGAAGTCATTATGGTCCAAGGTATTTTTTTAATGTGTGTTAATAGGGCGTGGATCTCCTCAACAGGGGATTAGTAACACCCTATCCCCCATCATACGTTTGGAAAGACAGAAATGGTAATTCAATCCATAAAAGATTCTGCATAAAAATAAAATGCCAACAGGAATCTACAAAAAGGAAAGTAAAGTTGATAAACTCAAACCAGGAACATCAGCTCTCTAAGTGTAAAAAAAAACTGACACGGTTTGCAAAGGGAGTGGATGAGAACCGTGCAAGCTCACTGCTGTCGGAGTATTCTGGTGAGTGTTAATGACATTCTCTCATCACCTTCATGCCTGAAAAATGCAATCAGTATGTCCACCTGCCTCTACAAGCTGTGATGATATTCTGAACATTGTAAGGATATGACAGTAAAATGCTCAGATGGTCTGTATTGCTCTGCCTCTTCACACAGCAAATAACATACTTCCTTTGCAGGATTTCTGAGGGAAAAACAATGTCAAACTTATTTTTGAGTAGATCTCTTCTCCTCTGGCACCAGCATAAATAATGGAAGCACAAATGGCATGTACTCTGACAAACTAAAATGTGGTTCCTAGGACAATAATTTTCACTTCTGAAGAAGCCTAGTACTCGAAACAGTGTCTGGCACCAGGAATTTTTAAAGTGGCTCCAGCACTACGATTGAGAGCAATGGAGTACTGAGGTTACATTTTGACGCCTTTGCTTTCCTATTTACACTAAAGTGTACAGTGTAAAAGTCAATCCCTTAGGCTTTACTGGATCTGTGCCTGTGCCTTCTCCCAATAGACAGATGTATGTCTCCCAAAAGGTAAATGTCATTTCTCTAACTTATCAATTGGATTGTTGTTGGATCTGTTAGGGACAGTATTAAATTGTTGCCATTGACCTTAATTTGTCAGCTCCTAATTCTAGTACTTTTATTTTGGGAAGGATGACAGTGGAGAGTTTAGAAAACATTGGCTACTTTTTTCTACTGTTTAACAGCAATCTATCATTTTCATTTTAGTGTTCCGAATTGCATTCTGGGATCCTGCTCCCTGTGGAATCACCTTGATTGTTCTTACTGAGCATGTTGGGCAGGAAGTACACCTGTTTATTTCAGATTTGTCTTGTTCCTCGTATCTTTAAAGTTTTCATTTCTATGGAGGACATCTCAGTTGAATATGATGGTCTTCTAATGAAATTGTAATGTAAGTGGTAATGAGTTAATAAGCACATTTATACAGTGTTTACTCTCATACATATTTCAGTCTTGCCTTCAAAGTGCTATGGTTAAAATGTCCTCCTACGAAATTAAATGTGACAGAAAGTAAACGACTCAAAAAACAGTCATTTTCGAGGACTATTCTTAACATTGACTAACCTTGAAAAAGTGAGTGCACATTATTTAAATCAGGAATAAGTTAATGCCTGACTCACGTATTCACAGTCAAATTGGTTTATTGAGCATGTCAATAGGAGCTAACTATTCAATTCACAATAAATTCAGTTATCTTTACAGAAACAGGCATTTCAGAATAAAAGGATGGAAGCAGTCCTTCGGAAGGATTCAAGACACAGATCATAAAACTGCTACCTGGCAATCTGGTGGGTTGTGAAACTCCCAAAAGAAGGAGGGCCAAAATTTGAATTGTTTGTGCATCCAACCAGCATTAATTAAAGGCCTCGCACAGTTGCATCTTGCATCCTAATGGATACCTAAGGGAGACCATTCATAAGTGGTAAAAAATTCCTAGAACAATGTTTTAGAATTTTGTCCCAATTAGAAACTACAGCCCACACCACTAGTTCAGCCTTTATAGTAGTTGAAGATGTATCATATTGGTTATGTGAGTAGAGTGGTAAATAAAGCTTCCCAGGAGTCTGATAATGCAGAAATCATAAAGCAACACTTAAATCTGAGAGGAGTTATCTCTTCCTATATCTTCAGCATCTTTTGCAGTACTTGTATTTACCAGATGGCACTGAATTCAATGCCAACAGTGTCTAGGCAAGGAGGAATATGGGCAACACCTGTCTGTTTTCTACCTCTGTTTTGAAAATTACTAACCTGGTGATGATAATATGTTGGAAAATATAGGCTGGCATACATAACCAATTGAAATACTATTTAAACAGATCTTTGCTTGCAAGATCTGACAGCTTAGTAAGTCTCAAGCAATATTTGCAGATAAATGATGAGAAGGTGTGAGTCCTAACTGGATCAGAATTTTTTTTCTGGAATCTCATAACAATTAAATTGAACCTTGAGAAAGATGGACAATGTTTGTAAAATGCAGGAAAGTGAAGCAGAACAAACTGAACAAAACTTATTCGTATTTCTGTTATAGATTGACAAGGTGGCACACTATCGTATCATAAGGGTATAACTTTTACCATCAAAGGTACACTCATCCATTCACTCACTAAATGAAATGAGGAAAATGTGGAACTTTTGGCATCCAGCCAAGGAGCTTTGAAATACAATAAGAATTTTAATAATCCAATATAAATTATACTTCTTGTAATTTCCATGAGATTATTTGAAAAAGAATAGGCTGTGTAATAAATTTATGCTAAATTATCTGGCAGCAGTTGAATCAAATTATTAGCATTCATAGAGAATATTAAAATATATGAAACACCATCTACCCCACAAAAAGATTAATAATTTATTGTCTGTATTAAAAATGGTCACAAGTTAGCAAGTCATTTACCTATAGCACCTGCCTGGCTTGCTAACACCATCTTTATTAACATGCAGTTTCTTAGTTGTCAGATAATTTGAACTTCCACACTAAATAATGGTTTCCATTTGATACCCTTCAGCTTTGTCCATGGTAATCAGAAGACCATGAGCATTCCAAGCCCTGCCCGCACTCCTGCATTTGTAGCCTCCAACAACACTCATCTTACCATCTCTAAACCCCCACAACCTCCACCCCTCCCCCACCACCAAACCCACCCCATAATCTCACAGGCTACTCCTTCATTTCTCATAAAATTCAGCCAATTAAGAGAAATGAATTGGGGGTAACATAAGTCAGGGTCATAAATTAAGGGGAGATATGTGGAGAAAATAAACATAATGAGCAAAATGGCAGCATGGAAAAGTGTAGGGCAACACAATGGCACCCATTTTCATACAATTGTACAGAATCTCCAGTAATGAGGATCTGGTTCAATTATTTACTTAGAATTCTTGGGCAGAATCTTGCCAGCCTCTTAACAAAGTGTGCTATGGTGAAAAGTTTGCGAAAATTAGGTTGGATTTTGAGGAAAGCCCTTCTGAATGTTGGGACTAAATAATTGCATTTTCCAACCATGTCCTGAGACCAGATTCTTGCTATTGAGTGGCACAGGGATTATCATGACGACTTAAGTGCACCTCATTAATATGCAGTCTCTCATCCTGCCACAGGCCAGATAGAGCCTCGATGCTGAGAATTCCCAATATGGAAGTTTGAATGGGTAACTGGTTACTCCAGCTCACCGCTTACTCCACCAGAACTCTCTCTGATCCTGAGGGAAAACAACAGCCCTTCCTTCATTATAATGTGTACCAGAACCACCAGGTCACTATGTACAAAGCACCGCACCAATATCCCCTTATCTGTGAGATCACAAAATATGCAGGGCAGCTGCTGACTGTTTTCTTAACTGGATATGCAGCAACTACAAATTCTTGAATCTCCTATAATGGTGAGTACTTATGCCACAGTAAATTGGAGAATCAGGCTAGCATTGAATGATAGGGTGCCATGAGGCATGGCAGGTAATCATGGATTAAGATGATAGCATGAGTGAACCTGCTAGTTCATCCTCCATGAAACTTGAATCAAATAACACTTAGCTGAATTCTGGTGAGATTCAATCCCTTTCCAACTGGAATTCTCATGGATAAACTTGTAAATAACAATTGGGGTAAGATTTTCAAGTAGAAGGGAAGAAACGTTAAAATGGAGAGTGGGAGCTGGATGAGGGAGCCCGAATATCAAATTCAGGGGGTCCAACTTTTGCTCGTGAGGTAATTCACAGCAGAGAAATCCGAACTCAGTGGATCCACTTGAACTTGTCACTGTTCACAAAGACATTATTTTGACTGTTGCAAGAGTCATAACCCGTACTGTGTGAGTCACAAATTGATGGAGGAGATGTAAATAGTCTTGAAGAAAGGAAATTGTACACACATCATATGTCTGAATGCCCAACTCTATTTTTAATCAGCTGTTTGGAAATGTTATAATATACTTCTGGAGTAGGTTGGGCTTGAACTCAGGCATCTTGGGACACTGCTACTGAACCACAAAAATCCCTTACCAAATTCTTATATTTTTCTTTTATTTAATCATTTTTTTCTAATCAATGTTCAGAGATGTTATTGCACACTTCTGGACCAGGTGGGACTTGAACCTGGGGTTCTCAGTCCAGGGGCATGGGCACTAACAACTGCAACACACGAGCCCCTGACCTGATTCTTATCAGCTTTTTTAAAGAATATAGGCTGTTAACTCTGTGAACTTCAAAAACCCTCTGCTGGACTGCTCTGATTGTCAGGCATAGCTGTAAAACAGTTTGTACAGTTTCAATAGAGTTCTTATTTGCTATTTCCCTAAGGGCACTTACTATGTTGTTATGTGTATTGGCGAAGTTTGAAAAGTTACAAACATCCAGAAAAGTTACAAAACTCCAGAATGGAGTTTTGAGATGGGGCGACACGGTGACTCAGTGGTTAGCACTGCAGCCTCACAGCACCAGGGACCCGGGTTTGATTCCACCCTCGGGGTAACTGTGTGGAGTGTACACATTCTCCCTGTGCCTGCGTGGGTTTCCTCCAGGTGCTCCGGTTTCCTCCCACAGTCCAAAGATGTGCAGGCTAGGTGGATCAGCCATGTTAAATTGCCTGCAGTGTTCAGGGGTGTGCGGGTTATAGGGGAATGGGTCTGGGTGGGATGCTTCAAGGGGCAGTATGGCCTTGTTGGGCCAAAGGGTCTGTTTCCACACTGTAGGGAACCTAAACTAAAATGTTTGATTCACAATATAAAGAGTCTATTAAAGGATTAGATTTACTCAATGTGGAGTTTAATTTTTCTGATAAAACTTAAGGAAAGTTAAAAGCTTTGAATGAGTTTTATGAACGGGAGAATTGTCTTTAATATTATGTGATTCAAAAACATTAGCCAAGAAAGGTGTGATGGTAATTTCCCCAATTTCAACTACACTTCTCAGTAGCCATATTCTGGTTTTTGTTCAATGCTCAAGGTTGCCTGTTGTTTATAATTTTTTTAAGTAGTATGGAAAGAATCGAAGCAGTATTGATTGATTGGAATGCATTGTCTTATATGGTACTTTTAGTGCTTAACATATACTGATTTGAAAAAATTGTGAGAAGCAATGGCTGACTTGCTAAAACACAATATTCAAAGGTTTAACTTTAGATTTACTGAACTTGGGCTTCAAGAATATAAAACAAGACCCAATTTCCCGACAAGCCATCACCATCAGGAAGGCACCAAAGTTCATACAGTTTCTAATCAGGATATGCAGTAATGAACAAGCTCAACGGTGAGACCCAAAGGCACATATTTTACTGAGGCAGAGATGTTCTTGAATCATTCAAAAATGGTGGTTGGGATCTGATTCCCAAGCCAATTTTCTCTGAGGTGGGATTTGTGTGTGGGTGGCAAGTCAGCAATATGTCATCCTGACTTGGCATTCTCCATCGATGGCATAAGCATCCCTTTGACACACACAATTTTCATTGGTGGGCATTGGTTGGAGTTGGGGGAGAAGGGGAGGAGGTAGACGTGGAATGAGGTGAGGTGGTAACTATTATCCAGAAACAGGAATGGACTAGCCCAGATAATACTGCAGCTACAAAAGCAAAGGCAATCATCTGGAAATTGTGTGAGTGGGAACTCAACTCGTGCCTGATCCACTAAAATTCCACTAATATCTGTAAGACACAAACCAAGAGTCTGATAGAATGCTGGCCACTTGCCAGGATGAGTGCAGCTGAAGTCACACTCAAGAAGCTTGAAACCATCCCATTTAACACCTTCACATTCACTCCTTCCACAGTGGAAGCAGTGTGCACCTTTGACACTGACTCACTAACCACTCACCAAACCTCTGTAGGCAGTATCTTCCAAACCCGTCATCCCTAACACGAGGGCAATATATGAATACAGCCACCTGCAAGATCCCCTCTCCCACATGGCAGCTCACATTCTTATGCAGAGTTAGGAGTGGGCAATAAATGATGGTCTAGCTAGTAATAACTCATCCCATGAAATAAGTTTTCAAAAAACTCAAAACAGCGATAAAAGAGATCAAAGAAAAAATAAACGTTAAATGTTAAACGAAAAATACATGGAGATCAATTAAGTAAAGTGAACAATTCACTTCAATTGTCAAAAAAATGTTGAGCTCATATTTTTATCAGTCTGATGTCACATCCAAACTTCATTATGATATCAATGTTGTTTAATCTGTTGTTAATTTAAACTCATGAATTCAGGCTATTCTAAAGTCATTTTATTGCAAATTATTTCTGAATGAATTCATTATTGACTTCTGTTCTGTTAAGAACAAGCCTTAAGTCAAGATAGCAAGCTCTGGCAGTTATTTCAATATAAATGAGATTGAAAAGCAGAATATTTCATAGACACCAAATACATGCAGAAAAGCATGTTTATTTTCCTTCACTTATATGATGTTGGATGTACATCAATTTATTTATAGCTTATTAAAACGATTATGAATTATGAGTAAATTATTAAATTGGAAAGATTTGTGATGTCAGTAGCTTTAGCGATGTTGGACTCTGTACAAAAGAGCAGGAAAATATGAATTTTGAGTCGATCATATAAATTCAACATGCTAATATTAAAATTGAAAGTCCCAGCTGCAGTTGTTTATTCTTTGTAACAATATTGTTTTTTTAACGAGTATGGAGTTTGAACCAGATTTAGAGCTATAAATCACATTGCTTCCAAAACAACAGCACCACTATTTTTAATTCTAAGCACCAGTGGCCTGAAAAAAAAGGCTTAAATGTAGAAAAGTAACAATCACTATTGATTTTAATGGGAGAGAGGATTTATAATTAGCTTCTAACTGTTCATGGCGAGTTTGATAATAAAGAAGCATAAAAATTGTGGGGAGTTGTGAGATAGAATTTTCCCATTTGTCATTTACTTCGTCAAGAGATATTCATAACACCTGGTCTGCCATGGTTTGCAGTAACTTTTCTCAAGTAAAACTTTGCTCCTCAGCTCATTCATTCTGCAACCAGACCCTTTAAAGTCCTCCTTGTAGAATTGCACAGCAGGAGAAATGCAGATAACAAGGTGTGAAGCTGGATGAACACAGCAGGCGAAGCAGCATCAGAGAAGCAGGAAAGCTATCGTTTCAGGCCTCGGACCTTCTTCAGAAATGGTCCCCACTTCAGGCCTGAAATGTCAGCTTTCAATCTCCTCTGATGCTGCTTGGACTGCTGTGTTTATCCAGCTTTACACCTTGTTATCTCAGATTCTCCAGCATTTGCAGCTCCTACTATCTGGGGAGAAGTGGAAATGCTTGCCACTGCCACGGGCCATTCAACATTCGATCTACTTTCCTTACCAGCTAGACGGGCATCTGCGGCAATGACTTCCAGAATGCGATTGGCATCCCAATGCCAATTGCCATGAGTGTGGAACCTCAGAGCAGCATAGAAGGAAAGTTGCTGGTGCCAGGCTTAAAGACCAACTGCACAACATTTCAGGTGCTGCCAGCCAGAATTAGGCATTCACACCACAATGCTCATCCATTGTCACCGCTGAGGGCATGACACAGTCAGCATAGTGTGGACAAGGGCCTAGAGGTTTGGTGGGTGGGGTGACGGAGGGGTTGATCATCCTTTGTCTAGCTTTCCCTGGTAAGAACATACAGTACCAGATGCAGTCAGCCCAATGACCAAGGTTAGCGCTGTGTCCCAGATTAAAAGGATCTTTAAGCAGTGTACCAAGAAGGCCAATGATCTCCTAAAATTAGAAGGGCAATTGTCACCACTTCTTCTCTGCTACCTCACATTTACAGTGCCACCACTCACTCTAAGTCTGTCACTGCACACTCAGCAACGTTCGTTGATGAACACTGTCAGTTTCACATGAATTATGTTTACTCAGCGGGCTTCACCCACCTCATTGTGTCAAGCTACTAACCCTTCATGCCTTCTACACTTTCCAGTCATGCAGTGGGAACACTTATCACTTCTCCTGCTCATGCATCACCATCATGTGCTCTGTCATCAATTTCCAGGTTCAGCACTTTTCTGCAGGATGCTGACTTCAAGCATTTTAGGGCAGTTTATATGCACTCTGAAGCATTGAAAGGTAACCAATGGTGGGAGAGTGAAAAGGAAGTTATTCAGACTTCATTTCAACCTGCTGTGTATCATGAGAATGTTCACTGCACAAAACGCATTATATCAAATTATATCTAAGTGAAAAACTGAGGTGATTCTTTTCACCAAGTTTATCAAATAATGTGTTTACCTGACATTGACAAGGAGACAATCAGTGTGTAAATGAGTTCATACAATGTAATAATCCTGATTGTTTTATTAATTACAGTATTGAGGGCATTGCTGCCACTGCCAAGATTTATTGTTCATCAGTTAGAATCAACCACATTGCTGAGGTCTAGAACCACATGAAGGCCAGACCAGCAGTTTCCTTTCCTAAAGGACATGATTGATCTAGATGTGTTTTTACAACAATGGATTCAAGGTCATCATTAGACATGTAATCCCAGATTCTTTACTGAATTTAAATTTCCCATCTGCCTTGGCAGGATTTGAACCCAGGTCTCTGGATTAACAAATTAATGATAATACCACTAGGCATTGCCCCTCCATTTGAGGCTCTCATCCTTAATGTTCAATCTTAGACAATGAAAAACCTGAGTTGAAGTGTAAATTGAAGTCAGATGAGGGCATTACTAAATCACTTGGCATGGCTTCAAATTGCAATGTTTTCCAAAAAGAAATTCAATAACTTACTCTAGCCATTTTGCTGGTAGTGTCAGTGATAGTGTGCGGTTATTGTACAGTTCAATCAAAGATAACAAGGCTCCAACTTTGTCTTCTTGTAAGTGGATTGCAGGCTCAACCTGATATACAAGATGACTCCTGCATCCTTCATGTTCTTTTAGTTTTGTTGTCCCTGTCACCCCTTTTAACAACCAGCCTCCCTCCTGTTTGTTGTGAACAACTTTTTGTATAACTACTATTGTACCAATTTACCCCCAAAGTTCATGGCTTTGTGAATTGCCATTTCCACATTGGCCTTACAGTCTCTCAATCCCTCAACAGTGTTACCATGACCTGTGAGCACATGTTGACCACCAACAGTGGAACTCCCAGTCCCTTCCTATGCTCTATGAAAGCCCTTCTGTTTAGATTTGCCTCACTTCACTGACTCGATAGAGGTGTACAAAATTATCTGGGGTATTGATAGTCTGAACAGCCAGAGACTTTTTCTGAGGTTGGAGGTAACTATTATGAGGGGGCATTGTTTTAAAGTGAGTGGAGGCAGATATAGGGAAGACGTCAGAGGTAGATTCTTTACTCATAGAGTGGTAGGGGCGTGGAATGCATTGCTGGAGAGGGTAGTGGAGTCCTTCTCATTAGGGGCATTTAAGTGGCAATCAGATGGGCATATGGATGGTAGTCTGAGGTAGGGGTGGATGTTAGATAGATCTTAGGTTTAGGGTAAAAGCTCGGCACAACATGGTGGGCTGAAGGGCCTGTACCATGTTGCACTGTTCTATGTTCTATGTTCATTGTAACTGAACTCTCCATAACCCAGGACAATAGCACAGTAGCTCAGTAGTTAGCACTGCTGCCTCACAGTCCCAAAGACCTGGACTCATTCCCACCCTTGGGTGCCTGTCTGTGTAAGGGTTGCATGTTCTCCCTGTGCCTGAATGGGTTTCTTCCCACAGTACAAAAATGTGCAGGTTAGGTGGATTGGCCATGAGGAATGAGGGTGGGTCTGGGCGGGATGCTGTCCAGACGGTGTGGACTCAATAAGCTGAATGGCCTGTTTCCACACTGGAGTGAGTTCTATGGTTAATTGCCTGCTTTCCCAGGCCTACATGGACTCCCTCAGACTGCAAGAAGCCCAGATACTGGTCAGACCTAGTGCCTGACTGACCATGATTGGCCCTCTGAACTGGAATTAGATGGGCCCCTAGAGTATGACGCCAACCCCTGTGACTGACCATAGCCCACTTTCACCACAGTCAGGGGACTGCTCCACTCTGTCTTTCAGCAGTGGGAATTTGCTTGAGAATCACATAATGTGCTTGCCATGTGAGTTGCTGGAACATGCTCAAGGTGTGACACTGATGTCGCCTGATGCTACAGTAGTGCCCCATTATGGCAAATGGCTTTTCTCTCCTGCAATGCAATCTGCAAATCCTGGCAAGCTAATAATAAATGTAGAATGAATAATGATTAAGAAAACAAGTTAACAGCCATATGATGCACTTCAGCAGCTGCATGCCACCTACAATCAGATCCCATCACCAAAACAATTGCCTTCTCCACCGCTGTGGCCTTTCCGCAGGGACCATTCACACTGTGACTCCCTTGCCAGCTCCACACTCTCCACCACACCGGGTTCATTTCCCTGCAACCACAGGAGGTGTTATATCTGTCCCCTCACCTCAGTCCAAGGCCACAAACAATCCTTCCATATCCAGCACAGAATCACCTGCACTTCATTCAACCTCACCTAGTGTATCTGTTGCTCCCAATGTGGTCTCTTCTATATCGTGGAGACCAAACATAGATGAGGGAACCAGTTCATGGAGGACCCACCCCTCTGCACACACCAACTAAGCTGACATTCCAATTGCTTTCCATTTGAATTCCCCCTCCCACTCCCCTGGCAACATGTCCATCCTCGGCGTCTTCCACTGTCAGGGTAAGGCTAAGCATAAACTAAAGGATCAACAACTCATATTTTGCCTCGGGAGCATACAGCCCAATGGCCTTAACATTGACTTCACTGGCTTCAAAATCTCTCCGACCCCAACCTATCCATCTTCCTACTCACCTATCCTCTCCACCCTTCCTGCCAACCAACCACAATAACCTGCAGCCACTAGTCTCCATCGCACCTACCGTCCCACCAGTCCCACCCCCCGCTCACTGTTCATTTCTGGGCTCGCTTCCCGTCCCAAGTCCTGATGAGGGGTTTCGGCCTAAAAAGTCGATTTCTCTCCTCCTCGGTTGCTGTCTGTGCTTTTCCATCTCCACATTCATGGACTCTAGCTGCATGAGATGTGGATTTCCATAGACAAAGCAACCTGCCAGAAGCATGCAGGCCTCTTCTCTCTCTGAATGCCAAAGTAAGGTAGTGTTTAAGCTGCTCCAAAATATGCATGGTGATATAGCGTTGCTGATAGTTTGCTTCTGCTGACCTGCATGCTTGAAGGGCCAAGAAGTATGTCACCCTTGGAGTATACAGGGATGTGGTAGTGAAGAAATAGCCGCATGATAACCAGGACAAGCAATTGAAAGCTGCAGATGCCAAATACCTGCTCTGACTCCAGTGGCAGGAACAGGCAGTGTCTAGATCCTTTGAAAAGAAAAATAGAATCATTAATAGCAACTATTGGGCAAATAATGTGATGCAGATGCATGGAAATAATTTTGTCATCACTTAATTGTCTAAAGTCACCACTTAAAGCTTAAGGAGAAAATTGGAAAAAAGCAACGTATTGATGTCGAGATTCTGATTTCTTCATACTTGCCACAATTTTCACCTTTCTTGCTCTTTCCTTAACCAAAGAGGGACATTTCTGCCCCGTGGTGTCACAAAATTGATGGTCTCAGTCACTTCTTCCTTAAGTTCCTCCACATTTAAATCTATGCAAGAGTTCCTACAAACAGTGCAAGTGTTCAGGAAATTCTGGGTCATTCTATTGCAATGAGCTAACTGATTTAACTCCAATCCTAACATTTTAAGATATGCCTTACATTGGACGATTTAACTATTTTAAATCCATCTTGACTTTAAAGAAACAGAATGGAAATAAAGTGCATAAAGTTATTTGTCACAAATTAATAGAATTTGCATATTAATTTGCTTTGTTTCTCACATATATTATGCATATATTTATACATACATACTGGTTTGTTTCTTCGCCAGAAGACTCACTTTGTTCTTATTTTTGCCTTATTAATCTCAATCACCGAATCTTGCAGCACATAAGGAGACTACAAAATCCTTAATGTCCATGCCAGTTAGAATCCCTACAGTGTAGAAGCAGAGAGAACAAAGTTTGGAGGTGGATGAACACTGCAGGCCAAGCAGCATCTTAGGAGCAGGAAAGCTGACATTTTGGACCTAGACCCAGCAGGCCATGTAGCCTACTGAGTCTACACTGATCCTCTGAAGAGCATCCCATCCTAACCCTGCATTTCCCATGCCTAACCCACCTAGCCTGCACATCCCTAGACTCTATTGGAACTTTTGTATGGCCAATTCACCTAACATGCACATGTTTGGACTGTGGGAGGAAACCCACGTAGGCAGTCACCCGAGGCTGGGATCAAACTCAAGTCTTTAGCATTATGAGGCAGTAATGCTGACCACTAAGCCACTCTGCCACCAAAATTCTTTGAAAGAATTATCCAAATAGTTCTATTCCTCTACACTTTCCCTATATGTGAGCGAACTCAAATGTACAAAACTGCTCCCATCATCCATTTAGATCATACATTCCAGATCATAACAATTGCAGTGCTTAAAAAAAAAATTTAATCTGTGTTTAGTGGTTTTTACACACTTGGTTGTGGAAACGCTATCTGTTACTTATTCATCATAATTTTAAACAGCGCTTATAAATCAGCCTGTAACCTTATCTTTCTTTTAACCTCCTCTGCCCTTTCACCTCTCCTGCTCTAAAGAAAACAATTTCAGCTTTCCTACTCTCTTTTCACAACTGAGGACCACCATCTCTGTTTGTGTTCCATCATTGATTTTAAGTGGGTAGCTTTGAAATAATAAACAAGTTGAAAGTTATAACTGCAGCGTTCACATCTGTACTGATGAAAAGTGAAAGGATTGCTTAAATATTCATTGATCAGCATCACAAAGACATTATTAGACAATATAATTGGAAAGAAGTGTTCCATTTATGCTGTGACGCATGAAAGTGCTGCAATGGATTTGTCAAATAACCGAAAGTTCCTGACTAATTAACACATAATAAAGAACAACAAATGGTTACCTGAAATTCTGCAAATACATTAATGTTGCAGCATTTTTAAATAATTAATTACTGAATCTGAATCTTAAAAGGCGAAAGTAAGGTTTGAATTTTTTTGATAGGTTGAAAATTATACATGAATTTCAATTTGGCTATAATTACGTGAAATAATAAAATAGTGAAAACAATAACTTGATTTAGAACAAAGAACAGTGCAGCACAGAAACAGGCCCTTCAGCCCACCAACCTGTGCTAACCCATGATGCCTTTCTAAACTAAAAATCTTTTACATCTAGGTTGAATTTTTAGTTGGTGGCTTTGAAATCTTCAATTTTAATATAATTTACAAAAAGTACAAAGTTGCAAACCTTCATCATTCAGCTTTTATGTAATCTTACACACACAAAAATAAGGCACATGATCCATTGGGTCTGTGTCAATTTATTCTTTTTCAGTTTGAGCTACCAATTGGCCCTGCTTGCCTGTTTTTTCTTTACATCCTGCATTTTTTTCCTGAACAAGGTTCGATTCCTTTTTGAAAATTAAGACAAAAGCAGCAACATAGATCCCTCACAGGAGCTTTGAGTCATGTCAGGAGATGTGTCAGACGACCAAAAGCTTGGACAATAAGGTAGGTTTTAAAAAGTCTGTATCCCGACTAACCAGGTTAGTGCACTGAAAATCACGACACACTATTCCCAAAGTCATCACAAATTGAAAAGATCTAGCTGCCACCAAAAGTCCCCAGCTTACTTGGCCGACAAAGCCAGACTAAACTTAAACACCCATGCTGAGATCCTAAAGTCTAAAGTTGGGCTTTTTAGGTCCAGGGTTGTGTACAAGGCTATTTTTCTCCTCCCTATTTGTAATAGCACGGGAAACACCAACAACAAGGCAGGCATCAAAGAGAAAACACAAGGAT
Organism: Stegostoma tigrinum; assembly: GCF_030684315.1. NCBI lineage: Eukaryota > Metazoa > Chordata > Chondrichthyes > Orectolobiformes > Stegostomatidae > Stegostoma > Stegostoma tigrinum. Next base: position 10,340,585 of record NC_081359.1, on the reverse strand, counting down.
GTTGGTCCCTTATTTTTAAACAAATATAGTATATTTTGATACATAATAATGTATTATGTAAATCTGTTTTTTTTCTGTAGCAATCTATTGGGAAAGGGCCCTTTGTGATGTGCAGTTGAAATGGAGATGAGAGTGATGATTGGTGGACACAGGTTGGAATGGGAAAGTTACTTGAACTGAAAATAGAGCTCTATGACCCATCATTTGTCTTGCTGTCTAATCACTTGTGGCCCAGGATGCGTTCTCCATGCATCTTGCTTTCCCATCTATTCCTTTCTTCCTTCTCCTCCTTTCCTTCTCATAGGGCTTGCCCACTCTACCTTCTCCATTAAATTTCTTGAACTTGCTGCAGATTGGGAAACACATTTGGGTCAAATATGCAACTCTTCTCCCTAGCTATATTCTTCAATTGATGGAAAACACCGTCAGGAACCCAGCACAAATCTCTCACTAAATCTACATGAGGAAAATCATCTTGCCTACAGCTTTTGGTGTGACTGGACAGATTCAGATCCCATCTTGCACTTGAAAGCCTAATCATTAATCACTATTATCATGAATTCACAGGCTAGCTTTTCATTAGCCAAGTTTCTAATGTCAGCAACACTTTAGTTGGTCTGGAAGGATGGTGTCAGGATAACATTGGTTCAAGCTCTTTTCTTATAGAAGAGATAAAATCTATGCACATCCTTCTTTTTCACGCATGCTACGCAGTCTATGTAAAAAGCAACCATTGGAACTCAAACTCATTTGTGTGAAGTCTCTGCAATGCTGCTAAAAGATAAGGTCCATGATATAAATGCATGCCATAATAGTTATTTCATGTGGAATACACATAGCCAGGAAAAGAGGGTTAGCAAACAAGAACAGAAGAAGAGCTCATTAATAGGGTGAAGAGCAACAGGGATTAAATTACAAAAATAGCAACTCAAGCAAGGTAAAATAGGGTGAAAATGATATAACTAAACAACGGTGTAGTTCAGATGGGCAGAAGCATTGAAAATTTGGCAAAAATTTGAAGGCTCCTATAGTGATTGGAACAAGGTCAGCCAGGTGGATCTTTTAGAATATGAGTTCCCTGGTTGAGGCTGTTAACCTGGTCCAATCAGGAAGCCCTGTCCAGCAGATATAAACGGGAATGTCAGACATTCTGTTCACTCTAGGACCCAGCTCTGAGCTAGCTGCGTCAGTGTCATATACTATGCACAGATAAATAAAGGGAGACTTTGTAACAGGGAACTGGCCTTTGTGGAGTTATTTCAGTTCCCATGATTGAAAATGGGTTGGAGAGGGGTGTATTGACCTCAGAGGTGTGTGGATCACTCCACTGGCTATGCTCTGAAAGGGGTTGTCTGTCTAGAAACTTGCCCATATGTCCTCCACTCCCAGTGCCACTGACGCAATCATCCTCCATGATAAACACCTTCTGTCTGAGGAAATAAGATTGAGTTGGGATTAACATCTAAGATTCCTAAACTGAGCGTTTCTATGAGAAAGCTGTAAAGTGCCTCAAAGAAATATGATGTTGTATTTCTTGAAATTTCACTGAGCTTTATTTGAACGGTTGAGAGAGATCATAGTGGGAGTGGGATAGATAATTAAAATAGTAACCTGAAACTCAGGGTCGCAAACTGAACAGAAATGGATTTTTTCTTTTAATGGGCCCTAATTGGCTCCTCTGGGTAGCTGCTGCTGTGTTAACTGCATCTTTAGCTATAATGTCCAGAAGCTGGAAATGCATTGCTAACTATGCCAAGTGTTAACTTCTAAGATTCACCCCAGTTCCACGTATAACTTGCCTCTCTGAGGCCAGGAAGATTTCTGACCCACATCAACTGCAAGAAATAATGGGAAATAATCCAACATCTTCAGCCTTAATCCTTGAATCACATTTGGGCAAGTGTGCCGAGAAATGTTTATACAATTACAGAGGAATCAATTGATTTTCCTAAGTAAAACCTTTAAATAGGCTTCAAAGAAAATGTCTGGTGCACAGAATTAACATTTGAAAGGCAAATGACTAATTATTGATTGGCTTGGTTCCAGGCTCACAGCAGGGTTCAAAAACCTTTTAAGTGCCCTCATAAAAATACATAGCAGATCTACCAATTGTACTTAATTATACATGAGAATGATGATGGAGCTAAATGCCCAGTAATTTGAGTCCAATTACTCAGCTGTTCTTCCATAAAATTAATTCATCTCAAAAAAAGGAGAGAAAAAATGAATTCAATCTTGTTCCATGGTTTTGGCCTTCCTGTTCCTTAATTAGTTGTGACTGAAACATCTTTCAGCCAATTCACAATCACTGGTGTCTGAGCTAAATTGACAGTACATTCGCAAATCTGATGATGAACAGTGGTGCTGCTGATGAAGAGACCATCAGATGAATAAAAAGGAAATGTATAAAATTGCTCACACACTAAGTATGTACTGGGCATGATTACTAACTGTTGCATGCAAAGCCTTTTAAATGTACAAAAAGCTTCTGGTTTACCAGTGATAGACAATGAAGGACGTATTTGTTTAGCCATGGTCCATTTTGATTTACGTTGTGTTTTGAGTCATTTCTTTTGGAGAGAATTTTGTGAAGTGCTTGTTTCTTTCCCTTACCTGTGTCTCCCTCCCTAAATATATTAAACTGTATGCAAATAGGGCTACATTATTGCGGAGTCAGGAAGAGACAGGCTCAATATAAGATACCAAAGGAGGAGATCAAAATGAGGCCCAGACATTTTGAGAGCATGTGCAGATTCTGGACTTCTCATGCAACCTACCCTTTGCACGACACTAACTTCACAACCTGCATAGTGCACTGACAACATCATTCTGTGATTGACACCGTGATTAAAAGTACTTCTGTCATTGTCTTTGGCTCCTATTATGAGTGATTCAGATGATTGGTTCAGGTGGACCTTTACACCGTCAATGGTCATCCCCTTGAACAAAAATATTATCCGTATCTATTGTAGCCTAACTGTCAAAGTTTGAGCCATCTTTTTTGGGATTGTGCACCTTCTCTACCAACTGCAGATTAATATGAGCCCATTCTGTACTGCATTCCGGAACAAAGGCTATCAATGTGGCAGTGGATTAAATTAGATATTCATCTATGTTGAACTAGACTTACATGCTTGCTTTGTCCAAACATTCATCCCTCATATATACAATAAGAAAATGCAAAATGTACCCTAGCTGATGACGCATACTGATGTCATTTGTCCTCGGGGTATCTCACAGAGGAAGAGCAAGTGAAATGTTTTCCCATCTTGCTGAAGGTTATGGAACTCTCATAACATTAAATCCAAACTGCAGATTTTCACCAGCTCTGCTTCACAGTGGCTGCAAACTTCGGTCAAGATGGCTTGTTTGGGTTGTAAGTATTCCTTTCTGTGAATGCCTCCTCTTCACTGAAACTCCTGGATCAGAATCTCCAGTCGCTCACTTAAGGGAAGGTCACCGAGCTTTCCATACCTGCCCTCCTCTGCAACATTCTGGGTTGACAATCAAGAAAGCTCATGAGCAAGTAAGACTTCTCATTCTGTTTACCATAGTACATGCTGTGATTGTTCACAGGCAGGGACATAATTTACTAGGTCGGCACAAAGTGATAGAATAGGGGTTGCAGGGGGTGCTGTGTGAATAGTGGCTGCCCTGGAATTTGTACCTGCCCATAGCATGAAGTTCCGAAGTCTTGCCACATTTGAAGTCTGTTAGCTTTAAAATTAAAACAGGGCCAAGAGGCTGGCCAGTGGGAGATTGCCCCCAATATATTTGTTTGAGTGCAGGGAGCAAACCCTCAATATCTCAGCTTCTCAATAAATACGACAACAATTTGTAAATGTGACTGCTTGCATTTCTAAATATTTCCCTTACTCTTCCTTTCAACATCTTACTTTTAATCCCCCTCATTTTCAATCCATTATCTTACTTACTTCTCCAGTCTTTAATTTGCCTTTAATCTACCTGGCTTTCTTCAACATCTTTCAGTCTGCTTCTTTCATTGTTTGAAGGGAAATGCAATTAGACACAAAATTACTCAGTTTCCATCTGGAAAATTGCTGATGCTGCACCATTATCATTTTGTTGTTCTGTCTATTTGGACAGTAGACATAATGTTATGTTAATGGCAAGGTAAAATAAAAGCTTTCCATTTAGTGTTGTTCACTGTGAAAGTCTGATTGTTACAATTTCTCATTACACAAGGACAAAATTTGCTTAAACACAGCACGTGAACAACATTTGCGATATTATTTTACAAATTCATGAGTAAATTGTAGTGAGAAAAAATATTCATGAGTTGTAAAATGTCCCAAGTTGTCGGATCATTTTCTTCATTATACTCAGTGAAATTGATATTACATTGTCAGATGCCCAACTTGTTTGTACAAATATGCATGGGAGTGCTCTCTGATGAAGGGTCTAGGCCCAAAACGTCAGCTTTTGTGCTCCTGAGATGCTGCTTGGCCTGCTGTGTTCGTCCAGCTCCACACTTTGTTATCTCGCATGGGAGTGGGACTTGGTTTAATCGGATATGATTAAAGTTTCTCGCTCTTTTTATTTTTTGATAGATTGGACATTTACAGGTTTTAATTTGTTAAGGTACAATTTTGTTTTAACTATTGGTTGAACTACAGGATATAACTTTTTTGTCACTTGACAAATTTTCCTTTCAAACAACTGAGTCAGTTTGAGCTAACAGTGATAAAACAATGAAGATTATGATAAAGACAAGTGGGCATTGATTATTTTGTAAAAAAGATGTCTAGTTTCTATAAGCCTTGTTCACAATAATACTTGTAATGCCATAATCAATCATCATTGACGGGTTTTCCTAAGAATCTGGGTATATAGATTTAAAGCTGCGCTGCTCAATTTGTTGGGAGCAGTAGGGTTGGAACAGAACAATAAGATTAGGTTCTAGTAATGTTTTAATGTAATTCTCTTATACTTTGCCAAACATAATTACTCTACAACACAGACAGAAATTGCTGAAAAAACTCAACAGGCCTGGCTGCATCTTTGGAGGAAAAACAGATTAATATTTATGGTCCAGTGATCCTTCTTCAGAATGCATAATGTTGATGTTATCATATTGTATGTGTGCTGGCAAATCATTTTAGGGGAAAGTTTTATTTATGTTGTGCTTCAGGTGGCACAACATAGGCTACATCTTTTTCTCAATAGCACGCAGCACCAAGGCTACCAGGAAGACTACCCATGCAGCTGGCACTGTTGCATTCATTGATGCCAAAGAATTAATAGCTTTGTGAAAATAAACCTTCATTCTGTGATTTGAGTTTTAATCGCACATAACAAATAGAGAATTTCTGCATGCTATAATACAGGAATCAAGCATGTTACAGTGCATTTAGTCTTCCCATGATATTCATGAAGTTGCATTTCTATGGTAATTGCTTATTACACTTGCACAAAAGGTTAAGTCGAATAAGTAAAGAATCCTTTTTAATGGCATGATAATTGAGAATGACCACCAATTAACCTCCAACTCAACAAATGAATGATTAAAATTGCAAAGCTCATCTTTCAGGCTGTAAATAGTTGTTGGACCTTTTCTCAAAAAAATGTGAAATTTTCATACTTGTTGTCTGTCTCTTTTCTCTTTTTCTGTCTCACTTGCATTCTCTTTATTTGCTACGTTGTTTTACATGTTGAATATTACCAAATATATGCACTTACTCTCCTTCTCAGTGCTTCTTCTGTTTACTTCAGCATCCTTGAAACCCATTATATTAAGAAGTGCCATGTTAATTTCATTAGTTACCACTGTCCAGGACACTGTTCGCAATTTAAAAGCTTAAAGCAATAGGGTGCAAGAAGCTGCCTATTCAATATTTTAGGCTAGTCTACACCAGCATCTGCAGCTCCCATTATCTCAGACTGTCTAAGGACTGCAGATTTCCTTCCCTAACGTACATTAGTGAAGTAGGTGAGGCTTTTAACCACAAACCTGTGATCACCAAATCTGACATGCCTCATTTTATTACAACTTTAACTTTTAAACTCCCCAGATGATGTGGTGGGATTTGAGCTCATATCTGCCTGGATATTGGTTCTTGGATAACCACAAGTGAACCTTATCGTAAGAAGGAAACAAAGTGCTGTGAATACTCAGCAAGTCCTGTCGTGATCGAAGGTCCACCTGGAAAGTGGGTACAACTTGCCATTGAATCAAAGCCAATTTGTCAAGAATCTCCGAGTCAACGTGGACTAAGAACTGCTAATCACAGAATTGTTACAGTCCGGAAGGAGGCCACTCAGCCAATCATGTCTGCACTCGCTCCCTGAGCATTTTAAATTTAGTGCCAATCTCCTGTCTTTTTCCTATAATCTTGAAACATTGAGTTTGATCTTACTATTTTTTGGCTCACTTAACGTTGCATTGAGTTTTGGAGAGATATCTGTCGCAAGGCTGAATGACTTCTCTCCTTACAACATACTGAACTCACTTTATTAACAATCTAGGGGGAGGGGTTTAGATTAGTTCACAGGTTGGCGCAACATCGAGGGCCGAAGGGCCTGTACTGCGCTGTATTGTTCTATGTTCATTCTCCTTCAGGTTTCAGTCCAGTTTTGCTTACATAACAGTTCACAGAGTAATGCTCACACTAGTACTTTCCGAAACAATATCAATTAAAGAATGCTCAATGTTTGATGTTAACAAAATCTACCATCTAATTATACAAAAATTCAAGATGTGAATGATGAAGCATTATTTTCTTGTAAATCAGTTTAAAATTAAACAAAAAGTTGCTTCAGATAGGATGAACATATTATTGCTCAAGATGCATATATAAAAGAGATTAAATGATAAATTATCCCAACATTTTAAGAACAAATATGTAATATTATTTAAAATTACTAGTTGATACTTGATTAAGCAATGCATAGTTTACAATGAGTGTTCTTACTCAGCTCCTGCATAGATTTATATTTAATGTTGTTTGCGTTACATTTGGAAGATTTGCTCCGAGTCAAATTGTTATAAGGTGCACAGAGCAGTGAGATAATGAGCTATTGTTTTCTCTATTATTAATACTTGCCCTTCAATAATCTCCTTGCAGCTTCATTCCAATGTTAAGTTGAGCTTTCAAGCCACATTATGAGTCATAACTTGCTCCACAACCATTTTCAATGAAATTTTGTTTTTCTTCCTGTAGGGGCAGGGTCAATGCCTGGGATGGGCTCCTCTGCCATTGTGAGCAGTCTTGCCGAGAGGCTGGGTTGAAAGGTGACAACATTAATCACAATTGAGATCAGGAGAACTGAATGTTTGGTGAATGTGTGAAATGACCTTGTGACCTCTGGGTGGTGAATTAGGTGTTCTTACAGCTGTGCTACAGGGCTGTGATCAAAATTTGAATTTAATTTCATATTTTTGCATAAAGGTCCTTCCACATTCTGACTGCTTGTTATGTATACATATAATCCCTACAGAGTGGAAACAGGCCCTTCAGCCCAACAAGTCCATGCCAACCACAGAGCATCCTACTCGGACCCATCCCCTTATAACAGTCATCTACACAACCCTGAACACTACGGGCAATTTAGCATGGGCCAACCCACCTCACCTGCTCATCTTTGGACTGTGGGAGGAAATTGGAGCACCCGAAGGAAATGCACGCAGATACGGGGAGAATGTGCAAACTCCGCACAGACAGTCACCCCAGGGTGGAATCAAACCCAGGTCCCTGGAGCTGTGAGGTAGCAGTGCTAACCACTGAGCCATCGTGCTGCTCAAATGTGATGAAAAGCAAATTTTATATATGCATCCAGAGCAATAATATGTTTATCCTATCTGAAGCAACTTTTTGTAAATTTTCAACTGATTTGCAAGAAAATAATGCATCATCATTCATATCTTGAATTTTTGTTTAATTAGATGTTAGATTTTTGTGTAGTTCAACAACTTCACCAGTTGCATCAGATTTAAACTATCTATAAGATATTAATTAACAAAAACAAGAAAAAGCTGCAGTTGATCCAGTTGACTACAGCTTGGAATTGTATCTTGTGGTCTTTCACATAAAGAGCACAGCAAAGGAATATAGCGTTACTTGTTTTCTGCATTACATGAAGCCTTTTGACAACAAAATGATATAGATATTGAATTAGTTCAACCTCTTGTAGCATTTCTTTCCATCCAGAATTTTCGTGCTAAACTAATGCTTCCTGTCATAAGGTTACACTCTGAGTAAGAATTGAGTTTATCCTCTACAGCCAAGCAGCCCGATGGGACCCATCAGCAACTGCGTCTGACTCGATTCGAAAATAGAAAGAAAATAGATGCAAGCTGAGGATTAAACAGAGACGGTAAATATGTCACAATGGCCCTCACTGGCAACTGTGCAACATTCCTTGCCTAGGAAGAGCGTATATCATGAAATCACAGGAGTGCACCCATAGAACATAGCACAGTGTAGCACAGGAATGGGCCCCTCCGCGCACCATGCTGCCACTCTAAACTAACCCCATCTTCCTGCACATGTTCCATATTCCTTCTATCCCCTGCTTGTTCATGTATCATGTAAGCAGGCCAAACTTCAACCCATTGACTCCGTCTACACTTCTCGCTGTCTTGGACAGGCAGCCAACATCATCAAAGACCACTCCCACATAAGTTAGAATTTCTTCCAACCTCTTCCATCAGTTAGAAGATAAAACCTTAAACACACTTACCAACAGGTACAAGAACAGCTTCTTTCCTGCTGTTATTAGACTTCTGAATGGACATCTAAATTTCAAATTTAATTTTGCACTTGGCGCACCTTCTCTGCTGCCATAACATTTTACTCCTCACTCTGTTCTGCTACCCCTAAATATGGTACAATCTGCCTGCTCTGCACATAAATCAGTCCTTTTCACTGTACCTAGATACATATGACAATAATAAATAAATCAAAACACAATGAAAATCTGTCTAAATGCCTCTTAAACTTTGCTAACATACCTGCTTTTGACACCTCACCCGACAGTGCGTTCCATGAACCCCACACTCTCTGTGTAAAAAGAATTAGCTTGTACATCTCATTTAAACTTTCTACTTCTCACCTTGAGCCAATGACCCCTAATGTTTTACATTTCTAGCCTGGGAAAAAGGCTCTGGCTGCCCACCCTATTCATGCGGCGCATAATTTTATGGATATCTATCAGGTCACCCCTCAGCCTCTGACCTCTAGTGAAAATGACCCAAGTTTTTCCAACTTTTCTTTATAGGTAATACACTCTGAACCAGGCAACATCCTGGTAAAGCTCTTATTTGCATCCTCCCCAAAGCCTCCACATCCTTCCTATATTGTGGTGACCTGAGTGCACACAATCTTATGTGACATCTCAACCTCTGCATGATTACTGTTACTTCTGCTTCTGATAGTTTGATGCAAATCCTCTGGGCACTCACTTGGGGAACAGAACTCAGGATGTACTTTTGCAAAGAAGACAGAAATTCTTCTCCATGGGCATTTCCTCCTCATAGTTGATACTAGGTTTCTGCCAAAATTCCATTGGTTTGAGATAGAAAACTAGATTGGAAAGACTGGGACTGTTTTCACTGGAGCTTAGGAGGCTGAGGGGGTAACCTTATGGACGCTTATGAAGTAATCAGGGGCCATAGATAAGGTGAATGACCAGGTTCTTTTCCTTAGGGTGGGGGAGTTCAAAACTAAGGGGCACATTTTTAAGGTGAGAAGAGAAAGATTTAAAAAGGCCATGAAATCAACTTTTTTTGCACAGAGAGGGGGTCATGCATGGAAACAACAGCCAGAGAAAGTGATGGATGAAGGTCCAGTTACAATGTTTGAGAGATATTTGGGTCAGTATATGAATAGGACAGGTTTGGAGGGACATGACTCAAGTGCAGACAAGTGGGCCTAGTTTCGATTGGGAACATGGTCAATGTAGGCTGGTTGGACCTTAGGGCCTGCATGAGTTTATGACCAGTTAAAGAAGAATGACAGAAACAGATGAAAATTGCAACATCGTAAAATAGAAAAGGAAATGTCGGTGGAGATTTGTGATAAGAACTGCAGAAGCCTGCATGAGACCCCATTTACCAAGTTTTCAAGATATATTTAGCATGTTTGCCCATATAAGAAACGTGCTACTTACATGAATCAGAAAAAATGTTAAAAAGTCCTGCTTTATGAACTTCCTAACTTATCATCAAAAATTTTCTGTGTTCACATTGGTCACAATTAGTAAGCTCATAGCTATCTGGATGCCTGGATTATTGGCGACATCTGTAACAAGTTTGTCTGGAATGTGGTAATTGGGTGTTATTGTAACATGTGAAGTATGAACTTTCTCTCCAAGTCATAAATGATTCGGTGATAAATGAAAATAAATTGAAAATCAACTACTTTATGCTACTCATGTATGCTGTGTTAGTACAGCCATGCAGAGTAAAACACTCAGGTGTTAAATTTTATTTTTTAGTTAATTACCATTCAATGCTGCCCAGGATTCAATGTGAACATTAGGGAGGTCTTTCACAGATTATGTCTGAGAAACAGATCTATAAACTCAATGCATTTGCACCTTAAAACCTGAAGAGAATTGTTTAACCTCAACAACAAAAACCTCCAATTCCTACCTACTAACCTCATCCCACCCCCCTGACCTGTCCGTCCTCCCTGGACTAACCTATCCCCTCCCTCCCTCCCCACCTATACTTTCTTCTCCACCTATCTTCTCCTCTATCCATCTTCGGTCCGCCTCCCCCTCTCTCCCTATTTATTTCAGAACCCTCACCCCGTTCCCCCTTTTCTGATGAAGGGTCTAGGCCCGAAACATCAGCTTTTGTGCTCCTGAGATGCTGCTTGGCCTGCTGTGTTCATCCAGCTCCACACTTTGTTATTTCGGATTCTCTAGCATCTGCAGTTCCCATTATCTCTGAACAAAAAAAAATCAAAAGGATAACATTTTATCACACAAAACTTTGGAAGAATGTAACTGCGAATGATATTGTTGCAAAGCCTGAGGAGGCTGTTCATTGCAATTGAAGATCTAGAAACAGTCCAGTGCGGTGGGTTTTATTTTTATTGTCAATTTTTGACCCCACCAAACTCGATACGGTGTGTTTCACCCAATCAATTTGGAACATGGATGCACTGTTGAGTTAGCTTGTAAATTGATGTAGATTACCTATATTCGAGCAATCGCTAAGACAGCACAAACCACAGTAGAATGGGAGGAACAAAAATAACTTATTCTATACGTTTAGTGAATCTGACCCAGTTCTTCAGTTGTGATTAAATTTATCATCAAGAATTTGCAAGATATTTCATTTTGGTGGTGTCAGCAAAGAAAAGATTCTGTTTTAATAGCCACTGGGAAAAGTGGAGACTGAATAAAATGAAATGCAATGAGAAGACGATGTCATATTCAATAATATTTGAGATAAAAGAAGGAGGAGTTATGCAGAAACATATAAAATTAAGAAGGGAATAGATAAAGCAGAAACAGTGAGGTTGTTTCCACGAACAGCAAGAACTGCAGATGCTGGAGAGTCCGAGATAACAAGGTGTAGAGCTGGATGAACACAGCAGGCCAAGCAGCATCAGAGGAGCAGGAAAGCTGACAATTCAGGCCTAGAATCTTCTTCAGAAATGGGGGAGGGGAAGGGGGCATCTGAAATGAATAGTGAGAGAGGCGGAGGTGGATAGAAGATGGATAGAGGAGAAGATAGTTGAAGAGAAAACAGACAGGTCAAAGAGGCAGGGATGGAGCCAGGAGATGTGAGTGTGGGTGGGGAGGTAGGGAGGAGATAGGTCAGTCTGGGGAGGAAGGACAGGTCAAGGGGGCGGGATGAGTATTGTAGGTAGGAGATGGGGGTGGTATGGGGTGGGAGGAGGGGATAGGTTGGAGGACGGACTAGTTAGGGAGGTGGGGTCGGGCTGGGCTGGTTTTGGGATGCGGTCGAGGAATGGGAGATTTTGAAACTTGTGAAGTCCATATTGATACCATTGGGCTGCAGGGTTCCCAAGCAGAATATGAGTTGCTGTTCCTGCAACCTTCGGGTGGCATCATTGTGGCACTGCAGGAGGCCCATGATGAACATGTCATCTGAGGAATGGGAGGGGGAGTTGAAATGGTTTGACAATAGACAATAGACAATAGGTGCAGGAGTAGGCCATTTGGCCCTTCGAGCCAGCACTACCATTCATTATGATCATGGCTGATCATCCACAATCAGTAACCTATTCCTGCCTTATACCCATAACCCTTGATTCCACTATCTTTAAGAGCTGTGTCTATCTCTTTCTTGAAACTATCCAGAGAATTGGCCTCCACTGCCTTCTGGGGCAGAGCATTCCATTTATCCACCACTCTCTGGGTGAAGAATTTTCTCCTCAACTCCGTTCTAAATGGCCTACCCCTTATTTTTAAACTGTAACCTCCAGTTCTGGACTCCCCCATCAACGGAAACTTATTTCCTGCCTCCAGATTGTCCAATCCCTTAATAACATTAAACATCTCAATCAGATCCCCTCTCATCCTCCTGAACTCAAGTGTATATAAGCCCAGTCACTCCAATCTTTCAACATATGATAGTCCCCCATTCCGGGAATTGACCTCGTGAACCTACGCTGCATTCCCTCAATAGCCAGGCTTGCGACTGGGAGGCACAGTTGTTTAGTGCAAACCGAGTACAGGTGTTCTGCAAAGTGGCCCCCAAGCCTCTGCTTGGTTTCCCCGATGTAGAGGAGGCCACAACTGGAACAGCGGATGCAGTATAACACATTAGCAGATGTGCAGGTGAACATCTACTTGATGTGGAAAGTCCTCTTGGGGTGTGGGGGTGAGGGAGGAGGAGTAGGGGCACGCATAGCACTTCATGCGGTTGCAGGGAAAAGTGCCAGGTGAGGCAGGGCTGGAGGGGAGTGAGGAGCAGACAAGGGAGTCCTGGAGAGAGTGGTCGCTCCGGAAAGCAGAGAATGGTGGGGAGAGAAAAATGTCTTTGGTGATGGGGTTGGATTGCAGATGGCGGAAGTGTTGGAGGATGATGCGTTGGATCCGGAGGTTGGTGGAGTGGCACATGAGGACAAGAGGGATTCTTTTTTGGTTGTTATTGCAGGGAGTGGGTGCGAAGGATGAGTTCCACGAAATGCAGGAGACATGGCCGATGGCGTTCTCGACCACTGTGGGGGAGAAGTTGCGGTCCTTGAAAAACGAGGGCATCTGAGATGTACAGGAGTGGAATGCCTCATCCTGGGAACAGATGTGGTGGAGGCAAAGGAATTAGGAATAGGGGATGGCATTTTTGTAGGAAGATGTGTTGGAGGAGGTGTATTTTGGGTTGCTGTGGGAGTCAGTGGGCTTGAAATGGATCATGGTTTCTATGTGGTTTCCAGAGTTAGAGACAGATTGGTCCAGGAACGAGAGAGAGGTATAGGAGATGGTCCAGGTGAAATTAAGGTTGGGTTGGAAGGTGTTGGTGAAGTGGATGGACTGTTCAAGCTCCTTGTGGGTGCACGAGGCAGTGCTGATACAGTTGTCAATGTAACGGAGGATTAGGTGGTGTTTTGGGCCAGTGTAGGTACAGATGAGGGACTGTTCCATGTAACCTACAAAGAGGCAGGCACAGCTTGGGCCCATGCACGTACCCATGGCCACCCCCTTTGTCTGTAGGAAGTGAGAAGAATTGGAAAAGAAGTGGTTGAAGATGAGGATGTGTTTGGATAAGCGGATGAGGTGTTGGTGGAGGGGGACTGGTCGGGCCTGTGGGACAGGAAGAAGGGGAGGGTCTTTAGGCCATCTGAATGGGGAATGCAGGTGGATAGGGACTGGAAATCCATGGTAAAGATGAGGTGTTGTGAACCGGGGAATTGGAAGTTCTGGAGGAGGTGGAGGCCATGGGTGGTGTCACGGACGTAAGTAGGGATTTCCTGGACCAAGGGGGAGAAAATGGATTCCAGATAGGTGGAGACGAGTTTGGTGGGTCAGGACCAGGTGGAGATAATGTGTCGACCGGGGCAGGTGGGCTTGTGGATTTTGGGAAGGAGGTAGAAGTGGGCTGTGCGGAGTTGGGGAATGAAGCAGTGTGAGGCTGTGGGTGGAAGGCCACCTGAGGTGTTGAGGTTGTGGGTGGTTTGGGAGATGATGGCTTGGTTTTTGGGGGTGGGATCATGATCAAGGGGCAGTAGGAGGAGGTGATGTAGAGGTCAGTGCGCCAACTTTCCGACACCTCCTCCTACCGCACCCTTGATCTTGACCCCACCCCCGACCACCAAACCATCATGTCCCAAACCATCCACAACATCATCACCTCAGGTGACTTTCCACCCATGCCCTCCACCTCCTCCAGAGCTTCCAACTCCCTGAACCCCAACACCTCATTTTTTCCCTGGACATCCAGTCCTTATACAATTGCATTCCCTAGACAAATGGCCTAAAGGCCCTCTGCTTCTTCCTGTCCTGCAGGCCTGACCAGTCCCCCTCCACCAACAGCTCATCCACCCAGCTGAACTCGTCCTCACCCTCAACAACTTCTCTTTCAATTCCTCCCACTTCCTACAGTGAAAGGAGGTGGTCATGGGTACCTGCATGGGCCCAAGCTATGCCTGCCTCTTTGTAGGTTATGTGGAACAAGCCCTCTTCCATATCTACACTGGCCCTAAACTCCACATCTTCCTCCAGTACATTGATGACTGTATCAGCGCTGCCTCGTGCTCCCACAAGGAGCTTGAACAGTTCATCCACTTCACCAACACCTTCCACCCCAACCTTAAGTTCACCTGGGCCATCTCCAACACAATCCTCATCTTCCTGCACCTCATTGTCTCCATCCCGAGCAACCATCTGGAAACTGATATCCATTTCAAGCCCACTGAATCCCACAGCTACCTAGAATACAGCTCCTACCACCCACCCTCCTGCAAAAATTCCATCCCCCATTCCCAATTCCTCCGCCTCTGCCGCATCTGCTCCCAGGATGAGGCATTGCACTCCTGTACATCTCAGATGTCCTCATTTTTCAAGGACTGCAACATCACCCCCTCCGTGGTCGAGAATGGCTTCGATATTGTCTCCCTCATTTCCCACAACTCATCCCTCACACCCTGTCCCTGCAATAACGACCAAACAGAGCCCCCCTCATCCTCACGTACCACCCCACCAACCTCCAGAACAAACGCATCATCCTCTGATACTTCCGCCATCTGCAATCCGACCCCACCACCAAAGACAATTTTCCCTCCCCACCCTTATCTGCATTCTGGACAGACCATCTCTCTCCAGGACTCCCTTGTCTGCTCCATAGTCCCCTCTAGCCCCACCACACACGACACTTTTCCCTGCAACCGCAGGAAGTGCTACACATGCCCTTGCACCTCCACCCTCACCCCAGTCACGAACCATTTCGACTCCCCCTCCCATTCCTCGGACAACATGTCCTTCTTGAGCCTCCTGCAGTGCCACAATGATGGTACATGAAGGTTGTAGGAACAGCAACTCATATTCCACTTAGGATCACTGCAGCCCAATGGTATCAATGTGGACTTGACAAGCGTCAAAGTCTCCCCTCCCCCATCGCATCACAAATCCAGCCCAGCTTGCCCCCGCCTCCCTAACCTGTCTTTCTCCAACTTATCCCATCTCCCATCCCAAACCCCACCGCTATCTCCTACCTACTAACCTCATCCTGCCCCCTTGACCTGATCGTCCTCCCTGGACTGACCTGTGTCCTCCCTACCACCCCACCTACATGGGGCGGCACAGTGGTTCAGTGGTTAGCAATGCAGCATCACAGCACCAGAGACCCGGGTTCGCTTCCAGCCTCGGTGACTGTGTGGAGTTTGCACATTCTCCCCGTGTCTGCGTGGGCTTCCTCCGGGTGCTCCGGTTTCCTCCCACAGTCCAAAGATGTGCGGGTTAGGTGGATTGGCCATGCTAAATTGCCCGTAGTGTTCAAGGGTGTATGGTTTATAGGGGGATGGGTCTGGGTGGGATGCTTCAAGGGGCGGTGTGGACTTGTTGGGCCAAAGGGCCTGTTTCCACACTGTAGGGAATCTAATTACACTCACCACTACTGGCTCCATCCTCACCTGTTTGATCTGTCTGTCTCCTCTGTCCATCTTCTATCTGCCTCCCTCTCTCTCTCTATTTATTTTAGAACCCACTTCATCTCCCCCATTTCTGAAGAAGGGTCTAGGCCCGAAACGTCAGCTTTCCTGCTCCTCTGATGCCGCTTGGCCTGTTGTGTTCATCCGGCTCTACACCTTGCTGTCTCAGATTGTTTCCACTGCTGAGTCAAACTAGAACATTGCCTCAAGATAAAGTGGAGCAGATTTAGGACTGTGTTGAGGAGGAACTTCTTCCCAAAGGGTTGTGAATGTGTGGCATTCCCTGCCCAGCGAAGCAGTTGGGGCTGTCTCATTGAATGACTTTCATGCAAAGACAGATTTTTGAACACCAAATGAATTAAACGTTATGGTCAGCGAACAGATAAGTGGAACTGAGTTTCATCAAGAGATCAGCCACAATTTATTGATTGGTGGAACAGACTTGAGGACTCAGATACCACTGCTCCAATTTCTTTTGTTTTTGTCAAAGGAAGACAGAGAAAAGTGGCAAGTTGCACAGACAGAAGAATGGTTCAGAGCAAATAGAAAATAAATAAAAGTCGCCAGCAGCTCGTAAAGGATAAAACGCTTAATAATTCATTCTAACAGAATAGAAAATAGCTACAGGGACATGTGGTGCTTTGGAAGAAATGTGACTGCAGGATAACTGGATGCACGCAGAAAAATATCTGATTAAATGAGATTGTTCATGTAGTTTGAGTAAAACATTAATGATTGGATTTTCAAACAGTGTTGAAAATTCTACTGATCTTTAGAAAAGTAGTGACAGAACTTGGATCCAGTAGCCCGGATCCTGTTTTTGACATTAGCAGCTTGGAGAGGGGAATGACTTTTGAAGCAGTACCAAACTTAGATGGATCATTAGAAATCAATGCTGAGTTCCCCATTTCCCCTGAAGCCGCATTTACGCTACAGCAAGGACTTTATCCAACAGTTCAGGAGTCATAAATTTATGGAGAAAACATAAATGTTGTTTTCTTTGAACTTCCAAATGGCGTGTTGAAAAATTTATTTGCATCAAAGGTACTATGTAATGTCAACTTTCAATGGTTTCAATCATTGCCTCTTTCCATGGCTTATGTTTTCTACCCAATCTATGCTCAAAATTACCTGCCTAAGAAGTAATCGTTGTTTTGTGTGTGAGCAAGTGAACCTGTCCTACCCAAGAGCTTCTGTAAATTGTTCAATAGATTGTAAGATAGATTTTAAGTGTACCAGAAAGCACAAAAATGCAGATTCCCATTGGGGAGTGGGTTCAATTGGCAGGCGGTATAGTTTTTAATGAAAGACTTGGATTTTCTTGAAATCTAAATGAATAATCAATGTTCTGCAAGCTTATCCAAGGTACATTTATTTAAAAATTAATACCTTGAAACTGTTATGATCCCTGCAGAGACTGACATTTCTTAAAAGTAAATTTGAATTCCCAGTGACTGACATAAATGCATATTGCTCTGTAAGATTTCAAGTCTTAAGACTTTTACTGTAATATTGGTACTATTTTCCTGGAACCAGCCCAGCTTGATTCTTAGTTCCTGCGAACTTTCTTCCTTTCTGTTCTTTTCTCAGTTGCATAACTCACACTTTCTGAATTGACTTGCCTGGTGAGGAATAAACTGGAGAGTCTTCCCTCTAGCTAAAACTGAGAAAATCTCGTAGCCTTGTTTAAACCCTCACAAGGTCAATTGCTTCGACTGTGGACTCCCAGCTGAATTATTGCATTGTGAATCATACAGGCTTGATATCTCTATCTATTAGCTAAAAATTACTGCAGAAGATGGAATCTCTACTGGAAACAACTAATGCTGGAGACCACAACAGGTCAGGCACCATCCATGGAGAGATAGCAAGCTGAAATTTTGAGTCTAGATGACTTTTCATCAGAGCTAACGTGAAGTGTGGAGGAGCCTGCATATATGCAATAGCGGGGAGGGATGTATTGGAGTGCTGAGGGAGGAAGGATGTTGAAAGTTCAGATTAAGTGATTGGCATGTGAGCATGTGTCTAACCGCCAGACTTGAAAGAACAGACAGCCCCACTGGAGGTGGTGAGACAAGACATGGTGACAGAGGATGCATTAAGCAAAGATAAAAGAAAGGGATGGAATGGGTTGACAGTCTGAAGGTGTTGAACTCAATATAAGCCCAGAAGGTTGTAAACTGCCTAACTTAAGGATGAGATGTCGCTCGCCCAATTTGCACTGTCATTCGCTGCAACATTGCAGCAAGCCGTGGACAGACAAGTGGACATGTGAGCAGGACGTTGCATTAAAATGACCAGCTATGGGAAGTTTGGGGTCATCCTTGAGCTATCCTTTTGGATCCTTGTAGGCTAACCTTGTGAAGTTGAGTGAAATTTAAAAGAAAACACCTTGGAAGCAAATCCTGAAATAGCTTCCTACAGACGACCTCCCTCACAAAGCCTATCTCCATGGAAATATTAATCATAAAAGTCTTATCATCATGTAGAACTGACAAGCTATCTTCTAAATTCCCAACTACATTCTGATTTGAAACCAAATAGATAGTTTAGCAGAAACATTTTTTTTCTTTATTCATTAACTGGATGAGGGCATCGCTGACCAGGTACCATTTATTGCCCATCCCTAATCACCCAGAGGACAGTTCAGAGTCAATCATATTATTGTGGGTCTGGGATCATAAGTAGGCCAGCCCAGGTAAGGATGGCAGATTTCCTTCATCAAAGATGTTAGTGAACCAGATGGGATTTTCTGATATTTGACAGGGAGTTCATGGTCATCATTAGATTCTTCATTCCAGATATTTCTTGAATTTAAATTCCATCATCTGCTGTGCTGGGATTCGACATTGAGTCCCCAGAACTTTATCTTTTTATCCGGACTAACAGCCCAACGATAACATAATATCACGAGGCCGGCGCCTTCCTCTTTATAAAACCAGGTATTCACCTTTCTGGTGCTTTGGGGACTTACAGTTGATCAATCAAGAGCACATAGGCTTTGATCATTGTTGTAGCTTTATATCAGTGAAGCAAGTTGCTCCCCATAGCATCCCTGCTCCCTTTCAATTTGTAACACTCCAACCACCTCCACTTGCTATCAACAGACTTCAGGATAGCTCTACCGACCCTTCCCTTCCTCCATTTTATCTTGAATTAAACAATCCTGAAACTGAAAATTCAGCCCCACTATTCTTGGATTCATCACAAAAGTCAAATTAAACAAAATGCCCCAAATTACATGTCTTTTAGATCCAGGTTAACAGCAAGCTTAATGAAGTTCCTGTAATTAACAAGAAATACGATTTGTTACAAATAAATAGATTTGAACTACACGCAAATAATTGTGAACAGCTGGTACAAGACTTTATTTACAAGCTAAAACTCTAACCCTTTTATCAAACATTCCTTACCCATATATGCAGATAGATACAAAGAAAAGAAATTGGGCCCATGGATGGAAGAGAAGACAGGAAAGGCAGTTTAATGGCCCTTGTCCACAGGGTCCATTGAGATGATCCTTTTGGCTCACCAGGAGCTACTGCCCCCTAACCTCTCTTCTCCACCAACTCTAACTTCCTTGCAGGAGACACAGCGTGATTGGCTCCGTAGGTTTATGACTTATTGTTTAAAACTAACAGCTCACAAATGTTGAGGAAAATTAATTTGGCTTCCTTCAGACTTGAGGCATGTTTTTATTGTAGTAAAAAGACAACACCTCCTTTCTGAATGTCTGAAGACCTCTGGTTATCTTGCTCACAGCTACAAGCTGTTAGAAACATGTAGGGGCATAAAAAAGGGACAAGGCCATTCAGCTCCTCAATCCTGCTTCAATATTCAGTGAGATTGTGGCTGATCTGCAGCTTAACTCCAAATATCTGTCTTTGGCCTTTTGTTCTTAATATCTTTGCCTAACAAAAGACAAAATTTATCACAGATTTAATCTACAGATTAAGATCACATTTTTTTTGGCGGGCAGGAAGCCATTGTTATTGAAAACTGGTCATCACTCCAGAAATCTATCAGCTACGTGTTCCTGGCTGAATTTTATTTTGTACACTTTTCCTGGTGCCAGTTCATCCGCAAATAAAAACTGCCTGCTGGTTGGACAAACTATAGCATAAACAACTCTTAAAATTCCTTCAATAATAATTAACTTTTAAAACAGTCCTTTCCTCATTTTAGTCCATAATCAAAAGTACAGAAATATAAAAAGATGTGATCTTTATAAAATATAACAATCGTATAAATGTTCACATTTGCAACAGTTTGCTGTCTATTTAAGGAGGCTTCTGTAGAAATGTTTAACTTATGGTCACATTAGCCATAGTGGATATCCATTACAGCAACTCAAAATTTGTTGAGCCCTTACTGCATTGATTTTCCAATATCTCGGCGATACCAGGTAGAGGTCAGATGTTTTCAGACAGACGAGAGGAAATAATTAGACAATGAGTTACAGCCATATGCTGTCAATTTTGCATGAGCAACAAGAGATGAGTGACAATGGTTGCAATATAGAATCATGATATTCTTCCATTACATCCTCTTGGACACAGGAGCAGCAACAAAGAGGGCAAAACATGGAAATAAATCAATAAAAATAGAATGAAATATGCCATTCAAAAAGCTTAACTTGGCAGTATTGATCATTTGAGAGCTTGATCTTTAGGATAGAGATGGCTCTTGAGGCTGTTATCATTGAAAATGCTGTGACATGTTCAGAAAGATATTCAAACAATTTGTAGCGGCCACGTTTGCTATCAGTGTCAAGTGCTACTCCATAATCTTTGGACACCAAGCAGCTTCTGGGTAGGTCATCGAGTGCAGTTATAGTCAGTTTACTGCCCACACATGTTTATAGCAGATTGCTCTTGCATTGATAAGCTGGCCAGCTGACTTCACTGTTGACACTAATCAACGACAGCAACAGAAAGGGATACATGCTCCTACAAGATAGCCAGCATTCTCAGTCTACAAAGATCCAGAACATGTAATGGAGATTATTGACCATGCTGCTGACACTGCAAAATGTCAGCGAGGATTCTCTTTGTAAAATGTATCGAAAAACATAATATTCATATGCCCATTACCAGACTTCTGACACTGTAGGTGCAGAGGAGAATATAATTTACTTTCCATTTTGTAAAGTTGATGCACGTGGCCACAATTTTGCTAAGTGGGTGGTGTTTACTGACCACAGTGAATAGTACACCAAGTCACACCTTACTCTTCAAAACTGGCCAAATAATTAAAATTAACTCATGTATCTATTTTTTCAGCTTGTTTTAGAGGCTTGTTCGCTGTCATGAGAATGATAAGCAGCACACCCCTTTAGATAGTAAATCATTTTAAAAATAGGAAAAGAAAATTATTTGGAGAGGACCATTTAAATGGTTAGTACACTCGGAAGATCATTGACTCTATAATTACAGATAGAGAGTGATGGCCACTCATACAGATTTAATGCTGATTTTAAATTAGCATTTGTAAAAGTTGCACTTTTTGGGTGCAAGTATTGCTGGCAAAGCAGGCGCTATCACAAGTCCTTATTTCCCCTGAGAAGATTGAGACTTTTCTTGAACTGCTGCAGTCCATGTTGTGGAGGTGTCCTGGAAACTTTGCTGGACAGGCAGTTCTAAGATTTTGACCCACTATTGATGAAAAAAAAACAGTTTTGTTCAAGTCCGAATCATGCGCGGTGTGAATGACAGTTGGAGATGATACTTCTCATTCATCTACCGTCTTTATCTTTCCCGGTGATGAAAATTGTAGGTGCGGAAGATATCATCTGGAAGCTGAAGTGATAAATACTAAACTGCGATGCAAGCACCAACATTAGTTTGAGTACAAAAATCATCTTCCAAACTTCGACTTTTCATAAACTTAAATTTAGCACAAATGTGGCTGTTCATATCCGACATCATACAAAGTTGCAATCACATATCCCTGTGTTTTCAGGCTTACGTTGAATTGTTCAATTTTAATATTGTCCTTTTCAAATCTGTCTATGACCTCAATCTTTCTGATCACTGCCATCTCCTCCAAACGTACAATATTCCAGAGCATAATATTTCATAATAATGCTTCTTGTAGGTCTACCACATTTCTGTCTCTCTATTAGAGACCACATCTTCAGCCTTCAAGGCTTGAAGCTCTTGATTTTCATTCTTCAATTTCTACTTCTCACTTCTTTAAAATGTTCCTTAAATGCTACTAAATTAGTCATCTGTCCGAATGTGTTCTTCGTCTCAAAGTCAATTTTAATTTGATTTCACTCTGGCTAGGCACTTTGGGATGTCATACTGCACCCAATTATTACGCAAATGCACACGGGTTTAATCAGGAGGTGGTTATTGTAAAACCACTTCAAGCACTTTTCCATTACTCCAGTTCCTTTGCAGAAAACCTTTGTGATATTCTGCTGCAAGTTCTCTATTTAATAGAAAAAATATCTTTGGTATTGTTTCCGGATGCCGGTGTAAACCTCAGAAAGTTAAAGGTGAGCTAAGATTTAAAAATCATGACCGAGAGAGCAGTCCAATTCTATGTCAATATAAATATATTGTCTCCACTTTTTGTAACTAACAGTAAACAAAGATGAGTGCTTTGCAGTGAAATCTACACGATTTGCATATATAAGTTAACTATCTTAATGTGCTCTGAGATAATGGGAACTGCAGATGCTGGAGAATCCAAGACAACAAAGTGTGGAGCTGGATGAACACAGCAGGCCAAGCAGCATCTCAGGAGCACAAAAGCTGACGTTTCGGGCCTCGACCCTTCATCAGAAAAGGGGGATGGGGAGAGGATTCTGGAATAAATAGGGAGAGAGGGGGAGGCGGACCGAAGATGGAGAGTAAAGAAGATAGGTGGAGAGGAGAGTACAAGTGGGGAGATAGGGAGGGGATAGGTTAGTCCAGGGAGGATGGACAGGTCAAGGAGGCAGGATGAGGTTAGTAGGTAGGAAATGGAGTTGTGGCTTGAGGTGGGAGGAGGGGATAGGTGAGAGGAAGAACAAGTTAGTGGGGCGGGGACGAGCTAGGCTGGCTTTGGGATGCAGTGGGGCGAGGGGACGAGCTGGGCTGGCCCAGCTCGTCCCCGCCTCTCTAACCTGTTCTTCCTCTCACCTATCCCCTCCTCCCACCTCAAGCCGCACCTCCATTTCCCACCTACTAACCTCATCCTGCTTCTTTAACCTGTCCATCCTCCCCGCACTGACCTATCCCCTCCCTATCTCCCCACTTGTACTCTCCTCTCCACCTATCTTCTCCTCTATCCATCTTCGGTCCGCCTCCCCCTCTCTCCCGACTTATTTCAGAACCCTCTCCCCATCCCTCTTTTCTGATGAAGGGTCTAGGCCCAAAACGTCAGCTTTTGTGCTCCTAAGATGCTGCTTGGCCTGCTGTGTTCATCCAGCTCCACACTTTGTTATCTTAATGTACTAATCGCTGCAATTTATTAATACAATGGTTGTCACTTTTTCACACTTGAGAACCCATTCCTACAAATAAAAAGTTTAAAATAAACTGCCAAAAATTAAACATCATCTCATATATCATGTTGACATAGAGCCTTCTGAAGAAGGGTCCAGGCATGAAACGTCAAGCTTTCCTGCTCCTATGATGCTGCTTGGCCTGCTGTGTTCATCCAGCTCCGCACCTTGTTATCTCATGTTGACATATCTTGGTTTTCCAGTTTATATCTTCTACTATACATGATCTAGTGCATCAGATGAAATGATTGTAATATGTACACAATGGGACTACACTTGTTCTTGGCTCCTGTGTGAAAATTCCATTGATAGGTATAAAAATTAGCTCCGCTGAAGGTGTGGAAATAACATGTAGACATGCTGAGAAAGTTCACCAGTTAGTGACACCTTAATTTGATTAGATTTATTGTTGTCACCGTGAAAAATTTTGTTTTGTGTGCTATACCGGTCGATCATACCCTACAACGCCCATTAGGGTAGTAGAACAGAGCAAAGAATACAACGTTACAACTGCAGAAAAGGTTCACAAGGAGCAAGATCAGCATTTAAATTTAAAATTTGAGATCCATTTAAAAGGGCCTCATTCTCTCTCTACTGGGATTTAAATTGCCATCAATCTTCACCCGATCATTTGAGTCCTATCACATTGCTGTCTCAGGGCCCCTGTGTTTATTAGAGCACCCTACCAAGGCAGCTATCACACTAGGCATCACCTTAGAACACCCTCAGCCCTCCTTAGATTGCTCCTTATCTTTCTTGCCATGGTCTGCTAGCACTGCTCCGACAACAGCATCACATGTATGTTTAAGTCCAGCTCTATCTATGCCTGTGACTTTTTGAGACTTCATATGTCTAACGGCATTAAAGGATGGTGAGGCAGCTAATTATGTGAAGGCTATTACTTAGCCTTAGCAATAGTTATTACTATTGACTTAGCAGGGGAAATTCAAAACATGCTCCCACCTCCAAATGAGTTCATATATTCGGAATTGAAAGTTTTGCCAATAAAACTAAAGCAACAAACTGTAAAAAAGTTAATCACGGCTTTTGCCTAATTTTTTTAGTCACCTGATAAAAAAAATTATACTTAAAGGAATGGCAGATCCTGCGAGGCAATACTCAAATTGAAAATGATGATATGGTGTGTTTTGAATGCCATGATTTTTATGCCATGCAAGGATTAACATCAGGATGACTAATGTATTAAAACTGAGTTTTGTCTTTTTTTTTACTGCACGTTTAATGTTTGTCTCATGTTTTTTTTGTCAAGAATTACTTTGCAGATCAATATATGAGCATATAAAATTGTCTCGCCAGGCTGTCCTACATCAAAATGACAGGGAATGATACTATAATACTACCTCTGTTGTGCCTTCTCCTAAAGACAGAAAGTGTATTGATGTGAGTTAAATATCTGAAAGACAGCTTCATTCAATTATGACAACGATATATGAAAGGGTGTGAAATCTAGATAACAAGGTGTAGGGCTGGATGAACACAGCAGGCCAAGCAGCATCAGAGGAGCAGGAAAGCTGACGTTTCGGGCCTAGTCCCTTCTTCAAACAATTTCCGAGGAAGGGTCTAGACCTGATACATCAGCTTCCCTGCTCCTCTGATGCTGCTTGGCCTGCTGTGTTCGTCCAGCTCTACACCTTGTTATCTCAGATTCTCCAGCATCTGCAGTTCCTACTATCTCATGTGAAATCTATCAGTTTGTTCTCCTCTCTGAGCTACTGTGTGAAGTTCTGGGGGCACCAGTGTGATACTACTAGTCCTCTCCTTGAAGTGTCAGTGAGTTCAAAGGACCTTTCCGTCTTGGTCACCTCACTTTCTGAAAAATTCCTCCGTTGTAATTAACAGGTCTAGAAGGTAATTCAAAAACGCTCATGGATCCTGGCCTCTATTTCTGTAAGACTATGAGACAAAGAGTAACTTATACTTCCATATTTCATACTTTGGTTAAAAATGCAAGGGGCAGAATCTTGGAAGGGTCTGAACAATTTGGGCTATGATGGGATTTGTGGTTGAATTGTGTGAGATGTCTGGTGAGGCTTATTTCAACATTGGGTACAACTTGCTTTGTGGTTCTTTCAAACACTGAGGCATGTACCACACTCGGCAGCAGCAAGTTAAGAGGAATCTTTGTTTGTCAAGCTCCTTGTTGATGGTGCAACTTGCCTCATTAATATTCACCTTACTATCTTGCTAAACATTTTAAACACTTTCAATCAAACTGTTCAGGCATGTCATGATACATTTCCAGAGCGGGTGGGATCTGAACCGGGATCTACTAGCTCACAGGTAGGGACACTACCACCATGCTGCAAGAGGCCTACGAAAAGGGTCGATGCTGTGAATTTTCCACCTGGAAGCGAGACAGGGTACCTATTGACTTCAGCTCACCACTAGCTATGCACAGTCTCTTTGTTGCTCTATACGAAACAGCATCTAAGAGTACAACATTGGCCACGAGCTGAACACACTCCTCATCCGACAGACATTGCAAGCTGAGATGTGCCAACATCTTGCAGCCATCCTGGTGCCTCTGCAGTAGGATGCTTAACAAGCACAGACCTGCAATGAAGATGCACAAGCAATCAGCATTCAAATGTTGCTGAAAGGCCACTTTGCCCACAGGGAGGCATCTCACAGCTGCTCACTTGCTTCCTTATTGCTCGATCACTTATCATCTACTTGCAAACTCCTTGAATCCCTGCCTTGTCCTGACTTTCTTTGCCAAACCATGTCATGCCTATCAATATGTTGCCACTTCAGCCAGATCATAAGGTGATCTGGATTTCCTTACTGACATGCAACTTTACATGGACACATGGACGGGCTGCTTGTTGTGCCTGTCAGTGAGGATCTGTCGATGAAGTGAAGGAGGTTGACAGCTTGCTGTGTGGCACATTATGTTTCTCAATCCTGTACCAGCAACATGTGCCAGCTGCCAATGCAGCAAATGCACCGCATGTGTGGGAATTGCTGTCGGTCACGGCAGTCCAGATACTATCAGTCATTCAGTCAGACACTGGGGTCAGACATAGCCAAGGATATATCAGACTACAGACCAGAGAGTGGTCAATACTATGTCCTGTAGAACCATCACAAGAAGGTCATAGCTATCATGCATCTCCTATCATGGAATTGCAAATCAAAACCACACTATTCAGGCCATGTAAAATTCCGCCCAAAGTGTTTGGCTCTGGTATCTAACAGGCATAGGTGCATCTGTGCCATCTCCCTCAGGTCCTTGTGTCTGTGACTGATCATGTGTAGTTGTACTAATTGTTATTATGTCAAAAACATTTGCTGTTCAAAAGCAAGGACTCTTTTGTGGCTACTCAGTGTTAACGTATCATGCCACTAATCATGAAGTTGCTCAAGACAAAGGAAGATTGGTGGCAATGATGCACCATAAACATTTCTTACTCATTCCTATGTACTCATAGAGGCATCAAGTGCCACAAGGAACCAGCAATAGAATGTATTAGCAATAGAGGGTGCTAACTCATTAGGCGCAAATCATGTATACTGAATTGACAGATCAACCGTGATCTCATTTAATGTTGGGACAGTCTCAAGTGTTAACTGTCCTACTGCTACACCCTGGTTAATGACCTTATAAAGTAATAATGCCTGATGAAAGTTATTTGCAACTAAATGCTTCCAAAGTAAGGTTGTGGTGTAGGGTGTAAACTTCGAAAGCTTTTGAGTTGCTCTCCCTCACCTGTGACATTTCTCTGGACATTTTTTGAGATTCCTTACCCAACTTGGGCCTGCAAGTACACTGCCTCCTCTTTCCTGGCTTTCTGGAACTAAGCCAGAGGGTAGGCCTATGTGATGAATAATTATGGCCAAGATGAAGAAGCACCATTAACATCTTGGTGTGTTTCTTGATTTCTTGCAGAAGGAATGTCCCCTCCCTCCTGTCTCTTTGCCCGTCCTCCAGTATGGTTCTCCCAAATCTCCCTTCACCAATCTGTTCCATCAATTCACCAGGGAGGCATGGTGGCTTAGTGGTCAGCCCTACTGCCTCACAGCACCAGGGATCAGGGATTCATTCCAGCCTCGGGCAATAGTCTATGTGGAGTTTGCACATTCTCCCTGTGTCTGCATGGGTTTCCTCCAGATGCTCCAGTTTCCTTCCACAGTCCAAGAATGTGCATGTCAGGTGCATTGGCCATGCTAAATTAACCATAGTGTCCAGACTCAGCTCATTATTGTTAATTCAGCAAGAAAGACCTGATATATACAACAGAATACTTAGCTGCTGCTTAAATACTTTTAAGGCTTTTTTCTGTCTGTGCTGAAAATGCAGGGTGGAGGCTAGTTACGCATCTTACCTAAGGACATCTTTGTATCTGTTTTTGAAACATAATTTATTCATGCATAACACGAGAATTCCTTTGATCTTGAGGATCAATCAAACCAATTAAACTAATCATTTAGAAAATATCGGTGAAATAATAGAAAAGGAAATAGGATTAATTAGAGACAAATTAGATTCGTAAAGAGACAGCAGTAAGATTGGACGAATAGAATGAAAGAAGAGCCAGAAAGAAAAGGCCGATACTTTTTAGTTCATCTCTAATTGCACTTGAAAGGTGATGGTGAGCCAGCCCTTGAAATGCAATGGTCATTATACTGTAAGTGAAACCACAGAACATGAAGCAAGCAAGTTCTGAGACTTTGTCCCAGCAGTAGTAAAGGAACAGTGACATAGTTCCAAATCAGAATTGGGTGGAGCTGGTAGAGGGTTCAAAGGCATTAGCAGAAATACCTTGGTGAACTGCTGCAAGTCATCTTGTCGAGGTCATTAAATGGTGCCATGTTGTTTGCTTCGTCCTGGATGGAGTTGAGTTTCTTGAGAGTTGTTGGAGCTGCATTCATTTAGGCAGGCGAAGAGTATTCCATTACCTTGCTGACTTCTGCCTTGTAGATTTGGGGAGTTCAGATGTTCAGATGTGAGTTATTCATCACAGAACTCCCAGCCTCTAACCTGTTATTGTGGTGATACCTTGCCTGGTTGAGCTTCTGGTCAGTGGGAAGCCCTAAGATGTTGGTGTTGGAGCAATTAGTGATGACATCAATTGCTTGGCTTGCAGGGATATTTTTAAAAATTAAACATATGAGTACCATTGCTGATCGGAGGACTGTCACAATGCACAAAGAGACAATTCATCCCACCATGCCTGCACTATCTCTCTGAATGAGCATGATGATTTTGTGCCATTCTGCTGCCTTTGCCCTAAAATTCTGAATGATTTCTATTTCGATAATCATCTACTTCCTTCTTGAATGTCTCAAATGAACCTGCTTTCACTACATTTCCAGGCAAGGATTACCAGGCCCAAACAAGGCATTGTGT
This sequence comes from Stegostoma tigrinum, assembly GCF_030684315.1. Classification (NCBI taxonomy): domain Eukaryota; kingdom Metazoa; phylum Chordata; class Chondrichthyes; order Orectolobiformes; family Stegostomatidae; genus Stegostoma; species Stegostoma tigrinum. The sequence goes on along the minus strand of NC_081359.1, from coordinate 10,311,637 downwards.
GACAAAGGTTTTCCTCACATCACTGTTAACAAATTGCCTTATGTCTGTGCGCCCTCTTTCTTGATCCTTTTCTATTCTGGGGAAAGTTCAATTAGTAACGAATGCACAAATATAATAATTCCTGGAAACAGATAAGCCATTTGATGGTGGTATAATTTTCAGAAGGCTACTGTGGAAGTGTGCACAGTGTACAGCAAGTTGTGGTAATTTGTATCTCACAGGGACGTCTTCTTTGCCACAAATTGCTGTTTGATTTGCATATTAATAACTGTATGCACATCAATTTTCCATCAAGTTCTGAATGAACATGATTGCATAGAGTTACAAATTATTACAACTTGATGATAATTTATCTTGAATGATTTTATTTTAAGATGGGTAAAATGCAACTGTAAGCAGTCAGCACTTCTAACTTCTGAAATAAATCACAAAGTTTTTCATATTACAATGAAAGAATTATAAAAGACTCAGCCCTGACATGAATATCTCTGGTACTTATCAATAGGCAAGTTCTTACTGAATTAATTTTAATTTTGCAATTTATCATTAATTACCTCACAAACCTACTGCATTCTTTCAGAATGTATCTATGTCTGCCAATATCTTAATTATTAAGTGTTTAAATTCTGGTCTAAAGAAAATATAGTGGATGTGAATAATGTTACACTGGATTCTTCTGGTCTTTTGACAGATTTATATGACTAGACTTCAGCTTATTTTACAAATATGAAGATTATATGATTGATCAGTCTTGAATTTAGGTTAAAATAAATGAATGAAAAGGTAATATGCCCTGTTCTGAATTCTGCCTGACATCAGGCTTGGCTGGCTTGAGTGTTATATAGGAGTCCTTGTTGTCCCACTGGAAAGAAGGTTCCAGATACTCATACTCGTAACCAATGACCGAATCATCTGTGCTGATGGTAACCAGACTGTTCGTCTCCATGTCTGTGTTTGAGTGAAATCAGATTTTGCATTATTTGAAAAATCTATTCAAGTCCAAGATAGAACAAAGTTGGCATTTCAAAAGATGGTTAATTAATAATCCAAGATGGATACAAAGCCCATGTGATGTGCAGTACCATGGACATTGGCCAGTGAGGGTAAGTCAGCTATAGAAAGCCATTGTATTATTGGATTATTAGTCTTCTTTACTGAACCCTCTAATTACCTGATTCTGCATGGGAAGAGAAAGAAGACATTTTGGATTGCTGAACAAGTTGTCACCATTTTGTATGATTAGGAACAGATATTTCTTTAACATTAGTCTGTACATGGATTATCGCAATTAACTAAGTACGAAATTAAACTTGCTGGGGTCATAAAGACTGACCATAAGAGTTTCTATAGGTACATGAAGAGAAAGAGATTGGTAAAGACAAATGTAGGTCCCCAACAGACAGAAACAGGGGAATGTATAATAGGGGACAAAAACGTGCTGAGGAACAGAATACACACTTTGGTTCTGTCTTCACAAAAAAATACACAAATCATATGCTAGAAATATAGGAGAATGCAAGATTTAGTGAAAAGGAGGAATCGAGGGAGATCAATATTAGTAGAGAAATGGTGTTGGGAAAATTGATGGGATTGAAAGTGGATAAATATCCAGGGTCTGATAATTTACATCTCAGAGCACTTAAGGAAGTAGCTCTAGGAATAATGAATGCATCGGTGGTTATCTTCCAGGATTCTAAAGAGTCTGGAATAGTCCCTGCAGAGTGGAGAGTAGCTAATGTCCCCATAATATTCAAAAAAGGTAGTAGAGAGAAATCAGGGAATTAGAGACTGGTGAGCTTAACATTATAGTGGGGAAAATTTTCGAATCCATTGCTAACGATTTTGTAGCAGAGCATTTAGAAGGCAGTGGCAAGATTAGAGAGTCAGCATGCATTTATGAAGGGGAAATCATGCTTGCCGAATCTGTTGGATTTGATGAAGATGGAGCTAGTAGAGTTGACAAGGTAGAGCCTGTTGACATAGTATATTTGGGCTTTCAGTAAGTATTTGACAAAGTTACACGTAAGAGATTAAAGTACAAGATTAAAGCGCATAGGTCTGAAGAGTATTGAGATGGATAGAAAACTGGTTGGTAGAGAAGGAGCAAAAAGTGGGAAATAATAGGTCCTTTTCAAATTGGCAGGCAGTAATTATTCGGGTGCCACAGGGATCGGTGCTGGGACCCCAGCTGTTCACAATATATATTAATAATTTGGATGAGGGAATAAAAAGTAACATCACCAAGTTTGCAGATGATACCAAATGGGTGAGAGGGTGAACTATGACAAGGATGCAGAGATCTTTCAGCATGATGTTGCCTGGTCTGGAGCGAAGGTCTTATGAGGAAAGGCTGAGGGGCTTGTATCTGTTTTCACTGGCGAGAAGAAGGCTAAGAGGTGATTTAACAGAGACATACAAGATGATCAGAGGATTAGGTAGGGTGGACAGTGAGAGTCTTTTTCATGGGATGATGACGTCAGCTTGTACGAGGGGGCATAGCTGCAAATTGAGCGGTGATAGATTTAAGACAGATGTCAGAGTCAGGTTCTTTACTCAGAGAGTGGTAAGGGTGTGGAATGCCCTGCCTACCAATGTAGTTAACTCAGCCACATGAGGGGCATTTAAACAGTCCTTGGATAAGCATATGGATGATGATGGGATAGTGTATGGTGATGGGCTTAGATTAGTTCACAGGTTGGCTCAACATTGAGGGCCGAAAGGCCTGTTCTGCACTCTACTGTTCTATGTTCTATGATCTGGACAGTTTGGCTGAGTAGGCAGATCAGTGGCCGATGTAGTATAGTTTATATAATTGTGAGGTTTCTCACTTCAGAAGCAAAAACAAGAAAGCAGATTACTACCTGAATGGCTGTAAATTGGGAAAGGGGAGTGTGCAGCAGGACCTGGGTGTCCTTGTGCACCAGTCGCTGAAGGTAAGCATGCAGATGCAGCAGGTGGTCAAGAAAGCAAATGGTATGTGGCCTTCATTGTGAGGAATTTCGACTACAGCAGCAAGGATGTGTTGTTGCAGTTGTACAGGGCCTTGGTGAGGCCATGCCATTGTGTGCAATTTTAGTCTTCTTTTCTGAGGAAAGGTGCTCATGTTCTCAAGTGAATGCAGCAAAAGTTTACCAGACTGATACCAGGGATGGCAGGTCTGACATATCAGGAAGAATTGACTAGGTTGGGATTGTTTTCGCTCGTGTTCAGATGAATGAGAGGGGCATCTCATAGAGACTCATAAAATTCTAACTGGACACGACAGATGCAGGAAGGATGTTCCCGATGGTAGGTCTATCCAGAACCAGGGGTCACAGTTTGAGGATTCAGGGTCGACAATTTAGGATGGAAGTAAGGAGACATTTCATCACCCAAAGAGTGGTGAGTCTGTGGAATTCATTACCATAGAAAATAGTTGATGTCAAAACATTGAATGAGGCCACTAGATATAGCACTTGGGGTGTATGAGATCCAAAGTCATGGGGAGAAAGCTGGATTAGGCTGTTGAGTTGGATGATCAGCCGTGATCGTGATGAATAGCAGAGCAGGCTTGAATCGCCAAAAGGCTTCCTCCTGCTCCTGTCTTCTATGTTTCTACATGCAAGTATTTAACAGTCTTTGCCCTGTTTTCACTGCACTGCTTCATTCATTCATTCCCATCCAAACTGTTTAAATTCACTCATTATTTTATAATGCAGAAGGAAATTTAAATTCTAGCTGTCTTGCCATATGATAATTAATGTCTAGAACTGACAAGATAAAAAATCATTGGTGTTTAACCTTCATTAAAATCGACAGAGGCACTACACATTAAAACCTCAAATGGTACCAGTGCCAGTGAAAGCCTGTTAGATCTGCAAAAAGCAATTGTTTTTGCTGCTGTTGTTTTTTCCATGCATTTATTTTGATAATGTCAGTTCACAACATGAAGTTTTAAGCGAAAAATTCAACCTTAGTGTGTTATATTAAATGGGAGAAAAATTGCTTGTACAAGTAACATGATTATGGAAATTAAGTGGCTGCAATAAAAGCATTCAAATGAAAAACAAAAATTGTCTTGGGTCTAAACCTGTCATGGAATAATGTGAAAGAAGTAGCCAATGCTTCGAGAAAAGTAAATGTGCTCTTAAAGTCATATGCTCAATTATATCCATAAACAGTAAGAAAGCCTATTTTATGTTGATTGATAGCATAATTAACACCTTGTACATTACATGCAGTAATACATGCATTATCTAAAATTTATTAAACATGAATACCGTTCAGCTACATTTAAACTGTTTATTTTGTTCCCTATGACTGTAAACAAAATTGCTTCTGAAATGTATTCTATATTAATTTCCACTCTGGCCAATAATTTGGATAAGAATACAGGGAGCATGGTTAGTAAATTGTGGATGGCATCACAATTGGTGGGATAGCACTATATAACTCTACAGAGGCCAGTCACCAAGTCATCCTTTATTTACTCATGGAAAATCCTTGACACTGGTCCAGCTTCCTCAGAGCCAGTTCTTAGAGTGAACAGAACTTCTAAAACTCCTCTTTTTATCTGCCAGCCAGGGCTCCTGAATTGGACCAGATTAACTGCTCCAATCAGGGAACTCATATTTTATGAGGTCCACCAGGCTCATCTTGATACATTCATAACAGAATAAGGTTATCTAGTGTTACAAAGGGATCTTGGTCAATTGGACCAATGGGCTGTGGAATGGCAGGTAGAGTTTAATTTGGATAAATGCAAAGTGTTGCATTTTTGTAAATGAACAAGTGCAGGACTGACATTCCCTGGTGAGTAGTGAAATCTAGGAGTTCAGGTACTTGGTTCCTTGGAAGTGGCATCACAGGTAGACATGCAAGTCACCCCAGTATAGGAAGGATATTATTAAGTTGGAGAGCATGCAGACAAAAAATTACCAGGTTGTTACTGGGACTGGAGCATTTGTGTTATGAGGAAAGGCTGGATAGGCTGGGACATTTTTCACTGGAGCATAAGAGGTTGTGGGGTGACCTTATAGAGGTTTATAAAATCATGAGGGGCAGAGATAGGGTGAATAGCCAAGGTGTTTTCCCTAGGATATGGGATTTCAAAACTAAAGGGCATAGGTTTAACGTGACAGGTGAAAGATTTAAAAGGGCCCTGAAGGGCAACTTTTTCACACAGAGCGTAGTTTGTACGTGGAATGAACTGCCAGAAGAAGGGGTGTATACCGGTCTAGTTACAATGTTTAAAAGACAGTTAGACAGATACATGAAAAGGCAAGGTTGAGAGAAATGTGGGCCAAATGCAAATAAATTGAACTAGCTTGGTTTAGGAAACCTGTTTGGCATTGATGTGTTCAACCAAAGGGTCTATTTCTGTACTGTATAACTCTATGACTCAACATGCCTTTACAAACAGGTGCACAGACAGAAACATTTCTCCCGAGGAGATCCACACAGTTATCTTCAAATTCTAATTATATTTTAATGTTAATATTATGAATTGTGTGGCATTGTTCACTGGATATTTGATAACAATATCATCTGAGCAGATAATTAGACTTTCCACGTATTTAGTGCTTTCCAAAGGGAGGCTGTACAAACACTTGGTTGGCTGAATCCTCACATTCATTTGCCGTTTTTCAATGAAAGGGAGCAGGCAGGGTAGAAGTCAGGATTGGAATCACTCTTATTTTTAAACAGTGCAGTATTGTCAATTGTCAGACTGCACTAGTAAAGTAGCTCGTTTAAGCATAAGTGGTGTTCTTTGAAATCAAGACAGTTCCCAGGTGATATACCTGTCAATTATGGTTTTCAAACCAAATTAACCCTCTGTAAAAGACTTGGTGTTATGCTATTTTAAGATTGGTGTTCTGGGGCACTCTTGATTATTACCCACTCATCGAATAACACAGCATTTACCTCGCAATGCAGGAATGGAACTCATTTCGACCTAAATTCCTCATATCGTGAAGTCAATGGCCAGTTGTGAGGAGGTGTTCAGGCTGACGAAAAGGCAGAAATGTATGACTAATCAGTGCTGGCAGACTTGAAGTAGCTTTAACTCATATAACTTCAGCAGACCAATTTTTAGCTCTCCCAACCTCCATCTAAATCCTAATGATTTTAGTGTGGTGTTGCAATGTGAAGAAGCATGCATTCCATCTTTGTAAAGCAGCAACTTCCAGATTCCTCAGCACTTTGTGTTACTCATATGATAGATTTCTGTAATTGTTAGCTACCTGGCTGACTGAAACAAAATTATGCAAAATTTTTTTTTTCTTTTTGCAAAGTTTTGATAGTATTATATCAAACAATGACAATGAATGAAAATCACAACCAGTGTATACGGTTAACTAATATTTCATTATAAAAGAGATACAGGCCATTAAAAGCCTTAAACTGCAATTTGGGATTGTATCTGCTCGTGAACTTTTGGTCTGGAGCAGGGTCAATGAGAACTGACCGAACTTCTGTCAGGTAGTAGCTATTGCTGACTGTATTAAACTTCAGAAATCCTAAAAAATAACATCGCTATCCAAGTTTCATCTAGACATTTTCTGTATTCTGATCTGAGATCGCAAAACATAAGGCTGCAGCAGTATGTCTGGTCAGCTGTTCAGAGACAATGATTAAATTAAAAGCAATGACACTACATAAGCTTTCCACTTTCTCCTAGCTACAGATTTCGGTTAGGGACTAATTCCTCACTGTTTCTTCTCGTGAATACAGATTGTTCCACCAAATGCTTCACTCTTGGTAACTCCAAGCATGCTTACTCCACATGAGGGTGGCCTTCATCACTTTGAAAGAATTAATGAGAACAGTAAGAGGAGGTACTGTGATCATGCTCATCTGGGATCTATGATTCTGTTTACTGCTCATTGGCAGTCAGTGGAGAACCACTGCAACATGGAATGAATTAAGTTTGGACCAGCTGTTTGCACTGAGCTTATAAGAAAGCTAGTGACTGGTGGATCAATTTCCTGTCTTATGCCCCATTTCATAGTTGACCTCCCAATCCTTTCTTTAGCTTCAACCTCTGATCTTTGCTCATCTTTCAAAAAATACTTACCAACTGCTTCCTTTCCTGATTCATTCATTATTTTAAATTGTGGGGCAACTTTTAGTAATTAGCATGAAATTGAATGAATGATTACAAATTTTGGCAGGTTCCAAAACAAGCAAGTAATCCACATCATCAGGGAGCATCAAGTTCAGGAAGATAGCAATTTTGCCTTCTGTAGGTGAAATGATTTTAACATTGAGTACTCAGAGGTATGAGTGTTAACAAGGGGGCGAAACTGGCAGTCCTTCCATTAATGGTGTATCTTCAAACTGGACAGATTTTAAACACACTTGCAGATTTAGTTATGTTGTTGCTGTGGAAAAGTTAACTGACTTTGTTTGAAGCCTATTAGAGTATACAGTCATACAGCACAGAGAGAGGCTCTCTAGCGTGTTGTGCCAGCCATCAAGCTTCTTTCTGCTCTAGTCTCATCTCCCGGCACTTGGCTTATAACCTTACTGAGGCACTTCCTAACATTCTTAAATATTGTAATGGTTCCTGCCTTTACCATCCTTTCAAACAGTGTGCAGATGCTCACTACCCTCCAATGAAAAAAAAAACTTCATGAGCTCTCCTTTAACCCTCCCTGCCCCTTATGTTAATTCTATATGTCTCCTATTGACCCCCCTACTAATGGACAATGTTTCTTCCTGGCTAACTTATCTATACACCTTAAAAATTTCAAGTATTTCAAACAAGTTCCTCTCTGCTCCTTCTCTGCTGTAAGGGAAATAAAAACCCAGCATGTCAGCCTCAGGAGGCATGCAGTTAGAAACATAATACATTGTAAACTAGATGTCTTCTATTTTTCAACTTAAAGTTTTTGCAAATCTTCTGTAGTTCTCATTGATGTTTTACACGTTAGTTCCTGAGAGAGGGTCTGACCTGCTGGGTTTCTTCATCCACAACGATTTTGATTATATGAAGCTACTTCCAAACTTTCTGAATACATTATAAGAATGAACAACAATCTAAACCAAATTATTCTCAGTGCCTAAATATTCAGGGATGAAACTGGAGGAGAGCACATTTGGTCTTCCATGGACTCAACAATCTGGGGGCGGGGGGATGTAATCCGAGCTGCCAATTATCTACCAATCACTTTGCACTACTGATGTGAACCAATTTCCCTTTGATTCCTTTAATGGGAATTGGCATCTTTTGTCACTTTGTTGCCGAAAAGACTCTCAGAAATGTTGGCTTTAACCCGGGGCTCAATTGGAAACTTGCATGAGCGAACAATTGGATGTTTCTGAACCAGAAAGAATGCACAACATGAAAGGCATAAAAAGTTGTTTTCTTAAAATGAAAGAAACAATGGGTTAGGAACTCTTCTGAACACAAGTCTTTGTGGGATAATGAGCCTGGAGACACCAAAGGATGGTTAGATGATGTCAAATCTGATGAGAAATGCAAAGGTGAAACATCAAATGAGCAGAAGCAAAAATAATTTGTTACACCTATATGTTGATGAACATACAGAATTAGCTATGAATACAGCACTATAGCCAGTTGAACTAATCAATGAAAGGAGAAAATTGTGAAACAATTAATATAGTTAAGAGTTGCTTTCAGATGAGGTTAAATTGGTCTCACTGTAATTGTTAAATCACATGGTTCATGATCTGAGTCCCACTCTAGGACTGAAGTGCAAGATTAAAGGCTGATAATCGCCTTGTTCTGCACTGTTGGAAATGCATCTTATCGAGGAGATATTAAAATAAGGTGCCATTTGCCTGTTTGGATGGGAGTCAAGCTCCCATAGTACTATTTCAAAGAAGAGTTGGGTGTTTATCCCTGGTGTCCTGACTAATATTTATCCCACAATGAACATTAAAAAATTGGTTATCTGTTCATTATCATGCTGCCATTTGTGAGAATTTGCTGCATGCAAAATAAAACTGCTGTGTTTCTTATAGTACAAAAGTGACTATCCTTCAAAACTGTTTCACATTTGTGTAGTGCTTTGAGACTTCCAGTTGTCATGAAAAGTGCTAATAAAAAGGCAAGATGTCTTAGAGCAGCTGGTTCTGAAGCAGCTAGAATGACGCATTTAAGGAAGTTAAAAGCTTACTGTAATTATGCACCAAGTTAATGATCACAATACATTCAATTTGCTCTCAAATATTCTCACCACCATCATGACTGCAACATCTATAACACTCAGATAAGGTAGACATAAGTTTTAAGTCTGTGCACGTAAATAAAGTACACTTTCAAGAAATCTGCTCATTTATCCATATTTTAACCTTGACCTTCTTTGCCACTGATAATGCATGACAGTTGCCTGACCATCCCTGCTGATCATTGTGATTTGAGAGACCACATCTGTTACCCCGATCAGTTTGAGATTCCACATACACAGGATCAGTTTGCTCTCTAAACAGACTTCAACCTTGAATTAATGGTAACACTTTCACCTCTGAGTTAGAAGGTTTTGGGTGCACATTCCATATTAGAGACATGATCACATAATATAGGCTGATGTTACAGCTCCAAGACAATACTGCACTTTTGGATGTGCAAACTTTTGAGAGAGAAATTAAACCAGTACTTTCAGATGAACATAGCATGACCCTGTTCAAAGATGAGTAAGAGAGCTCTCTTGATGACGTGGCAAATATTTATTCCACAATCAAATTGGTTATCTAGTCATTACCTTCTTGTTGTATGTAGAGCTTTGATGCATCTGTGTTTTTTCGTTCCAAAATTGTTTGTTTCATATTATACACACAAACCTTTCTCTTTTTTTCTCATCTCCACAACACAACCCACTCCAGCCCACTTTGTGGAATAGTGGGAAGATATCGGAAGGATTAGTAGGCTGATTATCAACCTGGTGAACAGCGCCATAAGCTTTCCTCCTGGGGCTGACAAGTTCTGAAGTGGGACCTTAACATGTATCTGCTGGCTCAAAGGCTGGTCCATAACTCATTCACTCACAAGGATGAAGGGTCTAGGCCCGAAACATCAGCTTTTGTGCTCCTGAGATGCTGCTTGGCCTGCTGTGTTCATCCAGCCTCACATTTTATTATCTTGGATTCTCCAGCATCTGCAGTTCCCATTGTCACTCACAAGGCCTCCTAGATTGCAAAGGTGCAATTGAAAAGTACTTTCCTGGCAATAAAGTCCTGTGGGGTATTTGAAGAATGTTGTATGTTTATTTCTTCTTGTTGATTTTGTTGGCCATCCAAATGTGGGGATTTGCACATGCTGTGAATTTATACCTCCCATTCCCCCACACCCCCTGAGTTTCCCTCTTTTCTTTCACGAGATTACACATTGAACAATTGTTGCTTCCCAATAGAAAAGTCCAAATACCATTTATTTTGTCAACTGCTGCAAATAATAGTTCACTAAAATCAATATCCAGAGTGGGAAATATTCAGCATTAATTGCTTTAATGAATCATTATTTTTCTCACTTCCCATCAACATCCATTAATTATATTTTACGTAGGTAGGAATCCTTAAAACAAGTCAAAGTATGAAGATAAAGTCTATTTAAGCTTTTCAATCTTACATTCCATTCTTTAGCCATATCTACTTTATTAGCTAAAATTAGTAACAACAGAAAAAATGAATCTAATGTGCACAGATTTTTAGATAATATAATAAAGCACTGGTTTATTTGTGAGAAAGAATTAGAAAATTTTGCATATAGAAACCTTTTATGCGTCTTAGCACTTATTTGACCTTTAAACCATCAAGTACGATGATTCTTTATTGTCAGAAAAATCATCAAATCTCTTCAATATGCCCTGCTTCTGATGTGTAGTTATCTTCAATCTGTCTTGGCATACCGAGCTACTTGCTGTGATCTGACATACTTAATCAATATCATAACTAACAGAATGAATAGATTCAAAGTGTTGCTGTCACTTCTAGGTCAGTCATCTGCGCTATCTGTTACCCAGTTATGAAGGACCTAATGAAAGAACTGTAAGTTATGGATGAAAAAGACAATATCCACTTGTGAAAGCATTTAATTTGTCACCTATATCTTAATTTTACTTCTTTATTTTACTTTGTTTAATTATGTATGACTTCTGTCATTGACATCGGCACCGTGGCGGGACATTTTATTAAAATTATTACTGTAATTTTCATGTGGAAGCACGCAAGACAATAAATTTCAATTCAATTCTATTCAATATCTTGTCATTAGCAGTTAGAAATTTGTCTTCTTTCACCATGAACATTATAACTGGAATCTTGTAATATAATTGCTCGTACAGAGTGAATCTTGTTTGGCTGTGATAGGGTTCCATGATATTTCAGTCCAAGCTTTCACTGCAAAACAGTGGGGCTAAGATCTAGTTGACCAACAATACAGTGTAAGGCTATTTGAGCATTTGCTATCCTTTCAAATTTGTATTGATACTGGTATTTAATATCCATTCCTGCAAAGAATATTACTTTCTCAATAAAATTGTTTCTATACTTCTATCCATTTAACATCACCAGTTGACAACCCACTACTACTATGTGATTATGTGCATTCCAGGTGCCACATATTTCCTTATTTACCAAATTAACAAAACCATTGAAATAAATTAGAGTAAAATGAGCTTAAATAGTATATGACCCTTGTTCCTCTTGTAAAACTGAAAATTGCTTGGCTGTTTTTCTAACCTCATTAAAGTTCATTCAAATTTTCTAGAACTACGATGCAATAAGAGCAACAGAAAGTTGTTTTAAGCTATCTTATAATCAGCCAGAAGACAGATTTTGTTACTAAGTGCTTTGATGAAGTCAGTCCCTTGGATTCTTTTCCGCCCAACAGTCAAAGGAAAAAGGCTGCTGTGAAACTGTGCTCAGGAGATAGGTAGACAGGTGTCAAAAAAGACAGATATAGACTGCAGAAATCATTGAACAAGACAAGAGGAACAGAACCAATATACCCAGTGATGTGTATCAGGAAAATTCTTCACTGTTTCTGGCTTGATGCCAGCTGATAACTTCACCAACAAAACAGCCAAAGTCAAAACAGGTCAGCCAGTAACTGTGGAGGGAATAAAGAAGATAATGTTTCAGTTGTTTATCTTTTAGGATCAATTTTCCTACGCTATAGCTTTAGCACCATAGTGGGAAGTGAAATAAAATGGTTTACAGACCTCACACAAGTTTCTACCTTCAGCAGCAATGAGAATAATCTTTCTCTCCTACCTTAACAATAGAGAAAGTATTAATCTGATCAATGAAATAAGATGTTTCACTATCCTCCTGTCTGAAATAATATTCCTTCGAGGCCATATGGCTGTGCAGCATCTCAAAGGTTCCTGTCTAAGTCAAGTACATGTCAATCCTTTAAGTCTTCAAATGGATATGTTATTGCATTGTTGCTCATGGTGAAGGTTACAGTCACCAGCTTCTAAATGTAATGTGGTAGAGGAAAACCACTTGCTGGTCTGAAAGTCTCTTGTGGATAACTTCGTATGGATTATTGCACGTCAACAGCTAGTTACAGGTTACATTGATATGATAGGCATTGTTATGGAAATTTTGATGGACACCAGATGTTAGGTCCCACTCCTCAGAGATCCTAAGGTATTCAGTCTGTAAGTCTATGTGACATCTTCATAGTAGATGGTGCAAATGGTGATCCTCAGTATTAATCATCTCAGATCCTTAGCAGCATCTCTCCCCAGGGCTTTTTCTCATTATTAAGCATGTATGTATATGCACATAATTACTTTTATCATTACCACATGCCCATTCCATTTCCTGACTTTGAAAATGAAGGTTTCACCATTCTCCAGCATGCGGTCTTTTTGAACTTAATGGATTGGGAGCTAATGAGTGGATTCTCAGATCCCATCAAATTGGAAGACCTTAATCTCTTTTCTCTTCACTTTTTTTTGCTTACGCCCTGCCATAAATTGAGTGAGCTGTTTGAAATCACATCCTGGATATCCTTTCAATAGTTGTTCCTCAACTTTATTCAGTTCAAGTCCTTGGAGAAGATTGAGGTAAAGATTGTCTTCTTACCTATGACTCTCCTGAAACGTGAGAATTGTGATTATGTAGTACTTATAGACGTTCTATGATTTGGCACCAGCGCTACTGGACAGTTACTTGCAGCATACTTTTGATCTTAAATGCAATGCCCCCATCTAGATCACATACTTGACTGTCAGCTACAAACAGTGTTTTCTTAACATGGAACATTTCTGATGATATATTGACTTTTGGCCCAAGGCTAACTTGAATTTTGTTTGAATGTCATTCAAATAAATATCAATTGACAAAACCGAAGGTCCATATCACTTTATTGCCCATGGAAGAAATTAGATTTTTCTTCTATTGTGGACTGTGTTATCTCAATTACTTCTTTGTATGGATTGCCACTTTATTTTTATTTTTAAAAAAAAACTGTGTTACATTCCTGTGCATTTTCTAAGAAAGAACTGTTATGTGACAAGGCTTTCTCTTTTAGGATCCTGTGAGACTTGCTTGTCCCAAAAGTGTTGACAATGACTTTCTGTGGCTGATTGCTTTCTTAATCACTGTGCCAGCTTATCACAATATGTTGTTTGTGGCTTACGAACTTAAGAAATGAATTAAGCTGTTGACTGCCTGTGCCAAATTTCATCTTCTTCTCTTAGCTTGCTTCTGGACTGGTGCTTCATTCAGCACCTGAAAGATATCCTGTAGAGTCAGGTGTTCCTTCAATTGCAATAAATCTGACAATGGTTCACCAAAAATTCCTATAGCTAGGCTGCCCTGACAAATCATGGCAGGAGTCACGATAGTCGCATTTTCCCAACAATCTGTAGAGAACATGAATTAAATCATCTATGGATTCCCCTGAATACTGAACTTTTAATTAAAGTCTTATTCCTTTGATAACTTTATTCGTTCTCGGGTGGAAGTAAATGTAAAAGGCTTTCAATGCTTTTTCAAAAGTATCTGATTCTATTTTTACCTCTTGGCAACATCTAACATCATCATCTGTGCTCTTAATTGTTTTTAAATGCATATTTACTTGTTCAACTTCTGATTTATTATCTAATTCAGAGCCTATCCTGTATCTCATAAATTATTTTCTCCAGGATGTACAATCTGTATTCTATTTGTCTCATCTCTGAAACAATGCTTTCTTGGCAATATGGTTGGATATTTGACTTGCTAAAAAGGTTTTGATTTTACAGTAAATAGTTGCTACTGATTGTGGTTGTACTGAAGGAAGGGGGTTCTGGGTTTTGTGTCTAAAGTTGAGTTCTCATGCTTGTTGCAGCTAAATTTGAGGATTCTAACACTGTAGCTAAAATGAAAGATTCCACCCGTCAAGGATAGAATATAGGACTCCTGTTATTGTCAGGAAAAATGTTTTATTTGCGTCTCTCTGTATAAAGACTGCTATTTGCAGCATTAATAAATCTTTCTGCTTCTATCCTATTCCTCACTTCAAATGAACTATTCCTTCAGCTACCTCATGATACCATCATTGTCTGCTTAGGAGTTACTAATTGTCCTCCACGGAATTGGCAACTCTTACAAGGCCTGAAATGCATTTAATGTTCACTGAAATGATCCTGAGGATAGCCACAAGGCTTTCTACCATAGGGTTCATAAATTTTCAGCTCCTGCTTGCTGTCGACTCCACCCAATGAGCCAGTGACCTCAGAACCTCACTGTCCAAATGTCGTGTCAACTAAAATCCATGCCTATCTCTACCAAGTTGTAAGGACACGCCAGCTCAGGAAACTGTTTGAGTAACTGCTCATGATGAAGATTGCTGGAACATCCTCTTTAATTGTAAGAAACTACAAGTCCTGCTTTGTATAATGTGGGAGAGGAAAACCATTTTCTGGACTAACTAGAAAAAAGATAACAAGATATAACTTATTACATGGTGACAATTAGTTACAGACTACATAGATATGGTGGCCATTGTTAAAGGGATTTGAGGGGCACCATGGAATTATAGAACCCCTACAGTGCAGAAGAGGCCATTCATCCCATCAAATCTGTGCTGACCTTATGAAGAGCATCCCACCTGGACCCACCCTATCCCCATAACCCCTCATTTACCATCTCAAACCCTCCTAGTGTGCACAACCCTGGATGCTATGGGGCAATTTAGCATGGCCAATTCACCGAACCTGCACTTCTTTGGATTGTGGGAGGGAACCAGAGCACCTGGAGGAAACCCACACAAACATGGGACAAAGTGTAAACTTTACATAGTTACGCAAGGCTGGAATGGAACCTACCCTCCCCCCACCCCAGTACTGTGAGGCAGCAGATGTTGGATTTCTTCTATGAGATTCAAGCTGATTTGCTAATATGTCCATGCAACATGATTACAGGAAGTGTCATTTATGGCACAACTCAATATGAACCTTTTCAGACCCATCCAGACTCATTGATAACTTAAGTTACCATGGCCATGCAATGAAATGTTTAAGGCCATGCACATAAATTATTAAGCTCGGCACAAGAGCAGAAGATAATTAGAGTGACTACTGATTTGAGGAGCTAATAATTCCTGAGCCAGGGTGACAGTACACTCAGAAATATCAGCCAGACACCATTAGTGGCGTTGTTAGTGGCGAAGCAGCTACAGATGGGTGTATTTCTCCAACTGTTTAGGCCTCTTCTTCCATTGTGAGAGGCTTTGAATCATGATCATCTTCTTTGAACTAACCCTGTGACAATGCTGTGGCTTTTAGAGGTGTGTTTTCTCCTCTTTTTTAAGAGATCGCTGATAGGTAGCAAGCAGTCTATGACAAGATAAACATCTTGTGAGGCCTTGGGTTTCTTTTCTAAGTTGGAACAATACAAGCAGCCTGAATGGGTGTGTAGCCACGCTCTCGCAGATCCAGGATTTTTAGTCAGCTTTCAGTAGTTATTGATGGGATCTTAGCAGGTTTGGAAGGCAGGGAATCTCTCCTGGCTGCTACACCCTCTCCCTCCCTTCTGCTCTCAGCCCCTTACTGCCTAGTCCTTGCCCACAAAATATCCCATGCAGCATTGAAATATTTCTCCTAGCAACAATGAAGGGTTCCCACTTAGTGTTGGGGATTCCATCAGGAACACATCCTGCATAACTAAGAGATTGTTCAAACTGCAGATGATGGAGTCAGAGATAACACAGTGCAGAGCTGGAGGAGTACAGCAGGCCCGGCATCAACTAGTGAACCCTGGCCCAGAGAAATGGATCAGTATATCACTGATGGTTGGCGTGACAGACGCGAGCTTCCCCTTGAGGTGTGGTGCCACATCAACATCCAATTTGTCATGGTTTGGATTAAATGAGACTGAACGCTAACATTGCATATAAGACACCTGATAACTCAACAAACAACTAAAAAAAAACTCTCAATGAGGTTTGTGGTGATGGGAAAAACATTTAATTCCTCCTCTTTCAGGTACACGCAATATTTGAGTTACCCACTATTTGAAGCACAAATCCCAGTGTTTGGCTTGACATTATTGATCAGCCTCCTAGGGTGATAATTTTCACTGTCACTTTATCTGTAAAGTTGTTCTGTTTACCAATAGCCCTTGAAATTTTGATGCAACTATCCTAATTGGATGTACTTTGCACAATGCTTTGTAACTACATCGGGCAATTCATTACTGTTGCAATTTTGGTTTTTTTTTATGATTGCTCTGGACTACCCTCAGCTACTTAACTCAAGGCGATGGGGTAGCTTGCCATCCCGATAAATTCCTTTGTTTCGAACATAGATGTCAAACCATCACAACTCATGGAGTAGCCGTGGTTGAGTTACTGAAATCTTCCTGTCGGATGTTCTGGGAGAACTTTTGCTTTAAACATCTGCTTTGCTGTTGCTTGACTTTTTTCTTCTCAGTAATAACACAGTTGGTTTCTACAGAAATTCCTCATAAATTAATAACACATAGAAAACTCCAGATAAATATTGGTGATTGTACATGCAGGTAAACATGATTTCTTACAAGTTAAAAAAAAGGCCAGCAGTTTTGGATCTCTACCCAGTTAGGGCCTTTAAGTTATTGACATGTCTAAAAGTCAACATCTGTGTCACACAATTCCATTCAAATGATTTTTGAAATAACATATCTGTTCAGGGAGATTAAAAAAGTAGTTTTGCCAAGTTTAAGAAAATGAATGAAGATCATATGCAATGAAGGTTTTATCTATGTATCTATGTATATAATATATATTTAATAATGCTAAATATGATTATTAAATGAGAAATCTGTGACTTAATGAAGAATATATGCAAAAAAATCACTGAGCAAATCCTTGAATTCCCAAAATTTCTTAGCAGTTGACTAATTTTTAAAAGTATTGGATTGCTGAATCCCCTGTAAGATTTTAATGACAGAATCTTGCCAGTAATTTCTGCAGATTTTACTCATTTTGGTTTGCAGACTAATTTTTGTTGCTAATTTATGATTTCACAAACACAAGCAGTTTGCAGGTGCTGCACACTTTTAGTACATGACCCTGTTACTGAGACAAAAGCAAAACAAAACTGTTGATGCTGGAAATCTAAAAGAAAAACAGAAAACCCTGAAGAAACTCAGTAGATTTTGCAACACCTGTTCTCAGAGACGCAGAAATAAAGTCCGGAGTCATGTATGATTCAACTTCAGAATTTTATTTCTGAACATTGGGCTACAATTCTGGAGAAGAGTGGTATCAGACTTGAAATTTTAACTCTGTTTCTCTCTCTATAGATGCTGTCAGACCTACTGAGTTTCTCCAGCATTCTATAATCTTGCTACTGATTCCTGGAAAATATTAACTGTCGTCCGAGCAATTAGGGAGGGACAGTAAACATTAATCTAGCCAGTGATGCCCTTCTCCTACTAATGATATATTTTTTAATTTACAAAACTACCTCACAAGGTTGAAAAGTTTGATTGTAATATAAAACTGTAAATTGAAATTACAACCAGACATGCACTGTGGGATTCTATTCACGGGCATCACAAATTCAAGGCAATTTGTAAGAGGGGAACTGAGAGTCTGGAGTAAAAATAATGCAGCAAGTTAAAGGATTTTAGAAGAGAATTTTATGAGGGCAGGAAAGTGGAGCTCAGTTTTCAATCTGGGATCAAGAATTCATTGTCCAGAAAATTTCTGGGCCCATATGCACGCTACATCATTAACAAGATATAACTTTCAATAGAAAGTGCTCCAATGGATCTGTGGATTAGGCTGGTGGCTAATTACTAGTGTGGAGAGTGCTCTCACAGTGGGACTTGATAATCGAGCGTGACTTGAAGCAGAAATAGACAGCCATAACTGGGGACTTTCCTCTGCTTATAAACAGGGAGCAATAATGCGTTCAGAGGGCCAGGGCTGGCTTGGACAGGCAGATAGCATGGATGACCCTCTACTTCCTGAGCCTTTAACATATGCTTGCTCTGGCAGAAGAGGTGAACTTTTCCCTCCACCCAGAAGAAGAAATTTACTAAGGGAGCCTGAGAGGACATGGTTAGAAGTGGCCATGGACAACAGCAGCTGGGTAGTCATCAGGGTAGTGCACTACTGTTGATAAATAAATTACTACAATCTGGACTCATAAGTGGCAAGCAACACCTAGGTGACAGATCTTCAGCCCTGTTAACATCTACACACACATGAGCTGAGCAGACTGCGTCCCAGTTGGTTTCCATTATGTTACTAGAACAAGGGTCCAGTTGCATCACTGAAATGTCAGTAACTTTCAAAGATGAGGTGAAATTGATCAGAGTGTTTCTCTGCAGAATGGGGCTTTAAAAAAAATCCATTAAGAGGATGTGGTCATGTCTAGCTGGACCAGCATATCCTGGCCATTCCTAAGTGCCCTGGGGTGGGCTGCCCTTCTTAATCCTCTGCAGTCATTGATGATTGGTTAGCCACAGTGCTGAAAGGAAGGGAACATTTCATGAGGAAGTTAAGCTGGAACAGGAGATGAGGAAGGTTAATCTCATATATCTGTCTTGCTTCACCTTTTGGAGGTGGATACAAAAGTACGGTAAGTGGTAGATTTGCAGCACCTGTTCCAGTGGCCTTTTCTTTTAGAGGTGTTGTTCGACTGTAAGAACTGCAGGCTCATTCTCTGGTGCTCATTTTTAATGATGTTGCGTCTGGACCCAATGGGAGCAATAACAAACAGGTCACAAACGATAATCATGTTGTTAGTGTGCTTCTGCAATAGAAGTAATAGCTTCGCTTAGTTAAGCACTGTGATCACTTGCCTGTTTTTGGGAGCCATCAAGTTTCATGAACTCTCTGATTAGTTGGACCAGTGATCTTATCAGCCAAATGGCCATAACTTCTTAAGTTCATAAAAAAGGAAACAACTCTTATGACCTCCTAAAGTCTCAAAAGACATTAAAACTGATGAAGTGGGTTTTTTTCAAAACTTAATTGACTGCTGGAACGTAGGAAAGATGACTGCTAAACAAACTCTCACAAATCGAGATAAGCTGACAACCAAATAATATGTTCTTGACGAATTGATCAAGTGAATCAAACAAGCAGTTTAAAACATATTTTTCACACCTTATTTGAACATGATAGTTAGTGACTATTTTGTCCTCTCAAACTAAACTGTAAAAACACTGTAAAATACTACAGATTTAAATGTTAAGAGTATAGTTTCTTTAACACATTACAGACAACAATAGATAAGTAATGAAATTGGAAATACTGGCAATATTTGATGGGCCTGGCAACATTTACATAAGAACATAAGAACTAGGAGCAGGAGTAGGCCATTGGCCCCTCAAGCCTGCCCCACCATTTAATTAGATCATGGTTGATCTTTCTGAAACTCAGCTCCACTACCCCCCCACTCACCATAACCCTTAATTCTTTTACTGTTCAAAAATTTATCTAGCCTTGCCTTAAACACACTCAGTGAGGTAGGTTCAACCGCTTCACTGGGCAGGGAATTACACAGATTCACCACCCTTTGGGTGAAGAAGTTCCTCTTGACCTCAGTCCTACATCTGCTTCCCTTTATTTTGAGGTGATGCCCTCGAGTCCTAGTTTCACCTGCTAGCGGAAACAACCTCCCTGCCTCCACCTTATATATTCCTTTCATAATCTTATATGTTTCTATGAGATCTCCCCTCATTCTTTTGAATTCCAGTGAGTATAATCCCAATCTACTCAGTCTCTCCTTACAATCCAACCGTCTCAACTCTGGAATCAACTGAGTGAATCTCCTCTGCACCCCCTCCAGTGCTAGTAAAGCTCTTCTCAAGTAAGGAGACCAAAATTGCACATAGTACTCCAGGTGTGGCCTCACCAGGACCCTATACAGCTGCAACATGTTTTTAAACTCCATCCCTCTAGCAATGGCAGGCAAAATTCAATTTGCCTTTTTAATTACCTGCTGTACCTGTAATCCTGCTTTTAGTGATTCATGCACAAGGACATCCGAGTCCCTCTGCACAACAGTGTGCTGCAATTTTTTACCATTTAAAACATTGTCCATTTTGCTGTTATTCGTAA
The DNA here is from genome assembly GCF_030684315.1 of Stegostoma tigrinum. Taxonomy (NCBI): domain Eukaryota; kingdom Metazoa; phylum Chordata; class Chondrichthyes; order Orectolobiformes; family Stegostomatidae; genus Stegostoma; species Stegostoma tigrinum. The sequence continues at coordinate 10,291,137 of NC_081359.1, read as the reverse complement.
CAAAATGGATGACCTCACACTTATCAACAGTGTACTCCATCTGTCAGACCTATGCCCACTCACTTAGGACTATCTATATCCCTCTTCAGACTGTCAGCGTCTTCTGCACACTTTGCTCTACCGCTCATCTTAGTGTCATCTATGAATTTTGACACACCACACTTAGTCCCCAACTCCAAATCATCTATGTAAATTGTAAACAATTGTGGTCCCAATACTGATCCCTGAGGCACACCACTAGCCACTGATCGCCAACCAGACAAAAAACACCCATTTACCCCTAGTCTTTGCTTTTTACTGGCCAACCAATCCTCTACCCATGCCAATATATTACTTGTAATACTGAGCAACTTTATCTTATGTAGCAGCCTTTGGTGTGGCACCTTGTCAAATGCCTTCTGGAAATCCAGATGCATCACATCCACAGGTTCCCCATCGCCCACCATGTAAATAATGTCCTCAAAGAATTCCGCCAAATTAGTTAAACATGCCCTACCCTTCATGAACCCATGCTGGGTGTTCCCAATGGGACAATTTATATCCAGATGTCTTGCTATTTCTTTCTTAATGATAAATTCAAGCATTTTCCCCACTACTGAAGTTAAGCTAACTGGCCCATAGTTACTTGCTTTTAGTTTACTTCCTTTTTTAAACAGTGGTGTCACGTTGGCTGTTTTCCAATCTGTGGGAACTGCCCCAGAGCCCAGTGAATTTTGGTGACTAATTACTCGTGCATTTGCTCTTTTCCCCATCACCTCTTTTAGTACCCTGGAATGCATTTCATTTGTAGAGAAAGAAACAGAATTCGTGTTCCAGGCCAATGGTCTTTCATGGATGTGGATTAGGAAAATTGCAGTGTCTTGTGTGCATTTGATAGTATGGGGTCTGTATTGATCTGTTAACGTTTGCTGTGGATTTGTGCCTAACGTTAGGTCATTTACTCTGTATCCACCAAAGCACGGTACAAATTTTATTTTAATTCAGTCTGTGATAACTGACAAAAGTACTGAAACCTGGAAATCAAAAAAAAACAAAGTGACCTCTGTGCAGATTCTGCTCAACTTGCTAAGTATTTCTAGCACTTTTTGTTTTTAGTTTCCTTGTTACATAAATAAAAAAAAGGCCTCTTCGCCAACAGGTCACAAAGAGATGAAGCCCATTCCACGCCTGAGGAAACAATCTCGTTTGACTCTTTAGCTTGAGGGAGAGCTGCATTATCCATAATGTAGCCAGTATTATTTCCCATCTAAGTGCACAGAGAATTGGGCAGAATCTATTGTGAGGGTACAAAATTCTCTACCAAATGTTCCCATGTTCACTCTTCTGGTTTTTCCTTTATGTGCAACGATAATTAAGGAAAATTTGCCCTACATTTCAAAAAAATTGCTTAGATAGCAAAAAACGCCTTGGTCTCTTGTTGGAATAGTGGGTTACACAGCCTCCATGACTTTATTATTTGTTCTCTGTAAAACAATTATCTCTGACACCCTTAAAATAATGGGTACATGGTAGTTCATTACTGCAGCTATTTTAAGCAATATAGCTTTCACCCATATATGCTTCAAGAAAAAAAATATATACATTAGAAGCATAGAGTTTCTAATTCACCCAGATTATCAGGGAATTTCTACAGAAATGGAAAATTAATTTCTTAATCTTCTGGTACTCAATGCCTAACTTGAGATACTTAGTGCATGGACATTATAGCAGGGCTAAGAAATATTTTAAAAAGGTGCTGTGAACTACTATTTGTAGTGCTTGCAATAAGATCAGCCAGGTCGACCTCAAAGACTGACTTCCCTAATTAGGGTTGGTAATCTGGTTCAATCTTGCCTGACAGATATAAAAAACAATGTCAGAGGTTCTGTTCCCTCTGAGAGCTGGGTCTGAGGAAGCTGGATCAGTGCCAATGGAAAATGTGTATTCCTGGCACCCCAAGAGTCCAACTTGGGCTACACAGTTGACAAGACTGGATTATATTCATTGGAAGATAAAGTGAGGCTGATCAAAGGTGCCCCAGCTCCTACATCTGTCCTGGAGCTTAGGTCTTTCCTTGGGCTAGTGAACTATTACTGACTGTTCATGCATAACGTTGCTGCCATCCTGGCACCTTTGTATCAACTTTTAAAAGACATGGACAGCCTTAGAAATGTTCATGTAGCCAAGCTATATCTTTCGCGGAAGTGAAGAAACAGCTACAAACTTCTAAGATGTTGGCACACTATGATCTCAAATGAGGCCTGGTGTTGACATGTGATGCCTCCGTGTGCAACATCAGGGCATGTTAGCTTATAGGTAGACAACTAGAGAGGAAAATCCAAAAGTGCATGTATTCAGAGCTTTGGATAATGCCTATATTCACAGAATCAGAGTGGAAGAGATGTGATGATTATAACAAGGTCGGCCAGGCAATCCTCAGAGAATATGAATTCCCTGATTGGGGCTGTTAATCTGGTCTGATCAATCAGATAATAACAGAAGTTTCAGAGATTCCACTCACTCTGAGGAAGTTGGATCAGTGTCAATGACTCTGCATGTGTAAATAAAGGGTGACTTGGTGATGGGACACCAGCCTCTTTGGAGCTGTTTCACTGTTGAAATCCAGCCTTATAGTGATAACATATTCAAGTGAGTAATGTGCACACAGCTAGGTAGAGGGCACAGTTAGCTCAGTTGGCTGACTGCTTCCAGTGCAAAATTACACTAACAGTGCCATTTCAATTCCCACCCTGGCTGAATTCATCATGAAGGCCCTGCAACATTCGCCCTGCCTTCTCAACTTCACCCCTCACCTGGGACATGGTGACCCTCAGGTTCAACTCACCCGTGAGCCATTTCTCTCCATGGGAGGTTAGATCTGTGGTCCATTGGGACTGTGGTGACTTGACTTTTAACTTACAAATTACTATATCTGGGAAGCCTTTGCAAGAGCCTTTTGCTAAGATCAAAAGTAAAATGAGGGCAGTTTATTCTAGATATGGAATTGGATTCTATAAGACTTGAAAGAAAGTAGCTAACAATTGGGTTCCTGAAATAACTCCAAAAGACCATGAATCCGTCACCAACTCATCCTTTATTTGCACATGTTTAATACATGACACTTACCCAGCACTTCCACATCTATTTGAGGTTGTGTATAATAGTGTTCAAGAGATATAACTTTCACTGGGAACTTCTAGTCAATCCAGGAGATTCAGCAACTTGATACTCCAAGGATATCAAGTGTATCTTGAGAGTTTGGCCCCACACTGTCTGATCTACCAGTCAGTACCACTTTAACAGAGATTGCACACTTAGTGGCAAAATACAACTTCGATTTATTTACATAATCCTTCCCCCACACATCTGCCATGCCTTTTGAACAACTTTGCAATCTAAAATTGGCATTTTATTTCCATCTTTTCTTTGAACCAAGTGTAACTTCAGTAATAAGCTGTATCTCTGACTAAGATAAGACTGTGATAACAAAGTGTAGAGCCGGATGAACACAGCAGGCCAAGCAGCATCATAGGAGCAGGAAGGCTGACGTTTCCGGCCAAGACCCTTTATCAGAAATGGGGAAGGGGAGGGGGGTTCTGAAATAAATAGGGAGAGGGGGAAGGTGGATAGAAGATGGATAGAGGAGAAGTTAGGTGGAGAGGAGACAAACAGGTCAAAGAGGCTGGGATGGAGCGAGTAAAGGTGAGTGTAGGTGGGGAGGTGGGGAGGAGACTGTCACAGGTTAAAAGTAAAACAGAGAAATGTGTATAATTTATGCTAGTACATTGAAAGGCTACAAAAGTAAAGTCTAAAAATATATTAAGAACTTTGTAGGTAAATCAATGATCCCCCTTATTTGCCAGTGCCCGTTGAGAATTTCACTACAACTGATTGTCTAAGGCATAAATTATGAATGAAATGTTCCCAACATTGAAATGGACTTCACCATGTTTTCCAATCAATTTCACCACTAATTTCAACATCATACACGTCGCTCAATGCCCTTTAAGGTTCTACCAATATAAAAGGAGATATTTGAGCCTATCATGTCCATGCCAATGCTCTCGACAAGCAACGCAGTTCAGAATACTGTCTTTTACCCACACCCACAAAAATCTCCTCAGGGTAATTCAGCTGTTTAATTCAGGCTCCCAACATGAGTATTGTTCAATATACCAAGAAAACAAATGAAACAAGCCCATCTAATGTGCTGACTGAATCGATTGTGGCATCAGTAATAGACCCAATCAAAGGAAGATGTGCATGAAATGTCGGTATTTAATTGTTTAAATCTTGAGTTCACACTAATGAAGCAGTGTTACATGCTTCACCCTGCCCCCAGTGGCAAACCTGGAAGCTTTCAGCCCATGAAACTAAGGAATCTGCTGTTGTAAATGAGGTCAGCCTCTTGGACTTCTGAGAATATGAATTCTTTGATTGGGCTTTTAAGCTGATCCAATGAGGCCAGCGCTGACAGATAAAAAGAGGAGTGTCAGAAATTTTGGCATTCTGAGAACTGACTCTTACAGGGCAGGACTAACGTCAAGGGCTCTTCCTGTGTAAATGTCACTAGGTGATAGGAGACCAACCTTCACAAAGTTATTTCATCTGTAGTGCAACAGTGATTCAGAAGTGTAGTTCATTCCAGTCTGGCTTGGCCCTGCTAGTGAGCTCACTACCCGCTTACAAGGCTTCTTCACAACTTTGAATCTTGCTCACAGTTACCAATCATACATTTTATAAACAATGAGTGGAATGGATTATGTTCCTCAGAAATAGGAATCTGTTTGAAGATAGAGTATCTCATCAACTTTGATTCATTTTAATGTGTTAAATTTCCCTTTTTCTTTTCCCAATGATAGGTTCAATGAGGGCTGAAGTGAACCATCTGCCTTTGAAACTCTGCCAGATTGTTTTCAGAAGCCACCAGGAGATCAATATTCTAAAGGCATTAGCAGCTCTCATTGAGGCTGAGCTACTATTTATAAGGGCTCATGTCATTGAATTACTGTTGCAAGCAATACTTTCTGATGTGATGATATCAATGGTGAGACATTTAGAAAAATATGGTGAGAATAAAAAATATCAGAACCTCATAGTTGAGAAAGAAGTTTGTAACTTCTTCCTCAAACCATAAGTGGCATCTTTTAAATCTTGTTGCTGAGCAGTGACTGCTTTATTTCTATGTTAATACATCTCATTATCATCCCAACTCATCTTATTTACACACCATTTCCAATTCTCCTCTTCTCCCCAGAGAGCCCAGAAAGTACAAATTCTCAACATCTGAACCAGAGCTAGTACACGGCGACGGGCAAAGAAGGACATGAATTCAACTGGGACAACACATCCATAACAGCACGAGCCATACAGAGACATGCCGGGGAATTCCTGGAGGCCTGGCATTCCAACTGGGACACCATCAACAAAAGCATTGAACTGGGCCCGATGTACAAACCGCTGAAAGACAGAGCCAGAAGTGATGCCAATAACCGCAGCAAACCGAGGCATATAAATAACAAGCGGGATAGTACACCGACACTTCACTGGAGGCACACTGACAGTATTACCAGGCAGGGTGATGAAACATCTGCAACCATACACACCGGCTCGGTGAGCAAGTCTACACCAAAAGGAGCTTGCTTATTAAATCCTGGTTTGTGCAGCGTTGCTTGGCATTTTGTATCAGATCATTCACCATCAGGTTTCACAAAACACCATCTGCATGTTGGAGGTCGAGCAAAGTGCTCAATTGGCAGAGCGACGAATCAATAACACAGCAGGAAGTAATTCCAGCAGAGGGTAAACAGAAGTCATTCAGTGGATGCCTGGTAGGTGGTAGATCTTTCACCGCAATGCAAAGGAGATATCAGAGGGGTGCAGTCTTTTTTCTTAATCCAGATTATTAGACCAAGGCATAGCGAGAGATATTAAATATTTAATTCAGTACATAGTTTCCTGCTTCCAGCACAGAATGTTCATTAGGATGGCATTAATCAAAGTTGAAGTTCACCCTGTGTTTTACTTGCAAGAACAACTTGAACCACAGTTGAGTTGAAACTTCTTATTATTCTTGTCCTATGTGTTAGAAGTGAATTTGTGCTTCAGCCTGTAGAGCTTTGACCTTGTTCGAAAGTTCACGCAGGCTTGGAAAGATGAGTGAACCAATTGTTAAAGGCTGAATGGAATCTCATGGGAAGGATGATGCGACCCTAGCTTTGCAGAAACACATCAGGTGGTTTAAATTGTTATCATAGCTCTCATAATATTATTGCTGCCATCTGAGATCTCAGAAATAATGCTCCAATCCGTGTCATCATTTTTTGGAGTACTTAAAAGAGCAACCTTTTGTGTAAAATATCAAATCAACAGAACTGCACTCGTAAAACCTGGCAAATCTGTTGTTATCACAAAAGTGGTGTTGAATTTAGAATTGCACTCTGCTACATTTGATGTGGACATGAATTGTGCACTGACTAAATCTTCAGAGTGACATTCAGGAACAAGAGGATATGAAAATGCTTTGATGCAGAGAGCTTCTCACAGACCCAACCCAGCAACTCCTGACCTTTAGTCTCTCAGCTCTGCGACAGAGTGCTGTAAAGCAATTAAAATGATGATTTTTGCTCCTGAGTAGGAAGTTAGGGAATAGAGAAACTGATCAATGAAGTTTATTTTTCATTGAATGCTTCCGCTTTTATGTCCTGCTTCATGTGTATTTATGGGCATATTTCTTCATATCCTTGCTCAGATGCCATTTAAGTATGGCTGGAACAATGCAACAATATGTGTTGGGATAATGAAAATAATCAATGCAGATGGAGGATACAGATTTTAGTTCAATAACAAGAGGTGGATAATTCAGTAACTCGATCTTATACATGTTTGTAATTTGTGATTAAATTTGCTGGCAACTTCGTTGTGTTGAAATACAGAGGGAATGACTATAAGTAGTGACATGTGCAGTTGAACAAAATAGAGGTGCAGCTGCTCAGAGCAGCAACCATGATGCCCCTAATCGCTACTATGCTGAAAAGATCCCCAGACTCGATGCTGTTGCATATTTCTTCCTTCGTCTTCAGATCCTAGCTTTCACGGAAATGTACAGTACCCTCTAGGGACTGCTGTTGGTGAGGAATAGAGTTGAGGGAGAAAACACCCTTTTTATGGCACTAACTGCTGCATGATAAGCTTACAGTCTCGGGGAAAGCTACAGAGCATGTGTAAAAAACGCTGTACAACATTGATGTCAGATCTCTTGGAACTCAAAGGTATGTCTATACGGCAATAAAAGTACGCTTAAAAAGAGCTGCTGCTTTTCACTCACAAGAGAGTAGATCTCATGCTGTTGCATAAAGATTGGCATTAGTCAGTCAATGAATGAGTGAATGGTTATTTCTATTGGGAGTGTAAGAAGGCTGAGTGGCTCCTGCAGGTGGATGGATGTATATTAGTGAATAGGTGAGTATAGGTAAATGGGAAGGCGGATGAAGTTAATGGATGGGTAAATAGATAAATAAGTGAGGTAGGCGGACGAGCAGGGCAAGTGGACAAGATAGGCCGGTGGATGTCATAACTCAAGGTGCCTAATTGGAAAGAAATATCATTTATTGTAGAACACCAAAATAGAGCCACTACTCATGGCATACATAGGACAGGCCCAGCTCGGCCAGACAGTTCTGCAGCTCCATCTCTGTGACTACTTTATTTTCTTCTTAAGGCCTAAATTGCTTCACTTGCTATTAGTTATTTCTAAACATCTGCCTAGAACAGGTAAGACTTTATCTGGGCCTTCTGGAGGAGCTGCTTTTTCTTTTATATACTGAAGTGCTATCGCACAACTTATTTGTGTAGCCTGTTAATTGGCTTTGCTCATTACCAAATCACTGTAAGCTTTTTTTTGTTTTTTGACCAATTACTGTCACCAACAAACAACCCAATTGACAGATCTGCTTTCTTCTTTGTTTTTCCCTATAGACCGAGAAGCCCTATTGTGCACAACTAAGTGACTTATCCACCAACAAGATCACTGTGACTTTTTTTTTAGATTAGATTCCGTACAGTGTTGAAACAGGCCCTTCGGCCCAACAAGTCCACACCGCCCCTTGAAGCATCTCACCCAGACCCATCCCCCTATAACCCACACACCCCTAAACACTGCAGGCAATTTAGCATAGCCAATCCACCCAGCTTGCACGTCTTTGGACTGTGGGAGGAAACCGGAGCAACCGAAGAAAATCGATGCAGACATGGGGAGAATGTGCAAACTCCACACAGACAGTTGCCCGAGGCTGGAATCGAACCTGGGTCCCTGGTGCTGTGAGGCTGCAGTGCTAACCACTGAGCCACCGTGCTGCCCAAAAACCTTTTTTCAACTATGAAGTACCATTAACAATCACCCACGTGGCAAATTAAACATTTATAAGCAAAGTTCATTATGGGATCAGATCTGCTTTATCTTAAACATAGAACACAGAACATAGCACATAGAACAGTACAGCACAGAACAGGCCCTTCAGCCCACGATGTTGTGCCAACCATTTCACAACTCTGTGTGTAAAGAACCCGCCTCTGACATCCCCTCTATACTTTCCTCCAACCAGCTTAAAACTATGACCCCTCACGTTAGCCATTTCTGCCCTGGGAAATAGTCTCTGGCTATCAACTCTATCTAAGCCACTCATTATCTTGTATACCTCAATTAGGTCCCCTCTCCTCCTCCTTTTCTCCAATGAAAAAAGTCCGAGCTCAGTCAACCTCTCTTCATAAGATAAGCCCTCCAGTCCAGGCAGCATCCTGGTAAACCTCCTGTGAACCCTCTCCAAGGCATCCACATCTTTCCTATAATCGGGCGACCAGAACTGGATGCAGTATTCCAAGTGCGGTCGAACGAAAGTTTTATAGAGCTGCAACAAGATCTCACGACTCTTAAACTCAATCCCCCTGCTAACGAAAGCCAAAACACCATATGCTTTTTTAACAACCCTGTCCACTTGGGTGGCCATTTTAAGGGATCTATGTATCTGCACACCAAAATCCCTCTGTTCCTCCACACTGCCAAGAATCCTATCCTTAATCCTGTACTCAGCTTTCAAATTCGACCTTCCAAAATGCATCACCTCGCATTTATCCAGGTTGAACTCCATCTGCCACCTCTCAGCCCATCTCTGCATCCTGTCAATGTCCCGCTGCAGCCTACAACAGCTGTCTCTACTGTCAATGACACCTCCAACCTTCGTGTTGTCTGCAAACTTGCTGACCCATCCTTCAATCCCCTCATCCATGTCATTAATAAAAATTACAAACAGTAGAGGCCCAAGGACAGACCCCTGTGGAACACCACTCACCACTGACTTCCAGGCAGAATATTTTCCTTCACTAGCACTCGCTGTCTTCTGTTGGCCAGCCAATTCTGTATCCAGACAGCTAAGTTCCCCTGTAACCCATTCCTCCTGACCTTCTGAATGAGCCTACCATGGGGAACCTTATCAAATGCCTTACTGAAGTCCATATACACCACATCCACAGCTCGACCCTCATCAACTTTTCTAGTCACATCCTCAAAGAACTCGATAAGATTTGTGAGGCATGACCTGCCCCTCACAAAGTATGCTTTTTTCCCCCTACTCAGACATGTTATGACATAGCTCTGGAGCAGGAGGATTTCAACAAAGGCCTTCTGGCCCAGATCTGCTTTATGCATTTCCCTAATCAAGCTGTTCAAAAATGTTATTACATACCTCTGGAGCTGTTGGGACTTGAACCCAGTCTTCCCGGCCTGAAGGTAGGGATACACACACTGCACCACAAGGGCGATTATAAATCAGCAATTTTTCCCTTTCTTTTCCTACCCAAACGTATTATTACACATAACTGAATGATCTTCCCACCAGTAAAATCACCAAGACATTTTTTGTGATTTTTTTTTCTTACAGTACTAACCACCAGAAAAAAAATCTCCTAAAGTAATCAATTTGATATTTACATGCAATGCCCATTAAGGGCAATACAACAGTGGATTTGTTTTATAATTTTGAACCTTCTTTTTTATTTTACCTATTTAACTTATCAACCTGTTTTGAGATGTTATTAGCTCTCTGGACCAGATGGGACTTGAAGTCGGACCTATGGCTCCCTAGGGTAGGAACACTACCATTGAGCCACAAAAGGGCACTATAGATTTTATTTACTACTTAACCTATTTTTGTAATCAACCTGTTCTACTACATTATTACACACCTCTGAAGCAATGGGATCTGGCCTCAGGCTTCTCAGTCCAGTGGTTGGGGCACTACCACTGCTCTACACGTGGGACCAATGGATCTGCTGTATATAAGCCTCAGGTGGTGAGTTCTGGCTGTGCTGGCCATCGACGGTTTCCAAGCGAACTCCTACTCAATGAACTCCCTGTGATTAATTTGAGATTCTCCATGGACCTTGACAAGTTCATAAGTGGGCACAATGGTTGAGGTTGATGAGTGGGTAAGTGATTAGGTAGGTAAAGGTGGATGAGGTGAGGTTGGCCTGTGGGTGGTCAGATCAAGGGCTAGTTGGCTTGGCTTTAGAGGGGTACTCAGGCCTGTTTGGAGAATAGTCGGGAGGGGTAATCAAGTTGGTGAGATGGTCAGAATAGGGGAACTTCAGTTCGGGAAAGATAGTTGGAAGTCTCTGACCCTGCCTGAGTTGAAGATATTTGCAGATGGTCCCGAGGAAGCATAAAATTCCTGGATGATTTTCATATGCATCCTCACATCAGAAATTCCATAGTGTCATTGCACACCTTCAATCATAAGTCCAGTCTTTGACAATTTGGACGTTGAACGATTTGGACCATTACTAAATACAATAAATTCATCTCAAATTCTATAATTGCTCTGCACTGATCTGTGTTCACACACATTTGAATTGGTACACAAACACACGCAGGCACTAAACTGTGTGAAATATTCAATGAGATAAATTGTGGAATTTTTCAGAACTTTAGCAGGATAATGATAGGCATCTGGAGGATATAGACAGATTGATCGAGTAGGCATATATATGGCAGGTTAAATTTGGTGCAAATAAGAGTGGAAGTGATGCATTTTAGTAAGAAGAACAAAGGGAGGCATTACAAATTCAGCAGTAGAATTCTAAAGGGAGTGCAGCAACAGAAAGCCCTAGCAGTATATTGGACAAATTGCTGAAATTGACAGGGCCAGGTCAGTGAGCAGTTAATGAACCATTTAACAGTGTTTCCCAAAATAAAGTCCATCATGACATTTTAACATTTGAAAATTAATATGGCCACAAACAGCAGCAACATCAAAACAACAATAAAGCACACATTACCATTCAACACATAACTGTCAAATATTGAGCATTATCAATCATAGTAACATATCTATATGATGTTTTTGAAGGGTCTTTTTTTAGTTTTATGCATTCATGTAGCTTCAGTCAAGTTCTCTGTATTTCCCCAGTTCCTGAAGATTCAATGAAGCCACTGCACTCTCCTTACCTCACACTGAAACCAGTCTCCCTCCACACTCCTACACAGTAATGAGGCCCCCTACCTTACAAATATCAGTCCTCTTCCTCCCCCCATACAAAAACACCTACCACAACCCCGCTACACCCCATTTTCAGTTTTGTTGCCACCGCCTAAAGAGTCAGCAGCTCAGGGCGTTGAGTCTTAACAAGATAAACACAAGACACAATTAATTTTGAGGATGTGCAACCTCTCAGTTTTTCTCAGGCTAATGATGCTTTTCTGCGTCCGATTGCACTAAGTTAGTGCACAAGCACATGGAGCCTAATGGTTCTTGTACTTAAAGCTAAAGGAAGCTTTGGTCCCACCATTCATCAGTTGCTGGTTGTTGGAATTGATCTAATGAGTGCAGTCTTGTTCCTTCATTATCACCACTGCTGAAGCAGAGGACTGGGAGTTTGTGACCTCAACTGTTATCTATTGGGTACTATAGATATCTGGAGGAGGTTGTGGAACTGCTGCCACATGAGATGTAAATCGAGACATAGAACACAAAAGCAAGCAAAAAACAAAAGAACTGCGGATGCTGTAAATCAGGAACAAAAACAAAGTTGCTTGAAAAGCTCAGCAGGCCTGGCAGCATCTGTGACGGAAAAAAAAAGTTAAAATTTCGGGTCCGGCGACCCATTCTCAGAACTGAAACAAGAACAAAAGCAAGCAAGGTGTAGAGCTGAATGAACACAGCAGGCCAAGCAGCATCAGAGGAGCAGGAAAGCTAACATTTCAGGTCTGGACTCTTCTTCAGAACCAAAAGCAAGGAAGATGTGTTTATTTTTTACTATAAAGCACGCAGTTAGCTTGAGCATGAATATTGTGTCTTATTCTGGGTGTCACACTTAAAGATGACTTTTTCGGATGTTGAGGGATTTTAGTTACATGGATAGGTGGAGAAACTGGAGTTTCTTTACTTAGAAAATAAGAAGTTGAGAGGAAATTTGAAAGGTGTGTTCAAAATCTTGATGGGCTTGGAAAAGTTAGGTACAGAATTATCATTTTAATGGTGGCAGTGTTAAGAAACAGAAGAGGCTGTATCAATGCAATGGGCAAAAGAAAAATGGGCAAATTTTGTTTTGAGCAGAATGGGTAGAATGCAGAGTGCCGATGGGCTTGTCAGGAACATGTAAATGCAGGGCTACTTGTGTTCCAAACAGCAAAAGTAGCACAGTATAGACGACACTAAATGATTCCACAATCCTACAGTCTTGCCACATTCAGCTTGAATGGTGATAAACAATGAAACAACTCACTGAGAAGGAGTTTCCATTAAAATCCCCATTCCAAATGATTTGGCAACTCAATGTATCAACAGAAAAGACAAGTCTAAAGCATTTGCAACAAACATCAGCCATTAATGCTGAGTGGATGCTTCATTTTGGCCTTTTCCTGAGATCTCCAGAATTCCCAACTTCCCACATGTCAGTCTTCAACCAATTCAATTCACTCCATATGATGTCAAAAAATGGCAAAAGGAAGCAGATACCATAAACTTATGGGTCTCGGCAATATTCCAGCAATGGTACTAATGACTTGCACTCCACCCAAATGAAGCTATTCCAAAGTAGTCGCAATATTGACATCAACTTAGCAATGTCAAAAATTTCCCAAGCTTTTCCTGTGCACAAAAGACAGGACAAACCCAATCTGGCTAATCACTGCTTCTTAAGCTTGTTCTTGATGGCCAGCAAAGTGTTGAAAAATGTTCCTGACAGTGTTGACAAGCAGCACTTACTTCACAATAACTTTGTCACGGATGCTTAGTTTTGAACCTATCTAGGCCTTTCAGCTCCTGACCTCATTACAGCCTAAGTCCAAGCATGAATGTAAAAGTTGAACTCCGGAAGTGAGGGAAGAGTGACTGCCCTTGACATCAAGACAGCATTGACCGTGTGTGCCATCAAGGAGCCCTGGCCAAAATGGAGTCAATGGAAATCAGGGAAAAATATTCTACGAGTTGGAATTATCTCGAGTGCAAAGCAAAGTAGCTGTGATTGTTGAAAGTCAGTTATCTCAATCCCAGATTGAGTTCCTCAAACAGGAGTTGCTCAGAGTCGTGACCTAGACACAACCATCTTCAACTGCTTCATCATTAGCTTTGCATCCTTTATAACATCAGACTCAGAGTTGTGTGTTGATGATTGTACTATATTCAACCCCATCCATAACTCCTCAGACACCGAAATGCTCCAATGCTCCTATTCCACATGCAAGTATTCAGACTTGGGGTGATAAGTAGCAAATGGTGTTTGTGACAACCAAATGCCACAATATGTCCATCTCCATCAAGAGAGAATCAAATCATCGTGCCTCTCAATTGCATTGCCGTTACTGCATCCCCCGTTACCAACGGCCTGGGGGTTACCATTGAACAGAAACTGAGCTTGACCAGCCATATAAATATTGCAGCTATACGAGCAAATCAGAGTTTTGGAGTTTTGCTGTGGCTACCTCAACACCTGACTCTCAAAGTCTGCCCAGCATTAAAACATACAGTCAGAAGTGTGTTGGAGTATTCTCCTTTTGTCAGAATACATGCAACTCCAACAACACTCAAAAACTCAATTTTATCAAGGTCAAAACAACGACTTTACTGACACCCCCATCAGCCGTTTTAAACATTCACTCCCTCCACCAGTGGTGCATACCATCTAGCTAAAAAGTGCATTGGAGGAGCAATTCATGAGAAAAAAAACAGACTGTGCCTTCTAAATCTGCAACCTCTAGCAATTAGAAGGACAAGGGCAGCAATTGCATGAGAATGCCAGCAGTTGCAAGTTTCCCTCCAATACACACATCATTCTGACTTGGAATGAAGTTGCTGTTAACATTGGCAGCAGCTGTTCAAGATAGTAACATCTTGCCACCCTCTCGAGGGCAATTAGCAATGGTCAATAAATGCTGACCTAGCTAACAGTGCCCACATACAAGGAATAAGCAAATTAAAAATAAATTATTAGAACCTGGAATGCAATGAAGACAAATTTAATTGTCTGCCTCAAATAGGAATTGTGTTAGCACCGGAACAGATAAAGCTGATTCGGTCGTTGAGAAAAGGCGTGAGACCAGAAGAATTTCACTGGAAGAGAAAGCATTAAGTGTAACAACAAACCCCAACAAACAGCGACTTATGTGGGATAGATTAACAGATCTATTTTCTTCTCTGATTGATCTTCTAGCAGCAAGATTTAAAAAGTCTCAATATGTACACTGACAGAGCCAGTATAGTTTGTCCAAGATAATAAAGTATGGAGCTGGTTGAACACAGCAGGCCAAGCAGCATCTCAGGAGCACAAAAGCTGACGTTTCGGGCCTAGACCCTTCATCAGAGAGGGGGATGGGGAGAGGGTTCTGGAATAAATAGGGAGAGATGGGGAGGCAGACCGAAGATGGAGAGAAAAGAAGATAGGTGGAGAGGAGAGTATAGGTGGGGAGGTAGGGAGGGGGGACAGATCAGTCCAGGGAAGACGGACAGGTCAAGGAGGTGGGATGAGGTTAGTAGGTAGGAAATGGAGGTGCAGCTTGAGGTAGGAGGAAGGGATGGGTGAGAGGAAGAACAGGTTAGGGAGGCAGAGACAGGCTGGGCTGGCTTTGGGATGCAGTGGGTGGAGGGGAAGAGTTGGGCTGGTTTAGGGATGTAGTTGGGGGAGGGGATGAGCTGGGCTGGTTTTGGGATGCAGCAGGGGAAGTGGAGATTTTGAAGCTGGTGAAGTCCACATTGATACCATTGGGCTGCAGGGTTCCCAAGCGGAATATGAGTTGCTGTTCCTGCAACCTTCAGGTGGAATCATTGTGGCACTGCAGGAGGCCCATGATGGACATGTTGTCGAAAGAATGGGAGGGGGAGTTAAAATGGGTCGCGACTGGGAGGTGCAGTTGTTTATTGCGAACCGAGCGGAGGTGTTCTGCAAAGCGATTCTGCAAAACACCTCCACTCGGTTTGCAATAAACAACTGCACCTCCCAATAGCAAACCATTTTAACTCCCCCTCCCATTCCTCAGACAACATGTCCATCCTGGGCCTCCTGCAGTGCCACAATGATGCCACCCGAAGGTTGCAAGAACAGCAACTCATATTCCGCTTGGGAACCCTGCAGCCCAATGGTATCAATGTGGACTTCACAAGCTTCAAAATCTCCCCTTCCCCCACCACATCCCAAAACCAGCCCAGTTCTTCCCCTCCCCCCACTGCATCACGCAACCAGCCCAGCTCGTCCCATCCCCCCACAGCATCCCAAAACCAGCCCAGCCTGTCTCCGCTTCCCTAACCCGTTCTTCCTCTCACCCATCCCTTCCTTCCACCCCAAGCCGCACCTCCATTTCCTACATACTACCTCATCCCACCTCCTTGATCTGTCCGTCTTCCCTGGACTGATCTGTCCCCCCTCCCTACCTCCCCACCTATACTCTCCTCTCCACCTATCTTCTTCTCTCTCCATCTTTGGTCCGCCTCCCCCTCCCCTATTTATTCCAGAACCCTCTCCCCATACCCCCTCTCTGATGAAGGGTCTAGGCCCGAAACGTCAGCTTTTGTGCTCCTGAGATGCTGCTGGGCCTGCTGTGTTCATCCAGCTCCACACTTTGTTATCTTGGATTCTCCAGCATCTGCAGATCCCATTATCATTAATTCTCAACAAAGTTGTTTCTGCTTCTCATCAATGAAATTTAAGGATTGTCAGCTTGCGAAGAAACATTTCCATATGCCATGAGACAAATGTCAATCTACTTGGAAAACCATTGATTGGAACTATAAAAAAAGCAACAACCTTCTTTCTTTCACAAATGTTTGTGATAAAGTATATGAAAGTATAAACGAAGAAACCTGCTTCATAAAGACAGCAATTGCAAAGCAAAGTCATTTCAAGCGCAAAGTGTTCACTCTGTTACTCTGTCCACAGTTGCTGCTAGACCTTCTGAGTTGTTCCAGCACTTTCTATTTTTTTTTTCACATTCCAGTATCCGCAGTGATTTGCTTTAATGATAATGACGGCATCTTACCCAGTAGCAGCTGTTAGGGACTGAGAGAAAACTATTAAACGCAAGTGCAGATAGATAGGAGACAACACGGTGCAGAGCTGGATGAACACAGCAGGCCAAGCAGCATCAGAGGAGCAGGAAAGCTGATGTTTTGTGCCTAGGTCCTTCTTTAGAAAATTCTAGGCCCGAAACGTTCGCTTTCCTGCTCCTCTGATGCTGCTTGCCCTGCTGTGTTCATCCAGTTCTGCACCTTGTTATCTCAGATTCTCCAGCATCTGCAGTTCCTACTATCTCTGCAAATAGATAGGACCAAGTTTCAATGCGTATTGTTACAGTGATAGTTAATAGTTGCTTGTCTTCTTTCGTTACCACACCACAAGGTTAGCTTTGGAAAGGAACACATTTTGGTTTTGAACTGAAGTTATGGTTTCTGGAGAAACTCTACATGTCTGGGAGCATCTCGGGAGAGTAAGAAAAGTCAATGCTTTGGCATGGTGGGTCAACGGTTGGCACAGCTACCACACAGCACTAGCGGCCAGGGTTCGATTCCGCCCTTGGGCGACTGCCTATGTGGAGTTTGTACATTTTTCCCCGTGTCTTTGTTGGGTTTCCTTCTGCATTGTTCAAGTTTCCTCCCACAATCCAAAGATGTACAGATTAGGTAGATTGACCATGCTAAATTGCCCGCAGTGTCCAGGGATATGCAGATTAGCCATGGGAAATGCAGGGCTACAGGGATGGGATGCATATGGATGGCATGCTCTTTGGAGCATCAGCAAGGATACTCAGGGGCAATCGGCCTGCATTCACACAAATAGCAATTCTATGAAAAATTATATTTTATATGCATAAGTAATGGTATTGGTACCACGTGGTTAAAAATTGCTTGGAGTCTAGAAATGGGCATCAACTGAGGCACCTGAGACTGGCCAAAATTGGGCTCCATGATGATATTATACAGGTTAAGCCTCTGACTGACATGTCTGCTGGATGTAAAGCCTGCTTTATGTGACTGCCAGGCATCTGAAACATAACCCACCTCTGGGTCAGAATCTTTCAACTGTTCTTTGTGGCACAGAGCTTTCATCCTTGAAAGTGAGCATTCAAAGACAAGACTATTCGAGCACTTACTTTTTTGAAGACAATGTCATTTAAGGAAGCTAAATAAAAACATTTGATTAAATATTGAAGGCATTGTCATGTGTCTCATATATTGTGAAATATCCATTATAGAAATGTATAAATAAATCAGCTATTGTAATGTGTCATATTACTGAAAAAAATTGCTTTGTTACAAATGCTGATTTCACATTGTATATAATTTAGAGTTATGAAGAAATTCAACTGTGTTTAGTTTTATAGACCATTGTTAAATCATGTCATTATGTTCTATCACTGACCTGACGCATTGCTGTTATAAATTCTTGAATACATTTTCTGAATAAAGATTTTACAATGTACTAGGCATAAACAATTTGCATGCAATTATTGTGAATATGAGAAGAGTACTTTTGGATTGGGAGGCAGGAAGTTAAAATTTGGTGTTTGTAAAATGCTAGGGAGGAAGGCATTACACAGTCCCTTTAAAAGATGATGTGATTTTTCTTTACAAAGAGATTTAAAATGGATATCTATGAACAACAGCTTGAAAGTTTGCAAGTGCACAGACAGCACCAGAATTGAAACATTTATAAGAAAAAACCATACAGTTAGTAGGCCAAGCAGCAGTTTTGCAGAGATAACAGGCTTTTGAATGTGGTCAAGCAATTTGAACCAGACACTTAGATACTAAAAATCAATACATTTAAATCTGATGGTTTTGACAACATAGGACAAATCTTATTGTAAAAAAATATTGATTTTTCATCAAGGGTTTCAAAGCTGGAGGAATTTAGAAGAAGACCAGAGAGCTAATTGCCATCTGCTGGAGCTAAAAGGCCTTAGCACTGAAAAGAGAATCACTGGTTTTCACATTGTCCTCTATGTCTTAGAGAAAGTACTGTTTAAATATCAAATGGCACATTGTTAACATTCCTGACAGTAGAATTGACAGAGAAGGCACAGAACATGCCTGAAAAAACATAACATGGGTGTAATTTCAAGAGACTAAATTCAATTTTTTTATATATATAAGTGAGACTTATACTTTCTGAAACAGCGTACCATTAGAATCTTGCTTTATTCAGGAATAGTTAGTAGTTAGAAAGGACTTAATCAGTTTGTTAGAAGTTTAGTTAATTTGTTCACTGTTAGAGTTAGGGTCAATAAATTGTTACTTATTGATTTTAAAGTGACTGCCAGGGATTTATTTTATTTAACCACTAGAAGTTGCTGAAAGGCAGGTTACACCACTTTTCAAATTCATTTTACAAACTACAGTGCGAGGTGCTCCTCTTTGGGTGTTTCGGTATTAGTTCTCGGAGAACGAGGTGTCAATCTTCATTTGATAACAGATTGGTTGTTCATGCCTGGGACCTGGACAGATTTGAATAGATTTAGGGTATGAAAGGTCCCAACAGATTTAAACAGGCTTGGGAACAGTTGTCCTAGATCTTTAAATAAAACTTACACGAGAAAGTAGAAAATCTGTTTAATTTCAGTTGCTTCTTGCTGGTTAAATAGAAAGTGGAGAAATAGCTCTTAATATTGATAAAGATGCCCTGGGGGTAGAAAATACTTCCCAAATTTGCTTAGAAAGTTTAGAAAGGCAAAAAAAAATTGACACCTGCAGAACTAGCAACAGGCTAAAATTGAGTTTAATTAGAGATAATGAGAAAGCTGAAATTTAAATGATGTTAGCCAAGCATTTAGGTACATCAGTGGAGTTAGAAAAAAAACTGAATTGCAAATGAGGCAATTGGAGTAAGAAGGGAAAGAAAGGGAATGGACATTCTTAGTTGAAGAAAAAGAAAGGGAAAGAAAAGACCTAGCAGAACAAAAAAGAAAAGCACAGAATTCCCCTGGCAGAATAAAAATAGAAAGAAAGAGAGTTTAAATTATGGATAAAATCAGAGGAAAGAGAAAAAGAAAAGATAGTCATGGAGAAGAGAAAGAAAGAGAAAGAAGCTTCCTGGCTGAGAAAAAAGAAAACAAGAGAGAAGAAAAGGAGAAAGAGAAAGAGTTTGAACTTCAGAAGTTGACAACTAGACAGGAAAGCTAACTTAAAAGGATTGAGATGGCAATGGAGGATAGCCTGAGTGAGGACCTTAGAGGTATTGAGCAAACCCATCACAGCCAAAGGTCTGGTAGGGATATAAACTAATATGTCAAAACATTACCAAAATTCGATGAAAGAGATGTAAAAACTTTTTTTTCCATTTCCTTTGAGAAATTGGCGAAACAGATGAACTGGCCAGAATCTGTGCTCGTAATGTTAATTCAGACCAAATTGGCAGGCAGGGCTGGTGAGATGTTTGCTGTGCTTTCAGAGGAGGTGTCAGGAGAACGTGAAGAATTAAAACAGCCTACTTTGCGTACCTACGAATTGGGTCCAGAAACATACAGACAATGGTTCAGAAATGCCTGCAAGGAACCAGGCCAGACTTATTTTGAGATTGAAAGAATTTAACTAAGCACCTTCAATAGGTGGATGAGATCATTAAAGACAGAAAAGACATATGATGCTCTTAGAGATATTATTCTGCTGGAGGAGTTGAAAAAATCATTTCCAGAAGTGATAAGCACTCGTGTTAAGGGGCAGAAATTTAAGACAGCGAGAAGAGCTGCAGAGATGACAGATGATTACATGTTAGTACATAAATCAAAATTAAGTTTCCAATAGCTATTTCACCCTGTGAGGGATGGAAATTGGGAAAGAAGCAGATCCTTCAATAAAAAAACAGCAAAAAGGGATCATCGTGGGAACAGTTTGACACGTGAAAAAAGAAACCCACAAAATCTGTGCTGGTCGATGAAGTGAGGCATTAGGAAAAAGAATGTGGTTAAAGAGGCTAAACCATTGGGATTAGTTGAGGTAATGAAGGAAATTCCAAGAACAGTTGAGTTGCTGTAGGAGAATATATAGTTTAGACCTGGATGGTAAAATAGTGCGTGCTCTCCTCAAAGACTTCAACTGTATGGGTAAGATTTACACAGGTAGAACAGGGGGAGTAGGTAAAGAAGATAAAATATTGAGAGATGTGGGGAGCTAATCTGTCTCTGATAGTAAGAGATGAAAATGTTTGTGCAACTTTTGAAACATTGCCTGAGAGAATGGTAATCTGTGAAATAAATAAATAAAGGAGTAGTGATAAGGCGAGAAAGTCCAATCAAGACTCGTGAAGTGACAGTGGGCGTGATGGAAAAATTGGCTATTCCACGAATACAGTTTGTTTTTGGAAATGATTTAACTGGTTCACAGGTGGAACTGATGCCCATTGTAGTATAAAAGCCGAAATAAAACCACGGAACTGAGGAGTTATAAGAAAATACCCTGGAATTGTTCCAGACTGTGTCTCACAACCATAAGTTAAAACAAGAAGGAAAAACAAAAGATAAAGATGAAGAAGTTGAGGTCCAGTTCGCTGATGCTATGTTTGATTAAATAGTAAAGGAGAAACCTAAGCAGGTAAAGGATTAGTCAGAGGTGTGCAATTCTGAAAGAACAACAAAAAGATGAGATGATAAGGGGTTTATGTCATGAAGCTAACTTGGAAAATGACTCAGAGTATTTTCAAAGCTGCTATTACCTTCAGGATAAAATGCTTATGGAGACCCTGACAGGCTAGTGCAGATGAGAAGTGGGTGCAAGTTCACCAGATTGTGTTGCCAGTAGCATAGTCAGGATGTGTTATAGGTAACACACAAATTACCTGTGGGAGGTCATCTAGAAATGAGGAAGTTTCAGGTTAAGATACAGAAGCATTTCTATTGGCCTGAATTACATACAGATGTAGGAGAATGGTAGGAAAGCCATAGGCAGTAATAAAACCAGCGACTTCGATGCCAATTTCCACACTTGAAGAACCTTTCATGTGAGGTATGATTGATTGTGTATATCCCCTCCCTAAGACCAAAAGTGGGAACCAGTATTTGCTACCCATAATGGATGTGTCTAGCAGGCTTCCAGAGGCAATTCTATTATGAATAGCAAGACAAAAAAGCTTGTGGAAGAGTTGCTGGCTTTCCTTACACATTATGGACTACCCAGGGAGATTCGGTCAGACCAAGGGTCCAATTTTACTGCCAAATTATTTAAGGGAGTCCTGGATTGTTTCGGCATCAAACACTTTAAATCAAGTGCATGCCATCCTGAATCTCAGGGAACATTAAACAGGTGGCATCAGACCTGAAGCCAACGCTGAGGGATTATTGCCAGGATTACCCAAATGATTGGGATAAAGATATCCCTTTGAGATGATTTGCTGTTAGAGATGCTCCAAATGAATCAACTTAGTTGACACCATCTGAATTGATATTTGGATACCAAGTAAGATGGCCTTTAAGATTACTTAAGGAAAGATTGGTAGTCAGATTTCTCACAGTTAGATTATACATTTGAGGTGAGAGAAAGATTAAACAGAGCAAGTGAATTAGCTGGGCAACATTTGAAGGTGCCACAGCACCCAATGAAGCAAGAAGCAGATAAGAAATCTAAAACTTGCACATTTGTCCATGGGGATATTGGTGCTGTTACCACTGGTTGGAGATCCCTGCAAAGCAAGGGTTAGTGTTCCTTATCAGATTAAGAAGAATTTAAGTAAGGTGAATTATCTTGTAAAGGTGCCAGATGCAAAAAAAAATCAGCTATGTCATGTGTACATGCTAAAATCTTACTGTGACAGGGAAAGGGATAAGGACAAACATGTGTTAGTTACTGCCACTCAGAGTGAGGAGTCAAACCCAGAACATTTGGATTTTAATGTGCCTCAGAATAAATTGAATAATGAGGAAGTCCTTAAAGAATGTGGTAGGGTAGTGAGTTATCTGTCTTGGGCACGTGGATCTGAATTGAGAGACTTGTTACACTGCCATGAGCACCTATGTAGAAATTAAATGGGGAAGACTAATGCCACAGTACATGAGGTTGATGTAGGGATGCTATTCTGATAAAACAACATCCCTACATCGTCTCAAAGTAGTGCAGGTTCAGAAGAAGTGGAAGCAATGCTCCAAGAAGGCATCATAAGATGAGACAAGTGAGTAGGTTTCACTGATTGTGTTGGTTCCCAAACCTGATTATACTCCATGGTTGAATGTAGATTTTCAGAAAATCAACACTGTGACCAAATCTGACATACACAATTCCAAGGCTGGAGGATTGTGTTGAAAGGGTAGAACAAGCCACTTGCATCACAAAGTTGGACTAACTTCGTGGTTACTGCAAGTACCTTTGTCAGAGACAGCAAATGAAGTTTCTGCTTTTGTAACCCCAAACGGGCTGCATCAATTTAAAGTAATGGTCTTTGGAATGACAAAAACACATTAGCCACTTTTCAAAAGCTTATCAACAGAGTTGATGCTGGACTGACTAATTGTGCTGTTTACACAGATAACTTAATGATCTTTAGCCATTCATGGAAAGATCATATGAAGCCTTTGGCAAAGGTCTTTGAAAGACTAAGGACGGCAAAGTTAGTCATAAAATTGGCACAAACAGCATTTGCAAAGTCAGAAGTGACATTCTTAGGGCGTAACCTTGGATATGAACATATGACACCAAGGCACATGAAGGTGAAGCCCATTGAGGAATTTCCAAGACTATCCTCAATGAAGGAAGTGCTGCAATTTTTAGGATTGAGCAGATTCTACAGGAAATTTGTAACAAAACAGTTGTAGCGTAGTGGCACCGCTGGTGGATTTGTGAGAAAAGAACACAAAATTTTGATGGACTGAAAAACACCAGGATGCATTTGAGAAATTAAAAGCAGTATTAATTGCCCCACTCGTTTTAGCCATGCCAAATCTTTAGAAACACTTCAATGTAGTCATTGATGCAAGCGATGATGGAACGGCATTGTTCCTGGAGGATGATTGTGGCATTGAAAAGATAATCAGTTATTTTTCAAAAAAGCTCAATATCCACCAGAAAAAATAAATCAACAATTGGAAAAGAGTTATTGAGTTTGGCAATGGCCTTACACCATTTTCATATTTATGTTGCAAACAATGCATTGGAGATCGTTGTATATACTGATCACAATTCTTTTACATTTCTGGAAAGACTTAAGGATAAGAGCTCCATATTATTTTGTTGGAGTGTCCTGTTACAAGTTTTTAGTTTATAGATTGTACATGTTTTGGGACATGAAAATATTGTCACGGATGCTTTATTATGAATTTAAAAAGAAATGTTTATATAAGGTAGAAATGGTAGTGTTCAATGTTATATGTAAATAGAATATGTATAAAATGTGTAACTCTCGATTAATGAGTTATGGACCGAGTAATACAGTACAGTTAAGGTTTCAAAAGAATAAAACAAAGACATCATTTCATAATGATGGTTTTTTTTACAGGGGTGGTATTGTGAAGTTGGGTATAGTAGTCATGGATTGGAGGTAGGAAGTTAGAATTTTGTGCTTGTAAAATTCTAGGGAAGAAAGCATTGTGTGGTTCCTTTGAAAGATGATGTGCTTTTTCTATGCTTAGAGATATGAAATAGATGCCCGTGTGCAGCAGCTTGAAAGTTTACAAGTATACAGACAACACCCAAATTGAAACACTTGTACTGAAAGGCCATACAGTTAGCAGGCCAAGCAGCAGTTTTTACTAAGACAATAGGCTTTCAACTTTAGCCAATTAATTTGAACCAGGCAATTAGATACCTAAAACCAATTAAATTTAATTATGATGGCTTTGGCAACATAGGACCAATAATATTGTAAGAAACATTGATATGTCATCAAAGGTATAAAAGAAGTTGGCAGTTAGAAAAAGACAAGGCAGCCAACTGCCATCTGCCAGAGCTAACTGCCCTCAGCTCTCAAGAGAGAATTGTTGGCTCTTCTATGTCTTAGAGGTAGCACCATCCAAATATCAAAGGTATCAATGACACATCTAGGTAACATTCCTGACAGAAGAATCGACGGAAAACGCACAGAACATTCCAGAAGACACATAATATGGCTGTCACTTTGAGAGACTATTCTTTTTATATATAAGTGGGACTTATTTTATTGGTAAAGCATACCAATAGAATCTTGCCTTATTCAGGAGTAATTAGTAATTAAAAAGGATTTATTTGGTTTAGCAGTTTAGCTAATTTGTTCACTTGTTAGAGTTAGATAAATAAATTGTTATATGTTGACTTTAAAGTGAGTGTCAGGGATGCATTTTATTTAACCACTAGGAGTTACACCACTTTTCACACTCCTTTTAAAAGTTGTAGGGTGCAGTGCTCCTCTTTGGATGTTTCTATTTCAGGTCTCGGGGGGTGGAGTGATGAAGTAAACCTCCACTTTATAACACAATATTGAATGAAAAATAGCCATTATTTAATATTCTGCATTGATACTTGAGTAAAGCACGTCTGCATTGTTATGTCCTGACAGGCTGCTCTTAGCATTTATTAAAAAAAAGTAGTAATTGTTTTAATACTGTGAAATTTTACTCCTCCTACATATAATAATGCCCCATTTGAGTTCCAGAACTCCTACCCTGTTTTCACTTCCTTTATGGTTCCACCATATATTATCTTGCTTTCAGTTTTAATTCTTTCAACAGTTTTAAGGAAAGGAACAAGGTGAAAATTGCATTAGCAGAGACTGGTCAAATCTTGGAGCAGTATTGTTGGGAATAGTATGTAGGAATAGTATGTTAGATGTAATTTGTTCAGCTAATGTATCGTCATGTTGAGGTTGCACTGGATGTTGGTGAGACCTCTTCTGGACTACTGTGCCCAGTTCTGGTCAAAGTGTAATAAGAATGTTGATGTCAAGCTGGAGATGGCTCAGAAAAAAAAACAGGATGTTGCTGGGTGAGTGATAATGGGAACTGCAGATGCTGGAGAATCCAAGATAATGAAATGTGAGGCTGGATGAACACAGCAGGCCCAGCAAGCCCTCTGATGAAGGGTCTCGGCCCGAAACGTCAGCTTTTGTGCTCCTGAGATGCTGCTGGGCCTGCTGTGTTCATCCAGCCTCACATTTCATTATCCAGGATGTTGCTGGGAACGGAGGGCTTGAATTATAAGGAGACACTGCATAGGCTGCAACTCTTTTCACTGGAGCATAGCAGGTTAAGGGAGCGGGCTTGTAGAGGTATATAAAACTATGATGGTTATAGGTAGGGAATGGGAGATGTTGTTTCCCTCGCATAGAGGATTTCAAGACTAGGGGCATATTTTTAAGCTGAGAGGAGAAAGATTTTAAAAAGACATTTAAAAAAAACATTTTTATAGAGAGAGGTTCATGTGTGGAATGAATTTCCAGTGGTGGATATGGGTACTGTTACCACATTTAAATGACCTCTGGATATGTACATAAATGAGAAATTTTTGGAGGAATATAGTCAAAGCACAGGCAGGCAGGGCTAGTTTAGTTTGGGACTCTGTTCGGCATGGACTGGTTGAACTGAAGGGTCTGTTTCTGTCTTATATTGCTCTATGGCTCTCTGTGTTTGAACAACAATTAAATTGTGTGTTCGTAAGGCAGTTAGGTTGGTATTCTGGAATGATTTTGTCAAATGGGCTGAAGGGCTTCTTTTATCTGAATTTACTATTCAATATTACAAAGACATGAAATAATGAGAATAAGTCTGGCACTACAATCATTTCAGCTTTCCATTCATGCCTACTATTTTGGTAAAATCAGTGCACATAGTGAAACTTGGTCCTATATATTTCAATACACAAATGAAATGCTTGATAGTCAATTGGATTAATGTATTTTAATTTAGAGCTGCATGTCAGTTGGTTTGATTTTTATCATTAAATATTAAAGGAAGGTTCTCAATTAAATCTCTACTTGTTCAAACTATGTTTTAAAAATAATTCCACTGGGATGCAAAACACATGTACTGTTTAATTGAAAAGAAACTGCCTTGCACGTTCTGTGTGAAGAGACTGTATCTCCTAACTGACCCACATGATGTTGTAGTTATTGTTTACTAAATGCTGTGCATGCTGTATCCAAAAGCTAACCTGTCATCAGCAATGTACAGGTAGCCTATTTTTCACACTGTTGAAAATACTTACCAAATGGTGAATATTCAAATTAGTAATGATGCAGACATCGGAGAATATAAAATAGAGAGTAGGAAAATTTATATTTAATGCAAGACAAAAGAATATTTAATTCTTTTTATTGATATAGGATTAACAATTCTTAAAACAAAATGCAGTCTTAGTAATTGGTATAATGTGAAGCTTTTTATTCCTAAAATTCAATCAGTAAGTTATTAATTATGGTGAAGTTTACTGTATTTTATTTGAAGGAGAGACTTCATTTCCACAGAAATTCACATATAGCACATGAAAGAAGCAGACAGTGCAAAGATAAAACTGAGGAGGGCATCATACAGAAATGTAAGATATATGGCCACAACATTGTGGATCACCAGTGCGAATGCAGAAATGACATAGAGGATCAGGACAGTGCCCAACGTTCACAATATTTTTGACCTTCTAGTTACAACCAGAAGCTAGAAAATCAGGAGCTTCATGGACTAGTCGTATGATTTCTGGCTCCAAAGCTTTGCTTTAGCAGGTATTGTCAGACAACTATTATGTCTTAGTCTCAAAATTATGCATGGTTGAAAAAGTACAAGGCTATGCTGAAAGAATAAAGAGACCATTCAGGCCTTTGAACTTGCTGTCTTATTCAACACAATCATGACTGATCTGCTGCCTAAATTCTCCTCTCATTTCTACTCCCTATTTCCCTTGATTATCTGAGAGAACAAAAATTGATCTAACTCAACCTTAAGTATATACTATTACTGAACATTCACAATCATTTGCAGTTTGAAACTTAACTCTCTTTTTGAATGCCAGTGTTAATATTGCTACTGTCCAACTGGTTAGGCGGTGCGGTGGCTCAGTGGTTCGCACTGCAGCCTCACAGCGCCAGCGGCCCGGGTTTGATCCCAGCCTCGGGTAACTGTCTGTGCGGAGTTTGCACATTCTCCCTCTGTCTGTGTGGGTTTCCTCCCACAGTCCAAAGCTGTGCAGGCTGGGTGGATTGGCCATGCTAAATTGCCCGTAGTGTTCAGGGGTGTGTGGGTTATAGGGGGATAGGTCTGGGTGGGATGCTCCAAGGGGCAGCGTGGACTTGTTTGGCCGAAGGGGCTGTTTCCACACTGTAGGGAATCTAATCTAATCACTCTGAGATAACAAAATGTGGAGCTGGATGAACACAGCAGGCCAAGCAGCATCTCAGGAGCACAAAAGCTGATGTTTCGGGCCTAGACCCTTCATCAGAGAGGGGGATGGGGAGAGGGAACTGGAATCAATAGGGAGAGAGGGGGAGGCTGACCGAAGATGGGGAGAAAAGAAGATAGGTAGAGAGGAGAGTATAGGTGAGGAGGTAGGGAGGGGATAGGTCAGTCCAGGGAAGGCGGACAGGTCAAGGAGGCGGGATGATGTGGTAGGTAGGAAATGGAGGTGCGGCTTGAGGTGGGAGGAACGGATGGGTGAGAGGAAGAACAGGTTAGGGAGGCAGAGACAGGCTGGACTGGTTTTGGGATGCAGTGGGGGAAGGGGAGATTTTGAAGCTTGTGAAGTCCTTCCCCCACTGCATCACTCGCTGAACCTGTGTGAACTCATAAGGTTGCTGATGGTGGTCCAGAATTGGTTCTGCACCTTCATTGATGCAAATCAAGTAGCAGACTTCACTTCAAATTTGCCCCAGTTGAGATGTTCAGCTGGCATTCAGTTAGGGCATACAATGTATGGGGAGAGGTGAGGGACAAACGTGAGTGAGTAAAAGAAAGGGAAACAGCTCCCTGCTATGTGTAAACTAGAAACGTAAAAATCCAAAGAACTGCAGATGCTGGAAATGAGAAACAGAATCAGAAATTGCTGGAGAATTTCAGCAGGTTTAGCAGCATCTGTGGAGAGGAAGCAGATCTGACGTTTTGGGTCCAGTGACCCTTTCTCAGAGCTGTTCTGAAGAACCAAATACAAACCGAGAGAAAAGTGGTTGCTGTGAATCAGAAACAAAAGTAGAAATTGCTGCAAAAGCTCAGCAGGTCTGGCAGCATCTGAGAAGAGAAATCAGAGTCAATGTTTTGAGTTGAGTGAGGACCTGCTCTGAGGAAGAGTCACTTGACCTGAAATGTTAGGTCTGACTTCTCTCTGCTGATGCCACCAGGCCTGCTGAGTTTTTCCAGCAATTTCTATTTTTGTCCTGAAGAACTATTCTGCTTTAAACATTCACCTTGCTTTCTCACCACAGACACTGCAAGATCTGCTGAGTTTTTCTAAAAATTCCTGTTATTGTAAGTTGAAAAATAATCCTGCTTCATGACACAAAGATAGGTGGAAGTGTGTGCCATGAAGGAGATCCAAAGCAGCTTCAAGAGAATTAGGAAAGTTAGTATGATTCAGTGGATAGTCAAGAACATGGAAGATGGAATGAAATGTAGAAAATAAATGTGAGGTTACCCCTTTGGGTAGGAAAAATAAATGTGTAAACAGCCAGACCATACAGTGGCTCAATCATTGTAGAGGAGAGACAACTGGTGATGTTTAACCACATTTCAGACAAGGGGAGAGGTTGAGAAGGAAAGCCCTTCATGGTTACTTCAGCTGTTAGGGGGTTTGAATTCACACTGTTGGCATCTGTGTGCATCACAAAACAGCGATCTCGCCAACTAAGCTAACCAGGCCCAATAGATGTGTAGAGCACTTTTTAAATGGTAAGAATTTGGAAATTTTAAATGTACAGAGAATTGGGTGTTCATGGGCACCAAAGGTTAACATACAAGAGCAGCAGGCTATTTGGAAGATTAGTGGTGTGTTAGTCTTTATTGCAAAACAATTGGTGTACAGATGTAATGAAGTTGTGCTTCAATTGCATGGTTAGGCTGCATCTGGAGTGTGGTATGCAATTGTCATCCTCTTACTTTAGAAAGGGTATCATTGCCAATTGGTCAACAGTTCACCATACTTGTTCCTGGGATGGTCAGAATATCCTATGAGGAGAGATTGGGGAAACAGGTTCGCTATTTCCTCGACTTTCAAAGAATGAAAGGTGATCTAATTGAAACTTAAACTTGCAAAATATTTCAAGAGAAAAACAAATTAGTTGCAGGTAAGGTGTTCACCCTGACTGCAGAGTACAAACTCAGTATCACAACTGAAATATCAGGAGGTAGCCATTTAGGAACAAGATGAAATTTTTTTATTTACTCCGAGTGTTGTAAACCTTAATTGATTTTTTTTACCCTCAAAGGCTGTTTAAGGTAGAGGTTGACAGTTTTCTAAATACCAGTGACATAGAGGGGTAGTGAATGAAATAAGAATGACTTGAATGATCAGTTGTGATTGCAAAGAATGGACTGAATGGCCTGTTCCTGCCCCAGTGTTCTCCTGGCTCCATGGCAAGATATATGCTAAGATCTCCAAATTTTCCTTCAACGGGTTGTCATTTAAGGAGCAGTAAACTCTAAATTTTTGCAACAGAGGGTGACTAGTTTTAACGAATTTCTGGACTGAAGGCAGTTTGATGGTCATTTCAAACGTGTTCCGAAGCTGTCTACATATCAAACTTTTAATAACCGCTGCTGTAACTATTGTGACAGCCTTTAAGGGAAGGAAAAATACTTGACTGTTGTGTATATACTTCATATTTAATAAATTTTGCATGCTTAAGTTTGAAGGATCTGTCAATGGATTTTTTTTTGAAAAGGTCATTGAAAAGACACTTTGGATTTATTTTTAAATAAGGAATTTCTTGGAAAAGACGTGTTTTCAGATAATTGCTAGCTTTGGTTGTTTGGACTTATTTCAGACCTGATTTTTATGACAGGTTCTAGTGTTGTGCTTTTCTCTCAATTATATCTTTATTCCTTGCTTCTGCCTTTAGTTGTAACTTCAAGTTGTCCACCAATTCTAATCATCAAGCCTTGTTTATTTTTCAAATTACTGAGAGATAAATAAACGCAGAAGTGTTGCCAAAGACATTTTCATCTAAAACTGCACAAGAAACATAGTCTTACATTTTATCCTCTTTCAATCATTATTGTCTCATTTTTAATCAGACACTGACTGCATCAGGAATCATGCAGAAAGCTCCCAATTTTATGCAATTGGGTGGAAGAAATGCACTGACCAATGCACCACTAGTCAACGGTTGCAACATAAATTAAAAATATTCTATGCAATTTCCAATGTGGCCAGTTGTATGCCTTTTCTCTAGCAGTGTTCATGTTTGGGTTGGGCAGTTGAGGAAAGTCTGCTCAAGAACACAGAACTCAGCTTGATACTCCATTCTCTGAACCATCACTGTTATGTGTTAAGGATAAAATCCCACTAGTTTCCATAAGTGTGTGAAAAAGAACTTCATTGTCTATTTCCTGGACAGGTTTTGTCTCCTAGGGCCATAGATTGACAAACTTCATAACATTATATCTTATTTCTTTGCCTTCACAAATTACCACTGTTTGCCAGAAAGCGGTTTTTTTCCAAAGTGAATCTTTGCAGAGGGAAATCCATTATTTCCCTTTTCCTTGAAGTGTTTTGTATGTTTGTGCTTGTGTTTTGGCTTATTAAAAGGTAAGTTTTTATATTTTCATATCACAAATTGCGTTTGTTAGCCAATTCTGCATCTTGATTTAATGAGTTTTGTCTCATCATACATTAAAATTTTGTGCATGATAAAGGAAGTTAGTTGATGGATCTTTTCTTTCAAAGTCAAATACAGAGAAGGCTTTTGATTGACTAATGGAGAGACACTTATTACTTGACTCCTATTTTTCTCCTTTTTTTGAGGAACTGTAAGTCAGGGTTAGGGTTAATTGAATGTTGAACAGCCGTGTGTCTTAAAAGGCAAAGAACAATGCAGATATTTGCTATTGGTGACTGGCCTGGAAAACAATGCAACCTAATTACTCATGGAAGCAACACTGTGGACTGTGTGACGCTGAGTGTTGCCATGCCCTGGGCTATTAGCTGGTGAGTTAGTCAGTCAAAGGACAACCAGTTTTGACAGATAATGACAGAGAGTATTGATTATAATAAGAAAAATAGAGAGAAGAACTATTCTGACTGGATTGGGCAGGTGCAGGGCAATTTTGGAAGCTTTACTATCGAGGTTTGTATTCTGTTAAAGGATTGTTGAATGTTCTGAGAAAAGGATCCTAGTCTGTCAGAAATAGGTAAATTCTTCTGAAAGTCTACAAAGCAGTTCACATTGACCAGTAACAGACATGCAGATAGATGGCCCTATGCCTGTGAACAATTCATTATCCAAGGGTTGCATGAAAGGTAGGCATTCATCATTTGAAACTGTTTAATTAAACTGGAAAATTACAATTTTATTTCTTTTTAAGATAATAAAATGTGAGGCTGGATGAACACAGCAGGCCAAGCAGCATCTCAGGAGCACAAAAGCTGACGTTTCGGGCCTAGACCCTTCATCAGAGAGGGGGATGGGGAGAGGGAACTGGAATAAATAGGGAGAGAGGGGGAGGCGGACCGAAGATGGAGAGTAAAGAAGATAGGTGAGTTGCAATGGGAGAGAGATTTCTTTTTAATTTGTCCCTTAACTGTGTCTGTCTGTACCTAGGTAGGGGATATGATCAAAGAATGGATTTGAACCATGGCTTGTCATAAGATTACCCTGCTGTTTAGCTTTGTCCTGCTAAAGTTACAGTAGTAATAAAAATTGCAGATTTTCTTTCTTGTTTAAGTTACAAATTTGATGTCCAAGATCTGTTATTCCAAAGTCTGTTTAGGAATAATTGAACAATTTTGAGGGTCATTGAATTTTCACTCTGATGAAAACCTAGTGATAGTGAGGCTGATTTGTTATGACTTACTATCTCTGTGTCAAAGAATACAAAGAGTATAAAAAAAAGTACATCACAGCTCAGCTCACCAAGACTGTGCTGATACATGACACTCTCCTAAATACAAAACCTTTTTCCTTTTTCTGATCCCTATCTCTCTATTCCCTGCCTATGCTTATATCTGTATTCACGCCACTAAACATTGCCATTGTATCTACCTCCACTGCCTCCTCTAGCAATGCATTCAAGGTACTTTACTACGCTCTGAATAAAATAAAACTTACCTCTCACATTTCCTTTAAACTAACCCTCTTCTATCTTAAACCTAAGTATCCCAGTAAGTGACATACCCTGAGAAAAATGACTATGACTATCCATTCCACCTATGCCTCTCCTAGTTTTGTAGATTTCTAACAAATCGCCCCTCATCCTTCAATGTTCAAGTGAAAACAAGTCGAGCTTCTCCAACTTTTCCTCATAGCCAATTTCCTTTGTACAAGTCAAAATCCTGGTAAACCCTTTCTGTACCCTGTCCAAATCCTCTGCTTCCTTCTCTTAGTATGGTGACCAGAAGTGCAAGTGAAATTCCAAATGTGGCCTAACTAAAGTTCTTTATAACTGCAACATTTGTTGATTATGTTGTAACATAATATTAAGATTTTGATAGAATATTTTCATTTCCATTGATTAGTAAACAAGACCAGTAGTGCACAGCTCCCATTCCAGGTTTACTGTAAAATTAAGGGAATTGTTGCAGAATAACAAATGCAGATATGTCCTCAGAAGATAGGTGGTAAAGATTTGAATAAAAAAGACAAAACATGAGGCTTTTTTTGCATTCTTAGATCGAAACGTCTTTGGCAGCTGATAAGAAGCCGAAGAATGATCCTTAAGTGATTTGAAAATGAAATCAAGTCTACTCTGTTAATGTGGACAGACAAGTTGATGGTTAATGTTATGAACTGGCCTATAATTCAAACCTTTTCTCGAGTTGGCTTACTCTTATGACGCAATTTGGCAGGAGTGAAGAAATAGCTTCTTCAGTCATGACAGTTAAGCCAAGGTGAGAGCAAGAAGATAGAGTAGTTACACAGAAAGGATCCAGGACATTTTCTTTCAAGTGACCCAGATAATGGCTGAACAAAGTTCACTATTAAATGTTGAATTAGCATAATATTTTCAGATATTCAGTTAGTGGAAATTTTCTTTGGGAATTTGGATAATCCAGAGGAAGAGTTTGGCTAATATTCTTTGATCAAGGCACAGAAAGTTGACCCTAAAGTTAAGTAGCCCAATTGACTCAAACTGATACTGAAGCTGAGAATATTCAGAATATTGGAATGGTAAAGATGGGACTCTTACGGCAGAGTGGAGATCTCTTCACAGACATGTCGACAAAGATCAGTTAGTGGTACTGCCCAGATATCATTCAAAAATGTGAAGGATAGTCCATGAAATTCATATGGAAGACATATAGGAATACTGATGACATATCAGTCAACATTTTTACTGGACAGGTTCATGACGCAGTTCTGAAAAATGTTCCATACATGTCAGATGATGGGAAAACTACAATGTACAATCAAATTAGCACCTTTAGTTCCTGTAATGGTTTTTGAGAAACCATTTACCAGCATGTTACTAGACAGTGTTGGACACCTGCCAAAAATCAAAGCAGGGCTTTTTACTTTTATGGATATATGACTACTGGATTCTAAGAGGCTATTTCCTTGAGAACAATAACTGCTTAACTGATGGTAACAAATTTAACCCAGTCCTTGACGTGATATAGATTTCCATGAAGATCCAGTCTAATTAAGGTCAGGAAGGAAGATCCTGAGGAAGCAATATCCAAAAGTATAAATGTTTTCATCACAATCTGCTGGAAATTGTAGGGTAAATCCATAGGCGTCATTGGGATAGATAGGTCAGTGCAGGAAAAGGAAACCTGATTCTGAGTACAATAAACTAACTTACAGTTTTAATTTAAACTGTCTGAAACTTAAGGAAGTTATAAGTAGACTTTACATAACACAGTTAAACTGGTCAGCATATCACTCACAAATGCAAGGAGCTCTAGAAAGATACTATCAAACTCTCAAAACAATGATCAGAGCACACTGTCATGAATATCTTTGCTCTTGAGATAAAGGGGTGAAATTTCTTTTGCTTATTACACGAGGTTTACTGATGAGCCCACTTGTTTCAGTCCATTGGAATTAATTAGAGGGCTGAGAGGAGAGGCCTCCTGAAACTAAGGTTTTTACGAAAGTGAAAACGTCCTCTTTGTTAGGCAATGTATCTGTTTTCAGTGAGCAGCTCACAGGGGCCTCTAAATCAGATCAAGAGCACCTTAGGTCATCATAAATAATGATGACACAATGGAGAAACAAGCATGTCAAAGCTCCAAGATTTCAATAAGGGGACATGGTGTTAATATTACTTGTATAGTAATGCAGTTTTATAACATGGAAGGAAGTACTTTGGCCCATAGTGTCCACATCAATCACCAAACAACTATCTAATTTAACCCCATTTTCTCAGACTTGGCCTGTAGCTTTGTATGTAGTAGCACTTCAAATTATCATTTAAATAATTTTTCAAAGTTTGGCCATTGTCACCCAAATAACCCTTTCAAGCACTGAGTTTCAGATACCTACTACCTTGAAAACATTCTTCCTTGAATCCTATAAAATCTCTTGCTTTTTACCTTAAATCTGTACTCCCTGGTTATCGACCCTCTGCATATCAACCCAATCCATAATCTACTTAACTTTATACAATTAAAACAAGTTGCAAATGCCATAGCTGCTGTTAACATTACAGATATGCCTTGTTATGATGTTTTTGTTGCAAATCAAATGCATATTAATAAGAGTGTAATAGTCCTTGCAGTCAAGATATGTCTCCCTGTTAATGCATCGTCCTTTCAAGGCTGGGTGAGTGTAATTGTTGATTTGCTGAACTATTAAGAATTCATCCACAGACTTGTTTTTCTTTCTTCTCTCTAGATAGAGAGAATGCTGAAGTACCTCTTTGTTACAGGATGTCGAGGCCATAACTTCGTCTGTGATATGCCAATACATGGTGGACTCAGATACCGTGATGGTATTGCTTTCGAAGGTTTATTTTGTCCTGGCTTTATGATAAAAAGATGTTAAGACACAGGTATCATATGGCCTGCTTCAAGCCAATAAAATAAACAGCTTGTTGTTCCTTGCTATTTTTTAAAAGTTGCAACAATAGAAGCAGCCTGACTGGGTGAGATCAAGCTCCCACAGAACCAGGCTTTTAGGTTCAGAGGTAATGGGAACTGCAGATGCTGGAGAATCCGAGACAACAAAGTATGGAACTGGATGAACACAGCAGGCCAAGCAGCATCTTAGGAGCACAAAAGCTGATGCTTCGGGCCTGGACCCTTCATCAGAAAAGGTTTTAGGTTTGTTATCATTTGTTGTCCGAGTTTGGAACCTGCACTGCATTTCTTCCTACTACAGCAAAACATTTGAGTTTTCTCTGTCTTTTTGACTTTTCTCTTCATATTATTTCCTCCTGTACTGGAGAATTGCATTTGAGGAAGTCTATTTTATTAAATTTGCTTTTGCCAAGTGTGTGTTTGTGAGGTGTCACTATCTTGGGACAGTTGCTGTTTAGTGGTTAAATAATCTATCATTCTGTTAAATTTTCTAGGTGCTACATTATTCTAATCCTTCCTTCTTTTGTTTGTATTTTAACTAAAGTGTATGCATAAAAGTGTATTTTGCTTAAAATCTGGTATTTTGCCCAATAAAATTCCATTGGAAGATAAGGCCTTACAATTCCAATGTAAGAGTAAGAAAAAGGTTTGGGTCTAGGCTACCATTTTAATATATTTTGAGACGGTCCAATATGTTCCAATGTGCTGGTAGCCTCAGCTAGAAGGTTCTGCCTGTGTGAAATAGAAGGCAATAGTGATCTTCATGCCATCTAGCAGCACTGTCCTAACATTGCTGTGCTGGACTGGCAGATGAGGTGGAATGTTAATTCACAGCTGTCATTATGAAACATGGCCTCTTCAGGCACAGTTCCTGGGCTATGGTGAAGGAAAATGTTACTCCCTAAATAACATGGGTGGATAAGACTTTTATTTAGGGCTCTCTTCCTCCCATGAACTTGGTGCATTCTGTTCTATCTCTGCGTTCTAGTCCATGTGCCCCAATTGTACTCCTATTTAAGAGGGACTGCAGTGATAGCCCTCATGAGTGCTCAGAAACTGAGTGCTCATTAGCCCTCTGAACTCTGTAGAAAAGACCAGCACCACTCCCTTTATTTCAGGATTATAACAACAGCAGTAAACATATCCAACACCAAAATAAAGTTAAAAGTACCGCACCTTAAGTGGAGCTGGGGAAAAGTAGGGGCAGGGCTTTGAGTTTCCCTTGATGATGTGCCAAAGAAAGACTTGCATTTATATAGCACTTTTCACAACTATCAAATGCTTTAAAGCACTTTGTAAGCCAACTAAATATTTTTTGAGGCGTAGTCACTGTTGTAGTGTAGTACGCATTGAAACAATATCTGCTACTGGCTTGCAAAAACATGAATTTGATAATGGCCAGATAATTGATATTTTTTGTTGTGTTGCTGGATGAAGGATAAATACTGGCACAGGATGTCAGTGATATCTCCCCTGATTTTCTTTGGGATTTAGGATCTTTTATACTCCACAAACCAGACAGGCAGATCTCTGTTTGACTTCTCCTCCCTCTACTGCACTGGAGCTTCAAACCTTAATACTAGTTATCACCCAGGAGTGGATCTTTTATCTGGAGCCTTACAATTTCGAGTCAAATGTGGTACCACCTGAGCCACAATTAAATTGGCTTGTTGAAATTACAATATTTAAGATAGGACGTTAACTGAACCATCGAGAACCATAATGACAGACCTCCCAGCAAATTGTTGTTTGGTTGCTTGCACTCAACACCCTACTAACAAGATACACTGTGAAATGTTAATACTGAGAACATTTGACCTCCATTTTCATCTCTCCAGCTTTTTGTGGCACCAACACTATATGCCATGGAATTGACTTCTAGGTGTGAATCCCATAGGTTTGAGAATTTAAATTCAATGTTTAAATATCTGGCAATAAATAACTGCATCAGTAAAAGTGGTTTGAATTCAGCAATGGTATTTTATTTATGAAACATATTCACAGCTCAGATGCTGAGTTAGATTGCTGTAAAAACTTACCTCGTTCGGCAATACCCTTTAAGGAATGAAAGCTGCCAGTCTATCAAGTCTGGCCTACATGTGGTCCAGTCTCACAGCACTATGGCTGAATCCCAACAGCTCAGTGGCCTATCAAATAACTCAGCTGTGCCACTTGCTCAAGTGACTAGGGATTGGCATTAAATGCCAACCTTGCCAATGACACCAACATCCTGAGAATGAATTTAAAAACATGACATTGTTGAACTATCATAGACAAACAAAATGAAGCCTCCTACCAGGGTTTTAGCAAGTGCATTAAAAGTAGCTTACATAGGAATTTCTACTTCCAGAAAACCTTCTGACTTGCCACATGATTTATTGAATAAAAAGGTATACAATTGTCTGAAATATGGAGACCAGTGGCTTTTAAGCAAATGTTCGGAAATAATTTTTACTGAAACTTGCTTTACATCCTACAGACTAGGTGACTTCCTGCATCATTGTCATTTGACGTTTCCTTATAATCAAGGCCTCCTTAAGGTCTTTATAAAATTATAATGTAGCAATTTGTAGAAATGTACAGCTGCATTGATCAGGAACTTCTCACATAAACATTGCTAAATAGGAAAAGTTCAGTAGAAGGATAAATAAAAAAATGTCTTTGGAAATGTGAGAGCTTAAAATAAATGAGGGACCTTTAGTCTGATCTCTTCTTGATGGATGATAGAATTTAGTTCACCTTTTATTCCTCAACCTCAGACCTGCATGTTTTTGTTATAAATAGTAGACCATTGTATTTCAAGACTTGTCCTCAGCTTCAAAACAGGATATGTTTCAAGGCTGTTTGGCTGATATGTTAGACTTTCTCCAAAGCTAACTAAAATAAACTGACATTAACACTGACGCACTTAAACAAAATCAAACACTTGAGACCATCATTATTGTAATTTTGAAACATTTGCAGCATCCCGACATCATTCACACTATTTTATGTGCCTCAAGACTAGTGCTATTTCTGATTATGTATCAGTTACGTTAATTAGAAGAGAGACATATAGGCAATATTGAAAGGAGACGCATTTTGTGATTCAAATGATTTTGAGCAGAATTCGTTTGGTACATTGCTTACTAAAACAGAAAAAGAACAACCACAGAAAAGACCCATTTTTAGTGGCTTGCAGTGGGACTGCAGTTACAATGTATAAGCAGCACGATAGTTTCTGGCCTGACACTAGAGCAAAGTAAACTGAATATTTTCAGCTTAGCTGCACTGAATTCTGTCAGTTTAGATTTATTTAGATTTTTATATTTATTTAGAGGGATAATTTTAACTTCAGAACCATAAGAGGCAATCTTAGATCAGCTGTCCGTTACAACTCTCTCTTGATTTTAATCTTCATTAAAAATTGTAAAAAGCTAAAACCAAGTAAGATGGATAACAGGCAGATGAATCAATACCGTCCATTTTACATAACCGCACAATCGGATTCACTCTCTTCAAACCTGTGTGTTTAGAGTCATTGTGAGGGTGTACTGCTTCTTGTTGATGTTAAGCTTGTAGGACATAGATAGATATGAAAGTCCCATGCTGAGGGTCTAACCAAAGTAATAAGCAATCCTAAACTGAATAAGCTAATTAAGGTAGACAGATCATAACAAATTGCTTGACCATGATTATCACCTGGTTCATGTGACTTCTGATAAGATCCACACAGATAGTCACCTGAGGCTGGGATCAAACCCAGGTCCCTGGTGCTGTGAGTCAGTAATGCTCACCATTGAATCATCGTAATGCATAGCTGCCAAGATCAGAATGTTCTGTCTACTACACTTCTCTTTAAAATGTAGGGTTTCTCAGTGTTTGTTCCAGTTTTAATCTAGAAGATTCACACTGCTAATTGAGAACCAACTTCAGCTACGGCATTACTTACAAAGCAGGCTTTACAATATGATAGGGTGTCAGATTGGCATGGATAGACTAAGTTCAGACAGCCAAAAGCATTTCATGATAGCTATCCTCTTGGGGACATGATTCATTTGCACAACACTTGCTCAATTGCCCTGAATGTCCGACTCAACAGCATTGCGACAGTAACGTCAACATGTGTGCGGTTTGCAAGAATCCAATCAGGAAGTCAGCTCACTGAAACCTTTCTCCGATGCAGTTAGGGATGGCAAATAATGGCCTGCCTTGTCAGTGATTTCCATGATTTGAGAATGACCCAAAACATAGGAAGTTGACTCAAGCAAATCAGGGATGAAGAGAAGGTTTGGACATCAGCCATTTCAGAATGCAAGAAAAATGCCATAGGGCACGGTTTCAAAGCCAGATAAGCAAATTCAGGAGGTCTCTCACAGGAACAGGAGTAAGCCATTCAGCCCCTTGAGCCTACTTTAATATTCAATGAGATCATGGTGGATACCCCTCACTTTGGCCCATGTCTCTCATTACCTTTTCTTAATAAAGCTTTAACTAACTCAGATTTATAATTAATGACTAATCCAGCATCAACCACCCTTTGAATGTAAAAGTGTTACATAATGTCTCTCCTGAATGCTCTGGACCTCATTCTCCAACTATAGCTCCTCGTTCTCGACCCCCCCAGCATATGGAAAAACTTTATTTTTATCTACCCTGTTTTTTCCTGTTACTATTCCTCTTGACTCTCAAAGAATAATTCTAAAGGTGAAGCATTAAGCTGAAATGATTGCATATTTTAAGCAGAAGGCTGATGTCTGATTATTTCTTTAACAAAGGAGAGCAGGAAGGGAAGGTTTTGAAAGACCATTTGAGAAGCCAGTTGAAGTTATTTAATTAGATGAAAACGATCTTTACAATACTACCACTGTGATTCATTGTGACACATGTAAAGGGTATTTTTAGTAAGACCATGCAATGAAAAGATCAATTAAATGGGACAAATTAGATATCTGTCATATTCCCTGAGAGAAATCACATCACTTCAAGAATCAAATCTCTCTGATCTGCTCTGCAGTCTCTCAATCGATTTCATTAAAGTCATTTATTTTGTCCAGGAATATCTCTGATTAGTAATTATAAATGAGGAGTATGACTGTGGTTGGAGGTTAGGCAATCGATTTTACCATTGATTAATCTTCTCTAATTATGATATATCATTGAGCTAATCAGTGTGTAAAGGCAGGCTGTCACCATTTTCTATGTGCTTTTGAAAACAAAGATGGAAATCCATCTTTGGTCCGCCTCCCCCTCTCTCCCTATTTATTCCAGTTCCCTCTCCCCATCCCCCTCTCTGATGAAGGGTCTAGGCCTGAAACGTCAGCTTTTGCGCTCCTGAGATGCTGCTTGGCCTGCTGTGTTCATCCAGCTCCACACTTTGTTATCTTGGATTCTCCAGCATCTGCAGTTCCCATCCCTTTCTGACAGGTATGTCGGGCCAATATGTCATGAGTTTCAGTTAGAACACACTTTAGATAGCTACTTCCCAAAATTTGGCATTCGATGGCATTAAAAGACTAAACTTTCCAGTAGTATGTTACACAATAGCATAAGAACTAGGAGCAGGTGTAGGCCATCTGGCCTCTCGAGCCTGCTCTGCCATTTAATAAGGTCATGGCTGATCCTTTTGAGATTCAGCTCCACTTACCCGCCCATTCACCATAACCCTTAATTCCTCTACTGTTCAGAAATTTATCTAGCCTTGCCTTAAAAAATTTCAGCAAGGTAGCTTCAACAGTTTCACTGGGCAGGGAATTACAGAGATTCACAACCCCTTGGGTGAAGATATTCCTCCTGACCTCAGTCCTACATCTGCTTCCCTTTATTTTGAGGTGATGACCTCTAGACCTAGTTTCATCTGCTAGCAGAAACAACCTCCCTGCCTCCACCTTATCTAATTCCTTCATAATCTTATGTGTTTCTATAAGATCTCCCTTCATTCTTCTGAATTCCAATGAGCACAATCCCAGCCTACTCAGCCTCCCCTGATAATCCCACCCTCTCAACTCTGGAATCAACTGAGTGAATCTCCTCTGCACCCCCTCCAGTGCTAGTATATCTCTTCTCATGTAGGAAGACCAAAATTGCACACAATTCCTGACATAAAGATATGTCCATCAAGAAACCATATGGGAAGCTGATGGTTTTATGTCCAGCAGAAAGCCATCAGCTGTCAGCATGTAATTCTTTGCTACACATTCATGATAAAAGAGGCTTCACACCAATAACCCACAGATGATAAATTTAACTTGCAATGTATTTTCACTTGAGGAGGCCATACTTGTGCTCAAGAGTGTTGATGTCTGGCATTGGAGTTAAAGTGGACTGTTGAGAAAAAAACAACACAATCTTTTTGTTAAATGTCATAAACAAGGTCTACACATTCTTAAGAATGAAGTGTCCAATGTGAACTATGCCTTATTGACCAGAAATAATTTTATTAAACTTGGTGAGAAAAATCCATCATGCACCACAATTACAATAAACTATAAGCAATCATCCTGTCTTTGGATGAAGCCAAGTTGAAAAGCAAGAAGCAACACTGTTTTCCTTCTTTAAAATTAAATAATCACATCTACTTTAAGCAAATGTACTGTTACAAATTATGGTTATGGCATAAGTTTTGTAACAAATTCTAATTTGTCTTGATAATAAACACTGAGCGTCTTTTTATATATATGTATATATAATCAATATAAAATCCTAGAAATCACATGATTCCCATTGTGGGCTTCTAGTACCACAATCAGTCTGTATTTTATCTCAGGAAGAAATTGCAAAGGATCTTTGAAATTGATTGTACAGTCCCAAGAATAAACAGAAACATCTAGGCAATTGTTACAACTCATCAAAAACCTGACAGAAATGAGAGCCATCCAAACTAACAGATGAGACGGTTAAAATAATAACCCAAACTGAAAGGCAATGAATGTAAAATACAAACTAAAAGAATTGTGGAAATCTGGAAATCTGAGATAAAAATAGAAATTTCTGGAAAAGCAGGCCAGGGAGCATCCGTGGAGTCAATGAATGTCTCCAGATGTAGACTAACCCTATTTGGTACCCAA
This sequence comes from Stegostoma tigrinum, assembly GCF_030684315.1. NCBI lineage: Eukaryota > Metazoa > Chordata > Chondrichthyes > Orectolobiformes > Stegostomatidae > Stegostoma > Stegostoma tigrinum. The sequence goes on along the minus strand of NC_081359.1, from coordinate 10,248,524 downwards.
TAACTAACACAGAAGCAAATTAAACAGTTTTGAAAAAAGCACTGCAACTAATTTTTGAACTGTATAGATGTCCGGGACTGTGAACAATCATTGTGTGTACAGGTGTGCGGGAAATTCTTCTCAACATTATGAGAGAAACACATAATGCCGAAATTGCTTCCCACAGAAGGACAAGGGAAGGTATCCAAGGTGGACAAACAGGAGGCTGGAAGAACACAGCAAGCCAGGCAGTACCTGGAGGAAAGGAGCAGTCAATGTTTCTGGCATTACCCTTCCTCAGGACTGGATCTGGGGATAGGAGGAGCTGCAGTTAAAGAGGGATGGGGATAGGGGCATCAGAATGGTGGTGATAGGTGGAGCAGATTTAGTTCATGGTGTGGTCAAAGAGCTGAAGGGTCGAAGAGATATCCAAGGCTGTTTTGTTGAATGAGGCTCCCTCCCCAAACCAAAAAAAAACAATTTCAGGCAGAACGTAATTTTTAACTCCTTTCATCTTTGCCTTTGTGTTCATTTTCTTGGAAGAAGGAGCCCTTTTCCCACTCAACAGACCCTTCCACTCATCTCTAAATCTTCCCCTCCATCTGGACTCCTAACTTTGGCCCCTTACCTGCTCTTGGCCTTCTGATTGAGGACTGATGATGTAACATTGTCAGCCTGAATTTCTCTGCTCTTCTCACAGGCTTGAACCTGTCTCCTTCTGAAATGCTGCACTGCATTCTTTCAGGACAGCCTCTGACTTGGTTTTCAAACCCACTGACAAGGGTGATGTAGTTGTCACCTGGAGTATACAAACCTGTACTTTTCAGTGGTTGAGCACTACCTCTCAGATACTTCTTATCTTCTCTGGACCATGGTTGTACAACTGGACAATAAGCCCAAGGACTTGTTTCAAGGACTGTCACTGACCTCACCTCTTCTGGAGATCTTTCTTCCGAAACTTCTCATCTGAGAGCCTACTAACCCTGAACAGTCCCCTGTTTCTCCCCTCCTCCTAACTGCCCAAACTGCTTCCTCCTCGTTGTGAAGATGGGAGGCCTCTACACTTCAATGCGCCACCAAGATGGTCTAAGAGATCTCGTCTTGGAACAGAGACTGATCACTCCCTATCCAAAATCATTTTCCTCCATCTGGTTGAGTTTGTTCCCATATTTAAAAATTTCACTATTAACATTGATCAATTTTCCAAATGAAATGTGTGGCTATGGATACAACCATGACCCTAGTTATGCTTGTCTTCTTCTGTGATATGTGCAATATTTCTTGTTCTAGTCCTATATGGAGTTCTTCTACAACTTATCCTCCAATTTGTCAATTACTGAATTTGTGCCATTTCTTGCTCTTGTTCCAAACTGGAAACAAAATAATCAACTTTCCTTCCAACTGCCATCCTTGTCTCACCTTTACCTTGTCCATCTCCCACTCTTCACTTCACTTCTTTGAGTCTTGTTCTATATTTCTGGGAACAGGCTGCCCGTCAATATCCTTTCCAAACCCACTTGCTCCCATAGTCACATTAACTACACTTCCTCAAACACTGATTGCTGTAAGGACTGATTCTCATTCTCCCAGTTTCTCCACTTCCATTGTATCTGTTCTGACACTACTATTTTCCACAATGGCTCTCCCAAAAAAGTCTTCTTTTCCTTCCCTCTTTGGCACTGACCTCTGTCAAAAGCATTTCTGACATTACTATCCTCAATTGCCACTTCTCTTTTCCAGGATCATGCTGGGGATCTCATTGTCCTCACTTTCTATCCTGCATGCCTCCACATTCAAAGGACCATTCTCTATCGCTTTTGCCAGATCCAGTGTAATGTAACCAGCAGACATATCTTCCCCATCGCTGTGGTCAACGTTCCACAGGGAGCAGTCGTCCCAGAATACTCCTGTCTACTCAAATATGACCTCCAGCCACTTATTAGTCATCATTCCCTCCTTGCAAACTCAGCCAACACCAAAAAAAAGTCATCTTATGCACTCGCAGAAGGTTTAGCATAATCCCATTCCCCTCCTTCCTCCAAGCTATCTATACATTGAAATTCTACTTCCAGGTGAAGAGGCAATTTATTTGTAATTCTTTCAATCAAATAAGCTGAATCTGCTGCTCATAGTGTGGTCCTCTTTATCCTAGGGAAACTTAACACAGATTGGATAGCCATTTTGCAGAAATCTGCTCAGTCGTCATTGCTGACTTTCTCGTCATTTGCCATTGCATTACCCCATCCTGCAATTATGCTCAAATTCCTGTCCCAACTTTCTGCAGTGTTCTGGTGAAGCTCAATGCAAACTGTGGAATAGCAGCTCATCCCCTGTTTCAGCATGTTACAGCCACCTGGGCACAACATTAACTCAGACCATGAACACTGTCCCCATTTTGACGTTTCTTCCCCTCTCACCCAATATCTATTTCGTTTTGTAGCTTTGCTTCTGTTCAGAGTTCATCTTTATTCTATTATTATTTATTTTATTCTATTACTAACCTCGAGATTTTTGCTTCATTTTCTCTGCAACTGATACGACTCACATTGTCATTTGTTCTGCAACATATTTGATCTCCAATCTCCCTTAACTTTTCTCTGTCCTGTCATTCTAATCCAGTCTCTCCTCCCCACTTTCAATGGCATAAACCCAAAGCTTTTCCACCTCTCCTTAGTTTTGGGAAGAGGTATTATCTGCAAAATGGTAACTGCGTTTCTCTCCCCATAGATGCTACCAGATTTGTTTTGCTTCCATTTTACCAAAAAAAAGCCACAAACTGTTAGGCTGTAAACGCAAAATGAAAGACGCTTCATCAGTCACAGGACTTAAATAACAATCAGTACGGTGGCTGCTGGAGATCTGAAACAGAAGGAGAAACAGAAATTGCTGGTGAAACTCAACGGGTCTGGTAGCATCAGATTCAAAACATTAGCTCTGCTTTGCTCCCACAGACGCTGCCAAGCCTGCTGACTTTCTCCAATAATTCCTGCTTTGATTTTAGTCACGGGACTAGTTCTTTTTAATCTGTGAGAATAATCTTTAACTTTTCAACTGAAGAAGCTATTCTCACTGCTGAGCCTCATTTCAAATTTTCTTCCCCTTCCATTTGGAAAGAGAATCTTTTGCAAACTATCCTTAACTCATTTTCTTACTTAAATCTTTGTATCCCTATTTCAGCTTATAATGTCTTTATTTTTTTATTTTAAAAATGTTACAGAAATTGTTGTGCAATAAACTAAAATTTTAAAGGACAAAGGCTGTCAGTTAATTTTAAATTGAAAAACTTGAAGACTAAATAGGAGCAGAAAGGAGCATGTATAAATTCTTATTTCAGGGACTACACTGGAGACACATCTGGTGTATAATTGTTTCAAAAAAATGAGTGGCTTTTGAAGCTAAGATAAAAATAATCATGTGTAAAAGCAAGCCTTTGGCACAAACCTATACTTGTTAAAAGATTCATGCCTCTCCTAATTATTTTAATTTCGCTTGTTGCTCCCAAAAGTGAATGGTGAAGCTTGTTGTTTCTAATGCTAAAATAGTTGTTGACCATAACATTCTGCTGCAGTTAATATTGTTAAATATCCTCAGAATCTGTGACTTTTATGTGATTTTTTTTGTCAAGTGCCATAGACATAAAAATTATGTCTGACTTGTCCTCTGCTGTTGTGAAATATTGGAAGTATATCACGAACCTTATTGAAGTGGGGAACCCATGCTTTCATCCACACTTCAGCTCTGCAGATATAAGGGAGCAGAACAGATTTTAGCGTTAATTCACAGATTCCAGATTGTGGTAACAGCCTCATCTCAACATTCTCAGAATCTGGTAGCCGCCTTTAGGCCAACCAACATATTGACCTTTGGCGCTATGGATCCAATTCATTATGATGCTGATGGCTGGAGTCCATTTCTCTGGATGGCAAAAGCAGCAGTTGGCATTTGGGCACAGAGTACAATGCCTGTGGAATATGGGAGGTGAGATAAGATGTTTCAAAGCACTGATTGTGTCACATTTGCAGACCAGAGACCGGGTGCCAATTGACAATAGTTACATGTACCATAGCCTTCCAATCCAACAAGACCATCTGTGGGCTTCCATGGTCTAGATCTCTGGTGGCACTAAGACGGGATACTGTAATAGGTAATAGAAGCATACTTATAGGCACAGAGAAAAGCATAAAGTCAAAAAAGGCAAAAGCAGCCATTCGAACTTAGCCATTGTTGCATTAAAGTAGACTGTGCATTGAAAAGATGTTTTGTTATTCATTCTTTCAGGAAAAAGAACACTTATTTGATGCTGGGTGAAATTTTAACTCAGTTGAAAACCAAATCACCTATGTAGCATTAAGATTTGGCCCATTCACTCAGATGACCAACACAGATATCACAGCAATGAGAGCTGATGTTCGGTCCAGTGGGTGGTTGATTGAGGCGGTGTCCTTTTATTACATGTCATGGATAAAAAGATGCAATGCCAAAGGTGAACACAAGCAAAGGAGAATTCTGAGATTAGCTGCTTGCAGCAGTGATCGGAGGCCTGTGTTTGGATCATCTAATGGTTTACTTCATGTGGTCTTGGATATCAACAGCAGAAGAAGGCTGCCTAGGGTAGTGAAATTTACATTAGCAGCTTTCTTCATTATTGCATAATAAGAAATTACCATAGAAAAGGAACTAGATGCTTTATTGCAATATCTTTGCTAGAACTTTGTAAAATCAAATAATATGAATACACAGGAAAATTAAGAAGTGCATGTCATGTTTGTCATGATTCTATACAACCAACAGTATAATTTTCTGGCCTCCCCACGCTTGCACTGCCAATTTTCACACACATCCGTTGGCAAAGCCCTCGTGCCACTGTTCATTAAGTTATTTGAGGGTTTACTCAGATTCCATGCTGCATTTAACTATTCTGTCATAAAATTTCTAAATAAATTTTAGGATTTCCGAGTTGACATGAATGTCAACATACATTGACTTCATATTTTTGTTCAGTTATAGAAACATATGCAATTGGTCTGAGTGTTAATATTAACTTAATTTATATATAATAAAGATAACTTATACATGAAGATAAGAATTTTAAGGACCATTGAGTACCAGTTTTCATAGAAAGCCAAGCAGTTGGAGTTTAGCCAAAGTACATCGTTTTAAAAATACAAGGTAGGATAAACAAAAAGTAGCCCTGATTACAAATAACAACGCACTTATCTTTGGCTATGGACTTGGCCCATTTTGAGATAAAGACAACCATTATGTCTATGCCATAAAAAAGACATCCACTGTGTCTTGTTGAAGCAATCCTGGGCAGCCGAGACACTCTGTACATTAAACGAAGAATACTCTAGGGGATTAAGAGAAGATGCAATTGCAGGGTTTCAAGATTGGTGGCGGGGGTCATGTTTGGAAATGGAAGAAAGAGCTTAAGCAACAGTTTTCCACCTTATTTCCTCCAGACCAGAGAAACACCACTGTTACTCTTGGCCGCAGAAAAATAATTATAACACTTATCTTCATTAATTTCTTTACTCTGACCACCAAATCAGACTGGGTGAAGCATCTACAGTGCTCAGCTCAGTAGGCTGTTAAATTTGTAGTAGAGAATTAATGTATATAATATGACCCAAATTTGCATTGACTAATAATGATACTGCTTCATTCAGCCAGATCTCAGCTGTCTAGGGGGTGGGTATGAAATGTGTGGGCATCGAATAGCAAATGCATGGCAGTAATTTGAACTTGGCTGCTGCCCCATTTTTGCTGGGTGAAGAGATTTAATATCAGTCTTTACGTGTCCTCCAGCTATAACGTGGGTCTGGACATATGTTTCAATCTAGTCTCATTAAATCTTTCATTCGTTTGTGATGTTCTACAGCTGCATCACAAAGTGCACGGCATTGGCTAATCCAAGCATACATTTTTTGAAGATTTTTGACATTTCTTCACCCTCCACTATTCAAATCTACTCATCCACCCAAACCCATTGGCTGCCATAAAACAGGGACAGGCGACAATTCCTCTCTAAGGAGTCGGATCTGTTGTTGAAACCTTTGAAGGAGGCCTCCTGTCTTCATTTTAACAAAGTAGGCATTATTTTACTGCCATCGCCTATCCTCACTGGGATATGCATGCCAGATAATAGAATGACATAATTACTTTGACAGCATGGCTTGTGAGCTAGAGGTTATTTTCAGATTCCTGAAAATGATGCCATTCACAACCTTCAGAATTATCCCCCAGAAATCCTTGTCATTGCTTTCTTCCCAACGCCCCTTGCGACCGCTATTGTTCTGCATTCACATAAACAATTACCACTTGGAATCAGGAATGCAGAGGACAATTTATCTTTTTGCTGAAGCTAAGTGTCACGGTGGGTCTGACAAATGGGATGGACTTCCATTCAGATGAAGAGCTGTCTTTTTAACCCATTTACATTCTGCAAAGTGCGTTACCTGTGTATTTGTGGGGAATTTTTACTTGCAAGCTGTCAGGAAGCTTCGGCACACACTCAGATGCTCTGCGCTCCATCGGCTGGGAGCTATATTTAAAAGGATAGCAGTTCATTTTCGGACCCTCCGCACCATTGAAGGAGGTTACATCCTGGTGTCACCTAAACTCTAGATACAGTAGAGAAGAGGCAACAGTGAAATTAAGTGATCACTCACTTGAGCTGATCCTACGGCTTGTCTATTGGCACCAGGGTATCCGGTTCAACAGGGACGGTCACAAGATGCAGCCATCTGAGTGGAGGTAGACTGAGATGACCAACATGTACTTAAGCTGGATGCAGTGTCACACAAAGATGAATGATCTGTTGCAGTCTGACAGAATTGCTATCACTGTCCACTAACTTTTTTAATGTGGAGGTGCCAGTGTTGGGCTGGGGTGGGCAACGTCAAAAATCACACAATGTCAGGTTTACTCTTACAGGTTCATTTGAAACCACAAGCTTTCAGAGTGCTGCTTCTTCATCAGATGATGAAAGCTACTAATTCTTTGCTTCCTCCATAACTGTGATCGATAATGATTGGGGTTAAATTTAAGGCTTGTGTTATTGGTGGGGGGAGGTTTCAAGAAAATTGCAATTATCAGGGAGGTAGTACTGTGTAAACCAAGATGGAACTGTGAGTTGACAAGTCCCCAGGTTGCAATGGACTCCAGCCGAGACCCTTAAAGAAGTAACTAATGAGATAGTTGATACATTGGTTTTAACATTCCAAACCGCATTGGATTCTGGGAAGGTCGCTTTGGATACAAAAATAGTCACGTAACACCTTTACTCATAAATTGAATTGCTTTATTGTCATTTTTTTATTTTAACAAATGAATAGTGAAAAATTTAAAATGTCATCACGTTCTAACACCGGTTTGAGCTCCAAAAGGAATTGAGATATAACTGAAATGTAACTAAAAAGAGGGCCCTTCCTTCCTTCCTGTACTCTGCATGACATGGGGGAAAAGTCTTCATAATGGGCTTCCAGCCCACCAACGCCCTCTAGGGGCATCACACCAGGCCTACCATGCCACTGGCGATGCAACAGCTGCTCCCATTGATTTGCCAGAAATACTGTGTTAGGCCTGTAGCATTGCTGCAATGTATGTCTCACATCCCGATTCTAATGCCGACCATAAACTTCTCCACTGACCACAGGGACTGGCCTGCTGTCACTGCCATCTTGAAAGCCATTGCCACTGCCTCAAGTCCTGCACAGGTGAGCCTAGCTACGTTGAAGCCACTATGCACTGATACCATCTCTTGCCACTGGGCCCATACTCCTTGCTGTCCTGCGCTCACTAAGGGCTCAGTCTTTTATGTGCTGGGCCTGGTGCCCTCCACCATGTTGGGCTTGCTCTCTAGGGGATTCTACTCTTGCCACACCACTGCTGCATGTGCCCAGGGGGGTTGGGCCTGCTCTTGCCCAGCCAAAGATGCTGAAAAGACTTTTAAAGACAGAAAAGGAAAGGGAGTAAAAAAAAGGGAAAAGATTAAGAAGAAGACAAAGAAAGTCAACAAAACCAGATGAGCCCCCTGGCCAGGAGCTCAGGGGAGGAAGGCAGAAAGCAGGAAGTGACAGGCCAGTTAGCTTCACGTTAGTCAGAGGGAAAGCATTTAAAGGTATTTTTAAAGACATTACAACAGAGAATTTGGTTAAGTTGAAGACAATCAGGCAGAGTCAACATAGAGTTAGCAAAGCAAAATTAAGTTTAATTAATTTATTATAGTTCTTCAAAGAAGTAACTTGTGCTATAGATAAAGAAGGACTAGTGGATGTGCTGTATTTAGATTTCTAGAAGGCATTTGATAAGGTGCCACATAAAAGTTTGCTGTGGAAGGTATGTGAAGGGGCGTTGTATGGCAAGATAGGAGAACATTATGAGTGGAGAAGAAACAAAAAAGTCAGTGATGCACTTAGTTCCAGTCCTGATTACCGAAATTGTTTTACTTCGGGTTCTCTTGAACATCTTTCCTTTCAGTGTCTCTGAAGATGGTTTTCCCCTTTTCTCCTTTCAAAAAGAAAATCTACAGGGAGAGAGAGTCACTAACTGCTTGGAATGCTCTTATACTTCTTCATTCATTGAAAAGCTGGAGACGCGGTCAAGGGCGTTCTCGACCACTGCGGGAGGAAGTTGCGGCCCTTGAAGAACTTGGACATGTGGGATGTGCAGGAGTGGAATGCCTCATCCTTGGAGCAGATGCAGTGGAGGCAGGGGAATTTGGAATAGGGGATGGAATTTTTGCAGGCGGGTGGGTAGGAGGACATGTATTTTAGGTAGCTGTGGGAGTCAGTGGGCTTGAAATAGACATCAGTTTCTAGCTGGTTGCCTGAGATGGAGACTGAGAGGTCCAGAAAGGTGAGGGATGTGTTGGAGATGGCCCAGGTGAACTTGGGTACCCGAATGGGCCCAAGCTATGCCGGCCTCTTTGTAGGTTACGTGGAACAGTCCCTCTTCCTCACCTATACAGGCCCCAAACCCCACCTCTTCCTCCGTTACATTGATGACTGTATCGGCTCCACCTCTTGCTCCCCAGAGGAGCTCGAACAGTTCATCCACTTCACCAACACCTTTCACCTCAACCTCAAGTTCACCTGGGCCATCTCCAACACATCCCTCACCTTCCTAGACCTCTCAGTCTCCATCTCAGGCAACCAACTAGAAACTGATGTCCATTTCAAGCCCACCAACTCCCACAGCTACCTAGAATATACCTCCTCCCACACACCCTCCTGCAAAAATTCCATCCCCTATTCCCAATTCCTCTGCCTCCACCGCATCTGCTCCCAGGATGAGACATTCCACTCCCGCACACCCCAGATGCCCAAGTTCTTCAAGGAAAGGACCGCAACTTTTCCCCCGCAGTGGTCGAGAATGCCCTTGACCGTGTCTCCCGCATTTCCCGCAACACATCCCTCACACCCCGCCCCCGCCACAACCGCCCAAAGAGGATCCACCTCGTTCTCACATACCACCCCACCAACCTCCGGATACAATGCATCATCCTCCGACACTTCTGCCATCTACAATCCAACCCCACCACCCAGGCCATTTTTCCATCCCAACCCTTGTCTGCCTTCCGGAGAGACCACTCTCTCCATGACTCCCTTGTTCGCTCCACACTGCCCTCCAACCCCACCACACCTGGCACCTTTCCCTGCAACCGCAGGAAGTGCTACACTTGCCCCCACACCTCCTCCCTTCCCCATCCCAGGCCCCAAGATGACTTTCTATATTAAGCAGATGTTCACCTGCACATCTGCCAATAAGGTATACTGTATCCATTGTACCCGGTGTGGCTTCCTCTATACTGGGGAAACCAAACGGAGACTTGGGGACCGATTTGCAGAACTCCTCCGCTCAGTTCGTATTAAACAACTGCACCTCCCAGTCGCGAGCCATTTTACTTCCCCCTCCCATTCCTCAGACGACATGTCCATCATGGGCCTCCTGCAGAGCCACAATGATGCCACCCAAAGGTTGCAAGAACAGCAACTCATGTTCTGCTTGGGAACCCTGCAGCCCAATGGTATCAATGTGGACTTTTTAAGCTTCAAAATCTCCCCTTCCCCCACTGCATCACAAAACCAGCCCAGCTCATCCCCTGCCCCCACTGCATCCCAAAACCAATCCAGCTTGTCTCTGCCTCCCTAACCTGTTCTTCCTCTCACCCATCCCTTCCTCCCACCCCAAGCCGCACCTCCATTTCCTACCTACTAACCTCATCCCACCTCCTTGACCTGTCTGTCTTCCCTGGACTGACCTATCCCCTCCCTACCTCCCCACCTATACTCTCCTCTCCACCTATCTTCTTTTCTCTCCATCTTCGGTCCGCCTCCCCCTCTCCCCCTATTTATTCCAGAACCCTCTCACCATCCCCCTCTCTGATGAAGGGTCTAGGCCCGAAACGTCAGCTTTTGTGCTCCTGAGATGCTGCTGGGCCTGCTGTGTTCATCCAGCCCCACACTGTGTTTGCTTTTATCTCAAGTCTGCTTTAAACCTTTTGCCTTTCACCGTGAAACTGTGCCCCATTGTTATTGGCCCTTCAACTAAAGGGAACAACTGTGTTCCATCCACACGCCTTCATAACTAACCTATTAATCTGTCTGAATTAAGAAATTAACTCTCATCTGAATTCTAAATGGCATCCTGAGACATTGGCTCCCTTTCCTAGAATCTCCAGGCTGGCAAGTCACTCTCCCAGTCATCACTCTATCCAGCCCGATCAGAATTTTATATTTTTAATTAAGATCTCCTCCAAATCTTCTGAACTCTAATGAATTGGAGCCCAGTCAGCCGAACCTCTCCTCTTAAGACAAACATTCTATTCCAGCCATCCGTCTGGTGAACCTTCACCAAATTCTCATTATGGCAGGCAAATCTTTTGTTAGGTGAGGAGACCAAAACTAAACACAATAGTCCAGGTGAGTTGTGCAACTGCATTAAGTTTTCTTTGTTCTTGTACTCAAATATCTTCTCAATGAGGGCCAGTATAGCATCTTCCATCCTCATCTGCATGCATGTTTTCAGTTAAATTCAGCATCCAATTTCCTTTGTACATCAATGTTTCCCAATCAATCCCATTTAAGTAATACTCTACTCTTCTTCTTTCCCAGCCAAATTGGATAACTTCATCTTTATCCACATTACAATGCACTTATTTGACGACTCACTCAACTTTGAAGACACATTGAAACCTCTTTGCTCCCTCATCAGCACTCACAACTCTGCTCAGTTTTGTGCCATTAGCAGTCTTGGAGCTATTTCATCTGATTCCTTCATTTCAATCACTGAACATAGTCTGAATCAGCAGGACCAAAACACATATCTCCATGTTGCGCACAAGCCACCTCGTATTCCTGTTCTCTGTTTCCTGTCTGCTAAACAATTATTATTGGGGAACAAAAGGAAATGAGCCATGTGAACTCTGCATGGGGATGTAAGGAATCTGGCATTACAAGCAGGGAAAATCTGTTCGAGAATTACGAGTGCACTGTTGGTGATTTTCCATTCAATGACTGCTTCTGTGTCTAATATCACTCTAGAGTCATAGGTCAGAAAATATCACAGATCCTGTAGTGCTAAACCCAGTAAATATTGAGAAAATGTTAGCAATACACAACAGGTCTGGCAGTGTCTGTGGAGAGGGCAACAGAGAGAACATTTCAGGTCAGTCGTTTTGTCTTTATTTCTGATGAAAAGTCATAACCTGAAGCAATAGTTCAGTTTCTTTAAGCCACAGCTTCATTGCTGACAGTAATATCTCGTTAAAAACAAACTAAAGAGTGAAAGGCAATTACTATGTACTTGTAATGCTGTATTACAGGTTAGTGCATTACTTGGCAACTAAACGTTAATGTATAGCGTGTTGACAAATAATCTGCATCAACAAATTTAAGAGGGGAGGTTGACATAAATATACATCCGTACGTTCGGCTAAAATAATGTACCAAACAGACCAGGCCAAACCTGACTGCTTCCAATTCAATAAACCTAACCTGGGGTATTCCATGTAATTGTTCAGGGATAAGCTGTCTGTCTGCAAAAATGCTGTAGCAACTTCCAAAGCCATTTTGACAAACTAATGCAGAACAAACATGATCTATTTCCTTTTATCCACTTCCAGTTATTTAAAAAGTGCTGTCCTTGAGCTTAAGATGGAATCCTTACTTTGATGTATGGTCAATGATGGAGACATGCACTGCCGCACTAATCCCACCGCTCCATGGATCATAACATAACTTAAAACTTTTCTTCAGATGCCAGTAAGACAAATTAAATACCAGAACTATATTTGCTTTTAGACATCAAGATTTAGCAAGCAGCATTCTTAATAAATACAGTATTGATTTATTATAAAACAAAATTTATTCAACAAAAATTCATTAACTTGTTAACAAAGAAAAATAGAAATGTAAATGCTTAACCCTCTACAAGTCTTCAAAACACATCCTTTTTTCTTTTCCACTGTTGAGATTGGCTTTCTGAAAACAAAATGTTGACGACTGGATTATTCTTGAACTGAAATAAGTAAGTCCAGGAAGTTCCAAATTTTGTTGCTTTGAGGTTCTGGAATGTATGCTCAAGTTACGAGTCACACATGGTTCTCCCTGAGGTGTTTCTGGCACACCTTGCTCAAGGAACACATCCTGTGATATTCCTTCAGCCACTGCAGGATTCCGAAGTTCTGACCTGCTCTCGTAGTCACACTATTTATTTTGCAAGTCCAATTCAGTTTTGGATCGATGATAACCTTCAAAATATTGAAAGTGGGATTCAGTATGGTAATGCCACTGAATGTTAAGTGGAGAAAATTGGATTTTGTCTTGTTGGGGATAACCATTTCTAAACATTCATGTGCCCTGCACATTAATTACCAATTACTATCCCAAGCCTAAATATATTTCGGGTCTTGCTGCAATAGGACCTGGACAGCTTCAGTATGTAACTGTGATGAATTTCTTCAGTGTTGCAAATTGTCCTGAATATTGTGCAATCATCCGTGAACATCCCACTTCTGACCTTAAAATGGCCGTAATGAAGCAGTTGAACATGGTTTGGCCTAGGACACGACCATGAGGAACTTCTACAGAGATCTTCTGGAGCTGAGATGACTGACCTCCAACAACTGCAGCCAATTTTGTGCTATGCATGTCTCCAGCCAGTGGTGAGTTTTCCCCCTGATATTTATTAATTACTCTTCAATCAAGGGATCCTTGATGACACAGTTTGTCAAATACAGCCTTGAGGTCAAGGGTAGTCATTGTCATGTCACGTTTGGAATTGAGCTCTGTAGTCCATGTTTAAGCAAAAGTCGAGATGAGACTGAGTGGTCCTGGCAGACCCAAACAAGAGGGTCAATGAGCAGCTTATTGGTTAACAGATATTGCTTGCTAGCACTGTTGATGACCCCTTCCATCAATTTACTGATTTTCAAAGGTAGACTGCTGGGACAGTAAGTGATCAGTTTGGATTTGTCCTGCTTTTTGTGGACAGATTAACCCTGGGCCATTTTCCACACTGTCGAGTGGATGCCAGTATTGAAGATGTATTGGAGATAATGGGAACTCCAGATGCTGGAGCATCCAAGATAACAAAGTGTGGAGCTGGATGAACACAGCAGGCCAAGCAGCATCTCAGGGGCACAAAAGCTGACGTTTCGGGCCTAGACCCTTCATCAAAGAACAAAGAAAAGATCAAAGAAAATTACAGCACAGGAACAGGACCTTCGGCCGTCCAAGCCTGCGCCGATCAAGATCCTCTGTCTAACCTGTCATCTATTTTCTAACGGTCTGTGTCCATTTGCTCCCTGCCCATCCATGTACCTGTCCAAATATATCTTAAAAGACGCTAACGTGTCTGTGTCTACCATCTCTGTTAGCAGTGTGTTCAAAGCACCCACCAACCTGTGTGTAAAGAACTTTCCACGCATGTCTCCCCTAAACTTTCCTCCTCTTACTTTGAACTCATGACCCCTAGTAATTGAGTCCCCCACTCTGGGAAAAAGCTTTTTGCTATCCACCCTGTCTATACCCCTCATGATTTTGTAGCCTCAATTAGGTTCCCCCTCAATCTCCGTCTTTCTAATGAAAATAATCCTAATCTACTCAACCTCTCTTCATAGCTAGCACCCTCCATACCAGGCAACATCCTGGTGAACCTCCTCTGCACCATCTCCAAAGCATCCACATCTTTTTGGTAATGTGGCGACCAGAACTGCACGCAGTACTTCAAATGTGGCCGAACCAAAGCCCTATACAACTGCAACATGACCTGCCAACTCGTGTACTCAACACCCCGCCCAATGAAGGAAAGCATGCCATATGCCTTTTTGACCACCCTATTGACCTGCATTGCCACCTTCAGGGAACAATGGACCTGAACACCCAGATCTCTGTTCATCAATTTTCCCTAGGACTTTTCCATTTACTGTATAGCTCGCCCTTGAATTTGATCTTCCAAAATGCATCACCTCGCATTTGCCCGGATTGAACTCCATCTGCCATTTATCTGCCCAACTCTCCAGTCTATCTATATTCTGCTGTAATCTCTGACAGTCCCCTTCACTATCTGCTACTCCACCAATTTTAGTGTCATCTGCAAACTTACTGATCAGACCACCTACACCTTCCTCCAAATCATTTACATATATCACAAACAACAGTGGTCCCAGCACAGATCCCTGTGGAACACCACTGGTCACAGGTCTCCAATTTGAGAAACTCCCTTCTACTAGTACTCTCTGTCTCCTGTTGCCTAGCCAGGTTTTTTATCCATCTAGCTAGCACACCCTGGACCCTATGTGACTTCACTTTCTCCATCAGCCTGCCATGGGGAACCTTATCAAACACCTTACTGAAGTCCATGTATATGACATCTACAGCCTTTCTCTCATCAACCAACTTTGCCACGTCCTCAAAGAATTCTATTAAGTTGGTAAGACATGACCTTCCCTGCACAAAACCATGTTGCCTATCACTGATAACGATGAAGGGTCTAGGCCTGAAACGTCAGCTTTAGTGCTTCTAAGATGCTGCTTCGCCTGCTGTGTTCATGTAGCTCCACACTTTGTCATCTTGCAGCTGTATTGGGATAGCTTCTCTAGAGACACAGCAAATTCTGGTGTACAAGTATTATTGCTGGAAGAATTCCTTTTTAGTGTCCAGTTACTTTGCCATATCTTGAAATTGCATGGAGTGAATCAAATTAAATGATAATCAGCATCTGTGATGAGTAGGAGGAGGCTGTGATCCATTCAGAAATTCTGGTTAAAGATTCTTGAAAATACTTTGGCGGTATGTTTTGCTGTGATATGCTGGGCTCCCCAGTGAGTGAAGACGTGTTTACTTTTCCTCTGATCATTCCTCATCTATACTCTCTCCCCAAGCTGTGGTCCTGATGACTGTTGTGTTCTGTACATCTTGTAATTTCTCGCCTAATTGTCTCTTTGCTCTTCTTCCAGATATTTCACTCTGTTATGGTCATTCTCAATTATATTTGGCAGAGCTAATTCACAGAGATGCTACTTGTGCTTTCAATCTCCTACACATCAATAAGTCTGACGGTGATCATTCATTCTGTACTTGTAATCATCTTTATTTTAATAGTACAAGAGTTTCATTCCTTTTCTATAATGTATTGATTGTATAAACTCCTCACTTTACTTCTCCATATGGTGTACTGATGGCATGGTCAAAATCATATTCACATGCAAATTGCTTGCACTGCCAGCTGCAGATCATTGTTTAAGTCCACAATATTTGGAATGCCATGTGTTTAAAAGATTATGGTGAGTGATTCTATCACTGCTTCTGCTGTGAATCTTCCGTAGCCTGTTTTACTTCAATCCACCTGCAAATGTCATCCTTGACAATACTGAAGTTCTAGCCTTTGAACGCCAATAAAATCATTTGCGCCTGGGCCCGTGGTCTTGATGAAAAAGATGATGTCATTACTGTTGTTTTGCTACCATTGGCTGCTGATTACTCACAAAATCATATTGTTGATTCTTTTTTTCCGAACATTTGAAATTCCTAACTACCACAGCCACTGTTATGTTTTTGCAATAAAATTTGCAATGGTCAACTTGTCATGATGAAGTTTGTGAAAAAAATTCAAATCTGAGTACTTTTGGTATTACTAACCTATAATTGGAAACAAGTGATATACATGACTTTGCTTGTGAAAATACTGACATGGCATGGCATTACTTCCATAGTGCCAGCCTTCCAACCAATATTTCTCTTTCTTGGAGACACCCTGTAGCTAATTGTTGAGCTTGTTGGATTTCTTAACATTTTCTCTCTGTAGGCTGTAATATTTTTTGACTTCTAACATGAAGGCTTCAACCTGCTATAAGGCTTTTATGCCCGTTTTCTCTGTAGCCTTAAAAGTATGCCAATTGGCATCTGGTATTTTTTAGACTGTATTCAAAATGTTGACTAACCCACAATGTTGAACCTCTGGCCACAGCTTAGCTACTTTATTTGTAGTCAAAAGAGTGTTCAATGTCTTATAATCTGTTTCTATTTTAAACAATAGGTGTTCTTTATTCATTTGTGGGATGTGGGTTTTGCGAACTGGCCAGCCTTTCTTGCTCATCCCTACTTGCCCTTGAGAAGGTTGTGGTGAGCTGCCTTCTTGAACCACTGCAGTTCTCCAGCTCTGGGTTGGCCTACAATATTATTAGAGGCGGAATTCCTGGATTTTGATGCAGCAATAGTACAGGAATGGCAATATGTTTCAAAGTCAGGATGGTGAGTGAATTGGGAGAGAACTTGGAGATATATCTCCATATATCTGCTGCCCTTGTCCTTCTAGAAGGAAGTGGTTGTGGGTTTGGAAAGTGCTGTCTGAGGATCTTTGGTGAATTTCTGCAGTGCATCTTATAGGTCGTGCACACGCTGCTACTGAGAGTCGGCGCTGGGGGGAATGAATGTCTGTGGAACCCTTTACATCATCTCAAAATTTGTGAATTCCCACATTTTTCCAAAAACCTCCTTTTTAATTGTCACATTTCCATCTCTGGGTGATCTAGAAGCATCATAAACCAGACTGTGCTTTCTATCTTGCTGTGCTTGAAAGAATACTGGTTCCAATCCTGTTGAAGATACTTCAGCTGCTGTTATGGTCAGTAAACGTGGATCAGAATGCATTAGAAATTGTTTGATTTTGTCCAACACTCTATCCAACATGCCAGCTGAACGAGATCAGCCACTTAAATGCTGTGGCTACAAGGGCAGGTCAAAGACTATGAATTCTGTGACAGATAACTCACTTCCTCAACCTATTCTCTACCTTCAAGGTATAAGTCAGGAGTATGATGAAATATGCTCCACTTAACTGGAAAAGTGCAGCTCCAATAAGACTCAAGAAGTTTGATACCATACAGGGCAAAACAGTCCACATTTTTGGAACCCCAACCATAACATTCAAGATTCACTACCTTCACCACTGACTCACAGTGGAAGTAGTTGTGTATAATCAACAGGTTGCACTGCAGTAACTCACCCAGCTCCTTCCAACAACATGGCCAATGCTATCCAGAAGCAAAACAGCAAGAGATGCATGAGAAATCTCCCACTAGCACATTCCCTCCTAAGACATTAATCATCTTAATTTGAGAATATTGCAAAGTTCCTTTAATGTGTCTGTTCCCTCTCTATAGATGCATCTAGGCCACGTGGACTGCAGCAGTTCGAGAAGCAGCTCACCACCCCCTCTTCTTAAAGTCAATTAGAGTAAGGTAATAAATACAGCCTAGTCAGCAAAGCCCACATCTTCTGAAGGAATAATAAATACAGCTGCTGAGATTGTATTGGATTGAAACCGGATAAAGGGATAGCATGAAGCTATCACAAGCATTGATAAAATTGAACAATAAACCAGTCAAGCTCTTTTTTTCTCGGAAGAAGTGGAACAGCAGAGTTAAACAATCACCCAGGACAGAACCATGAGATTGAGGGGAGAGTGAAACCAGCCCCAGAAGAGGATAATTGATTAAAATTTCAGTAGGACCCTGTGGAGGTTTTAGTAGGAAGGTATCCATGAGGGTGGTAAAGAATTTGGGAAGGTGTAGATTTATGTGACACTTGCAGAATGGCCATGATAATCATTTATGGTGATACGATAACATCAAATGTTGCATGATTATTTAGAGGCACCCGGAATGATGCAAAAACTCTACTAGAGCCAAGGAAAGAATGTGTATATTTACTGTCCTAGAGATTAAGAGCTTTAAGGAAAAGAGTTTGGGTGAAAGGAACAATGTATAGGAGAGAGAGTAAAGCTGAGTAGGCTCTATGCATGTGTTAAAATATCTGGCCTTACTCTTTATTCCATTCTTGGAATCACTCCTTAATTTGTTCTCAGCCTCATTATTAAACCCAACCATACCGTTATACAGCACTCTTGGCCTTACTCTTTACCGGCTCCTCTGACTTGGTGTTTATCCCATCTTAGTCTCACTTTTTACCTCCACCCTCAGACTCAGACTTCACCCCGTCTCCCAGCCTCAGTCCTTACCCCTACTCCTGGCTTCAATCTTTATCTGTCTCTTGGCCTCGTGCTATATTCCCTTCTTGACCTCATTCGATACATCTCTAGCAACCTTATTCTTTATTCTATTGTTGGCCTTACTCTTTATTCCCCTCTTGGCCACAGTCTTTAGCACTGTCTAAGCCTTGGTCCCTATCCTGCTCTTTGCTTTGCTCTTTGTGCCTCTACCTTGGTCTTTATCCCACTCTCGGCTTTGGGCTTTATTCACATTCTTGGCTCCAGTCTCAGTTCTATTCTAGGACTTGTTGTTTATCCCACTCTCAGTTTCAATCTTTATCACAATCTCGACCTTGTTCTTTCTTCTAGTCTTGGTTTCAGCCTTTATTTCGCTCTCAGTCTTGCCCTTAATCTGTATCCCAATCTCATGCATTGCATTTGTGCTGAAATAAATAATTGGAGAATGCGTTGTGTGGGCACATCTCATTATACATAAATGGTGCCTACGTTCAGTCTAATGAATGGGGAGTATTTTGGAACACAGCAGCATGAAAACAGCCACTCATCACTGAATTCAGCTGGGTACAGAGGCTTATACCTTCAGTATTTTGGAGAACAGAGCCCAGTGTTTACAGGTGATATAAATATTTGGAACCATATTACATGTTGAAGAGGATAGTGTGAAATTTCTAAAGGCGTTGAGTATTTGGTGGCATGGATGAATGTGTGACAGGTGAAGTTCAATTTAAACAAATGTAAAGTCATTAATTTCTGGAGGAAAATCATGAAGAGGCAATGCAAAATAAAGTGTACCACTCTAAAAAATGTGCTGGAACAGAGGCACTGACTATAAATCATTGAAGGAGAGACAGTGGTTAATAAAGCATATTCTATTCAAGATGTAATGCTTTTATGAATCGTGTACAGCAGTAAAGAGGCTATCTGAAACAAAAACAGATATTGCTGTTGAAACTCAGCAGTTCTGGCAGCATCTGTGGGAAAGAAGTTAATGTGTCAAGTCCAGTAAATCTCAATCAAATCCTAACTCAAAACATTAACTCTGCTTTCTTCTCACAGATGTTGCCAGATCCACTGAATTTCACCAGCAATTTCGGTGTTTGTTTCACACCTCCAGCGTCCAAAGTTCTGTTTTATTCTATTTAAAAGGCTACAGTGAACGTGTATGAAGCTTACATTTTATCCAGTTCTGCATGCCACCTTTTACAAACAATGTGAAGGCATTGGTTTCAATGCAGAAAGCATTCACAAGAATGTTTCTTGGAGTGAAGAACTTCAGATATGCAGATAGTTTTGTGCGATTAGAAAGCTGTGAGATGAGATTTGAGAGGGATATTCAAAGTTATGAGGAACCTGAATAGCATAAATAGGGAGAAAACGTCCCCACGCATGAGGGGATCAAGAATGAGAGAGGATAAATTCAAATTATTTGGTAAAAGAATTAAACATGACGTGAGAATAAGCATTTTTAAAAATTCAGTGAGTGGTTCATGTCAAGAAATTTATTGTCTAAGGAGGCAGATTCAACTTTAAAATTCAAAGGGTGTTTAGACTATGAACTGAAAGAGAAGAATGTGTGAGGTTGTGCAGAGAAGGCAGGAGAATTGGATGAGGTGTTGTTGATTCAGAGAACTGATGCAGATATACTGGGCCAAATAGATGACTTCTATTTTTATTAACTCTGTGATTCCTTGATGCCAGTCTGGACTGAGCTGGGTTTTGATGGCAGCATGTTAGACCAATGTGTTAAACATTCTACAGTCTCAGAGCCGAGGCCTCTTATAACTGGGATGACAGTGCCATTACATGTTCTTCAAGGTCTATTGAAATTAATTGATAGATTTCAGTCCAATATTGACTTCATGAGCAACATTGTAACTTTGGTTCTTGCCTTGTTATTTTTCTGAACTTGCTTTTCCCTAAACCTAAAACACTAGTTATTTTTTGTTTTTGGCAGTAATCATTACATGCATTTTTCAATCTGTTCCTTCTTTGGAAGATTTGAGCGAACAGTACTTTTGAGAAACCATCTTTTGTTTGATGATAGCAGAAATAAAGGATTTAAAGTAGATGTGGTTGAATAACTAACCGATGAGAGTGCATTTAATAAATTTGCATTCAACCAGACTACCACTTCACCAAATCTAAGACGAAATATCTCCTCACTCTATATTTGCAGATAATTTAAGTACACTGGTTTTCATTTTGCATCTCTTCAGTCTTTCAGAAGTAGTTACTTCCTTCTTTTATTTTCAGTGAACAGCTGTGGTACTCTGATTGGGGTTGGCCCCACTCATGTCAGCTTTCCCATTTCTGCACTTCCATTTTCTTTCAAACAGCATCTTCATCTTGCTACAGTATGAAAGGACTATGTTGAAGCATTATGTTATCCATATCGCACCAGAGAGTTTTAAGGGCCATATGATTAAGCAGAACATTAGGAACAAGTTCCTGCTCTGAATCATTGCTCGAGTGATAGATGGTAGCAAGACTCCATTAGACACAGAGATAGTTGCACTCAAAGCAGGCAGAGCTTTGCTGTTTGATTTTGCACAAAAACGACATTTTCCACTGACACTATTTGTTTTAACCTATTTCCAACCTGCAACATTCTAGTTTTTGTTTGGTTGAAAGAGTTTTAAAAATAGTTCTTTGCTTGAAGCACTGGAGAAATTATTAAATACAATGTCTTATTTATGGACATGCTGCATCAGGAGTATTTTACTGTCTTTTACTTCATTTCACTCTTAGCTGCAGCCCATTTGTGCAAACTAAGAATGGGAGGGGGAATCAGAGGTTCACCTGCATATCTGCCAATGTGGTATACTGCATCCACTGTACCCGGTGCGGCTTCCTCTACATTGGGGAAACCAAGCGGAGGCTTGGAGACCGCTTTGCAGAACACCTCCGCTCAGTTCGCAACAAACAACTGCACCTCCCAGTCGCAAACCATTTCCACTCCCCCTCCCATTCTCTAGATGACATGTCCATCATGGGCCTCCTGCACTGCCACAATGATGCCACCCGAAGGTTGCAGGAACAGCAACTCATATTCCGCCTTGGAACCCTGCAGCCTAATGGTATCAATGTGGACTTCACCAGTTTCAAAATTTCCCCTTCCCCTACTGCATCCCTAAACCAGCCCAGTTCGTCCCCTCCCCCCACTGCACCACACAACCAGCCCAGCTCTTCCCCCCCACCCACTGCATCCCAAAACCAGTCCAACCCGTCTCTGCCTCCCTAACCGGTTCTTCCTCTCACCCATCCCTTCCTCCCACCCCAAGCCGCACCCCCATCTACCTACTAACCTCATCCCACCTCCTTGACCTGTCCGTCTTCCCTGGACTGACCTATCCCCTCGCTACCTCCCCACCTATACTCTCTCCACCTATCTTCTTTACTCTCCATCTTCGGTCCGCCTCCCCCTCTCTCCCTATTTATTCCAGTTCCCTCTCCCCATCCCCCTCTCTGATGAAGGGTCTAGGCCCGAAACGTCAGCTTTTGTGCTCCTGAGATGCTGCTTGGCCTGCTGTGTTCATCCAGCCTCACATTTTGTTGTCTTGGATTCTCCAGCATCTGCAGTTCCCATTATCTCAGGTTGTTTCCACTAACAGGTGAAGCCAGAAAGAGGGGGGCGTAGCCTCAAAATAAGGGGGCACACATTCAGGACTGAGTTGAGGATGAACTTCTTCACCCAAAGGGTTGTGAATCTGTGGAATTCCCTGCCCAGTGAAGCAGTTGAGGCTGCCTCATTGAATGTTTTTAAGGCAAAGATAGATTGATTTTTGAACAATAAAGGTATTAAAGATTATGGTGAGAGGGTGGTAAGTGGAGCAGGGTCCATGAAAAGATCAGCCATGATCTTATTGAATGGTGGAGCAGGCTCAATAGCCAGGTGGCCTACTCCTGCTCCTAATTCTTATGGATTGCCGTTTGAGTTTGCTTCCAACATTTCACCACATAGGATTGATCGTTCAACATTAGCCTTTGCAATTCTCTCCATAAAACATTTTGCTTTGTTGTAAGCCTTCTTGCATTAAAGATCATTCCAAAATCCATGTCTCATGTTTCTCTGGTCTCCCCCTCTCAACACCCCACCCAATTCCTGAGCTTCTTATTGAGAAATTTCCTGAGGGTTTGAAGATCTCTTATATGAGGAGTGCTAAATAAATCCAAGCTAATGTAATGCTGAGGGGCAGAGTAGGAAATCACCCTGCATCCATCCAATAATTTTTCAAAATTGTTTTTGAGTTTTTCTAAAGACAACACTATCTCCATTAGACTAAATTAACATTGAGGTGAGCAGTACATAGGTATCAAGCAGACATTCGCTGCAAATATCATAGCACAAAGCCTCCCGTATAATTGTTATTTGCATCTACATTGTTCTGTACAATTACCAGTCTGAAATATGTGCATACAACTTCTACATCAACCCAGGTTTTCCATTCTTGATGAATGACGAGTTCTTGGGTTAATGTTTTCACTTTAATGTTGCTTGGTAAAATTTTATTTCAGAATTAGGTCACTTTAGTTGTGTTTGAATTTGCAAAGCTAAAGTATTAAGGCTGCTTTCCAAAATTAACTAAAGCTCTTCATTTAATCTGAAACGAGTGTGAAAAGTAATCACCCATGGAACATCAAGAGTAATGGAATCGTTAGCAAGCACTGATATTAAATTGCATGTTTATTTGATGTAATACTTGTTATGACTCTTTTTGACTCCTCCCCATTTTTCATTATTCAGAAAACAATTAAAGCATTCTTTCAAAAGAAGCAGGTGGTTTGTCTGCAACACAGGTCCGCTATGTTATTATTTCTGTATCCTTGACAACAATGTCATTTGGGTCACAATATTCTTTTGAATTCATTCTTTTTACTACATATTGTTAAAATGAAAAGGAAGTCTGCTGTCTAGTTAACCAGTACTTATTTACAGTACATATCACATGCATGAAGGCATTTTGATAATTGGTATTATTCTCATATATTAGACAGTTTTTTACAGTAAATGATCAGTGTTCAAAATCCAGATCCACATGTGGAAACACTAGGGAGCTGGAAGTTCTCTGAGAAGGAGTACTCTACGTCTACAATTGCTTCTGTTGTAGACTGTGTGGTGTTTCATATTGAGAATAGTGCAAACACTGGTAACCCCAGAATACAATGGTGTTCCCACGTATATGAGAGCCTGCTGAAGTGATGCTGTCTTGAAGTCACTGATTCCACGATCTTTTTGTAAATTTGGATCAGGCAGGTCCATTCACCACAGTCACTTGGCTCTCATCAAGGGATAAGTGTTTAGTTCAATGATGGCTCAGAGCTAATATTATTTAAAGGACCAGGTACACAGCCTGCAGGCAAGTTAACTTAGGATATCTTCTGTTGTTGTCTGGAAATATTTGTGAAGTTTGGTTTTTGGAGTGATTATGGTAAGATCCCGGATTTGGCAAGGATGGGGTGCTCCAGCCTCTAAGGGAAGACACTGGAGTTCGTGATCTGCTTCAACACATTTGTGACTGCAATTGTGTTGCCCCTGAATCAGCAACATAAATTGCAGATAAAACAAAAGCTGAGGAGAGGGTAAATTCAGCACAATGCACTCTGTTAATTTGGAGAAGGAGTTCTTCATGCTCCTTGATAGGATAGGCCAGCTTAAGCACTCAGTATCTCAGTAAGGATCCTCAACAGTGCTCTCCTGTATTTTGTATCACTGAGGTCCTACTTTGAGGCTCCTGAATCAGATCCTTTTTGACATCATCCTCTGATGAACAGACATAGGCATTATCCTTTACCCTGGCCTGCTTGCAGCCCACATGCTGATCTCCAATTCATACTCTCTAAATTAGATGCCATGTCAACAACTGAGCTGGTGATGTGAGTACTGACCCAAATAACAGGACCTCTTCCTTAGCAATGTTGATAGACTGGCAATGGTACTGAAGTATCTGAAAGCAGGAATTCAGAAAAGTTAAGATCAGTGTGTGTGCATTTGGGCGTGAGATGATGAATGAAGGAAAGGGGATCAGATTCACATTAATCAAGGTTTTCTTGTCATGCCACATGGAACCTTGAGAGTAATTTTGGAGCTTAGAAGGGGCATAAAGCACAAACACATAATCATCATCAATGGGCTCTGTGACAAAAAATGACACAGACTATTTCTCAACTGATACTGCAATCTGGAGAACCATCTCCTTCATGTGGAGAACCAGCTCATCCATGTAGGGAACAATCTCCTTCAGGTGGAGAACCATCTCCTGTGTAAGGGGTGCTATTTCATACAGACATTCTGCCGTGTTTCCAGTGGGACATGATGACATGCGGTAGAAAGCAGCAGATAGGAAAATTGAGGCAGAGGGACCCTGAAACACCTGATTCCTAATGGAGATAGTTCTCCATATTGTGGAGTCAGGTGACTTAGTGTCTCTGTCATCTGACGTCACAAATCCATTGATGGTGATGAATGGGAGTAAGCGTGAATGAAAATACGAGTCATGGTTGGTGATCGCAGAAAGAGATCACAGGTTGTTTATTGCAGAATAGAATATAATAGAATAGAATAGTACTTTGTTGTCATTTGTATTTGTGAAAATACAGTGAAAAGTGCATAAACTGAGATAATCTGGCACCATTTTAATTTCCAAAATTACAAAAAGAAATAATTGACTCAAAGTTAATACAAAGTTCATCTTTGTTCCCTCTGTGGCTCTTGGGTTTCTGAAGTGGCTGTGAGATGCCAGCACCAAATCCAATCCTGACGCTAACAAAGCAAGGATTTCTGCACCAGACTAACTCTGCCGCCACTGCCGGAACCAACACTGAAACTGCCACATCACTGCTATAACCGGAAGGAACTGACCGAAACCAAACAAGCTGCCAACGCTGAATGTGTTGCTATTCTAGTCACTGCTGAAGCTGCCACATGGCCACTGTAGCCATGAAGAATGAACTGGAACCACCACGCTGTCATAGCTGCCACTGAAACAGCTGTATCAACATCAGGAGGAAAGGACCAGCCCAACCAAGTCATCGACAATGAAGCATTCGCTCCAGCCCACGGCCACCATGGCTATGACGAATGGACATCCAACTCCACCATGCCGCTACCACCATGCAGGTTCTTGCAATTGCCTTCCTCCACCATAGCTGTAGAAAAGAAGACAAAGTGGATAAAAAAAATGAAGAGTTTTTTTTCCAAAAGTATATTGAAGAATGCAACCAGCCAGGTGAGCAAGTGCATCTGGGTTCAAGAGCCCAAAGACTTCATACTTTGTTGACTCCTTGCTGAAGCATTTTGTCAAAGATTTGGAACGAGAGTAAAACATGAAAAAAACACACAAATTCCCACACCCATCATCCTACCCTACATTCACACCGTGAGGTTATGCTGCAGCTCTATAAAACTCTGGTTAGACACACTTGAAATATTGTGTTCAGTTCTGGTCACCTCATTATAGGCAGGATGTGGAAGCTTTAGAGAGAGTGCAGAGGAGATTTACCAGGATGGTGCCTGGACTGGAGGGCAGAGCTTATGAAGAAAGGTTGAGGGAGCTAGAGCATTTCTCATGGGAGCGAAGAAGAATGAGAGGTGACTTGATAGAGATTTACAAGATGATGAGAGACATAGATAGAGTGGATAGTCAGAGACCTTTTCACAGGAAATGACAATTACAAGGGGGCATAATTTTAAGGTGATTGCAGAAAGTTAGAGGCGAGATGTCAGAGGTAGGTTCTTTACACAGAGATTGGTTGGGCGTGTGGAATGCACTGCCAGCAGTGGTAGTGGAGTCAGATACTTTAGAGACTTTTAAGCAGCTCTTGGATAGGCACATGAAGGGTAGTAAAATGTAGGGTATGCAGGATAGATTGATCTTAGTCAGATAATAGGTTGGCACAACATCATGGGCTGAAGGGCCTGTACTGTGCTGTACTGTTTTATGTTATATGTTCTATGTAAATATGGAAACTAAAACTGTAAACAGTATTGCAGATGAGATCTCAGTAATGCCATGTACAGCTGTGGTTAAAGGCTCCTATTTTTAATGCCACTTCACTAACATTGAATGAGTACATCCTATTTATTTTCCTAATCATGAGCTCTACCTAAATGTGTGATTCATGTACCCAATCTCTCAGTACAATGAAGCATTGCAACCTCCCTCTCTATCTTATCATTTAAACAGTAGACTGCTTTTCTATTATTCCTGCCAAAATGATCAAGTTCAGATTCATCCCTGTTATCCATCATCGAAGAGTCATTTGCTCACTCCAACTGTTTTGCAGACACTCAGTTTTGCCTTCATAACTTACTATCCTGACTATCTTAATGTCATCAGCAAATTTATTTCCTCCCTTAACCTTTTGCCCTTGACACCTTTTTCCTTTCTTCAAAAACATCCTGAGCGAGCCCCATTTGCCAGCATTTAGCCCACAGCCCTCTGAGCCCTTCTTATTCATATACTTATCCAGGTGCCTTTTATACGTTGTAGCTGTAGCCCTTTCCACCACCTCCGGTAGCAGCTAATTCCATACAGCCACCACCCTCTGCATGAACAAGTTAAACCTCAGATCCTTTTAAAATCTTTCCTCTCTCACCTTAAGCCTGTGCCCTTTAGTTTTGGATCCTCCCCCAGGAAATAGATCTTGGTTATTTCCCCCAATCCATGCTCCTCATGATTTCATAGACATCTACAAGGTGACCCCTCAGTTTCCGTTATTCTAGGGAAAAAATCCCAGCCCTTTCAGCCACTACCTATAACCCAAACTCTCCAGTCCTGGCAACATCATCGTAAATCTTTTCTGCACCCTCTCAAGTTTAGCAACATCCTTCCTGCTCAACATTTTGTGATATCTCTTTACCAATGACAAAGATGGCGACAAATCTTATCTTCTGTAATATTTTCGCATTCTCAGGGCATCCTACAGCACATTACCGCTAAAAGCTACCTCACTGTTTTCACACGAGCCAACATATTCACAACATTTCCATCGAGAATGATGAATCAAAACTGATTTGTTTGTTGGCGTTATTGAGGAATAATTATTGGGAAAACTCCTCTGCTTCTTTTTGAATTGTGACGTGGGTTTTTTTTTCTGTACTCAAGGGACGAATAAAGGGCAGAGTTGAAGAGACAACTGGAGGCAATTTTAACCTAATCTCTTAGCTGCACAAGAAAGTGATAGGATCAGCTGCAGTGTTGGAATCACATACCGCCTGATTTTACCCTCTACTGAAGTTAGTAGCAAGTATGAATTGAGCAGGATGTTCAACTGATACCTATTGATCTCATCTTCCTCTTCTTTTTTTGGCCCATGGTTATTTCCCTAAAAATATGCCACACGCGATGGTTTGATCACTCTATGTTCCTTTCTACTGGCTTCACCACAAAACAGAAATAAACTTATCACTGATTCTACTTCCCAAACCAAACAAAACTGATTACGCACTCGTGCTTTCAAACTGTTCATGGATTTCCTGCCTCGAAAGCATGAGTTCCACTTAACATGTGTTGTCAACTCGTGAGAATTCAAAAGAGACAAAATAAATGAACTGTAATCAAGGTAGAAAGAACTTAAGAACAATGTTTAGTTTTCAGGTATAACAATTACTGACAGCCCAAACAGTTTGTTCTTTCTTTGAAATATGGAGCACACTAAAACTTCAATGTTTAGTCTTTATGTTAAATTCTTTTGAACCACAAAGCTTCTGTAATCTTCATATAAACTTACACAAACCCCGAATTCCAATCCATCATTTTAAATGCAATAAATCTTTATGAGTTTACTTTAATATATGTGCATTGAAACAGAAACATCTTTTTCTATCTGTTTCTCATTTCTATAGAATAAAAAGCTCTCAAATTGTTTTTATGAAGATAAACAAAAATGTCTTCATTCCAAGTTTCTGCAGATGTTCTGAGGCTAGAACAAATCCTTAACTCTCTAATCTCAGTAAGGATCTATTACAGTGCTAAATGAATACAGGACTAATCCAAATTTACCTATATCATAGAGCTCCTGTCACTGTGGTTTCATGCTGAAGATAATATGGCTTACTGGAATATAAGTAACTTAATTTGCTGTTGGGCTTCATCATCTCTCTCTGTCTCTTACTGTTTTTCATGTCTCTTATGGAAAAGAAACACAAGCATCACATTTACACACATCCACGTGTTGTTTCAAACAAAATGTAAGCAACGTGAAGTCCAAAATGAACATAGTCACTATCAAATGGATTTCTATCGTAGCTGTGAAATTACAAAGAATTACTGCTCTTTTTATATGTACTTGGATTAAAACGCAGTCCAACTCAAATGAAATGTTAAACACAACAGAAGTTGGGGTGGCATGGTGGCTCAGTTGTGGTCGGCTCGGTGGTTAGCACTGCTGACACACAGCGCCAGGAACCTAGGTTTGCTTCCACCCTCAGGCGACTGTTTGTGTGGAGTTTGCACATTCTCTCTGTGTCTGTGCGGGTTTCCTCTGGGTGCTCCGGTTTCTTCCCGCAGTCCAAAGATTGGCAGGTGAGGTGGATTGGCAATGTTTAAATTGCCCATAGTGTTCAGGGATGTGTAGATTAGGTGGGTTATAGTGGGTTGGGTCTTGGTGGGATGCTCTGAGGGCCAGTGTGGACTAGTTGCGCTAGAGGGTCTATTTCCACACTGTAGGGATGCTATGAAATTGCTGGAAAAGCTTGGTAACATTTGTGGAGAGAAATAGAATCAATATTTCAGGTAAAATGACCCTTCCTCAGAACTCAAATGAAATTTTTTTTTGTCCAACCAGCGTATAATGTAATGGTTGTGAACCTCTTAATGTTTGTGTAACATTGGCTCCATCCATTCTCATTGATGTTCACATAGTCTGTGGGTGGAGACACGGAGTTTGTCTCCAATCCTAGGAAGGGACAGGCCAGTGGCAACAAATTGCCTCGAACTACCATTTTCCATGACCACATCTAAGTGAATTTGAAGGCAAATACCGCAAGGTACAGGGAGCGAACATCTGCTATAATACTATATGGAGGTAGCAGGGTGGATCTAGACTCCTACCTCAAGGAGAAGAAATCTAGATGCATCAGAATAAATGAAAGAAGTTCAAGCAAGAGAGTTTACCACTTTAAATAAGTTATTACTTTAAGAAGACACTGGTCAGTGACCACAATGCAATTACCAACACTGAGTTGCAAGTGATGTAGAAGCAGCGAAAGCAAGCTTAGCAGTCCAAAGAAAAAGCATCATTCAGAAGCTGGTAAGAAGTCTTGCCCCAAGAGAGTGGGCTAAAAAAAAGAGTAAAACCCCAGTCACACTTTGAAACTAGAAAGGCCTTAGGAAATGAATACCTGTAGGGAGCAACTGACAGTCCAGGCGGTAAAGGTGGAGATTCCAAATAACTTAATTATTAACTTCATGAAAAATGGCAAAACAACCAGAAATAGAAGGCAAGGGAGTGCGAAAGAGAGTTCATAACTCCCACAATGCTGCTGTCAGGGTCAGCCTACTTCAGGCACAGCTGCATGAAACAATGCAAAGGCAAAAATGAAATTGAGACTTCATAATTCAGGAATTACTCAAGCTGAAAATTAAAGAAATCTAGTGCCAGTCTAGCAAGATTAAAAAGGGCATAGTCTTAGAAGTGCATAGCACAGAAACAGCCCATTTGGTCCAACCCGTCCAGGCCTACCAGATATCCAAATCAACCTAGTCCCATTTGCCAACATTTGGCCCGTATCCTAAAAACCCTTCCTATTCACATAACTGTTCAGATGTTTTTTAAATGTTGTGATTGTACCAGCACACACCACTTCCTCTGGTAGCTCATTCCCTACGTGTACACTCTCTGCATGAAAAAGTTGCCCCTTAGCTCCCTTATAAATCTTTCCTTCTCACAGTTAACCTATGTCCTCCAATTCTGGACACTTCCATCCATGCGAAAAGACCTTGTCTATTCACCGCATCCATGATCTTATAAACCCTCAGCCTCTGACATTCCAGGGAAAATAGCTCCAGCTTATTCAGCCTCTCCCTATAGCTCAAACTCTCCAACCCTGGCAACATCCTTGTAAATCTTTTCTGAATCCTTTCAAGTTTCACAACATCCTTCCTATTGCAGGGAGACCAGAATTGCACACTGTATTCCAAAAGTGGTCTAACCAAAGTCCTGTACAGCCACAACACGACCTTCCAATTCCGATATTCAATGCACTGATCAACAAAGGTAAGCGTACCAAACAACTTCTTCACTATCCTATCTACATGTGAGTCCACTTTCAAGGAACTACAAACCTGAACTCCAAGGTCTCTTTGTCCAGCGTCACTACCCAGGACCTTACCATAGAGTGGAGAAGTCCTGCCCTGACAGGAAAAGCTAAAAATCTAAAATGCCTGGTGCTTGGTAATTACACCACAATTTTGAAAGGAAGATTTAAAAGGTTGTAGCCAAAGTACCTTATTTTAGAAAAAAATGTAGAAGGAAATGGTTCATAGCTTTAGAATGATGAGTGAATGGTGATTTATTATCACTTGCATTTTATCGTGAATAATACAGTAACATACATTGAAAAGTTTCTGTTATTGGCGCAATCTGGCACATTTCGAATAGTTTATGAATAAAAAGGTATAACTGAAAGAGAGCTAGTAGAAGCTGCCGATGCTGGAGTCAGAGATAACACAGTGTGGAGCTGGAAGAACACAGAAGGCCAGGTAGCACCAGAGGAGCAGGAAAACTGATATTTCAGATCGGGATCCTTCTGCAAAATGACTGAA
Organism: Stegostoma tigrinum; assembly: GCF_030684315.1. Taxonomy (NCBI): domain Eukaryota; kingdom Metazoa; phylum Chordata; class Chondrichthyes; order Orectolobiformes; family Stegostomatidae; genus Stegostoma; species Stegostoma tigrinum. The sequence continues at coordinate 10,217,265 of NC_081359.1, read as the reverse complement.
ATTCCTAACTGAAGGAGGGTCTATCTTTATTCCATCACCTCCGCTCTGAGACCTGAGCCAGCTCACCAATGGGACATGCACTGAAGCCCCTCCTCCACTGCCTTGCTGCCGCCCGTGCTGTACCCACCAAAGTTTAGAGTTAATGGGAACTGCAGATGCTGGAGAATCCAAGATAATAAAGTGTGAAGCTGGATGAACACAGCAGGCCAAGCAGCATCTCAGGAGCACAAAAGCTGACGTTTCGGGCCTAGACCCTTCATCAGAGTTAGCCCGCTTTAGCCGCCATCCCTTCATTGCCAGGCCTACCTCGCCAAGTCCGGTGTCGCGTCTCCTACTGGACCCACACTTCCTCCGTAACTGGGCCTACTACAACCAGAGTCCCTGGCTCCACTGTCAGGCTAGGCCACTGTCACCTCACTAAGAGTGCCCTTCTGGCCGCCCTCCTCCGTAATGTCACCTTCTCCGCTGCCACCGAAAGGAAGAAGATGAAGAAAAATAAAAAGAAAGAAGACAAAAATTGGTAAGGGAAAGGAGGGAAGAAGTGGACAGTCTGAAGCAGATGGGTCCAGCAGGCCAATCACTGCTTACCCTGCTGATGCCGCCATTTTGGAAACTGTAAAATATCAGAAAATGTCCCTTTTAATGAACGAAAAGAAAATAAAAGAACTGCAGATGCTGGAAATCTGCAGCAAAAACAAAAATTCTGGGAGATCTCAGCCAGTCTGGCAATATCTGTTCAGAGAAATCAGAGTTAATGTTTCAGGTCCATTGACCCTTCTTCAGAACTTTCTACTGTTTTATTTTATGAATGTTTTCATAGGCATATGGATTCAATATTCAGTGCTTAAGTAGCTTTGGACTTAAAATGACATTTTAAGTGGCGACTTGTAATCTTTCCACTGTATTCACGAGAGTACATGCGACAACAAACCTAAATCGTTTTGTGCTCCTGAGATGCTGCTGGGCCTGCTGTGTTCATACAGCTTCACATTTTATTATCTTGGATTCTCCAGCATCTGCAGTTCCCATTATCTCTCTCAATTCAAACCAGTTCAATTCAATTCAAACCAGTTCAATTCAATTCAAATCAGTTCAATCCAATTCAGTTGCCATGGATCTGGTCAGGCACGAAGAGGAGCTGCTCATGGAATCAGTCAGGGGTCCAGAGCCAATGCTGATGTTGGTCTTTTGATGGTTATTTACTGAGTGGTAGTTGTTCTGGGAATAGTGTAAGATACAGCTGGGAGAGCACCATGGGTGCTGTGGGGCATAGTTACTGAGACATGTTTGGTAAGAAAATATGAGGAAACTCAATGGGTCTGGTGATGAAAATCACTCCAATCATTGCAATGCAACTCAGAGTTAGCCACAAAAGGCATAATATCCACCTGCAGCGATTAACGTTAAAAAAGGGTTGCCTTTCCATAATTGCTAACATTTTTAAGTGATCAAATGCACAGGCAAGGTGTACACATCAGGATATCATGTAAAAAAAATTTTGCCTAGCGAGTGTTGGTTGAGAGGGCGGTGTTGGCTAAGACAGTGGGACAACTTTCTACTTTTCTCTCATTTATACCATCGTTACTTTCAAACCTACTCCTCCATCCTGAACCACAAACAGCACGGCCAGTTCCTTCTTTAATATTTTGCTGCATTTAGATAGGAATGCAACTCACAAACTTCTGATTTAGAAGGAAAAATATACCTTTGTAGATGTATGGGGCACGAACTGCGCACTTTGGTCAGCTCTGTTTTGCCTCCTTTGAGTCAATTAGAAGACATAAAAGGGAATGATCTGTCTTTGTCCGCCAGCCTGAGTGCACTGGGGTCAAATGGCAGTTTAGAATAAATCAGTCAGCCTATTCTTTCAATGGCTTTGTTGTACTTTCTCCCACTTCAAGATTTTCTAATGTGAGGTGACTGCAACTTTTTGCATGTACTCAACTCGATGCTGGCACAGTCCACATGCAACTAATAGTGAGAAACATGGCAAGACACAGTTAGTGCCAATAGTGGCAAAGTGATGCTGGACTCAAAGAACACTATCTAGTATTAGTAAATAAATAATATAATCAATTACATTTTTTGTCCGTGAAATTTATTTTAAAATGATATAATGTGTCTCTGCTCAGCTGTCTGTCACCCTGACTATCATGACACTCATGACTTGCAGCAACAAACTTGTATCCCCTCTCCACCCTAAACTTGACACATGTAGGCATTTGCAAAACAAAAAGCATTTAAAATGCTTGATCCCTTCAGCCAAATGAGTGCATTTGGAACCCACCACAACCTCAAAAGTGTTGCAACTCATTTGGCTGAATCTGATGTGGAAAACCCAAATTTTAAGAAGTTTTTAAAAAAAAAATTATAGCTCGACTCATGACATTAACATTCATCTGCAGGCTCCACAGAAAACCTAAAGTAAGAGCTAATCCACTTTCAAAGCAAAAGGAAAACGAGGAATTTACAGAGTAAGTGAAGGTTGTGGGTTCAAGTACCATATCACAGACTTGAGTACAATATTAAGGCAGACACTTCAGTGCAGTGCTGAGATATTTCTACAATTTGAGGTACCACCTTTTCAAAGATACATTAATCCAAGGCTCGACCTGTTTTATCAAGAGGATGCACATAACTTCACGGCACTGTTGTCTGCTCGAATCTCTGAAGTGAGACTTGAACTGATAATTCTCTGGCTACAAGATGAGAGGGCGACTTTGCACTGGTAATTATTCAAATTTAAAAGTGTTCGAATAATATTTAGGAGCTGAAAGAGGAATGGAACTTTTTTTGGAAAAATAGTCATTAGGCCAAATATATCTTGTTCTTAAAAACAATTTGTGAGGAAAATACAAAATGGATCCACGAACAACTTAACACATGCATGTGGCTTTTGTTTTCCTTTCAGATGTGGCATGTATATCTTCAGTAAACCACTTTTTAATTAAATGTATATGTAAAAAGCAAATACACATGTACACTCAAAGCCCTTGAAATTCTTTCTAAAGCTTTTTGCCAATTTTCCTCAAGTAATGAAAAAGAAAATGCTGGAAATACTAAACAGATCTGGTTTGAAGGAGAGGTTAGATAGGTTGGAGCATAAGAGATTGAGGGGTGACCTTACAGAGGTTTATCAAATAGAGAGGTATAGATAAAGTTAATGGCAGATCTCTTTTCCCAAGGATGGAGGATTCATGACAAGAGCATCTGCAGTCCCATTATCGCTGATCTCATGACAAGAGGGCATGTTTTTAAGTTGAGAGGGGAAAGATATAAAAGTGACATGAAGGGCAATATTTTACGCAGAGTGTGGCTTGTGGTTGGAATGAACTTCCAGAAGAAGTGGTGGATGCAGGCACAATTACAATGTTTAAAGGACATTAAAAGACAACCAGAAGGGCATTTGGGCTGAGGAGTGGCAGATGGAGTTTAATTTATATAAATGTAAATGTATTTTGGATGGACAAATCTGTGCAGGACTTGTACACTTAATGGTAAGGTCCTGGGGAGCGTTGCTGAACAGAGACCTTGAGGTGCATTTTCATTGTCCCTTGAAAGCGGAGTCCCAGGTAGACAACGTGGTGAAGAAGGCATTTGATATGCTTGCCTTTATTGCTCATTTTATTGAGTATTGGAGTTGGGAGGTCAGACTGCAGATGTACAGGATATTGGTTAGGCCACTTTTGGAATATGGCTTTCAATTCTGGTCTCCCTGCTATGGGAAAGATTTTGTGAAACTTGAAAGGGTTCAGAAAAACATTTTCAAGGATTTTGCCAACATTGGAGGGTTTGAGCCAAAGTAAGAGGCTGAATAGGCTGGGGCTGTTTTCCCTGGAGCATCGGAAGCTGAGGGGTGACCTTATAAAAGTTTATAAAATCATGAGGGATATGGCTACTTTCAAGGTCTTTTCCCCAGGTAGGAGAGTCCAAAACCAGAGGACATAGGTTTAAGGTGAGAGGGGAAAGATGTAAGAGAGATCCAAGGGGTAACATTTACACGCAGAGGGTGGTGCGTGTACGGAATGACCTGCCAGAGGAAGTGATGGAGACTGGTATAATTACAAAATGTAAAATAAATCTGAAGGGTATATGAATAGAAAGGGTTTAGAGGGATGTAGGCCAAATGCTGACAAATGGGACTAGATTAATTTAGCATATCTGTTTGGGCAACATGACGAGTTGGACCAAAGGATGTGTTTCTGTTCTGTGCATTCCCATGGCTCTGACATTTAGATAATTACATAAAAAAGAAAGATATTTAAGGAATATGGGCCAAGGACAGGTAGGTGGGGCAAGTTCAGTTTGGGACTATGGTCGGCATTGACTGGTTGGCCTGAAGGGTCTGTTTCTCTGCAGTGTGACTCTGTAACCTGATGGGCTGAATGGTCTGTTTCCAAAATGTAAGGATTTATGAAAATTAAGACTGATACACAGGAAAGAAAGTTGGTCCAGAGACATAAGGCTCAATCTTTCTCTAGTTTTACTCAGCATCATTTTAGACAAGTTTTATGGAAGGTTTTCAAGTTTTGTTTTGCACAATCATTCCAAAATTGCCTTATTAATGACTTACAACACCACCTTGGCGTCCATTTATCCAATGCTGGCCAGATAATTTTCAACTTGGAGCTTGGATAGCTTGTGGGAGCAGTGAAGCGGGATTTCTGACATAGTTGCAGCAATCCTAAGGACTGTGTCATACACTTAAAGGGATATTTAAATTTACATTTGGAAGGACACACTGGATGTAAGTTCTAAAGTAAATTTGTCATGGAATCTAATGACAGAGAACTACATGTATTGCTGTTTCTGAACTACAGCAACTGTACTCCAGGAAAGGTGCTTGAGAAAATGTGATGGAGATCAGCAATCTGCTGTTGATGACATAGACCACATGAACAAATATATCTAAGAGGATCTCATGTACCAAAAAACAAGCCTCAAAAATATTAAGGCTAATGTTTTCACATAATATAGTGCCCATATAATTAGAAGAGGAACTTATGTGTGTGACAATGATTTTTTTTCTCAACTTATTGCACATTGACTGCAGCTGCATGAACAGCATACAACGCTTCCATTGCTTAGCATTCAGGACCATACTATAGCAGAGTGCGCTAATTATAACTGGAAATGCTTCACAGTTATTGATAAGATGTGTCCTGAATAAATTTCCTATCACAATGTAGCTACCTGGTTTACTTATGACAGGTCAGAGACACAAAAATACTGTTTAGGAGTCTCAGCAAACACTCTTCATACTTCCAACATTTCAATATTATTACCCTTTTTGGATGACACATTAGGATATAATCTAAGCTGAAAGAATGGCAAAAGAAATATGCGCCAAATTTTAGCCCTGAAGTGCCCTCAAGCAGTGAACAGAAACAATCGCAATGAGAATTTTTTGGAGTGAAGATGAAAGACACTGAAGGTCCCAGATAATGAATGGTATATTTTCCCCTTTAGAAAGTCATGGGATAAAGTTGTCTTGGGCAGATCATCTAGTTTGGCAATGCACTGTGATGCTTATTCAAAGCTATTTTGCTCTCCTGCAGCTACCTGTGGGGAACATGCAAACAACATTGATTTCAAATATTTTCTCGGATATTTAATAAAGTTGATATATGCATATTTCCAGCAATTTGTGAGCACCAACTGTTCTCCTTGAGAACGTTCTAATGAGCCACCTTATCGAAGCACTGCAGTCTGTATTGTAAGTTCATCCGCAATGGAGAAAAGCAGGATTGTTTGAGTTAAAACAGTTCGCTAAATCGTTTTTTGAAAGACACAAAAAAAATGCATGTCCAATTAGCACCTTTTTCAACTCCCTTAAAGATACTGTTGAATATGAAGGTAAAAGGCATGTCAATGGATGATGTAGCTTGATATTATTTGGTATTAGAATCATAGCAATGTACAGCGCAAAACAGACCTTTTCGTCCACTCATCCATGCCGACCAGATATCCTAATTCAATTCAGTCCCATTCACCAGCATTTGGCCCATATATCTCTAAACCCTCACTATTTATACCCATCCAGATGCCTTTTAAATGCCTTAAATGTGCCCACCTCCATCACTTACTCTGGAAACTCATTCCATACAGGTAACATCTTCTGGGGGAAAAGTTGCCCCTTAGGTCCCTTTTAAATCATTTCCCTCTCACCTGAAATGTATGCCCTCTAGTTTTGGACTGCCCTTCTATAAGACCACCCCTCAGCCTCTAATGCTCCAGGGAAAATAGCCCCAGCCTATTCAGCTTCTCTCTCTACCTCAACACCTCCAACCTTGATATTGTTATATCTTGGCCACAATAATACTCATATAAAATCAATTATTATCTCTTTAATCTTTGATAAATGCCTGGGCAGGGGTAGAATGACAAAACCAAAATTTGTAGCATATCCAAACAAGTTTGATCAAAGTTTGTTATTTACGAAAGCTGTAGAATCCCTATAGTATAGGAACAGGCCATTCAGCCCAAAGCATCCACACCAAGCCCTGAAGAGAGTCCCAACCAAATCCATTCCCCACTGCCCGATAACCCTGCATTTCCCATGGCTAATCTACCTAGCCTGCACATCCCTGAACATGATGGGTAATTTAGCATGACCAATCCACCCAACTTGCACATATTTGCGGGAGGAAACCAGAGCACCTAACAGAAACCCACACAGACATGGGGAGAATGTGCAAACTCCACACAGGCAATCGCCCGAGGCTGGGATTGAACCCAGGCACCTGGTGCTGTGAGGTAGCAGTGCTAATCTCTGAGCCCCTGTGCCACAACACTGACATTCCCAATGACATTTATCATGCACATTGTTCAGCTAATTTTATCGTACAATTGACTTTTTAAACACCTGCAATTAATTATTCCTGAAATATGAAGCAAATGAAATGCATCCTTGTTCTAATTGGATTGAACTTGGAAAGCAAAACAGAAGGGTAATGAATAATTTGACAAATGTCAATTTGTGGAATCATTCCCACTGATATCTTGCCACATTTTTAACAGTCGCTTCAGTCCTTTTATTTTCAATTTTGTTACTCCAAGTCGATTAGTAAGAATATAACGGTAATGAATTGAACTCTTTAGAATTTGAAAAAATAACCTAGATTAATGGATATATTTCAATAATCCTGCCAGTGTTCTACCAGGTAGAATCATCTCCTCCTTCAGGATCGTTTTGGATTTCATAATTGTTTTGGGTCAGAGTGTAATAATGGCTTTGAGACTGATAACTCATCTCATTAACTCTACTAAATGTTTTGGCAGAGGTTGCATGTCTTAGCCGAATCAAGTCACATACTGATGTAATTGTTCTTCTAAATCATTAGCAGTATTCTATCAGAAATGTTTCCTAATTTAGTGCTTATCCTAATAAGTTAATAAACATACTTGAGAACAAAATATTCTTATTAACTTTCCATATTAATCTGTTTACTAAATCATCTAAAGCTCACAGGTGAATAGATTGGTGTTCCAGAGCTGTAGATCATCTCACTCTGAGATAATCCGACATTTTTGAAGGAGTGTTGCTAATGCAAAGTTATCAACACATAATTACATACAAATATGGGAACAGATCTTGTCAAAAATAAATTATAATACAGTGAACAGAGAGCTGCAGCTTACCATGTCACACATTGTTACCGTAAACATATTCCAGCTCTCCCTTTATCTGTTTTCATCTTGTGGATAATTGTATTTTCTTTGTTAGTCTTCAAGTGTCCCAGAACAAATTCTCATTGAATCACAGAATCCCTACTGTGTGGAAGCAAGCCTATTATCCCATCAAGTCGATACTGGGGCATGCCATCTCAACCCCATCCCTATGCCCTGCACTTCCCATAGCCAATCCACCTAACCTGTGCAGCTTTGAACTGTAGGAGAAAACCAGAACACCCATAGGAAGCCCATACTGACACGGAGAGAATATACAAGCTCCACACTGACCCTCCTAAGCGCATCCCACCCAGACCTAACCCTATTCCTGTAACCCTGCATTTTCCATGACTAATCCACCTAGCCCGCAATGCTTTGGATTGAGATAACAAAGTGTGGAGCTGGATGAACACAGCAGTCCAAGCAGCATCTTAGGAGTACAAATGCTGACATTTCGGGCCTAGACTAGGATTCTCCAGCGTCTGCAATTCCCATTATCTCTAATACATCTTTGGACTGTTTGGTTTCTTTTTTTTTCTTTAATTTGACTTCTTCTGATTATTAACTGTGTGTTAAATTCAATTCTGGTTGTTTCGCCATGATTTTCACGATGGATTATGCATCGATGCTTTAATTTAAAATGTTGTCTCACTCCACACGAGCCATTCCATGTCTGGTACTTTTCAAATAACTGATCACACTGAGGCCTTTCCTTCGGTACAAGGTGACCATACATTCCCGCACGGTAGCAGCTGCTCAAAACAAGTCATGTCTGCACACTCACACAGGTATCTCATTATCATGCGATCGTTGTCACCCAGTGCAAGTCATTCTTGGAATTTTATGTGGCCTTGTTAAACATGAAAGAATCAGGGAGGGCCCTGTTATGATCCATACTAGCTGCCTCTGCATGGTTGCAGTCATGTGGGTAATGGCCAGAATATCAATTGTAGTTCTCTTCCAAAGTCGAAAGGAAATGATATAAATGGCTCCAATCAATGGCTATTTTTTTTAAGCCTCATTTCCAGCTTCCTGACTTTCATGAGTGCTGTGGGCTTAGGGTACAGAATTCCCAACATGAGTGACATGATCTGAATTTTTATTCTGCTTTTGTTGTGTTAATGCCTTCACAAAATTTCTTGGAACCTCTCACTTCAACCAGATTCAACATGAAAGGGTCCATCTGCTGAAGCACATGACGGTAAAGTATCACCGAGTTGAACTGATTGTTTAGGGTCAGTTTAGTTCAGTTGGTTGAAAAGCTGGTTTTTGAAGCAGAGCAAGGCAAACAGCATGAGTTCACTTTCTGCACTGGCTGAGGATACCTGGAAGGATGTCTTTCTCAAAGTCTCCCCTCACCTAAGATGTGGTGACCCTATCGTAGGCCCATAGCCTGGTTAAGTCTATGATAACTTACCCACTACCTTTCAGTTTTACCAAAATCATATATAGATGGACTGAAAACAAAAATAATGCTGGAAATCACAATGAGTCAGGCAGCTTCCATGGAAAGAGAGCAAGCTAACATTTCGAGCCCAGATGACTTTTCATCAGAGCTGATGGGAAATGTTGGGCGGGGGCAGCATTTATGCTATAATGGGGGAGGGGTTGGAGTGCTGGGGGGGAGAAAGGGTGTAGATAGCATTCCTTCATATACACTTGGAGCAATTAATCTCATCCACAATGCTACGTGATGCCTTATGTAGCAGAAATGTGCGCACACTCACACAGTTTTGGGCCATTACATGGATCTCTAATTTCCATTTTTGTGATGCATATTCCCTAGCTCTATCTACTATCTACGTGGAGACAACCCTATGGGTGTCATATCAGTCATGGTGTTTACATAACTTTGACCAACAGGACAATATTCATTTCGTACTTTTCAAACAAAAATCACACATTTCTAAGTGATCCTAGTTGTTATTACAGTAGTAATTTTAAACTCCCATCTGATTGAATTACCTGGCACCTTTCATTGATTAAAATGGTATTGAAATAGAAAAATAGACTGACTTAAGATTGCTGCAGTGATCATCAGATAGTTATCAATAAACAAGGCACTTAACCTCTTTCAGAAACACTTCTACTGTTTTTTTTAGTGATAATGGGAACTGCAGATGCTGGAGAACCCAAGATAATAAAATGTGAGGCTGGATGAACACAGCAGGCCAAGCAGCATCCCAGGAGCACAAAAGCTGAGGTTTCGGGCCTAGACCCTTCATCAGAGAAGGGGATGGGGTGAGGGTTCTGGAATAAATAGGGAGAGAGGGAGAGGCGGACCGAAGATGGAGAGAAAAGAAGATAGGTGGAGAGGAGAGCTGCGGCTTGGAGTGGGAGGAAGGGATGGGTGAGACCTCCCCACCTATACTCTCCTCTCCACCTATCTTCTTTTCTCTCCATCTTCGGTCTGCCTCCCCCTCTCTCCCTATTTATTCCAGAACCCTGACCCCATCCCCCACTCTGATGAAGGGTCTAGGCCCGAAACCTCAGCTTTTGTGCTCCTGGGACGCTGCTTGGCCTGCTGTGTTCATCCAGCCTCACATTTTATTATCTTGGATTCTCCAGCATCTGCAGTTCCCATTATCACTGATACAATTTTAACCTCACTGCGAAGCCTCTTCCAGGGATGCCTAACCTGAAGAAGTTACCCTCCTCCCTCCGGACCAACCTCAGGGAATCTCTCTCCTATTGCAACTCTCCTGTAATCTCTTCAGCCTTGAAACTGCTCCTCCCTAACCTGTTCTTCCTCTCACCCATCCCTTCCTCCCACCCCAAGCCGCACCTCCATCTCCTACCTACTAACCTCATCCCACCTCCTTGACCTGTCCGTCTTCCCTGGACTGACCTATCCCCTCCCTACCTCCCCACCTATACTCTCCTCTCCACCTATCTTCTTTTCTCTCCATCTTCGGTCCGCCTCCCCCTCACTCCCTATTTATTCCAGAACCCTCACCCCATCCCCCTCTCTGATGAAGGGTCTAGGCCCAAAACATCAGCTTTTGTGCTCCTGGGATGCTGCTTGGCCTGCTGTGTTCATCCAGCCTCACATTTTAATACCAGAGATAATGGGAACTACAGATGCTGGAGAATTCCAAGATAATAAAATGTGAGGCTGGATGAACACAGCAGGCCAAGCAGCATCTCAGGAGCACACCAGCTTCACATTTTATTATCTCACATTTTAATATACTGTTTTTTTTAAATTGGCAATTAATTTGTCTGCTTTCAGCACTAGACATAAGCACACTGCCTGATTTCCTGTTGTTGAATTATGAATATGAAATTTGTTCCAATTGGATATAAGTCAACGTTTCATATTAACATTGACTCCTGAATTCTGGTGAACCAAGATGCACATTGTATCGAATATGTGCCTTAATAGTGGAGCACAGCAAAATGAATAACTGAGAGGAAGTTGAACATTGTGTAAAGAAAAAGAATACAAGAAATAGGAGCAGGAGAAGATCATACAGTCTGTCTAATCTGCTCTATCAAACAATATGGTCATTGCTGATCTTGGCTTCCAACTCGAATTTCTCACCCATTCCCCATATCCCTTGATTCCCTCTGATACCAGACCTCTACCCTTTTGAGTTGGAAACATTTTTCTATTTAAAATGCATGAATTTTGTTTTAACTTCATCATTTCAAAGAAGATACATTCACAGGACATCTAATTCACTACTCTTTCATTTGAAAATATATGCCCATCATTTTTTTTTCTTTTTTCTTACTTCTTTGCCAGCTCCTTGAGATTAACGACTTGTTGCTTCCCATTTGGGTTGATGCCTTTAGCCATGTTGCTGTTTGCCTGTGTTCTCCTGTGAACAGCTTCCATGCTGTGCTGGATTAGGGACCTTGGCATGTGCTGAAGGGAAATACTTGAAGAAAGTTAGGGAAAAAAGCTAGAATGTGATTGATATCGATCAAATATTCGATATGTTTAAGGCTTTTCCGATGAAGGATCTCGGCCCGAAATGTCAACTTTTGTGCTCCTGAGATGTTGCTTGGCCTGCCGTGTTTACCCAGCTCCACACTTTATTATCTCTGATTCTCCAGCATCTGCAGTTCCCATTATCACTGATAGGGTTAATAGTAGTTGTCTTTTCCCTAGGATTGGGGCTTTCAACACCAGGGGCATGTTTTTAAGATGGCAGGAAAGAGATTTAAAACATACACAAGGGGCAATTTTTTTGCATAGATGGTAGTTTGCATGTGGAATGAACTTCCTGAGGAAGTGGTGGATGTGGGTACAATTACAATGTATAAAAGACAGTTGGATAAGTACATGGATAGGAAAGAGTTATAGGGATATGGACCAGAAGCGGGCAGGTGGGACTTGTTTAGCTTGGGATTATGTTCGATATGGACTAGTTGGAATGAACGGTCTGTTTCTGTGCTGTATGGCTCTGTGATTCTATATGATGAATCTGCACAGAGCAAACACTTGTCTTAGTTAATGAAATGGCAATGGATACAGTTTATATTTCCCGTCAGGCATAATTAGTAAGAGTCTTGGGTGCCATGTAGAACACATTTCTTCCCATGGAATGTTGGTGTAACACTCCAGTCTCTACCTCAGATTGTGTGTGACATCATCAGATTGAGTAAGAATAATGCAAATTCAACATGAACTCTTTCAGGATTTTTTATTCAATCTGTTAAGACACACTTTGCCTGCAACGGTAGTAGATTCGTCAACTTTAGATACATTTAAGTCGTCATTGGATAAGCATATGGACGTACATGGAATAGTGTAGGTTAGATGGGCTTGAGATCGGTATGACAGGTCGGCACAACATCGAGGGCTGAAGGGCCTGTACTGTGCTGTAATGTTCTATGTTCTATGTTCTATTATGTCATACCTCGGAGTAGGTAGGACTCAAAACTAGGTCTCCTTACCCAGAGAGAGGGTCAATATAATTGTGTCACAAGAGCCCTACCACACAATGGCATGCTCTCTTTAAGGACTTCCTTTTTTTCTCATGAACTTGTTCAGAGATGCTAATACACAGAGAAACTGGGCCTTCATGTCCACAGGTACAACAGCCTTATATGACATTTATATAATAAATAGGAGTAGGAGAATTCCAAACAGCACACTAAGCCATACAATGAAATTATCATCGACCTGATCTTGTCCTCAAATTACTTCCCTATTTATCTGCCATAATCCCTGACTCCTCCCAAACTCCAAACTCTGTCTACCTTAATCTGCAACGTACACGGTTCTTTGATATAGAGATTTCGAAAGATTACCATTTGATAGAAGAAGTTCCTTTCCATGTCCACATTAGATCATTAATGCTTATGCTGAAACAATGATGTGGAAATGCTGGTGTTGGACTGGAGTGGACAAAGTCAGAAGTCACATGACACCAGTTCATGGAATAACATAATAAAATGTGAGGCTGGATGAACACAGCAGGCCAAGCAGCATCTCACTGAGATGCTGCTTGGCCTGCTGTGTTCATCCAGCCTCACATTTTATTATCTTGGAATCTCCAGCATCTGCAGTTCCCATTATCTCTGATACCATGGAATAACATGTTTATTTGAAATCACAAGATTTCGGAGTGCTGTTCCTTCATCAGGTGAAGTTAGCTGAAACTATGCAAGACTGATTCTAGATTCCCCCACAAAGGAAAAAAATAAGCCAGGATTTTATGTGCGAAGCAGAGTTACTGTCTGGAAGAAAATGACACTGGCATTTCCAACGCATCTCTTGCTTGCCAGTTAATTAACTGCCAGGAGGTGGAGGGAGGGAGGGTAACAGATACTCACCTATTTGGTGGATATTCTTTGGTATTTAGATGAGGAGTCACAATCTGGTGAAAGCACCAGACATTCACCTGACTAGTCGTTGGAAGTTCTGTCACAACCAATGATACTCAGAGAAGAGTGAGATGCCAGGTCATTGCTGAGTCTCAGCCAGATGATGGTCCACTGAGACTGCTAGGAAGGTGGCCAATGTTGGAAGTTCAGCATGTGCTATGCGAAGATCAAGTGTTCCAGAAACTATTTGCACCCTGATCCTGGAGTGGTGCATGGGCCATCCAGATCATAACTGGAGCCATTTTGATTTTATCTGCACACATGACCTCCTCCACTGAGAGGCTGGACATCTTCATACTGACCGGGGTCTGCAGATAAGCCAGTGGATGCCAGAGATAAGGGTGGATCTGCATACCATTTCCTTGGCCATGACCTCAGTAGAGCAGGGGGCAGGTGAGGGGTGAAGAAGTTACCAGGCATCTCTACCAGCAACTTATCCAGCTTGGGTCAGCTGGGAGGGGCAAATTTGCACGGGAGCAGGAGAAACTGTCCTCCACATTTAGGAGCTTCACCTCAGGACACTCCACCTATGGACAGTGGCTCTTCACCCCTCTTTCAGAGTCTCAGTTTGCTGTGATGGCAGAGGAAACCTCTGCAAGCTGAGGCCTTTAAACCCTCAGACAGCCAGAGAGTAGCCACCAAGATCACCTGAGGCCATTGGACAGGATGATCGACAGCCTGTAATTCAAAGAGGGCTCGAAGGAGCACAGGCCAGAGATAGGGCTGTAACCTTGTTGCACCAAATCTCTGGCACACAGTCACCATTAACAGCTCCTGACAGCAAGTGCTGGGAGTGTATCTTACCTTTCAAAATATTACCCCTAGAATACAGTGCAAATGAAATTTGATGTCATACTTCAGGCTCTTTACTCCAGAAGGATAAAAGATAACAAAGTGTGGAGCTGGATGAACACAGCAGGCCAAGCCTGATGAAGGGTCTAGGCCCGAAACGCCAGCTTTTGTGCTCCTGAGATGCTGCTTGGCCTGCTGTGTTCATCCAGCTCCACACTTTGTTATCTTGGATTCTCCTGCATCTGCAGTTCCCATTGTCTCTGACTCCAGAAGGACACTGATATAAAATGAGAAATTTTTGAAGGATAGTAAGCCATTATTCCAGAACTTCATTCTTCCCTCATGCCTAGCCTTCTTTTTTTCTCCCACAGCCGATCCTCAATTCTGTTTTATCAGAAGCCTGAAGTGTGTTGCCCTGGAGCAGTTACCATTCACCTCCTCGAAACAATTAGATGGCAGCTAATATTTACCACAAAGCCATTTGCTAACTCTTGTCCCATATCCTTTGATGCCCTTACAGAGCAAATAAAAACATCAATTTTATGTCTGCTGGCTCTGGACTCCCCCATCAAAGGAAACAGTTATCAATGAAATTCTCTGCTGAATTATTTTAAATCCGTCAATTAGATCACCCCTCAGTCCTCTGTACTTGAATGAATACCAAGTAAGTTTCTTCTTCCTTCTGTACAATTCTGTTTCTAAAGTGTTATTCCCGCTGCTGCACATTATTTTACATGCTATCATGGAGAAAAAATGTGCAACGTACTAGAATTATAACTTTTTCTGCTGTTCATTCAGAATAATACATTCATGTAATCTCAGGCTGAGTAGGTTCTTTGCTCATACATTTGCATAAGGCAGTAACGTTGAGAGGAAACCATTTGTCTTGCTGTAAGATGTTCATAACATATCATTACACTTTAAATGTTCCTCTTTTGAAATTCGCTCAGGTACAATACAAAATAGCTTTAAGTATAGTTATCTGAAGTCAAGTTAGTGTAGTAAAGCTTGTCTTACAGATGTCTTATGAAGCAACTGAAACCAATGTTTGTAAATGTCAGAATATACTGTTACTTAAGCTAATTGCTTCTCACCCCGACAATTGGCTCAAATGATGTTATTAATCTCAAGTTGGTGATCATTTTCTTTTGGGTGAAGAATCTATTGGGCATTATTAACCTGTTGCAAACAGTCCTCAAAGTGTCCTTCCAGTTCAGATTGTAAAATTCAATCTATGGCAAGGAGCAAAGTTAAATGATTGACAAATACCTGCCCTTAAATTAGAAGTTTAAGGTTTTAGATCAGATCCCTTCGCTTATCTGGTTTATGGTAATAGGAACATGTTTAATTTTCTGAATTTCTCTCCTGAGTGCAGTAATCAAAAATGTGGATTCACACAGTGTTCCATTCATTTTCAAAGTAAATGTGCTTCAATCAGAGATTTCCGTAAACCAATTCAAACCTGTGCATAACTCATAACATTTAGTTGGCAATCAGAGGCATTAACAGAGCAGTAATGAAGTCAAAAAATCACACAATACCAGATTTTGCCCAACGGGTTTATTTGAAATTGCAAGCTTTCGGAGTGTGGCCCCTTCATCAGGCACCTCCACATCAGAGCAGAAATAAGTTAGAACTCCCAGTCATAGGCACAAATGAGGACCATGGCATATATAGAAGAGGCTGAGCCTAGATTCTTGGATGATGTCAGAGATAAAGGAGAAGAAAGAGTAAATATTGCAGATAGTTACCTACTTATGATGGAATAGATAGGAATGGAGACGGTCTGAAGCAGCCTAACCAGCCTTTGCACCAAGTGTAGAGACATACATTTTCTGCCAGTAAAAACCATCATAAAGTCTATGTTTTTCAGGCGCCTGACACATACCTTCTTAAATTTGCTAAAAATTAACATTCCACACCAATTTTTGAGCCGATAGGTAAGCAGATGACTAAATAAGACAGTATTATGAGGAAAATTTCTGAAAAAGAAGTTGAAATTGCTGGAAAAGCTCAGTAGGTTTGGCAGCATTTGTGGAGAGAAATCAGAGTTAGTATTTCAGGTCGAGTGACCTTTCCTCAGAACTAAATTTCTGATGTGTTTTACACAGCAAAGTATGAAAACATTAAAAGCATGTACTGGTATGACCTAAGCAAGACAACCTTCTATCCATTGACTGCATCTGCACTTCCAGCTACATCAGAAAGGCAGCCAACATCATCAAAGACACCTCCCACACAAATTATAAGATCCACCAGCCTCTTCCACTAGGTCGAAGATACAAAAGCTTAAACACCCTTACCAATAGATACAAGAACAACTTCTTCCCTGTTGTTATTATACTTTGAATGGACTTCTCAAATTTCAAATCTGATTTTGAGCTTGCTTTTTGTGCACCTTCTTTGCAGCTGCAAATTTGTGTTCCTCGCTCTGTTCAGTCACCCTATGATCTTTGTATGGGCTGACCTGCCTGTACTGCACACAAACAAATTTTTTTCACTGTACCTAGGTAAATTTGACAATAATAAATAGAATCTAACTGGAGTTCTGTGCTCATTAGCTCTTCCCCCTTCAGCAGCAGATGGGTGAGAAGGCAACTGCTGCTTTTATTGGTGTTATTCTTGCTGTTCTTGGACGTGTTAATGCTCCTGACACTGTTTCTCCTGTTACTCACCAGAGGCCTAAGCTAAAACAGCATTAGCAGTTGCTCTACACCAGGGAATGGGTGGCATGTGGAAAATACAGACTAAAGAGAAAAGAAAACTCCAAGATAGTCAAAATAACCTCATGAATCTTGAAACTCATTGCCAAGCAGTGAAAGCAACTTTTCAGAAGATTCGGGGGAGGTAGTGGCATTGTGGTGATATAACTAGACCCGTAATTGAAAGGCCAAATACAATGCAGAATGTCTGAAGAAGGGTCTAGGCCTGAAATGTCAGCCTTTCTGCTCCTCTGATGCTGCTTGGCCTGCTGTGTTCATCCAGCTTTACATCTTGTTATCTCAGATTCTCCACCATCTCCTGTTCCTACTATTTCTGAAAGGGTTTAAGTTTAGTTACTAAAATCCAGAATTGAAAGACAGCTTTATTATTGGTGGTCAAAAAGCTATCATTGCCTGTCATAAAAACCCATTTAGTTTATTGATCCCCTTGAGGTAAAAGAATCTGTTGCCCCTACATAGTCTGGAGCACATAAAATTCAAGGCCCACAACAATCTAGGCAAATCTGGACTGTCGTATGGAATGACCTATAAGTCATTTAAGCTGGATCAACCAGCATAACAATTGTCAGTAACACCCACAATCTAAGGGAGATGATTAAAAAACAGTCATGTGAGCCAAAATCTTTTATTTCTATGAAGAAGAACCAACCAAATTCAAGAGTTTTCCAGGATGTCAATCTCCGTCCTCACTAATCCCTGTTGGGCTTTGTCTTGTCAACGTTTGTGAATTTTACACAATCTGGGAGAAATGCACACTGGCAGTTAAAGCCAGAATGCAGGGTTGAGTTCTCAGTCTATTGGCTTTTTGCAAATTGAATTGCTGACAAGTCAGTCCCATACAGATTTCCCAAATGCTTAGATACATGTTCCCATTAAAAAAAAGAGGCCAGCAGTTTCTTGCCATTTTTTTGCTCACACCAACACTTGACAAACTCTACTCTCGCCCCTCCCACATTTTATATGTTAAAATTTTCCCAGTGTTTTCCACATGCGTGCAAAAGACATCAGAATAAGATCATCACCAAGGATCCTGAGAGGCTAGTCAGAAGAGACTTCCTGACAAAGAGTGGTGCAAATAAGGAGCTAGCTACCTTGGGGAATAATTAAGGCAAATAGAGTTCAGGTGTGGTTTAAAGAAAAGTAGATAAGCATATGAGTAAACAAAAAAGAATGGAGAGCTACATTGAGATAACAAGGTGTAGAGCTGGATGAACACAGCAGGCCAAGCAGCATCTGAGGAGCAGGGAGACTGATATTTCAGGCCAAGACCCTTCTTCAGAAAAAAATACATTGAGAGCTACATTGATATAGTTCAGTTTGGAAGGACTGGGGGAGGCCTGACTCTAGCAGAGATGCTGACATGCACTGATTGGGCCAAACAGCCTATTTCTGTGCTATTTGCTTGCATAATTCTATGTAAATCAACCATAGTTTGGGTGTATTGGATTGGAAACTTGGCTGCAAGATACCACGCTCAGTACTACTGGATATTTTCCACTTATAAACTCAAACCTGTTCTACTGTAGTTGACTTACAACCTAATTCAATACAGCCAATTTTGGTGCAAATCTCTTAAAACATTTTCTTAACAAAATCTGACAATCTTAGATTTACAATTGGCTCAGCAGAAGAGAGTTTCAACCTTTCACCACCCATTTATATATATAGAAATGTTTCTTAATTTCTTTGCTGAAAGTCCTGAAACTAATTTTTGACTGCCCTCTCGCCTCTCACTTGTCAACTAACAGAAATAGTTTCTGTTTATCTTTACCATCTGTTCTGCATAATATGTTGAAAACTTCAATTAAATCACTCCTTACTCTTTAAATTCTAGGGACTATAACCCCAGTTTGTGCTATCTCTCATCTTAATTTAAACCATAACTGTGCTATGACTTCTAACTCTTAGTATTCTAATGCCATAGATGTAGTGATCAGCATTCTATTAACTATTTTGAGTGTTTCATTTGTGCCTGTTCATGAAATATCTGTGTCTATGAATCATTGATTTTCTTTGGTCCTGCACTGCTTCGGCTTTTTCAACTTTGGGGAAATACAATGAAATTCCCATTTTGGGTTCAAAGTGGTTGAGCTCACAATTTCCTACATTGAAGTCAATTTGCCTCCAGTTACTTAACATATTAATATTGCTTTGTAATTTTATGCTTCCAACTGTACTACCTAAAATGCTAAATATCTTTGTCTCATCAGCAAGCATGGGCATCTGAATCTCAGTGCCTGCAACTAAGTCATTAATAAATACAAATAGGATTATTTAATACAAGAAAAGAAGCACTCAGACAAAAAAAACTTCAAGTTAGGCATGTTGAGATAGCATAATTTATCTCACATTTCCTCACAATGTTCGAAAGCCTTTTCTCAATTAATTATTTTTATTGTTATTTGAATGAATGTATAAACTAGTTTATTTAAGAAAGATTAAATCTGCAGATAAAAGAAGCTGATGTGAACACACAAACATCTCAGACGATAATTCTGTACTGTGCAAAATCCAGGCTTATATTTTAATTAATTCCACCAATGCTTGTGCGACTTAAATTTAATTGTAACATTTTTATCATGTTTGATATTTATGAGGAGTATTGATTTAAATGTCATCTTTTTGAAAAGCTTTTGTAAAGACAATCTTACCCCTTGATTAAGACCATAAGGCCATAAGACAAAGGAGTGGAAGTAAGGCCATTGGGCCCATCAAGTCCACTCCGCCATTTAAATCATGGCTGATGGGCATTTCAACACCACTTCCCTGCACTATCCCCGTAGCCCTTGATTCCTTGTGAGATCAAGAATTTGTCGATCTCTGCCTTGAAGGCATCCAACGTGCCGGCCTCCACTGCACTCTGTGGCAATGAATTCCACAAGACCACCACTCTCTGGCTGAAGAAATGTCGCCTCATTTCAGTTTTAAATTTACCCCCTCTAATTTTAAGGCTGTGCCCAAGGGTCCTAGTCTCCCCGCCTAACGGAAACAACTTCCTAGCGTCCACCCCTTCTAAGCCATACATTATCTTGTAAGTTTCTATTAGATCTCCCCTCAACCTTCTAAACTCTAATGAGCACAATCCCAGGATCCTTAGCCATTCATCATACGTTAAACCTACCATTCCAGGGATCATCCGTGTGAATCTCCGCTGGACACGCTCCAGGGCTAATATGTCCTTCCTGAGGTGTGGGGCCCAAAATTGGACATTAAGTAAGCTAAAACAAAAATCTAGACCCTGGAACCATTCTGGTCAATCTCCTCTGTGCTCTCTCAAGCGCTTTCAATTCATTTCTTCCAGCATGCTGCTGAGAGTGGATATAGTACTCTATTTGGGACTGAACCAGAGATTTCCAGAGGTTCAGCATAACTTGGTATCAGAAAATGTCCATACTCTCTGATACTGCACAATGGTTTAAGCCTGCATTTGTGATAGAGTGAATACTTCATGCAGGGTGAGAATGTAGATGTGTGCAATATTTTGATACAATGACAGACAGATCACCTATGCTTTGTATGTCGTTCCTAAGCCGCATTGTTCTTCTTTAAGCACAATAGCATGCAGGAGTTCACATTTCCTTTGTTTGCTGGCTGCAGAAGAAATTCGAGATAATTCAATATACTGTGAACTAATCTTCGTTGAAAAAACTCCATACCTAGGCAACGTTCCCTATCATTTTTGTTCCAGTTGTATAGGTCTCTGAGGTCCATATGTGACAATGAATTCTGGAACATGAAGCCAATATGGTGCTCAATGTGCCATGCATGGAAGCTTGGAGTGCCCGTGCATGGCCATAAAAAGATTCATGCTACCACACAGCAAAATGGCCCAGAACATGAAGATGGTTCTTCAACAACAATATCAAGCAACAAAAGGGGATTCACACAATAGAATGAAATGTACATAATATAGTGTTGGGGTGGAGGTTGGGGTGGACACTGCATGCATGCCGTACGGTATCCAAAGAGTTTAAAAGGACATCAGTGGGATATGAAGTGGTACTGATACAAACACCTTTCCTAGCATCAGCATGATGTTATGGAGGTGTCAGTATTGGCCAGGGGTGGGCAAAGCCAGAAGTCACATGACACCAGTTTATAGTCCAACTGATTTACTCTGTTGGACTCTAACCTGTCATTGTGTGACTTCTGACTTTAACATCAGCGTAGCTATTGTCAAGGAAAAATTTGAGTTCATGTGCAACTTATAATCAAGGCTGAAGCTCAGAATATTATGGAGGAGTTTCCCATAAACCTTAATCCTATTAAAAGTATCCAAGAGGATCTAATTCCCTTGAATCTTCAAATTCTTCTATCGTAAATGACAGTGAAATTTTCTTTTTTAGCTGGAGGTACCAAGGTATCTGCAGAGAAGCATTCTCAAGCTGAAAAGACTCTTGAAGTGATGCCATGTGTAGTATCTCCATAGCCAGTTGTTGTGACATTCATTGGTAAAAATGACATAGAACACAAACTTGGAAGATAAAGAGAATTAGTGTATGGAATAGGGTGAGCTTCAGATTGCTGGGGCACTAGTGGATGGATTCCAGTTGCTTTTGACAAATGACTAGAAATCATACTGGTGCAAACTAATGAACATTTATTAACTATTTACACTATTATCAGAGACATGGTTGAGCTGAACTCCATTAGTGACATCCTCCCTAAGGTTATTGATGATCTGACATCACCGATGATGGACTCTAGCTGTTAGACGTATTATTTTTAACCCTTGTGCCATACCTCGCTCCAAGCCTTTCATTCTAACTTTAAATATTTAGATCTTCATCCTGTTCTAATTTCCTACAAGCCCCCCAACTCTTTTTTGTGCTTCATGTCCAATCAAGAGCCTTGCTTCTGAAGCCCAGATCTGCCTGGGGCTACTAGCAAATGTCAGGAGACAGCACCTTCTGGGTCTTAGAGATCATCACTGGAGGACCAGCCCATGAAACCATGAGGGACTAAAAGACCAAGAAGATAAGTATTTTGGAAACGATTGCAGGGTAAATGGTATAGTTGGAAGCATGCTAGGGGTCAGAGGCAGGGGCAGAGATGATGTTCAATGGCTTTCTTGTGTCCTTCTGCCCTTAATTTCCTCCAGACTGAGCAAATTAATGTTCCCTCCAACTCAACAAAGTGACCCTGGATTCCCCAGAGGAAACCAGCCATTTTACTTATGGTAATTGCGTCAGTGGTGACTTGAGGTCACCAAATGGCTGATAAGTAACTTCTTAAGCATATTATTTAATTATAGATAATTGAAGAAGTTCCTGGCGACTTTCCAAGCCAGAACGTAATCGCTGAATTGACAAGAAGGGGTGAGTATTTCCTGGAAGAAAACTTGCCTGTGTATTTACACTTCTTGCCATCTTTATCACCACCTCCATGGAGGGGAAAGTTGGAGCCTGCATTTCTATGCTTTGCTGTTCCCTCCTGTCCTGATCCCTGTCCACAGGAACACAGTTCAGAGTGCACTCCCTCAAGGTCTTATCACATTCAGGCTTATCTATCAACAAGTCCCTGTTTGAGGGTATCACACATTCCCCTTGCACTACCTCCCTCTTCCTGGATGGTGACCCACATACTAATATATCCTCTCATTACTTATCATATGATCCAGGAAACTCATCCTCTCTGATGCCCCACAGTGACTCCATCTGCCCCTCAGATTTGGAAAACCTGACTTTTGAGTTGGAGCAGCTGGAGACACTTCGTACATTACTGAAAGCCCAAGACACGTGACGTATTTTGAAGTTTCCAAATGGCATAGAAATTGTAAGCAATTGATCTCCATGATGTGACAAAGTTCTCTGTCCGTCTTTAACATTCTGATTATTGCTCCACTTAAAATGTTAGTTTTCATCAAAACATCTGGACATAAAATGTGCTAATAATGATATCTTTTGTTTTCTGCTCTATCTTGTATAAAGCTATGTTTCTGAAAGGGTTAACGCCAGGGAGTGGATTAAATTCCAGCCAATTTGATGTGTCATCAGGAACCTGGTCGAGAAAAGCAGAATGCTTTAGAATTATGTAGAAAGAAGACATCTATCCCATGTATCTCCCACTACTCTTTGTAACAGCATCTAACACACTAACATCTATCCAATTTCTATAATGCAATAAACTGCATTTTGATTAAGATAAGGCATTTTTCTTTGTAAGGCTCATTAGATTCACTGTAAACCAAACAGGTCCCTCGACCCAATCAAGCAAACAGGCTGGTGCCAGCAAGCTAACCAAACTGCAAGCTGGTAGGAGTTGACAGAGAACATTGTGAATCACATTGCAGATTAGAGTTCAGTTTAGCTTCACTATACATAACGTGTGACTGGTGGGCACCATTGCTTAAGACAGCAACGTAACAGTAAAGAAAATACTTGTGGATCCAGTAGCATAACTGGACATTTACAACTTTAAAGATTTTTTAAGGCTTGAAGAATTACTCATACTTGTGAAAATGTCAAAGTAAGGGTGAACTATGAGCTAGTCATAGCCGCTAATTACAGATTCCAATGGGAACTGAGGATCTGTAGGAGCAGTCCTCATTAAAAGTTCATCCAGGAAGTGACCAGGCATCAGAGCTCCATCAGTCATGTAAACCTTCTCTGCTGGACACGGCAAACCTTTAAATTAATGGCCTAGAACCCTGCTGAGGGGGTTAAAGATTAAAAGATGATAACTACAACTCAAACGGAGCACTATTGTTATAAGCAGTAGACACCATGAAGTGCAACGACAGAAAGGAAATCAAAAGCTTTAGAGATAATTTTGCAGCACTGATAACATCACAATTAATGTGACAAAAGTATATTTTAAAAGCCTAAACAGAATCCGTTCAGTTTATTAGTTGTAATAAATCCAAAGACACATGTGTTGAGCCAATATAAAGAATGGAGAGAATAGCAAATACTATTAGTCAGTGTCAAAGGCACAAGCAGGACTAAAACAAAAACATTCCTATTTCTTTAGGCCTGTAGGTCACTTCCAGAAGATATATAGAAATAGAACACAGTAACAGGGCAGCAGACCAATCAAGAATGTGCGACCATTTACCCACAATTGTACTGAAGACTAGCCAGACCAAAATCCAATCAGTTGGCTAAGAACACATACTTTTAGCTGCAACAGCATTTTATAATCGTAGATGACCCAATCATGTATGAAAAAGTCTAGTTTAGCTATTTTCCCTTCAGGTGGATACTTGGAAATGACTTAGTACGCACCTACGGCTGGACTAACAGTGTGGCCGATAATGTCTCAGACTCCAGCATCGACAGTTCTTACTATCTCTCAGTGTGGTAGGTAGGGCTATCAAGAGAGTTTGAAGATGGCATAGCTCATGGTGCAATCTGTGATTAGGCAATGTTACCAGGACTGGAAAATATTCCTAACTTGATCGAAGAAAATCCAGATGACAGAAGTCATCATAATTTGCAATTAGATGCAGACAAGGAGAAAAAGAATAAACAGCACAAACAACTCAAGCTCTAAAACAGTTCATGCACCAATGATACAATAGCAGATTTGAATTTGATGGCAGATGACAACGCAAATTCAAGGAGAATATTTCAATTATTTATATTCTCAAAAAGTTTACAGAACCAAAGGTACAGCAAAGTTGGAAGCAATCCTCAAGAACTCTGAGGACGTGAACAAAAATTGCTGGAGAAACTCAACAGATCTGACAGCATCTGACGAGAAGAAGCAAAGTTAATGCTTTGAGTCCAGTGACCTTTCTTCAGAACTGAAACCTGCTTTCTCTCCACAAATGCTGCCAGACCTGCTGAGTTTCTCCAGCAATTTCTATTTTTGTTTCTGATCTTTGGCATCAGCAATTCCTTGTCTTGTCTGAGGATGTGAACATGATGGCTTGCCAGTAAGACAATGGCAGAGGATGATAAAGATGTTTACCCAAGCTGGAGGTTAAATTAAAGAGTTTACACATTTCAGCACATGTGTTTCAGACTGGGAATAAAAATTGACTGCCATAGATTGATTTGTGCCAAATACAACTCCAGATTTTGCAAAGATAAAAGAAAAATATTAGTTTCAAATGAACTGCCATTGCAGGAAATTCATGAGATGAAAGATCATCCAGAAGATGTTATTGAACAAATGCTTGATTCAACAAGGAAGAGTTCCTCTGTGAAAACATATCAGGAGTTCAAGGATATTCAAGGTAATGCAATGACCGCATAGCTTTGCAAGAACAGTTTCCTTGGTGAAGGATATCAAAAATATAAATGGCCCTCCAAGACAGAGAGACTTTACAATACCTCAGCGTATTGACTATGAGTTAAATGATTTTTTGTTAATTATTTATTTTTCTGTGAGCAACAGTATTTTGTAACATGTATACTATGTATGTTGAGAATATTTACATGTTTACTTTTAAACATTGACTCGGTGCATAAAAGGACACTGCTGTGCACTAGCTGGTCCAAAATTCAATACAGAGAAACATTTGCAACAGTGAACGTGTGCATATGACTCCAATTATTCCAGCGTTTCCACAGATCATCATTAAAAGCTTGCAGCTTCCTGTTTAAAAAGAATCATTATCCTTACCCCTCCTATTATTTCGAACAGAGAGTCAAATCAAGACCAGATTTTGGCAGATGAATACTTTCTCCGTACCAAGTAGACATTTTGTATAGCAATGGTGGTTAGCAGCGAACACTTCCGATTCATGTATGGCATACTAATTGGCTGCACATCACAGAAATAATACCTTGTGGCTTTTAACAGCATTCGGCTCGTTCATTGCTTAGAGTAGAGAAGTGCAGTTGTAATGACAGGAATTTCAAACACTGTATTATTATTCTATTTTAAATTTGCCAAAGCTATGACCCAAAAGTGCTAAAAGCACCTAATTTTCAAACATGTGGCGAAGGCACTAAATTGTCAAACTACATAATGTGTAAGACCACAACTAGAGAGTCAAATAAAGGCCCTCCTGTACCCTCAGTCACAGTTATTTTAGATTGGTCTCATGCCAGATTGAATGGCAGTGAATTTCACTGCATGCTGCATATTGTAATAGTTCACATCAGTGTGTGCAAGCTAGGTTGAAAATTGTTGAAAAGAGAAATTAAATGTAACACAATTTTGGATTGATAGTAATAGGTTGCTGTTAGATGTTGACATGCAGTGTTGAATATTAGCTTTGCAATGCACTGAGAGCTGAGTGAACAAGTGTAGGGGTTAGACAGGTGGGCACTGGGGACCCTTTTAAAGCTGAATTCTTTTAGGATTCTGTATTTAGTGTGTCCTATGTAGTAAGCCCTCAAGTAATGGTGCTCCAGTAGCCTTTTACAAATGTGAACAAATCTATCATTAATGGAAATGAAAGGACACAGGAATCATTAGATCTTCAAAGTAATGAAGTTCTGTTAGGATGATGCCAAAGATTTATTGGGCGCTGTGCTTTTTTGTTTTTAATTCAGTGTTTGAGTGAATGGGATATTTTGGTTTTTGGAGGAATAACATCTAACCCTAAAATGGAGGTGGACAAGTGAACCATGGTCATTCCTGACGCCATGAGCAAAAGCCTGCGGTTATTGGCCAAATGGGTTCAGACAGGCGATTGACAGTAAGTATGGCAACCCCAGAATGAAGTACACCCACGTGGGTAGGTGAGAAGAGAGTTAGAGAGAGGAGGGTCCAGGGTTATTAGTCGCCCCCTTTTTGGGAGAGGAACCAGGAGTTCAGATGAATAACAAGGGCTATCAGGCAGTATAGTGACACAATGGTTAGTACTGCTGCCTCACAGTGAGAAGGACTCGGCCCAATCCAAGCCCCGGGTGACTGTGTGGAATTTGTACACTCTCTTTGTGTCTGCATGGTTTCTGCCAGGGACTCTAATTCCCTCCCACGGTCTAAATATGCACAGGTTAGGTGGATTGTCCAGGCTAAATTTGGGGTTACGGCGATAGGGTGGGTCTGGGAGAGATGATCTTCAGAGGATCAATGTGGGCCAAATTACCTCTATCTGCACTTTTGGGATTCTATGACTGTTACCAACGGTTGCAAAACATTAGGGATGAACATCCGTGATAATGGGAACTGCAGATGCTGGAGAATCCAAGATAATAAAATGTGAGGCTGGATGAACACAGCAGGCCAAGCAGCATCTCAGGAGCACAAAAGCTGACGTTTCAGGCCTAAACCCTTCATCAGAGAGGGGGATGGGGAGAGGGTTCTGGAATAAATAGGGAGAGAGTGGGAGGCGGACCGAAGATGGAGAGAAAAGAAGATAGGTGGAGAGGAGAGTATAGGTGGGGAGGTAGGGAGGGGATAGGTCAGTCCAAGGAAGACGGACAGGTCAAGGAGGTAGGATGAGGTTAGTAGGCAGGAGATGGAGGTGCAGCTTTGGGTGGGAGGAAGGGATGGGTGAGAGGAAGAACAGGTTAGGGAGGCAGAGACAGGCTGGACTGGTTTTGGGATGCAGTGGGTGGGGGGGAGGAGCTGGGCTGGTTGTGTGGTGCAGTGGGGGGGGAGGGGATGAACTGGGCTGGTTTAGGGACGCAGTAGGGGAAGTGGAGATTTTGAAGCTGGTGAAGTCCACATTGATACCATATGGCTGCAGGGTTCCCAAGCGGAATATGAGTTGCTGTTCCTGCAACCTTCGGGTGGCATCATTGTGGCACTGCAGGAGGCCCATGATGGACATGTCATCTAGAGAATGGGAGGGGGAGTGGAAATGGTTTGCGACTGGGAGGTGCAGTTGTTTGTTGCGAACTGAGCGGAGGTGTTCTGCAAAGCGGTCCCCGGTTCGCCCCTCCCCTCACTGCACCACACAACCAGCCCAGCTCTTCCCCCCCACCCACTGCATCCCAAAACCAGTCCAACCTGTCTCTGCCTCCCTAACCTGTTCTTCCTCTCACCCATCCCTTCCTCCCACCCCAAGCCGCACCCCCATCTACCTACTAACCTCATCCCACCTCCTTGACCTGTCCGTCTTCCCTGGACTGACCTATCCCCTCCCTACCTCCCCACCTATACTCTCTCCACCTATCTTCTTTACTCTCCATCTTCGGTCCGCCTCCCCCTCTCTCCCTATTTATTCCAGAACCCTCCCCCCATCCCCCTCTCTGATGAAGGGTCTAGGCCCGAAACATCAGCTTTTGTGCTCCTGAGATGCTGCTTGGCCTGCTGTGTTCATCCAGCTCCACACTTTGTTAACAGGGATGAACATCCCACTGATCCAAGCTGTAGTTGTGAACTGCCTCTGTTTCTTCATTTCACAGAACAACGCTGGGATCAGTGGAGTGTGATTTTGCTTATGGATTATCTATTTCATTTCTTTGTCTCATTGAATAATCCATTGCATCTGAACTGCTCGTTCTTAACAAACTCAATAACCTATCTGAAAACTGCTTACCAATAATCGGATATATTCAACAATTGTGATCAGGAATCCCCAAAATCTACCAGAGCTCAGAGGTTTCTGGCACAGGAAATGGGACAATAAGCGCAGCATGCTTTTCAACACTCATCCAGCTGCATTTCTACATAATTTCTGGACCTTCAATTTATTTAGTATCATTCACCATGACAACAACCCATAATAGGGGATTTCAACTGTGGTACTCTCATATTTAAAGGAACAACCAAATTGGCATTTCGATCAAGTTTGAAGATACAAGCACAAGTGAATTGACAGAATGGAATCTTAATGGATCACCTAAGCCGACTTTCAGTCCAGCACTATCCCTGCAAGAAGAATTTCTCATGGATATTCAAAAAAATTGTTTTGCGGAGCTGCTAAGTCTCCTATCTTTGTGCACTCAGCAAAGATAATCACAGCCTTCGTTGAAATAACTCCAGGAAAGCCATCACCAAGTCATCCTTTATTTATTCATGCATTGCAGATGACATTGACCCAGCTAGCTCAGAGCCAGTTCCCAGAGTGAAGAGAAGCACAGAACAAAGATAGCAAGAACTGCAGATTCTGCAGTCAGAGATAGCACAGTGAGGAGCTGGAAGAGCACAGCAGGCCAGGCAGCATCAGAGGAGCCGAAAAGTTGACATTTTGGGTCAGGACCCTTCTTTCTGAACAACAATATTAACTTTCCTGTTCTTTTGATGCTGCCTGGCCTGCTGTGTTCTTCTAGAGCCCCTGACACTCCTACTTTTACCTGTCAGTTAGGACTCCCTGGAAGGACCAGAGTATGAACCCCAGTCAGGGCACTGTTATTATACAAGATCCACCTGGCCTAGTGGTGTTATCACTGGATTATTAATCCAGAGAACCTGGTAATGTTTTGAGGACCTGAGTTCAAATCCTGTCATAGCAGATGGTAGAATTTGAATTCAATAAAATTCTGAGAATTAGGTATCTAACGGTGACCATAAATCCATTGTTGATTGTCAGAAAAACCCATCTGGTTCACTAATGCCCTGTAGGGAAGGAAACCGTCATCCTTACCTGATCAGGATTACAGGTGACTCCTGACCCACAGCAATGCAGTTGACTCTTATTGCCCCTCACAATTAGGGATCCCAATTAGGGATAGGCAGTAAATGCTGGCCGAGCTAGAGTTTCCCTCATCCTGTGAATGAATAATAAAATAAAAATCAGGCAGCAACAGGGCATATAATCCTTACTTGTGTTGAATTGATGACAGTGGTGAATAAAGTACGATAAAGCAAAGTATGGTAATTTAAAATATTCTAACTTTGATGGTTCTTATTGGAATTCTTTTCTTTTCATTGTACAATATTCTTCAAGTTTATAAAATGGTCTTCCCAGTTGATAAATATTCAGTGGGTTTCTTCAGGTTGAAAAATTAGATTTCCAGTTAATCTTTTTGAACGCTATAAAGGGACAAAGAGTGAAATGTTACCATTTACTGATAATGAAATCAAAATGTTGTCATTGTACATAATTTCAGCTTTCATTTCAGTGCAGTACTGAGAAACTGTTTCAGCGTCAGAGGTGTCTTATAGATAAAATAAGTCTCCATTTGAATAAATGTACATGACTCTAACCCATCACCTGAGGAAAAGTTTGATGTGTTTCAATTGCCTATGTCCAATCTGGTTGCCTTAAACATCACAGCAAAAAAAAAATTATGATCACAAAAGCTGATTGCTAAGCATACATATTTTGATGCTGTTGATATTATTTTGGTCCAAAATGATGTACTTTTAGAATGTGCACACTACCTGTGTGGGCTATAGTTCATATCTAGCTTATTCTTTGGAAACATGCCAAGTTCGAGGGGAGGTGATGACCTAGTGATGGACTATTAATTCAGAGACCAAGATAATGTTCTGGGGATCCAGGTTGAACTCCCGCCATAGCAGATGGTGTAATTTGAATTCAATAAAAATATCTGGAAATAAGAAACTAATGATGACCATGGATCCATTGCAGAGTGTCAGGGAAAAATCCATCTAGTTTACTAATATCCTTTAGGGAAGAAAAATGCCATCCTTACATGGTTTGGCCTACATGTGACTCCAGATCCACAGCAATGTGGTTGACTCTGAGCTGCCCTCTGGTCAATTAGGGATGGGCAATAAATGCTGCCACATAAAAGTTGCCAGATTGTGATGTCCGTCAGCTTAGAACAAACACTAACAGTTTGATTCTCAGGCTAAGGCCAAAAATCAGGTCATTCATTTGGAATTGTGCAGCATGGTGGCTCAGTGATCAGCAACGCTGCCTCACAGCGCCAGTGACCTACGTTCGAATCCACCCTTGGGCAACTGTCTCTGTGGAAGCTTCACAGCCTCCTCGAGTCTGTGTGGGTTTCCTCCCACAGCCCAAAAGTATGCTGGTTATGTGGATTGGCCTTGCTAAACTGACCCATAGTGTCCAGGGGTGTGTAAATTAGGTGGATTACACATGGGAAATACAAGGTTACAGGGAAAGTGTCGGGCGATTGGTCTGAGTTGGATGCTCTGGATGGAGGGCAGTGTGGATTTGTTGGGCTGAATGGCCTGTTTCCACACTATAGGGATTCTATGAGGTCCTGAATTATGTTTAGCTCCAAAGCAGAGTTAACTATTGCACTTACACATTAGAAAGAAGGATTTCCAAGCTCTGCACAACAGTGCAGGGTTAGTGCTTGAAAAGGCATTCTGAGGTTGTGGATTTGGAAGGTGTAGTGAGAGGCTTGCTGAGTTACTGTGCTGCCTCTCACGCAGAATGTGAGTACAGCGGTGGTAGAGAGAGTGATAGTTTGAGGCACTCTTAATTTGTGTCTTGCAGACAGTAGAAAATGTCGTAGAACTGCCTGTGTGAGGAAATATAGCAATTAAATTGTGAAAGACTCTGTATGAACTGAAGTTGTTCAGGCAATTACAAGACACTATCCTCTGTTATTTTAGTCAGATTATTTCACTGAGGTTTTAGTCCCTGTCTCTTTGAATGGAATTGCCGACTCTCAGTGGAGAATTGCAGGCAGGCTACTGGTGCACACAAGCTCTGAGGAGTTCCTGTCTCCACGTTCTGACCGAGGAGGTCTCAGGTCAGCCTTCACAGCCCACTGTCAATTAAGACTTTAAGTGCCCAATCACAGATTAATTAAGAGCCTTATAGCATCACCACCAATATTAATCTAGCTACAGTCAGGCCTGCTACCATGCAATGGACATATCTGCTGAAAATGACCAGCCAGCTCCTCAGCCCCAGGGGTCTAAAGTAGGCAGGTCCTTTCATCTAAAGCACCCAGTGTGATCCTTCTGTCCTTGCTGCTGAACTCCCTCCCCACCTCCTCCCACCCTCCATATTACTTATCTGTGTCTGGACTTGCACCTTCATTCTGATGCTTGTCCTCCCAACAGTAACTGTCTGCCCAGTTGGGTACTGGGCACAAGAGCTGAAGACCTCTGATTTGCCACCAGCTCATGATGTGTCATTTATCTTGATTGCAGCAAAAGACCAGCTACCAGCCTCATCACTCACCAATTGGATTGTGGTTTGATGGGCCTTCATGAAAAGGGACAGCTCAGGAGTCTCACTATGCCTCCAGCTGACAGTAAGGCCATGACACCTCAGTAAGGGCTTTCTCCCATTCTGCCATTCTTGCTTTTGCGCCCTTTCTCATTCCAAGTGGACATTTCGTCTTATACCCTTCAAGCCTGAGCATGAGCACAAGGCTCCAGAGATAATAAGAACTGCCGATGCTGGAGTCAGAGATAACAAAGCGTGGAGCTGGAGGAACACACCTGGCCAGGCAACATTAGAGGAGCAGGGAGGTTAACGTTTTGGGTCAGGAACCTTCTTCAGAAATGACAGAAGGCTCCAGGCATTTTTGATTTCAGATCTGGGTATATCTAATGATATTCAACTCCTCGTTGCTACACAATCCTCATTTGAATCCCCCTTTCTAGTCTTCTGAATGAAGATTACAAAGCAACGTGCTTTGGTACTCCCAAGCAAGATTATTGCTGTCATTGATTGCCACTTGTTAAATCAACTCATCATTTTCACTATCCTAACGAAAATGATTCACAATTCTCGAACCAACAATTCTTCTCTGTAGCACTTGCAAATATGTATAGTTCCGGTGTAATGCTAGTAATTCTGACCATGCATTGATCGAAAATCCACGCCCATAAGAGCTGCTATGGAAATTTTCCCTATCATTAGCTTTAATTAAACATGCAGCGTTGATTCAATATGCAGTTCAACATTATTAAAATAAAACATTTTAAATAATCAGCATGTATTAATGACAACCTACTAAACATCTATCATATCCACACATTTGGATAGACAGCTAAATTAATTAAAATTAAATTTACATATAAAATTGGAGTATCAACATTTCTAATCATACATACGTATAAATCTTTTATAATGTTAATTCACTTTCAAGGCCTAAATTGAAATTAAATTTTGATGAATGTACTTTAAAGGAGCAGTGTCTTAAACAACATTTGACAAGCTTCTCTTTTGTCTCAGGAGTGAAATACTCTGCAGGAACATGAAAGTGAAGCCTTGTAAACATTGACTGATTGACAGAGGGCGGCCATCATTAATGCTGCGCTTGCCCAGTTACAAACATTTTCTGAAATGCAGTGCAGGAGTAGGACCTTGAGTCAATTTTTGTTCCCATAAATCAAATCCACTTCTGTTTTTGCCCCGCTTGAGGCCAGATTAGTCAACATCAACAAATGACCAAACCTGCAGTCTTATAATGTCCAAAATGTTGGAGATGTGACTATTGCGACAGTTCAAATCAGTACATGGATATTTTGTTATGATTTATGCCATTTCCTTATGTTTCAAGAGTAAAATGTGCTTATATATACACCGTACCTTTCACGATTTTGACATATTTTGTTACCACTTCCAAGCGAGGCCCGAAATGTCAGCTTTTGTGCTCCTAAGATGCTGCTGGCCTGTTGTGTTCATCCAGCTCCACACTTTGTTATCAAGCATAGTCACTGTTGTGTTGTAGGAAATGTAACAGCCAACATGCACACAAACTCCCATAAACCACAAAGTGATTATGATGGAGCAAGTTATTGCAGATGCTAGAATCTGTACTGAAAATAGAACGTGCTGGAAGTCACAGAGGGTCAGGCAGAATCTTTCATCAGAGCTGACATGAAGCGTAGAGGGGGATAGCATTTATGCTATGGTGTGGAGTTAGTGGAACAACTGGAGGGAATCTCATCTTAAGACGTGGTACTTTACAATGTTTTGGGCTTAATATTGAGTGCATTACCTTCAGGTTGTGTAATTTTGTGTGTCATTTAAAATGGAATTAAACTTTAAGTCTGCTGCCATTCTCTCAGTTTGCTTTATACATGCAACCACTATAACCCATTGATGTATGGTCTCAGGACTTAACAATGATACAAAACAAAATTAATGCAGGTGCTGGAAATCTGAAACAATAACATCTAGTGGTAACGTTGAATGAATATTATGAATAAAAAGCTTTGGCTATGACAATAATCGGGACAACAACTATGTTGTTGAGTTGTTTGGTTATCGATCAGCTTGGATCAGGCAGCATAAATATCTCATGGGTTCTGTCAGGCATATAGAAATTATGGAAATATGCCATCTAATAAATTTGCATTATTTGGCTGGTAAAAATATGGAAAGCACAGGTTTCCTCCTGGACCCTAAAATCAAATGTTGCGATATGGACAGCTGAATGTTTAAATGTGAATGCAAGCACTTAATGGGTCAGTCAAGTGCAGGTTCATTGTTTAAGCTTCTGCACCAAAAGCTAGAAGGAGCTTGCAATATATTCTCTGCCTTTACCCTTGCAGCACACTCTGATAGTGAGAGACCACCAACAACAACGTAAAAAAAGACAAGGTAAAGACTTGATAACAAAGTGTGAAGCTGGATGAACACAGCAGGCCAAGCAGCATCTCAGGAGCACAAAAGCTAACGTTTCGGGCCTAGACCCTTCATCAGAGAGGTAAAGACTTGTCCAGGGTTTGAGTTCAACTTTGAAACAATCCGTACTGTTTGTAATATGTTGGAAGTCATCACATTGGAAGGTGCTGACATTCAATTCAAATTTGATGGGTCCTGGCCTGAACCATCAGCTTTCCTGCCCCTCTGATGCTGCCTGGCCTGCTGTGCTCCTTCAGCTCCACAGTGTGTTATCTCTGACTTCAGCATCAGCAGTTCTTACTGTCTCAAGTTTGGTGTGAGGTTTATCTTTGGCTGTTATTCACAATGCTTTGAGACTTAAAATTACATTTAAGTTTTGTTCATCCCTGACATTTTTCAAACATTCTTTCCCTGCCTATCTTGTAAAGGCAGGCTTTCATTTATACCCTCTCCCATCAGCACCAGAATCAAAAGGAGCGTTAGCTGCCATTTCCACCACCACCAGAGACATATCACCCATGCCTCCTCAGTCAGCATTCCACAGAGACTGCTCCCTCCAAGCTACCTCAGCCCACTCCTCCTCCATTCCCAATAATTTCCCACAACCCACGGCATCTTTCGACATAATTGACATTTACCTCTTCCCACCTCACCATCCGAGGCTCCAGATACACTTTCCAAAAAGCAAGCTGCATTTCACTTAATCTAGTCTACACTATTCACTGCTCATTATGTGGTCTCCTCCACAGTGGAAGACAAAGCAAAAGGTGCGTGACATAAGAACACCTGTGCTCTGTCCACAAAGAATATCCTGAGTTTCCAGTTGCCTGCCAGTTCAGCACACCACCATGTTCCCTGGACAACATCTCTGTCCCAAACTTGCTGCAGTGCTCCAGAGAAACTCAGCACAAGCTGGAAAAATAACACGTCATTTTCCACTTGGGGGCCCTGCTGCCTTCTGAACTCAATTTTGATTTCAATAGTTTAAGGGTCTGAGCACTTACTTCCATGCCATTAATACCCTCCACATCCCAAAATTCATCATCACACAAGCTGCTTTCAGCACAGCCAATCCCTTTGCCTGCCTAATTGCTGTTCCTTCTCTCTGTGCTCCATCTGCACATATCACATACTCCGTTATAACGCCGTCCCCCTACAATCCCTGTCTTCTGCATGTGTACATCTTTTCCCTCCCTAATACTAGTTCTGAAGAAGAGTCAGTGGACCCAAAATTTTGACTCTACATTTTCTACCACAGATGCTGCTGAAATTCTCCAGCAATTTCTGTTTGTGTTGCAGATTTCCAGCATCCACAATTTAAGGTTTTGTTTCACTGATATGATATTTTCCCAAGATCTGATATTGCAAAGTACCATAAAGCCAATCAAATACTTTTCAAGTGCAGTTGCTGTTGTGACTATGTAAACAAAAGAGAGAAATGAACCAGCAAACAAATAGTTTGTTAACTATTTAATGGGTTAAAATTCAAACTCGATGTAATCTATACAGTGGCATTGTAATTCTTATCGAGAAAGTGTCTTTATATCATCTATGCCTATAACACTTCAATACGTCATAGCTCATTTCAAGATTGGAAATACAAGCAATGAGGCAAAAATAACGTAGCAAGAATTTTCTGTTAATTTACCAGGCTTGCTACACGTTCACTAGAATCTGGGGAAGTGAAACACACAACAGATAATGTGGAAACTGATGAAAAAGATCTTAAGTCAGTTTTCCCATTTTCATTGGATATAAGTCTAGTCAGAATGGGTCACTGCCCATTAAATAGCACACCGGATTTTCATCAAAATTAATAGGCAGGTAAAAGAAGAAAAGTACCCCCCAGAATAAAAATAATAACAAATCCTTTTTTTCTCAGCCAATGAAGAAGCAGCACAGGCACCGCTGCTGAAAGAACCCAAGACTAGACACATTGTACAAGCTGCAGGAGAGCGCAAAAGAAAACATGTGGCTGTAGTGAGTGAATGATGAAGGACTTGAACATTGCAGAGTGGCCATAGAAATTTATCATATGGTATGCAATGAAAGCAAACCACATGTATCTAATGTTGTTTTGCCAGTCAATCTCTATCAGTCCCCTTTGAACCACACCAGACTTTGTTTAAGATTCAATCTGCCTGGAGGTGTAGAAGGTCCCTATAATGTTCAAAATCAGTTTAAGGAAGGATCCTTCTTGCCAAACCAAATCTGACTAGTCCCATCTTACTGTACTATGATTCTGCCATAGCAAAGAGGTTTATAAATGAACTGTTTTGATGCATCATTATTAAGTCATTGAAGGTTAGGACCATTCAAGACTAATCATTGGGTTTCTTGCATTTCATTGACAAGCCACTGTGGTTTTCAAATTGCAATGCAACATTTGTTTCACAACAGCTCATGTTCATAAAAGTTGCTGTTTTAACTATATCAGTGGGAATACTATTCTGTAAGATCACAAAACAGCCGACTGAGATTAATTCATTGTTTCAGTGCTTCCATTGAAGTTTCACTTGGTTGGATAAAGGCTATAAATGCTATAAGTTTGGATAAAGGCTATAAATGCAGTAGGTGTCTCTAGGCCTGGAGGCTTAGGGTTCAAGCCCCACCTGCTCCAGTGGTGTGTAATAATACCT
Source organism: Stegostoma tigrinum (assembly GCF_030684315.1). Taxonomy (NCBI): domain Eukaryota; kingdom Metazoa; phylum Chordata; class Chondrichthyes; order Orectolobiformes; family Stegostomatidae; genus Stegostoma; species Stegostoma tigrinum. The sequence continues at coordinate 10,180,282 of NC_081359.1, read as the reverse complement.
TTGACCATGTTGGTTGAAAAATAACTAAAAACACTGTAGCACCAACTCTTTACCTCTGAGTCATAATTGTAGAGTAATAATATTGGTGAATTTGCCCTGAAATTTGTAAACTATGTTCAATTAATGCAATTAGACTCAAGATAAAATACCAAATGTAAGGAGTTTATACACTTGAAAGCTGGTTGATGTCTTCAATGAGTAAAAATTCAAATCAAATTTAGAAGGCTTTATTGATTGAATGTAACCTTTTTAGCAACTCCTCCAATCCCTCCAGACTTCTCCCTTTTGTTTATCCTTGCACTAAAAGGAGCACATCTGCTCTGCCAATCAATGAGTGATGTGTATTTCAAATTATTTTTATCTTTTCTTTGCTCTACATCATTTGACATGCTTTCCTATCAAACACTCTTAATTGTGTTGCAGTACAGAGCTTGAGCATTGCTGAAAAAGATACATTTTATCAAAGCTTTTTGTTTTGTATTCATCCAGTCAGGCAAGCTACTGTGAAGGGGAATCATATTTTACACTGTATGGGAAGGATGTGCCGATTGCTTGGCCAGTGGAATCTGGTAAGTAAACCCCAGTCTTTAATATCTCTATGCCTAAAGGAGGGAATGTTATGGTTCTCCATTAGACATTTTGTGGAAAACCTGTTCCTGCTTTCAATCCTAAACACCCCTTAGATTGTTGGGTCCTAAATTGTATGTTTGGATATTTAAATTGCAATTTCTAGAAATTTCTGGAATTTATCTGCAAGAAAGTGAGATTGGCTGCATTTTACCAAGAAGAGGGCATCAATGTTGGAGTCTCTGCAACATTTCTTTATGCCCCTCTTGACTCCATTGGCAGCCCCTGGGTGTTCAATAGATTCTGTTCTTGAGTCCATTCACAAGTTAAATTGTACACAAGTCAGAACACAATGCAGGACAATAAAATATTGTAAGTACAGGAAGTGTTAGATCTTCAAACTTATATCCCTGTATGGGATCGTATTTGTTAAGTACGAATATTGGTAAGTCAGATATTCATTAATCAGGGACCTCTTGGTAAAAACAAAACTATAGCAGCTGCATTCCAGATAAATCTAATACTTAAATTAATCATTAATTATCAGGTCTCTGAACAGCTTGAGACTGGAGGTGGATCTGTACAAATTCCAAGTTGGAAAAATATGATGCCTGAGCAACTTCGGTATGCTTGTTTAGAGTTTGGATTACCCCACAAGTGATTTGCAAGCTTGGAAGCAAACAGGCTAAATATCTGAAAAATTTCATAAAGAGGTTGGCGACGTATTCTTTAAGTTCTTGGAACAAAGTTAGGTGATAAATATCAAGGGTTGAATATTAGGCAAGACCTGGCAGGAATAGAAAGGCAGTGAAGTAATATGGGAACAAATAAAAAGTAAATACGTAATGTTCTTAAGAAAATAAGTGTTGGAGGTATATTGCAGACAATACATAAATGTTACACGTAACTTAGTAATGTCCCAAAATTGCTTTTGTCAAGATACACAGTTTTACACATCCACAACTCAGAAAGAAAATGACTCAAAGATCAATATGTGAGGTTGTGTGCCTGATCCTGCTTCTTTCTTTATGATGACAAAGGTTGCCAAGACTATTAGGCCTGAGTGTAGGGACAGCTTGGCCGGGATAGGATTTTCTTCCTTGGAACACAGGAGGATGTGGGAGTCACTTTTTTGAGGTGTATAAAATGATGCGGGGCACAGATAGGATGAATGCAGGGATGGGTAATTGAAAATATGAGGTCATATATTGAAGGTCAGAGGAGAAAAATTTAAGAAGGGCCTGAGGGGCAACTTCTTCATGCAGAAAGTATTGCACGTGTGGAATGGGTTGCCGGAGGTAGTGGTTAAGGCAGGTATAATAGCAGCATTTAAAAAATATTTGGGTAGATACATTAATGGGAAGGGGTGAGAGGGATATGGACCAAATCTGGAAATTGGAACTCACTGAGTGGGCACCATGGTCATGGACCAATTTGGGCCTAAGGGCCTGTTTCCGTGCAAAAAAAGAAACAAAAAGGCATTTCATAAGCTAGCTTTGAGGCTCAGTTCGTCACAGAATGCCTCTCTATGAAAGAATGTATGTTTCAAAATAGTTGACAACAACTCAGTTCTGGGAATAAAGGAGCCACAAAGGAGCTTGGCCAAAATATGGGGAGATTCTATTGAAAGCCATGGTATATGTGTGTAGCTAAATAAACAAACTAGGAAGTGAAAGCAAAAGGAAAAAGTTTGAGTTTGTTAATGTATTATTTGGGGCAAGATTTCACTCTGAATAGAGTCAAGCAATTTCTCGATATTGTTTCAGGTTTATTAGTGTTCAATTCATTTCTTCATGATTGTTGGAATATCAGTTTGATATCAATGCTCTATAATAGGTTTATACTTCTTGCAAATTCTGTCATTAGTGACTTCATAAAAGAAAATCAAATACCACACAGGGACAACTGCACATGCAATTTCACCTCCAAGTCACACTCCATCTCAAGCTGCATATATATTGCTGTTCCTTCATTGTTGTTGTCAAAATCCTGGAACCTCTGTTCAAATAGTGCTGTAAGTGTACTGTCATATATCTGCTGAAAGTTTAAGTGTGTGGATTGCTACCTCTTTCTGAAGGACAATTTAAATTGAGCAACAATGCCGGCCTTATTCAAATTACCTGAATGAAAAAAAATACACAATAAAGGACAACTTAATGACCTTTGATTCAAACATAAAGGAAACTGTTTTTTTGACAATACCTCATATATGCTGTGTTTTAGATTAACATCAATCAAGTTTAAATAGGCTCTCCTCTGATGAAGTTAATGCTGTAGCAAAGTTGGATAGAGTGCTTGTGGATTGGGAGGTAGGAAGTCAGAATTTGGTGTTTGTAAAATACTGTTGCAGCGGGGGGTGGGGTGTGGAGGTGTGGAGGGGGGGGCGCGGGCGGAAGCATTGCATGGTCCCTTGAAAAGATAGTATGCTTTTTCTATGCTTGTCTGAATGAATGTCTGTGAGCAGCTTGAAAGTTTGCAAATATACAGAGTGCACCCGAATTGAAACATTTTTTATCGAAAGGCTATACAGTTATCAGGCCAAGCAGCTGTTTTATTTTGTTAACAAGACAACAAGTTTTTGAATTTAGCCAATTGATATGAACTAGGAGCTTAGAAACCAAAATCTAATTACATCTCTGATGAAGGGTCTAGGCCTGAAATGTCAGCTTTTGTGCTCCTGAGATGCTTCTGGGCCTGCTGTGTTCATCCAGCCTCACATTTCATTATTACATTTAATTCTGATGTTTTTGACAACATAAGACCAATCCTGTTGTACAAAATTGATACATCATCAGGCGATAAAAGGAAACAGCAAATGGACAGAGATGGGAGAACTAACTGCCATCTGCCAGAGTTAACAGCTCGCAGGTCTCCAGAATGGCACATATAGTGCAACTACCTAATATTCCTGACAAAAGAATTGACAGAGAAGACATTCCTGACAGGACATTCGATGGAGAAGGCACAGGACATTCGGGAGACAAGCAACCTGGCTGTAATTATGACAGACTAAATTCTAATTTTTATTTTGTTTTATATCATTGGGATTTGTACTTTGTTTGAACAGCATTCCATTAAACTCTTGTTTTGTTCAGGAATCATTAGTAGTTAGAAGAGTTTTATTCACGTAGTTAATTTATTCACTGGTAAAGTCAGATAAATAAATTGTTACTTGTTAATTGTAAATTGCGTGTCACAGATTTGTTTAATTTAACCACTAGGAGATTGCTGAAAGGCAAGTCAGACCACTTTTCACACTCCTTTTACAGATTATAGGGCTAGATACTCCTCTTTGCCTGTTTTGGTTTTAGATCTCCGAGGGGGGGGGCATCAATCTCAGTTTTAAAATGAACTTTATTAATTTAAAACAAGGAACTGCAGATGATGCAGATCTGAAACAAAAGCAGGAAAAGAAATTGCTGGCAAAACTCAGCAGGTCTGGCAGCATCTATGAGAAGAAAGCAGAGTATGAATCTGGTGACTCTTCATCTGATAGGGGTCAGGAAAGACTTGTGGGAATTTTCTTTACTGATGGTGGGTGGTCAGGTAGACTTATTAGTGTAACATTAAACCCAATTATCCCTGAGCCTACTGCGATTTAATCTTGGCTCTGGAGTGGCATAATATTCACAAGTGCCTCTCATGTACCTCAAAGTCTACCCAACAAATTGGGTTTGCCTGTGGCCTACTGGAAGTGATCCTCATTAACTGGCACCAATTAAAATTAAAAGGCCTAATATCTGGAAGCTACTGTGGTGGGGAGGCCAGCTGATTTCGTCCCTTACCTTTGTAAGTAATTTCTTTACTTAATTTTCAACAGGATCAGTTCCCTACAGCCCCCATCCCCACACACTCCACTCTCTCCAGCCATCTAGCAATAATTCCAAGTAAAGGCCTCAGAGTATTATGAGTGGAATCACAGGGAGCAATGCCTGCAATAAAGAACTACAGTCTCTGATGGTCAATCACAGGGACAGGTCTCCACCTATTTGGAGCCTCATCCACTGTTATATCATTTAGTTCTCCTAAATTAAACACGATCGCACTTTGGACTTAAAATGCTGGAGTTTGACTATGTTTCTGACTGCTCTGTATGGAGCTTGTGGGCTGGTTTTCTGATATATGGTTAGTTGGCACTTCACTGCAGTATCAATAAATGTGGCACCTCAAAATATATACCAATTAGTTCCTTTCCCTTTTCAAATAAAGTAGTAACAAAATAACAATCCGCTTTCTTTTAAAAAAATGTGGTCTACTGTATCAATATAACATATGCAAACATTAACATTTTTTTTCTGAATAAAAAGATTAACAATTGACTTCTTTAAATAAACTGAATGTCTTAAGAGTTTTATAGCTTGCTTTCTTTACACAGAAACAAAATATTATTCACATCAAAAATAAACTGTGGATGCACGAAATCTGAAATAAAAACAAAAAAAAATTTAGAGAAACTCAACAGTTCTGACTGTACCTGTGGAGAGACACAGGCTTAATTATTTCGAGTTCAATATGATTCTCCTTCAGAGCTTCACACAGATAACAATTAACTCTACAGTTTCTTTCTTCAAAGATGCTATGAAGTTGGCTGTTAGCTAATTGAAGCTCTGAAGAAGAATCATATCAAGCTCAAAACAATTAATCGTGCATCTCTCCACAGGTGCTGCCCATATTCACTGAGTTTCTCTAGCGCCTTCAGTGTTTTTTTAATGTTAAGCAGGTATTGCTAAGATGGTAGGATATTGTGCCACAATGTTGTGAAAATGGCATTCATCACTCGCATGAGTGAATTAGTGCGCTGTACAGACCACATTGCTCCTTGTGTTTTAGGAGGCATACTTGGCATTGCTATGGTTATGTCAATTGCTGATGCTGTTGGTGATGCTGTACCACCCTTTGGTGGTGCTGGGTCTGTCATTCCACTGGTTGGTGATGTTCCTGGTTTTATCGATGATGCATTCCAGGTTTCCAGCTCAGGTATAAGTTTGAACACGGTAGAGTGCTTATTTGCTTCAAGTTTTGGTCTGACCTCATTCTCCAAGATGTCAGGCACCATCAATGGGCAGTGGCCACTTTCACCCTCCATCCACCAAAGTGGGATTCAGCAACCTATCAACCTCACCACATCATCATGGTCAACCACAGACGACAAGAGGAAAAGGTTTCAACGTTTCAGTAGAATATGTAGGAGCTGACTGACATCGTATAATACAATGTTTCCGTTGTGTCATTCTAAGGGATACAACCATGTCACCCATCCACAAGCATGCATCACATGGTGCTCATCTCGCTGAATTGATTGATCAAGTAGAACCCACTACGTTCAATTTCCAAGTCAATGTCCACGTGTTCTGAGGAAGGATCACTGGACCTGAGACGTTAACTTGGCTTGCTGAAAGAAGACAGAGGGTGGTAGTTGATGGGAAATGTTCATCCTGGAGACCAGTTACTAGTGGTGTACCGCAAGGGTCGGTATTGGGTCCACTGCTGTTTGTCATTTTTATAAATGACCTGGATGATGGCGTAGAAGGATGGGTTAGTAAATTTGCAGACGACACTAAGGTCGGTGGAGTTGTGGATGGTGACAAAGGATGCTGTAGGTTGCAGAGAGACATAGATAAGCTGCAGAGCTGGGCTGAGAGGTGGCAAATGGAGCTTAATGCGGACAAGTGTGAGGTGATGCACTTTGGTAGGAGTAACCGGAAGGCAAAGTACATGGCTAATGGTAAGATTCTTGGTAGTGTAGGTGAGCAGAGAGATCTTGGTGTCCATGTACACAGATCCTTGAAAGTTGCCACCCAGGTTGACAGGGCTGTTAAGAAGGCATACAGTGTTTTAGCTTTTATTAATAGAGGGATCAAGTTCCGGAACCAAGAGGTTATGCTGCAGCTGTACAAAACTCTGGTGCAGCCGCACTTGGAGTATTGCATACAGTTCTGGTCACCGCATTATAAGAAAAATGTGGAAACTTTGGAAAGGGTGCAGAGGAAATTTACTAGGATGTTGCCTGGTATGGAGGGAATGTCTTACAAGGAAAGGCTGAGGGACTTGAGGCTGTTTTCATTAGAGAGAAGAAGGTTGAGAGATGACTTAATTGAAACATATAAAATAATCAGAGGGTTAGATAGGGTGTATAGGGAGATCCTTTTCCCTAGGATGGTGATGGCGAGCACGAGGGGGCATAGCTTTAAATTGAGGGGCGAAAGATCTAGGACAGATGTCAGAGGTGGTTTCTTTACTCAGAGAGTAATAAGGGAATGGAACGCTTTACCTGCAACAGTAGTAGAGATGCCAACTTTAGGTACATTTAATTCATCATTGGATAAGCATATGGACGTACATGGAATAGTGTAGGTTAGATGGGCTTGAGATCGGTATGACAGGTCGGCACAACATCGAGGGCCGAAGGGCCTGTACTGTGCTATAATGTTCTATGTTCTACGTACTATGTTAACTCTTCTTTCTTTCCACAGATGCTGCCAGAACTGTTGCATTTTTCCAAGCAATTTCTCTTTTTGTTTCCAAATCATCTGCGATCATCGTTACTGTAACTTAGAGGTATTTTCCAGTTATCCTCTAAGCTACCATGAGACCTATATTCTTGATACCTCTCAAGTTCCTGCTTCACTCAAAGAACTGAAAGCTGGGACTGTTATAAGACAAAAGCTCACTCTTGTACCAAAACATCATGAAGCAGATTATAGGGCTCTTCAGGATGAGGCTGTGATGCTTGGGTTGGCACCTAGCAGCACATTTCAGATAACGCATTTTGTACAACTTTGACATACAATGTTCTACACAAGTGAAGTAGGCAAAGAATTGATTTTATGGACGCTATATAGTTGGGAGAGAAGCAGAAGTCTTCCAATGAAGAAGATAAAGGCATTTGCTGAAAGCAGTGTTACTTTCAGCATGATGGAGCAGTGCCATGTCGGACAGGACATAACTGAAAACCACTGCCAAGATATTTGTGCTGGGTGTTGACATCATTCTGTGAATGTAGATTTTTTTCATGTGGTTGCAGATGGAATCAGCCCCCTGTTTAACTTCCAAAGCATATGGAGATTATTTACAGACTCAGTGTTCTGAAGAACGGTCTCAAAACATTAACTCTGGCTTTCTCTCTAAAGAGGCTGCTTTACATGCTGAGTTTCTCGAGTAATTTCTGTTTTAACTTTTTTGTTTATTTGTTCTGTATTCACTATTCCTGCCCTGCAATAATAGCTCCCTTGAACAAATATTCACACGCTCCGCAATATCTGCTGCTCCCATACTCAAGGGTGACAAAATGGTCTTTTCTGCTGGGTGTTAGAGAAACAGTCATAATCATTCAGATAGAGTTTTTTACACTATGTGATGCTAAAGAAAATTAGTTCTTGAGGCTTCATTACTGATCATGTATCACTGAGTTTGCAATCAGTTCTAATTCGGCAATTATGGGAGACTTTAAATCTTTTGACACACCCATCATAATTTACCCTCTGAACATTATCCAACCCAAACTCACCCCCCATTTTATCTCCATAACTGCACATTTCCCATAGCTAATACACCTAACCTGCACATTGGGGGGCAATTTAACACGGCCAATCCATCTAACTCGCACATCTTTGGACAGTGGGAAGAAACTAGCGCACCCAGTGGAATCCTGCACAGACACAGGGAGAATGTGCAAATGTCCCACAGACAGCTTCCTGAAGGTGGAATTGACCCGAGTCCCTCGCGCTGGAAGGCAGCTGTGCTCACCATTGAGCCACTGCGCTACCCAAATGCTTGGGGGATACCTGATTGACTAGCGTCTGACTTACAAGCACATATAGTTAGGCATCATAATTTTAATTATCCAAAATACAAACATTTCCTATCGTTACAAGCAACAGCTTTATATTGTCTTGCACTGTGTTTCAACTGGCATAAAAATTGACTTATAAATGGACTCAAGGCCCAGACTCATTTGCAATCCGGGGACTGCCTGTGTGCTAAAAAAAGGCCATAAGGGAAATGAAGAGTTGCTTGAAATTGCTAGAAAAAAAAGCAAACAATCACTTTCAGAGAAAGAAAATGTCAATATTTCTGCCATTCAATCACAGCCGAAAAGCTGCAGTGATATGTTCTGCAGAGCAAAGTGGAGAAAGAGGGACCGATTTAGGCGTAGTGTCAAAGAGTGATTGAAATAGAGCCGCAGTAGATGGCACAAAATAAACGTGTGTGACATGTCATGACAGTACCGGTCTGGGTAGGAGTAGCTACAAGCAGTTACAGTGCAGCAGCTAATAGTTGGCTGTGTACATGTGATTTCCTGAGATGGACCACCTGTGGTGGACTCACTGCTGGGAATATGGCACTACTTCCTTAAACAGCAAATCAAACACTACTTGCCATTGCTTTGCATAGTGTAGTGTAGTACCTGAATCAAACTGAACTGGGTCTAAAAACAAATTTGTATGGCATGGTGCTTTTGTCGTGCTGCAGGACCCATTCTGATATAATATGATGCTTCAATTAAGGCAGAAACAGAACTTGGGAGAAACTAATTTGCCCATTTAAATGAGGACAGCAATTAACAGCTAGCTTGAAGATTTTTTTAAAAATTACAGATGTTTCATTAATGCAACTACATTGTATATTTATACCTACCCCACTATCTTAGGCATCCAAATGAGAGACAACGGGAGGCCTTTATTAAATTGCCATCATATTTATTTTCATTATTTAGTAAACAAATGGGTAATGCTATATTGGACTATCTGCCATAAACTTTTATAATTTTAAGTCGTTTACTGCCATTGCAGTAACTATTGTTATAAAAATGACCATAAAACGCTATCATTCAATTATAATAACCAGCTGTAATGTTTCAGAAATTTGTAAATACGGTACCATAATTTACCACTTAACTAGCTCATACATGTTTGAAAGCATCATGTTTAATGCATTATTATTTTGCAATGAAAAATTTGAAAAGGATCATAGTTTCATGCCCATCCACCATGTTAAGTATATGTTTAAAAAACAAGATACACGTAAGGTGGACCCGTATCGGTGATGCGGGATGTATTGAGGTTTATCACCTCGCTGCACAATATTTCACATTCTGCAAGCTAGGAACTGGCCCTCCTACTGCGGTGCTGGACTGGTATTCCATTGAAAAGTAAACTTACAAGTCTATCCAAATTTGTCATGTGGGAATCTTTTAAAGGCCAATTGATTTAGAATTCAAGATCTACAGGTTCCTGCACGGCTGCCTCACAGTCCCAGGGACTTAGGTTTGATTCCACCCTGTGGAGTTTGCACACTCTCACTATATCTGTGTGGATTTTCTTTGGGTGCTCCAGTTTCCACCCACCAATATGAGCAGGTTAGGTAGATTGGCCATGCTAAATCAACCATAGCGTCCAGGGATGTGCAGGCTAAGTGGATTAGCTGTGGGAAATGCAGGAGTACAGTAGAGGGGTGGGTTGGGTGGGATGCTCACAGAAGGTCATATGGACTCTAAGTGCCAGATGGCCTGCTTCCATGCTGTAGTGATTCTATAATTGACTTGGTAACATTGAGAGAACCAATCATGTGCCAACAATGACTACAGTCATAACACAGAATGTATTTATTGTAATTTCTCTGCAATGTTTTTCGTCATGGCTGCAATAACAACCGAAGAATTCCATTTATTAGTGTTGCCACGGGAACCAGTCTACTCTGAAGAACATGTTTGTTCTGATTGATGAAAACTTCAGGGAACGTGCCAGTTTTTTTTTGCTCTAAGAGGTGTACAAAATGGCAACCAAAAAGCAATAATAGCCATGGAAAAGAATAATTTGAAGCAACACCAAACATGATTATTTGATTAACCAATTAATTTCTACACTCACAGTATAGCTAATTTAATAACAAGTCAATCCAACACAAGGAAGCATTTGGTTGAATATCTACATCGCGAGTGTGATGTGAGCAATGGTGACAAATTTGGGCAAATATGTCGGGAATGTGAAAATCATGATGCCGAGAAAATGAACAGTAATTTCCCCCTTAAGTCCTAAATGGCAACTTAGCTTCTCACTATTGAGTAGACACTAGCATTTTTCCTTGCATATGCAAGTCATTAATAGCCCAGCTTGCCCCATTTTTTTATACCACTCCCAATTCTCCTTTCCTTCCTCAAGAAACTAAACAGCACAAACTCCTGACACACACACACACACACACACACACACACACACACACACACACACACACACACACACTCACTCACACATGTCAAAGCTGGTATCTGGCTGCTGTAGGGCGCCAGCTATTTGTCCTGGCCATGATCCAACTATGTCTCAACACAGTGTCGCAGCATGCTGTGTGATCATCAAGCTCTTTGACCTTCACCCATATAAGTCAGCATTGACATGTTCCCCAGCTCTTAGCGCAAATCACATAACTCTTTAGCCCTTCAATATTTTACTTTGGAGTTTGGGGACACACATGACATGTATGCTACTGCCAGGTTGTTTTGAGTGCAGGACACATGTATCTACAAAGGTTGCAGCTTAGTTTGTTTTCTTAGCATTCACTCCTTGCACTTACTTGGAAACTAGTTTCTTTGTGGCACTCATCGCTTTTCAGTAATTCCTGGTCTTTAGTGTTTTGTTGTAGTCACCAAGCCTATAGGACTTGCATTGCTTATCATTCCAATGGCAGCCTGTCATGGTGGGGAGCACCCAAAAGACAAGATGGTGGACATGTCATTATGCCAAGTCAATATGATACTTGCAGCTAATGCCATCAATTTATGGAGCAAACACGCTGCATATGCTTCTAGCAAATAGCCATGTGTAACAGTCAAAAGGGAGCAATTGTTTGTGTGGTTAAGGCAGACTCGAGATAGTTAGGAAATGCAGACCCAGTTAGGCAAGATGTTTGCGTATTTCTGTCTAGTAATGTTAGCATGGTCAATCAGGTGCTCTGTCCCTCCAGTGTCCAAGCATCCACATTCTTGTAATCCAGGGGGATTGGGCCCAAGTTAATCCTGCAGGTCAAGTGTAACTAGTCAAGGAATTAAATGCAGGTTAGTCAGGAGCCATCAGTCTGCAGGCTGGGTCAAATTTTCCCGCAACGACACAAAGGGAGGGATGATAATGCTGGAAGTGGATGGAAGAGCAGTTGCAGAAGCAAGCGAGGTGACGAGGTGTTCCCAATGCAGCGGGCATGAAATGTTCGTAGTTTGGGAGGATGTGGTGGATGAGAGCTCTTGAGTGGACATGAGGCATTTAATACTAAAGGCTGGATGTTCTTCAGAAGGTTGGTGTAACCTCAATGGGCTGAATGGCCTCTTTCTACAAGTAGGGGTTCTATGAAGCCAAGGCTCCAGTGGTGTGAAAGCTGGATTATCCCTATGATAGTGAGCACTTCCACCTCTTGGATCACATAATTCCTTGAGAGGCTCGGTCAAGAGCCTGGTGGCATTATAACAAGGTGAAAAATGAAAATTCCATTTTAAAAAGCAAGGCAAGCCATGGCAGCCTGACTTGTCAAACCACTAACTGCAAATGGGAAAATTCAGCCTTAATATTGATTGAGCTCCCATCATTTGACATTAGCAACTATAGAACTACATTGGAAATATCGAGTTATGAACTACAATAAGTACGCCTTCCCTTTCAAATGAACAACGTATGCAGGGTTTGTTAAATGATTTGAATGTTATATTTTATAGCTTACAGAATAGACAGATTGACGGGAGGGGGTATTAGCATTCTTCAGGCTCCTTATGATATATGTTTCCATTGCTAGTCTAGCTGTGATTTTTTACAAATTAATACCATTCTTCCAAGAGATGGGAGCTAAGGCAGTACTTTGGAAAACAAATAAACATCTGCTTATCATGTGGGAAGCTTTATGTAAAGGATATGCTTTGAGCCTCCTTTTCAAACAAAACCCGTGTCGAATCTGATGTGAGTTTCTGAAACAAATTTTGCTGAAACTGATAGAAAATATTTATTCAGGATTAACTATTTGTCCTATCTCATACAATCTTAAAGCTTATTCAAAGACAAACTATATATTCTTTGTGACTTGTAATATTTAACATGGTCTAACATTAACAGAGGAATGAGTATGAACTGACCCACAAAGACATATTAATGGGCTGTTTAAAACATTGTCAAAACCATTTCTTCAAGGTCAGAGGTGGTGTTTTACATTGATTTAATTTTTAATATTTAATGCAATCTGTTTTAATTAACTCTTTGGGATATTTGGTATTCCTCATCTAAATTGGCTAGGAATCAATATGTGTAATAGTCTTTATTGTTTTGGTGGTGAATAGCTTGAAGCTTCCTGGAAAGTTTTGGTGTAACTGTGATATGAGTATAGAGTTGCACCATGTTTTTTTCTACAGAGAAATCCACTGGAATGTTGATTTTACAATAACACTCTAGTTGCATGTTTCCTTATTGATTTCACTAACTGCCAAGTTCTATTTGCCAAAACCCCACTTATTTAATTATCAAATATTTGTCTCTCACAAAAACACAAATGCGAGGTTTCTCCTTCATGGCAATTCTGATCCGCAGTAAATTTATGCCAGAATTGTCAAACCTTTGATTCCTTAGGATGTCAAAAAATGTTACATTAAAAAAATACTTCCACATTTGCATTCTGCTGAAGAAAAGTCTATTTTATGGAAACTTTTTATCTAGCACTCATCAGGATGAAATGCAAAAGCACCAGTTCATGAAGAAAACCAAGATTTATACTGCCTGAGAGTAGAATACTGATTGGTTGGCAATTGGGCTCTGATTGGAAGAGATGTTGCCGTAGAGAATGTACCTATTAATGCTGATTGACAGTTAACATCCGGAGTAGCTTGAATTTTAAGGTAGGCAGATTTCCATTTGCAACAAACAGGACCCTGTGTATTAATGTATTTAGTTTCTAGTACAAGCAAATGTGCAACACTGTGGGTCAGACTCACAATCACATGTAAGTTTCAGCAACAAATGAAGCTAAGTTTTCACTCTGCCACTACACTGTACCAACATGAGTAGTGTTTGCCACTACCAGGATGCTACCATTGAACCAAAAAAAACAGTTTTCCTATTACAGAAATGAGTGATGTAGTACACGAATTTAAGTGCCGGTGAGATGCCAGAGTGTACATCCCAAACACTGATAGATCATATCAATCAGCATGTCTCTTCAGCTTTTTGCAACAATCTGGATACTGATGAGTATCCAACACACTAAACAGAATCAAACATCAGCTGTGATTCAGGCAATTCGGCAACATTTCCTGGTTATTCCCAACTATTCAAGAGATTACGTTAACACTCATTTGGGATTGTATTGAGCTGCACTTATAGAAACTACACTTTGTAATCCATGCCATCCTCTTCTTTGCAAAGAGAGAGAACATGTGCATTCACTGTGCTTATTTCAACTCAATTAAATGGATGATAGCCATTTTTTGATTCATTTCTTGGGGCATTGTCCTGAGAAACCAGCTTCAACCTCTTGGTTTAAAATGGAGGCAAAACCTGGTAGATAACTGTTAATCTTTCATTACTAAGTGCATTCTCCTTGAAAATACCTCTTCTAAATAGAGTCCATTTGCCAACCAATTAAATCTTTTTTCCTCATGCTGTAAAAATGCTGATTTTCCCCTTGAAGTAGTATTCTTGAATAGAGCAAAATGAAAAGTTTCCATAAAACATACTTTTTTCTTCAGAAATGATGTAATTTTGCTTCCTTAAGCAGGTCAGGTTAAATTTCAGCTTGGTTGTGCTGAGTCTTCTACAGTCTTTTGCCCAAACACTTCCTTTTTGTTGGCTTGACAAAAGAATTTCAAGTGCTAATTATGTCTCACGCAGATTAAATTTCCGTAAACTTTGATTTATTCAGTTCTGGTGGAAGCTGCTTGGCCACACAGATTGAATTTATTACAATTGGGACTTTCCAATAACGTATCTTCATTGTCCTTTTAAGAATTAGGGAAACTGGCAAGTGTATACTGATTAAACGCGTAAAAAAAAAACAAAAGAACTGCTGATGCCGCAAATCAGAAACAGAACCAGAAGTTGTTGGAAAAGCTCAGCAAGTCTGGGAGCATCTATGAAGAGAAGTCAGAGTTAACGTTTCAGGCCCAGTGACCCTTCCTCAGAACGATTCTCTTGAGGCCTGCTGAGCTTTTCCAGCAATTTCCGGTTTTGTTTTGTGAATCAAACTTGTAAACTGTTCTGTATAAAAATTATTTTTAAAGTAATTTTCATTCATTTGACTCAGATTGCTCACCCACAGTGTATTAGACACACATTAACATTTTATATTTTTGTGACAAACTCATCAATAGCTGTATTACTAAAACCTTACCAAATTACAACACTTAAAAACATCAAGGGGTATTTTTATAGTAGACATTGTTACAATTTACATTGAATTTTATGAGTCATATATTTTAGAATCACGGTTTTCAATTTCGGAATTTAATTATTTTGAAAGAAGAAGGAATGAAAACATCAGGTTGAAGACACTGGCTGACAAACCTCGGGTAATTGTAAATTGGAAAGTGTCCCTTGATTACTTAACAAGGACATAATGTGAAGGTTTGAGGCTTCAACAACGGGTAATCTTTCTGAGTTGCTTCATGGAGATAAATATCTGCAGTTATCTCAATAAGGTGATCAAATTGTCCATATTATCTCTTAGAATAGAAGGAGGTGATGAAACAAAACAGAAATTGCTGGAAAAGCTCAGCAGGCCTGGCAGCATCAGTGAAGGATAAAACTGAGTTAACGTTTCGGGTCCCAGTGACTCTTCCTCAGAACTGGGGGAGATTTTGAAAGTTGAAGATAATTAGTTAAACTTCTGTCTAGAACTTGCCAGATGTGAAAAATAGAGGACAGGAGCAGGATTAGGCTACTCGACCCATCGAGCCTGTTTTGCCATTCAATGTGATCATTGCAGTTTATCGAGCTTAATACTCTCATACTGCACTCCTCTCATACCCCTTGATACCCATAAGATTTATTTCTACCTCCTTCCAGAAAAATAATGTTTTGGCCTCAACCACTTTATGTGGCTCTGAATTCCACAAGCTCAACACTTTCTGGGTGGAGAAATTTCTCTTCAGTTCAAAACAGTTTCCCTGTTATCCTTAAAATATGACCCCTGGTTCTGGACTCCCCCGCCATCTTTCCTGATTCTAACCTTACAGTCCTGTTAGAGCTTTACATGTTTCTGTGAGATCCATTATCATTCCTTCAATCTCCAGTGAATACACTCTTATCCGACTCAATCACTCCTCAAACATCAGTTCTGATATCCTAGGAATTAGTTTGATAAACCTTTGCTGCACTCCCTCAATCGGAATAACATCCTTCCTCAGGTAAGGAGATGAAAACTACACACAATACTCCAAGTTTGGTTTTGTCTATGTCCTATTTAATTGCAAGAAGGCAGACTTATTCCTGTGCACAAATCTTCTGGCTATGAAGGCCAATATACTGTTTACTTCCTTGAATGCCTGCTACATTTACTTTCAGTGACTGATGCATCAGGACACCCAGGTCTCATTAAACATTTCTCACATTAAACATTTACAGCAGTTCAAGTAATAATCTGTCTTCCTGTTTTGGCTGCCAAAACTGGATAACTTCAAATTTAGCTACATTATACTGCATCTGCCATGCAATTGTCCACTCACTCAGTCTGTCCTAATTATACTGTAGCATTTCCATATTCTCTTCACAGTTCACCCTTCCACTCACCTTGTGTTAACTGTAAATTTTGAGACACTGCATTTAGTTCCCTCATCTAAATTGTTAAAAAAAAATTGTGAATAGTCAGAGTCATAGAATTGATCCCCAGGGTACTCAACTAATCACTGACTACCAATCAAAAGGCAGATTGCAATTGAATAAGCCAAGTATGAGGTACCTTTTTGATTTAGGTCAAAGCCATTGGTGTTTGGAAGCACCTATGGTCAGATGATTGAAAGCAGTTGATGCTTTAAGGCACCTGGAATCAGCAGAAGTGGGATAGCAGAAGCCAAGGATATTTTCCAAGATGAAGAATACAATGAGGTCCATGCTTGGCCTGGGTGGTCCACAATAATGAGGTATTGAAGGAGACTTGGAAGATCCACCTGGACAGATT
This sequence comes from Stegostoma tigrinum, assembly GCF_030684315.1. Taxonomy (NCBI): domain Eukaryota; kingdom Metazoa; phylum Chordata; class Chondrichthyes; order Orectolobiformes; family Stegostomatidae; genus Stegostoma; species Stegostoma tigrinum. The sequence goes on along the minus strand of NC_081359.1, from coordinate 10,163,578 downwards.
CTAATGGAGGGATCCCAAGAAATCATATGTCTCTGAGTGCTGCTGGAAGCCTAAGAAAAGTGAATTCCAGAAAACTGTGGCAAGTTTGTCTTAGGAGAAACTAATAAACACTCAGGAACCTGTAAATATAAAGGGTTTCTTGCTGGAAATAAAAGTGGAATGGAAGTGTTCAGTTGAAAATTTTGACTTAAACTATAAAGCAATTACTAAATTTAGTGTTGTTAGAAGTATTTGATTTATTTAACTTTTTTACAGTACAAATTTATGCTTAAAATTTGGAAAATCATGGCCTGTTTCTTTCAGTTAGTAAATGGAAGTTCAAACTCATTTTAGAAAGATATTGTTCTCTACCGTAATTTTAACACCTGTTCTAAAGTCTATGCAAAAGTGCTGAGTCATAGAATTATCTTCTTAAATTTTGTGATGATGAACATGACTGGTGGCAGAAGCCTGAAAGCACATTTGTACTTCAGCATGTTGCACAATTCTGGGAAAACTTTTCATTATTGCCATTTATTTTTAAAGTAAAAAAAAATCCTGTTGTACTCAATGTGTAAAAAGGTGATGATTTCAAGCATTAAATCCCATGATATCAGTAAGACAAAAAAACCCAGCAAAGACAAAAGAACAATACAGCACAGAAAACAGGCCCTTCAGCCCTCCGAGCCTGTGCTGACACATTTTTCCCTTTCATACAAGAACTGTCGTCACTTCTAGGCTCTGTATCCCGCTATTCCTTTCCCATTCAGGTATTCGCCCAGGTGTTTCTTAAATGCTGCTATTGCGTCTGCTTCAACCACCTCTTGTTATCAGCATATGCCAGACCCTCACCCTCCTTCATGTGAAAAACTTGCCTCTCACATCTCTTTTAAACATTTCCCCGTGCACCATGAACCCATGTCACCTCATAATTGACCCCTCCACCTGGGAAAAAATGCATACTTTCCACTCTACCATGCCATTCACAATCTTATAAACTTCTATCAGGTCACCCCTCAACCTCCTGTGTTCTAATGAAAACAAACCCAGTCTATCCAAACTTTCTTTGTAGCTAAAATCCCCCACACCAGACAGCATCCTGGTAAATGTTTCATGTACCCTCTGCAAAGCATCCACATTCTGGTAGTGTGGTGACCAGAGCTGTATGCAATATTGCAAGTGTGGCCTAAGCAAAGTCCTATCAAGCTGCAGCATAACTTGTCTATCCTTGTATTCAAAATTCTTCCAATGTTGGTAAGCATGCCATAGGCCTTTTTCACTATCTTGTCTAACAGCGGTGCCACCTTCAGTGATCTATAGATTTTCACACCCAGATCCCTCTGTATATCAATACTCCTCAGGGGGTTGCCATTCATTGTAGAATTTCCGACCATAATTGATCTTCCAAAATGCATCACCTCACATTTGTCCGGATAAAACTCCATATGCCAGTTTTCTGTCCAGGCCTTCAGTTGGCCTATATCCTGCTGTATAATGTGACAATCCTCCTCATTATCTGCAACTTACAAATTAGTCAAGGTACATTGTCATCCAAATCATTTATGTAGACCAGAGGGAATTAAAGGAAAGTTACATTGAATGGAAAACTCTTTCTTGAATCAGTAATGAATTATACAACCCTAGAGGATTGAAAAAAAACACACTTTCGTGGTCCTTAATTGACCTTTTAAGGGCTTCAATTGGCCTAAGGATGGACAGAAATTCCCACCTTCTCCATTGCTGGTACATAGTAAGATAGTAACTAGTACAAGCTTCCATGCCTTGTGATTACATTATTTCCCCCCCACAGTCCTCAACATAATCCTTCAGGCCCCATAAAATACCAGACTGAATGTCTATCATCAATGCAAGTCTTTGAAGAGGTATCATGGACAAAAATAATACATTGTTGGCAGCACTAATTTGTTCTTGAGTGTATTATTAGTTACTTTGAAAGACTGCTAGCTCAGTTGGCTAAGCAGCTAGCAAACAATTCAAAATGATGTGAACAACACCAGTTTTGAGCCCTGTTCCAGCTGAAGTAGACATGGAAACTGAGTCCTGACCTTGCCCAGAGTGAAAACTAGGGAATTTCTGTGATTTGATGGTCACTGAATGATTAAGATGATGCCAGAAGCAAAAGCCATAAAAATATAACAAAAATCTTGTACCATGGGGAGACACTGAAGAGGATAACACTATTTTCTTTGGAGCTTCAGAGGCTGACGGGTGACCTTAGAAAACTTTATAAAATCATGAGGGCCATGGATAGGGTGAATAGCCAAGGTCTTTCCTCCAGTACATTGGTGGCTGATTTTCTCTAGGCTATCTCTCAATATCCTGTGGGAGAATTGATAGGAGGATCACCACGGATGTGAATATGGCATCAAGTCGCCAAATAAGAAATAAGCAGTGCTTCTGTGTTAATGGTATTTCAACAGTGTTTGTAAAACCTTCTGGGCTTTTTCCTCACATCCAGATTCCATGCATGTATCCTACTGATTTAGGCCAAAACAAAATTACATCCTTATCTCTATCCACCATCCCGTCCTCCACAACCTTAGGAATATGACAATTGCCAATATCCTCAAGAAGAGTTTCCATGCTGAATGATTCGAAGAATGGTTAGTCATGCTGTGGAAACTTTTGAGGAATTTCCGTCTTGTCCATAACAGGGAAAATCCTGGCCTGTATTCTCCTCAATAAGCTATTTTGTGTGGCTAAGAAAGTTCTCCCCAAGTACAATACTGATTTCGACCTTCTGTAGAAACTCTGGCATGGGTTTTGTTCTTGGAAAAATCCAAGAAAAATGTGGAGAACAACATGAGGCACTCTTTGTTTCATTCGTTGATCTGGCCAAAACATTTGGCTCAGTAAATTCTGAGGCTCAATGGATTGTGCTACAACAATTTTGATGTCCAAGAAACTTCCGCACGATCATGTGACTGCGGCATGATGATATGACTGCAAATGTCTTGAGTAGGAGATAGGAAACAGATGTAATTAAAATCCACACTGGTGACAAGCATTGTTGTGTAATAGCTCTTGTATTATATACAATCCACCTGACAAGAAGCAGTTTACCTCATTGAAGATTAACAGGCCTCTGGTGTCAATATCAAATAGCATTTAGATGGAAAGGTCTAGCCTCAGTCTATTCCATGCCAAAAGTAAACACACAATAATGGATCTGCATTATCTGTAGTTTGCAGATGAACACATTGTTGTGGCCTGCTCTGTCCCAGATTTCCAAGACATTCTTAATCTCTTTAATTTTGCAAACAGGAAATTTGGCCTATCCTTTAATGTCGTCAAACCAAACCCATGTATTAACCCACACCTAGCTGTCCAAGCTGTATAATCCTCCTGTCAAATGTGATCAAGGAGACTCTGTGGAAAATGTTGATCATTTCTTTTAACTTGGTAACCACCTCTGACACAAAGCAAACACTGATGAGTGAGAGATAATGGGAACTGCAGATGCTGGAGATTCCAAGATAATAAAATGTGAGGCTGGATGAACACAGCAGGCCAAGCAGCATCTCAGGAGCACAAAAGCTGACGTTTCGGGCCTAGACCCTTCATCAGAGAGGGGGATGGGGGGAGGGAACTGGAATAAATAGGGAGAGAGGGGGAGGCGGACCGAAGATGGAGAGTAAAGAAGATAGGTGGAGAAGGTGTGGGTGGGGAGGTAGGGAGGGGATAGGTCAGTCCAGGGAAGACGGACAGGTCAAGCAGGTGGGATGAGGTTAGTAGGTAGCTGGGGGTGCGGCTTGGGGTGGGAGGAAGGGATGGGTGAGAGGAAGAACCGGTTAGGGAGGCAGAGACAGGTTGGACTGGTTTTGGGATGCAGTGGGTGGGGGGGAAGAGCTGGGCTGGTTGTGTGGTGCAGTGGGGGGAGGGGATGAACTGGGCTGGTTTAGGGATGCAGTGGGGGAAGATCTCCCCTTCCCCCACTGCATCCCTAAACCAGCCCAGTTCATCCCCTCCCCCCACTGCACCACACAACCAGCCCAGCTCTTCCCCCCCACCCACTGCATCCCAAAACCAGTCCAACCTGTCTCTGCCTCCCTAACCGGTTCTTCCTCTCACCCATCCCTTCCTCCCACCCCAAGCCGCACCCCCAGCTACCTACTAACCTCATCCCACCTGCTTGACCTGTCCGTCTTCCCTGGACTGACCTATCCCCTCCCTACCTCCCCACCCACACCTTCTCCACCTATCTTCTTTACTCTCCATCTTCGGTCCGCCTCCCCCTCTCTCCCTATTTATTCCAGTTCCCTCCCCCCATCCCCCTCTCTGATGAAGGGTCTAGGCCCGAAACGTCAGCTTTTGTGCTCCTGAGATGCTGCTTGGCCTGCTGTGTTCATCCAGCCTCACATTTTATTATCACTGATGAGTGAGAACTGAGTTTGTATTAGTGTATTCCAATCTTTCAGAAGCAAAAATTCAGCCTAATTCTTAACAAACAGTGAAAGACAGCAGTGACATCGAGTTATGAGATCTCAATAATAAAAATAATGAAAATTGAAAAAGGTTCAAGTGAAATAAGTGATGCAACTATTGCCTTCCTGCTCCTCTGATGCTGCTTGGCCTGCTGTGTTCATCCAGCTCGACACCTTGTTTTCTTACATTCTGTTTATTTGGATTTGAACCAAACTCCATGATCTGTAAGGAAATACAAACAATGATTTGAAATTAGGTTGCACATAGGAAACAAAGCTGACATTTTTACGGTGGTGACATTTGACCATGAGAACAGACTCTTCCCAGAGAGGAATATATTTAAGGAAAACAAGGAGAAAATCTTTGACTTGGTACAACTAATGTCCAACATCTGAAGTGATTGTATTTTCAACTCACATACTGTATTGTAACACAGGGAGGCAATGGGATGAATGTCTTCTTCAGCAGGAGCACAAAATATATAATTCTTAATAGCCAGTTCATTTCATACTGTAGTTTGATTTTTAGTTCTATTCAAATCAATGTATTATGGTGTAAAATGGGCTGTGGGCCAGCATTATGAATTTTGTGCTTCTGGCACGGTGGCTGAATGGTTAGCACTGCTGTCTCCCATCCCCAGGGACTACAGTTTGATTCCACCCTTGGGGTACTGTCTGAGTGGTGCCTGTAAATTCTCCCCGTGTCTATCTGGGTTTCTTCTGAAGGCTCTTGTTTCCTCCCACAGTCCAAAGATGTGCAGTTTTGATAGAATGGCCATGCTAAATTGCCCGTAATGTGTAGGATAGCGGATTCGCCATGGGAAATGTGCGATTATGTAGATAGGGTTGGGAGGTGGGTCTGGGTGAGCTTTTCTTTGGAGGGTCGGTGCTGGCATGGTGGGCTGAACGGCCTTTCTCCACACGGGAGGGATTCAAAGACATAAACAAATTTCACCTTGACTGTTTTCAGAATATTTCAATATTAGAGGGAGTCAAATGCAAATGGGGTTTATTTAACTTTTTTTCTTTTTGTCTGAAACAGAACAACTGCTGCTATCATTATATTTCTGCATTTTTAGCTTTTCTTTCTTAATGTGTCATTAATCTTTGCTTCAGCTTTGCAAAGAAGATACATTATGCACTGTTATTTAAATCTACTCTGGAATAGTCATGTTTTGAGCTCTTGTTGGACATGTTCTGAAAAGTTTTATCATATACTGCTGCCTTCAACTGCTCTTTGCCAATATTGCCTGTCATATGATGGTTCACCATCTTTCTGCACCAAATTAAGCAGGAACAGACTTTTCATTAGATAAAACTCTTCCCCGCTTGGATAATCTCTGACTGTCACTCAGTCTTTTTGTTCAAATCTCTTTTAATGTTCATAAATAATAAACAAAAGTGCTCAATAGAATAGAAAAAAAGTCTTAATTTTTAAAGTAATTTTGTTCCTTGGTTGCTTGGAGGATATCCTGGAGGTTAATCTTTAATCCCTGGAAGATTGGCGCACTGACTTCTGTGCTGTGTGTAAATTGAGCAAACAAAAACAGAGATGGGGTGCAAATATGAAAATTAACTCTCATTTACTCCTCACAAAGAATTCCATCAAGGGTCATTAACTGGCAAGCAAAGTCATTACACCATCTCGATAGTGATCAATCAAAAATGCCCCTGATCAACAAAAAAACAACCAGCTCTATAGGTACAGGGCACTGTACATTCATTACAAATGCTTTCATGTTGGAGACAACATAGTTTGGAGGTAGAGGAACACAGCAGGCCAGGCAGCATCAGAGGAGCAGGAAAGGTAACTTTTCATGTTGGGACACTTTTCTGAAGAAGGATCCCGACCCAAAATATGACCTTTCCTGCTCCTCTGACGCTGCCTGGTCTGCTGTGTTCCTCCAGCTCCACACTGTGTTATCTCTGACTCCAGCAGCAGCAGTTCTTACTATCTCTTTCATGTCAGAAATGTCTTGAGAACTACATGTCTCCCACTGATTGCCAACGGGTTATTAGGAAATCATGCTTTAGCAAAACATTTTTCTTGGATTTATTTAACCAGAGAGAACGTTTATAATGAATTAAATTGAATTGAACTGAATTAGCTTTATTGTCACGTACTCAGATGAGTGCAGTGAAAAGTTTAAAAGTCATCACTTAAAGCAACATCTTGGGTACAAAGTTACCTAGGTACAGTTTATTCAGTTACAGTGTAACAATGTCATCAACACATGACAGCATCTTAGGTAGAAACCTTCATTACAGAATAGAGAAATGAAGAAAATAAAGTTACATTACAGCTACTTGTAAAACTTACTTGAGCTCTGTTCATGAGATGATAGAAACTGCCACTGCTGGAGAATCTGAGATAACAAGGTGTAGAGCTGGTTGAACACAGCAGGCCAAGCAGCATCAGAGGAACAGGAAGGCTGCCGTTTCAGGCCTAGACCCTTCTTCAGAAATGGTGGAGGGAAAGGAGGTTCTGAAATAAATAGGGAGAGAGGGGGAGGCGGATAGAAGATGGATAGAGGAGAAGGTAGGTGGAGAGGAGACAGACAGGTCAAAGAGGCAGGGATGGAGCCAATAAAGGTGAACGTAGGTGGGGAGTTAGGGAGGTCCTTGAAAAATGAGGGCTGCAATTTCCCCTCCACGGTGGTCAAAAATCCCCTCGACCGTGTCTCTCGCATTTCCTGCAACTCATCCCTCACACCTCCTACCTGCAATAACAACCAAAACAGAATCTCCCTCATCCTCACATACCACCCTACCAACCTCCAATTCCAATGCATCATCCTCCAACATTTCCGCCATCTGCAATCCGACCCCACTACCAAAGACATTTTTCCCTCCCCACCCTTATGTGCTTTCTGGAGGGACCACTCTCTCCATGACTCCCTTGTCCGCTCCACATTCCCCTCTAGCCCCACCACCCCTGGCACTTTTCCCTGCAACTGGAGCAAGTGCTCCAACTGCCCCTACACCTCCCCCCTTACCCCCATCCCAGGCCCTAAGAAGACCTTCCACATCAAACAGATGTTCACCTGCACATCTGCTAATGTGGTATACTGTATCTACTGTTCCCACTGTGGCCTCCTCTACATCGGGGAAACCAAGTGAAGGCTTGGGGATCACTTTGCGGAACACCTATGCTTGGTTCACAACAAACAATAACACCTCCCATTTGCGAACCATTTCATTTCCCCCTCCCACTGCTCGGACAGCGTGTCCATCCTGGGCCTCCTGCATTGCCACAATGATGCCACCCAAAAGCTGCAGGAACAGCATCTCGTGTTTCGCTTGGGAACCCTGCAGCCCAAGAGTATCAATGTAGACTTCACCAGCTTCAAAATCTCCCCTCCCCGAACCGCATCCCAAAACCAGCCAGCTCGTCCCCGCCTCCCTAACATTCCTCCCACCTCAAGCCCGACCCCCCTCTCCTACCCACTAACCTCATCCAGCCTCCTTGACCTGTTTGTCCTCCCTGGACTTACCTATCCCCTCCCTACCTCCTCACCTACACTCACCGTCACTAGCTCTAACCCCGCCTCTTTGACAGGTCTGTCTCTTCCCCACCTATCTTCTCCTCTATCCACCTTCTATCCGCCTCCCCCTCTCTCCCTATTTATTTCAGAATTTCCTTCCCCTCCCCCATTTTTGACAAAGGGCCTTGACCCAAAACATCAGCTGTCCTGCTCCTCTGATGCTGCTTGGCCTGCTGTGTTCATCCAGCTCTACACCTTGTTACCTGAGCTCTGTTCATGACGAGTTTAACAAGCATTTTGATTGACATTGCACAAGGTAGAGAACAGACAAACATTGAATTCCAGTTGTGTTTGAGTGAGGCTGACTGTTAAATTGACTGTTATTGGTCAAATTTTCAGTTATCTACAAAGGTCAACTACTGAGCGCGTCTGTGTTGATGTATACAAGGCATCAGCTTCTTTTCAATACATGACATGCTGCCGTGCTGATAATATATCAATATGATCATCTCAACTCCTGCTCATCTTCTCTTCATGAGGCCTATTAAAAAATGCCAGCTTCACAGCAACTCCTGAGCATCCTGTGCCTGTCCTTCATTGTAATCTTATAACATAAAGTGGAGGAGATTAGCAGACATGTTATTATTAGTGTCAATTTTCTGAATTGTAGATCGATACATAAAATTGAGTCTGGAATAGTAGATATGTATCCAGATGAAAATGATCGTAGAATATAGTAACACTTGTCAATAATTCTCACAACTTTCTGGAAACACACCTCAAAATGCATCCCACTCAAAGTTCCAATAGATGAAATGGCTCTGGGGAAATTGAAAGTAACAACTGTTTCTGAACCATTTTATAAAATACATCTATTGTTGCTTTAAACTAAAAACAATGCTATAGTGGATGGTGGCGGCTGCAACAGAAACACGAGAAAGGGCATTTTCTTCAACCAGATATCCCAAATAGTGTGATCTTCACCCCACTTTGTAATTGTAATCCTTTAAACTAGTGTGTGAACAGATGTAACAAAAGCAGACATAAAACTGTGCAGATCTAAACTGCCAATAATGAAATTGCTGATTTTTTTCAGGAAGTGTTACTTTGAGATAGTATAAAATTTCTTCACTCTCATCTTTCTTTATAGCCATATAAAAATTGATCCTTTTGGTGGTAAGTTTAAGTAAAGAAGTTACTAACTGCTGATTCAGAGATCGTGGCGAGAAGACATCTAATTGGCCCTTGTGGACCAAAGATAAATCAGGTTATGTCAAACCTTATGTAATTCCAACAAAATGGGTTTCTCAAGTGTAGCCTTAAGTTTTACCTCCTTTACTGAGGGTGATGAATTCTGCTGAAAACTTGGACTTAAAGCAAAATTTCTGGTAGTGCCCTGTTTTACACTTTGACCCATGACATTAAGGCCTAAGTATTCTAATGTGCAAATAGTTATTTCTACAATGCAGACTGGAGCTGCATGTTGGAACCATGCAGAGATCTCACTCTGGCCCTCTGTGAGAAATTGCTTAGAAAATTGCATATTCCCTTAAAATATAAGAAAAAATTTGGAGGATTTCATCTCTCAAACTTAATAGTTACTCAGGAAAGGTTAGACAGCTAAAATTTTGCTCTGATTCTTGGGTAATTATTAAATCGAAGCCCCAACTCATCTCTGGCCCAGACTCCAAAACTACTTTCGAACCCAAATTTTGGCATTCCCAATCCCAGCTGCCCCATGCCCATGCAAACCAACACGACCATCCCACCCAAACCACTGCGCCATCCTCTGGATCTAACATCATGCCACAGCCAGACTAGTTGCCAGCTTCATTGTACAATCTGACTGTGCTCTCAACCAACCGGACCTCTTCTGTCCAATGCCCCACCCCATCAGAACAAACCGGGGCCCCACCAGATCAAGATTCGATCTGGCAGCCGCCTGCACTGAACTAAGACACTCTTCAGCTGACCTAAACCAACTCGACGTAACCCCTTCCCTTCCAGACCCAACAGATTCCCAACTCACCCTTCACAAACCCAGTCTATTCACTGCTGGCACAGGTTCCCTGGCTACAGTTGTGAATATCTTGCAGTCAATCAATCAGGGCCTCACTGCTCACATAGCAACCAAACCACTGAAGGTTGTTGCCAAGCAATGATAAAGATGAAGGCACATGTGCATCTACACGGTTCTAAAGCATAGCTTTCTTACAAATTTCATATTTGAAACACTCTCCAGAGACAGATATTTACTTCTATCAGTGGCATAATAAAAGGTTGTAACAGCTAGCCTTGAAACGTCAGTTTCTCTGTGGTGCCGAGGAAGTCAACGCAAGTCAGTGTTTGGGTAAAATGGAGTTCAGTGCACTTCCTTAATTAATGCAATGCTTTTGTAATCATCACCTCAACTACAAGGGCTTTTATTTGCCAGATTGATTTATTTTTGGACTGAAATCCCAACTAATCACATGGCACAATCCTCTGTGGGTGAAAACCTGAAAGTCAGGGACGCCAATTCCCTTTTGGCTTCTTTCCTGGAGATTGTATGTTTGCTTCTCCTGCGAAGACAAGGAGATTGTCATACGTGGTGCAGTCCTGTTTGGCCAATGTCATCGGCTCCAATGAGTGACCAGCTGGATGTTTCGGCAGTGACAGAACTTCAGTAGCACCTTTGTCTCTGAGCTATTCTGTGAGGGCATTCCTTGCCCTGGACACACACACACTCCCCTTATCGAGGGCAGCGTACAACCTGAGTCACTTCAACTGTTATGCTGCTGGAGGCTGAATACTCAGAACAAGGTTGTTGTTCCTTTTCCAACAGTAAATTCAGGATCTCTGTCTTACCCTACAGCTGCTTGCAACTACATTCCTGGGTGCAGGAGAATGTGTATCTGGCTATCGGTGAAGGAGCAGTCAGAGTGGCAGTGGAGCTGCGGGATTCCTGGTTGTGGGGAGAGTGTGGGCTCAGCATGGGACCCAACATCCGCAGCCCATCAGTAGGGTGAGCCCAAATGAAGAGCTGCACTTGAAGAGTGATGACTCCAGTGTTGGTGGGTCCAACTCAAGCAGTGGAAAGTTGATAGTGCAGGTGTCATTCGTCAGCTGGCTCAGGACTCCTGGTGGAGGCAGCAGAGTGAAGATTCTTTCAGTTTTCCCTTTATTTTTGTAGCCTTCAACTGGTGCAGGATTGTGGCAATGTTTGGAGATTTTCACAGTATTGCTCATTATGGAGTGCAAGGAGCAATAAATTTACTATCTCTGTAGCAATAAATCATCAGTCATTTAGCTGTGCTCCTTCTGCCACGTTGCACAAAAGTTCCAGCTTCCACCTCCATGACTCAATGGCTCTGCTCCATGCAACCCCTACCACACCCAATGTACCCTCAGGTTTTGCACCAGAGATAGCAGAAGCAACCCTGCCTGATGTTCCTGCCTTACCCTGGATTTCAGCCCCGTAGCAAATCACAGGGGTCCTCTTTAATCTCATCTCTACTCTCGCGCCTGTGACACATAATTGAATGTAAAAAAATTCCAAATCATTGAAGATGTCAAGAACTTTACAAAGTATTACCGGCATTTTATGTTGACTTACGAAAGGGAAAAGAAAGAACTTGGTTGTAAAATGATTGCAAAAATCTAGGGCTGCACGGTGGCTCAGTGGTTAGCACTGCAGCCTCACAGCACCAGGGAGCCAGGGCCGATTCCAGCCTCGGGCAACTGTCTGTGCAGAGTTTGCACATTCTCCCCATGTCTGCGTGGGTTTCTTCCAGGTACTCCGGTTTCCTCCCTCAGTCCAAAGATGTGCAGGTTAGGTGGATTAGCCATGCTAAATTGCCTGTCGTGTTCAGGGGTGTGCGGGTTATAGGGGGATGGGTTTGGGTCTGGGTGGGATGCTCCAAGGGGTGGTGTGGACTTGTTGGGCCAAAGGACCTGTTTCCACACTGTAGGGAATCCAATCTAAAAATGTGCTCATTTCACATTTTGTCTTCCATAGGATTTCAGTCAACAACTTGTAAACAAGGCAATGTTCAACCAATGTTCAATCAATCCAGATTAAGACTGCATTGTCAGTTCTGGTAATTAAAATTACCCTCACGATCACCATTCTGATTGATTTGGACTTTGAAAATATGGATTCCATAATTGTTCTTGCAGGGTCATAAAACCAATGCAATAGATGATAAAAGAACAAGGCATTAAAGAATTTAGATCATTTGCTTCCTCAAGATGGCTAAATCACACAAGGCACGCCTTCCCATTCCTTTGGAAATGGAACACAAATACATGACATGTGTAAACTTGGCTCAGTGATAGTTCCTCTTAACTGAGCTGGGAAAATCAAAGATGCATGTAAAGATTTGTGCACATAATGCAGGCTGTCACTTTAGAGGAGCACTGAATTCAGGATTAAAATCAATTCACCCACTAACATCCAGAAACCTGCAATGCATGATGTAATGGAAAAATAGAGCTGTATTGTACAGCAGGGACCAATAAGATATGATGTTTTTTCAAAGTAATGTGCATTAACTCTAACTTCAAAAGAGCACCATCTATTGTATGGCTGTGATCTTTCCCCATTTATCTTTCAATGAGATTGCTCAATTAATATTGCATTTTGGACTGTTGCATGTCAGAAACCAAATTCAGACAGTTCAAAGGTGGAGTTTTTTTTGAGTCATTTAAAAGAGGATAAAATGATTGCCTGGCCTTCAAATCTAGATCTCTAAGGGGAAAGGGTAATGGATTGATCCATCAAACCATCCAACTCTTGTCACACAAATAAGGAGAGATCAAAGATGGTTTGACATTGGTCAAACAGATTTACAAATGTAGAAAATGCAGAAAATCATGCTTAGATTTTAATTTGTTCCTTCCTTTGTGAATAAAATTATTAATTCATTCAATTTGGTGGTACCTTAAAAGCACCTGTATCTTTGACACTTGTTAATGTGTTTTACAATACTTCTCTGAGTTGCTGTCAATCAGGCTGCCTCATTCACACAGTCTGTCTCGAGAAAATAATCACATTATATGAAGATAACAACCACAGCTTGCAGGAAACCTGTACTTCTGTCTTTGCTGATCAGACATCTGGTCCTCCAACCAGTTTACCAAGCTGTAAACTACTTTCATACCACTCCTGCCTTGTGAATATTAGGCAGCCAATTTATTATGACAGTAACTAGGTTAAACGTGGAAAACTTCATGCACCTAGGGATACGCGAGGTAGGCAAAGTGCATACGTATTCCTGTTTTCTGTAGCATGTTATTTTTCTTTCCCTGGAATAGGCCACAAGCATGAAGCCAGAGACTGTTGCTTGGGAGGTACATTCCGTAGTAAACATAACTGATTAGGGGTTTCTCCCATGCTTACCACCAGCAAAGACATGTTGGAAAGAATTTCAGATAAATTAAGCTGTTTAGTTGCATCATGACTGCACCTTCTCTGACCATCACCTCCCTGTAGGGGGTCTCAAACGTACAGCTTCTGGGTCAGAGAGGGGGACTGTACCCACTGTATAACTAGACTTCTTTTCAGCAGCTAATGACCATGGCAATAAAATGGTGAAATAAATTGCTGTAAAACTGGCATATTGAAGAATGCATGAGTGGGCAGGCCTTGTTCAGTTCCCTAACTAGAAGACACACTCTCATTGATTTGGAAATCACTCACATATACATACTTACTTACTTTCTAATCTCTTCCTCCCTCTCTCCCCAACAAAGCTACAATTAGAAATAAATATGGATTCTGGTAAATAAAGAGACTTATAAACCAAAATTAGCAGGATCAGTCCAGATCTGATTATTACCTTGAACCATAGCTTGGCATTGTACAGATACACTCACAGAAGTGAAGCAGTCGGCTAACACCACCTCCTGAACACCACCCCCAGGCCTCCTACCTTCCCTCGACCTCTTCATCTCTAACTGCCGTCGAGACATCAACTGCCTCAACCTCTCCATCCCTCTCACCCACTCCAACCTCTCCCCCGCAGGATGGGCAGCCCTCCGCTCCCTCCGCTCCAACCCCAACCTCACCATCAAACCCGCAGACAAAGGTGGCGCAGTGGTAGTATGGCGCACTGACCTCTACATCGCCGAGGCCAAACACCAACTCTCCGACACCACCTCCTACCGCCCCCTCGATCATGACCCCACACCCGAGCACCAAATCATCATCTCCAACACCATTCATGACCTCATCACCTCAGGGGACCTCCCACCCACAGTCTCCAACCTCATCGTTCCCCAACCCCGCACGGCCTGTTTCTATCTCCTTCCCAAAATCCACAAACCTGCCTGCCCTGGTCGACCCATTGTCTCAGCCTGTTCCTGCCCCACCGAACTCATCTCCACCTACCTGGACTCCATTTTCTCCTCTTTGGTCCAGGAACTCCCTACCTACGTCCGTGACACCACCCATGCCCTCCACCTCCTCCAGGACTTCCAATTCCCTGGCCCCCAACACCTCATCTTCACCATGGACGTCCAGTCCCTATACACCTGCATTCCGCATGCAGATGGCCTCAAGGCCCTCCGCTTCTTCCTGTCCCGCAGGCCCGACCAGTCCCCCTCCACCGGCACCCTCATCCGCCTAGCCGAACTCGTCCTCACCCTCAGCAACTTCTCTTTCGATTCCTCCCACTTCCTACAGACTAAGGGGGTGGCCATGGGCACCCGCATGGGCCCCAGCTATGCCTGCCTCTTTGTAGGTTACGTGGAACAGTCCCTCTTCCGCACCCACACAGGCCAAAAACCCCACCTCTTCCTCCAGTACATTGATGACTGTATCGGCGCCGCCTCCTGCTCCCCAGAGGAGCTCGAACAGTTCATCCACTTCACCAACACCTTCCACCCCAACCTTCAGTTCACCTGGGCCATCTCCAGCACATCCCTCACCTTCCTGGATCTCTCAGTCTCCATCTCAGGCAACCAGCTTGTAACTGATGTCCACTTCAAGCCCACCGACTCCCAACGCTACGTAGAATACACCTCCTCCCACCCACCCTCCTGCAAAAATTCCATCCCCTATTCCCAATTCCTCCGTCTCCGCCGCATCTGCTCCCACGATGAGGCATTCCACTCCCGCACATCCCAGATGTCCAAGTTCTTCAAGGACCGCAACTTCCCCCCACAGTGGTCGAGAACGCCCTTGACCGCGTCTCCTGCATTTCCCGCAACGCATCCCTCGCACCCTGCCCCCGCCACAACCGCCCAAAGAGGATCCCCCTCGTTCTCACACACCACACCACCCCACCAACCTCCGGATACAACGCATCATCCTCCGACACTTCTGCCATCTACAATCCGACCCCACCACCCAAGACATTTTTCCATCCCCACCCTTGTCTGCTTTCCGGAGAGGCCACTCTCTCCGTGACTCCCTTGTTCGCTCCACACTGCCCTCCAACCCCACCACACCCGGCACCTTCCCCTGCAACCGCAGGAAGTGCTACACTTGCCCCCACACGTCCTCCCTCACCCCTATCCCAGGCCCCAAGATGACTTTCCATATCAAGCAGAGGTTCACCTGCACATCTGCCAATGTGGTATACTGCATCCACTGTACCCAGTGTGGCTTCCTCTACATTGGGGAAACCAAGCAGAGTCTTGGGGACCGCTTTGCAGAACACCTCCGCTCGGTTTGCAATAAACAACTGCACCTCCCAGTTGCAAACCATTTCCACTCCCCCCTCCCATTCTTTAGATGACATGTCCATCATGGGCCTCCTGCAGTGCCACAATGATGCCACCCGAAGGTTGCAGGAACAGCAACTCATATTCCGCTTGGGAGCCCTGCAGCCCAATGGTATCAATGTGGACTTCACCAGCTTCAAAATCTCCCCTTCCCCCACTGCATCCCAAAACCAGCCCAGTTCGTCCCCTCCACCCACTGTATCCCAAAACCAGTCCAACGTGTCTCTGCCTCCCTAACCTGTTCTTCCTCTCACCCATCCCTTCTTCCCACCCCAAGCCGCACCTCCATCTCCTACCTACTAACCTCATCCCACCTCCTTGATCTGTCCGTCTTCCCTGGACTGACCTATCCCCTCACTACCTCCCCACCTATACTCTCCTCTCTACCTATCTTCTTTTCTCTCCATCTTTGGTCCGCCTCCCCCTCTCTCCCTATTTATTCCAGAACCCTCACCCCATCCCCCTTTCTGATGAAGGGACTAGGCCCGAAACGTCAGCTTTTGTGCTCCTGAGATGCTGCTGGGCCTGCTGTGTTCATCCAGCCTCGCATTTCGTTAGCTAACACCATTCACTTGCCCTTTCCCCACAGTCCAGCACTTATCTTATATTCTTCACATATTCTATCCCCTTTTCAAAGCAATGTTTGAATCTGCCCCTGTACCACGCTTGGCAATTTAATAGGACAAAAATAAGTTCACTTCATTATCAGGTCATTATTTTGAACACCTTTATCAAATCTCTTTTTAATTTTTTTTTCCTTAAGATAAACAGATGCAGCTTCTCAAATCCATGCAACCAATTCACGTAAACACTTACCACATCCATAAGACCAGAAAGAATAGGATCAGGTGTAGGCTGTTTGGCCCCTCAAGCCTGCTCCTCCATTCAGTCGGATCATGGGTGATCGGATTGTCCTGCTTCTACTTCCCTGCCTTTCCTCTATTACCCTTGATTCCCCAACTGATCAGGAGTCTAGCTCAGCATCAAGCATACAAAAGGACGCTGCACCCACACCTGTCTGTGGCAAGGACTTCCAAAGACCCATGGCCCACTGAGAGAAGAAATTCCTCCTCATCACAGTCTTAAATTAGTGCCCCTTTATTCTGAGACTATGCTCTCTGGTCCTAAGTCCTCCATGAGGGGAAAAATCCTCTCAGCATTTAATCTGTCAAAGACTCTTAAGAATCTTGTGTGTTACAACGAGATCACGTCTCATTCTTCTAAACTCCAGCGAGTAGAGTCCCAGCCTGCTTAGTCTTTGCTCATAAGGCAAATTCTCCATCGCAGGGATCATCCTAGTGAACCTTCTTGAAACTGCCTCCAGTGAAAATCTATATTTTGTTAAAGTAGGAGATTAGAACTGTTCAAATATTCCAAATGTGGTCCCACCAGCACCTTGTACAGTAGCAGTAAGACTCCCCTACTCTTATACTCCAATCTGCTGCATTTGTGTACGAGCTTTCTGTGTTTCATGCTCCTTTGTGTGCCTTTCTGCAGCTTTTCTTCATTTAAATAATATTATGTTCTTTTGTTCTCCCTTCCAAAAGGAACAGTTTCACATTTTCCCACATTATACTCCATTTGCCAATTTATTTTGCCAATTTACTTACTCTTTAGATATCTTGACCTAAACTATCTTGTATCCCTTTCACAACTTGCCTTTCACTTACTTTAGTGCCATTTGCAAATTGAGCCACAGCACATTCACATTTTTACTCGGAGCCTTTAATATATATTTTAAACAGGAGCAGTGCCAGCACTGATCCCTGTGGAAGGTTACAGGTTGTCAACCTGAAAAATAACTCATTATCCCCACTTGCTGTTTCATGCCCATTAACGAATTCTCTATCCACACCAATTTACTACCTCCAACATCATTCCTAATTTTCCAGTTGAGACTAAACCAGCATTAAAAAGGCTAATTTTAACTATTTATTTTTCAACTCTATGCTTCTACTTACAAAGTTCAGGATCCTAAATGCCTTTTTGATCTCTATATGAACTTGCCCTGTCACCTTCATCACTTTGAGCAGTATATATCCAGATATGTCTGTTGTACACCATTCAGAACGCCATCATCACAATGTACCAAACAGGTTTTGCGTTACTCAAGAATAGTTGCATGGTCACCATTAGGTTGGATATAAATTTCTGATTTTCTTTTAAGTGAACTAAAATTTCATCACTGCCGTGGTAGATTCAAACCCGTGTCCTCAGATCATTAGGCTGGGGTTCTGGAGTATTAGCCCAGTGATATTACTGCGATGACACTGCCTCCCCTGCCTTGCCAACTTTCTTATTGCTGAGATTAAATGGATATGTTTGCTATCTCTGGGTTCATATTTGCACCTTTTTGAGTTCTAACATTTGTGTCTGTCATCTGAGGCTCATCACCTCATATCGAAGAGGGATTGAAGATTATGGCCAATGCATTTGCAATATCCCCTTTACTTCCCTTTCTGTGCTTGGATTCAGTGCAGCCAATATAAGTTCCTTGACTTGAGAACAATTTCAAGTCTTAAAATAACAACACTAGCAACATTTTATATTTGTACAATATTCCCCTAATATCGTGAAATACCTCTAAATATTGCAAAGGACTTGCACAAAACAGTTAAGGGAGAAAATAAAGGATTTAGAGGAGTAAATAAAGGATTGGGAGAAATAAAAACATAAGTGACAACAGAAGGATGTTAGAGTACACATTTTGGAATGAGATTCATACACCAGAGGCACAATGAACAAATGAGGAGCCATCAATATTGGAGCACACAGAGTAAGGAAAGACAAGAGAAGAAGTATCAAACAAACAAAACCGGCGCTTAAGGCTGTGCAGCTGAAAAGTAGAATAATATTTAAAGATCACCTTCTGAACAATTATATACTCTTGAACAATTTCACATATCTTGCTAGATTCGATCATGTTGTGCTGTGATTGTTAATGCTGTATAATCTCATTAGGGTAAGGATTTATCAGCACAAGCAGTATTGCAGGGCTCTCGACCCACTCTGGTCAATAGGTCAATAACCATCAAGGCTCTATGTGCCTATATCGGGAGGATTTGTTGTTCTTCAGGGATTCCAT
The DNA here is from genome assembly GCF_030684315.1 of Stegostoma tigrinum. NCBI lineage: Eukaryota > Metazoa > Chordata > Chondrichthyes > Orectolobiformes > Stegostomatidae > Stegostoma > Stegostoma tigrinum. The sequence goes on along the minus strand of NC_081359.1, from coordinate 10,144,877 downwards.
CTCTTTGAGAATAAAACTGTCAGCCACAGATGGGTCCATAACATTCAGACGGGAAATGGTACTTTGTTGTTTGGGGTATAAATTATTCAAGATTGTCCATTACAAGAAATGTCTTTCACAGAAGCAGTCAGAGCTTATAGTGTAAGTAATGATTGTCTTCTGGGGAATAGGCCTTCAACTGAAGAAAACAGCATCATTTGGAACCTCTTTCATGTTTGAAAGAAATGCATGGCTTGAATTAGTTTGTCATGTAGAGCTTAGGTTGTTTATCATGAAAGCTGACAATGTTAGCTCTGATTTGGCTTATCTGTTTTGATGAACAGGCGCAGAAGTTAGTCTGAGCCTTTTCTTGAGTCAAGATTTGATGATGCAAATATCCAAAATTTGAGAACCAAGGATTGATCAAAGTTGGTCTTCAGGCTTCATTAGTATACTCAGTATATGCCTTCATAGGCAGTTAACTGAAGCAAAGGCTACAATATCCGCAGGCTATCTTTGTACATTTATGTTACAAATTTGACTATGTTGGTTAGAACACACACATCCTAGCAGAGGTAGGACACCAAGATCAGGTCATGTACCATGGTACCCATCAAACCAGAGATCTAGCAAGTATTGGATTTGCTGTTAGTTGAAATTTGTACATCTGCTATGGCTGTCTCTGCTGCTGCTTCCTCTTTCCAGAGACATCAGACATATTCATCCTCACTAAACTAGATCAAACTTGTAATTATGATCTTTAATTAATGCAATACACGTCATGCCAATTTTATAAATAATCTTGTTGACCAGCTAAATAATCCCTCGGCAAGCATAGTCTTCTGCCAGATCAAGCCAATCAATAAGTAGCTACATCACTTTAGATATCTCCGATCCTGGATGATGATGGCAATGGTGCATCACAAAATGGTACAGCACAGACGTTTTGTTAGACAACGGGATGAGAAACCTATCAATGTTTAGTTGGAATCAGCTATGGTTGGAGGACTATACATGAGTTTCAAAGCACTGAAACAGTCACTATTGGAAACATGAAATTTGCCATTTTATGACCCTTGTCTTCTTGAGAAGACAACTACCCTGTAGTTAGTGCCTCGTAAAAAAAATCATGGAGCATGCAATCTAGAAAAGAAAAGGTAAACAAATTGCATTTGCTTCAAAAATCATCTCTGCAATGCTATCCAACTCCTTCAACATTGAATGAGAAATATTCGCTTTCATGTTTGGGAGTCATGTGTTTTAATACATATTTAATTGATCACAGATTTGTGGTAGAGACTGACTGCAAACTACTGGCTAATTTGGTGAAAACCATTGACTAATACGGTCATGATTGCAGAGTTTCTTGATAAAGTTCCACAGTTAGTCAGTGTGGCCTGTGAAATATTCTATGCAGATATCTTGGCCAGTTTGTCACCCATGAAACACACTTGCCCAGGTATTCTTACTGCATGAGACAGGCAAAGGGCTGCAGTTCCAGCTTAGTTTTGCCACCATTGAGCAATTGAGCAGGTTGCTGGATCCAATTCACTGAGCTCCGCTGACAGGGCACTTCTGGGTCTTCTTTGTACAAAGTTGCATGGAGCCTTTGCCGGTAGAGAGAATGGACACAAAGTATCCCTTTGCATCTCTCCTTTCTGAGCACTTCGGGAATGTTCTCTGACTTCACACAACGGGGGTCACAGCACCTAGTGACATTAGGCCAGGCCATCCAAGGTGTACTCATTCCGTTTTCAAGACCTGATTGCTCAACAGTGTCAAGAAGTCTGACCAATGCTGGGGAATACACAAACATAATGTGTCTACCTATCGTTCTGGCTGAGTATGCCACTTAATGAGTTTCAGGTCATAGTGACTGTCCCATTGTTAAGGTCAACCACCTCTGTTCAATAAGCAATAAAAGTCCAGGCTGAGCCTTGTTTGCTTTTGACCTGTGGTAACCTTGGCCTCTTTATACTCAATCAATCCTTCCTTGCAGAAATCATTTAGGCATTTTTATGTTGGTTATGTCATTGGCCACTTAGCCGCACAAGTGAGATGAGGCACAAGTCAGGAAACGCAATGGTTGAATATACTTTAGCAGTTCACCCAATGTAGCGAGGAAAGAAGACATATACTTAAATCTGCAAATTGACTTCATTGGCATAGAGTTTGAAGATGTTCTCTAAATTGACCCAATACGTTTCATACAAGATAAATGTAGAGTTATGAGTCAAAACAGTAAAAGGTATCATGCCACATAAACGATGGAAAAATATTGATAAAGAGTGGCCTGATTCAATTCAGCTGGTCCTCAAACATGTGAGACTATGTTGAGCTTTAAGGGATGAGCTTGGTGTCTTCCAAGGATTCATTTTGAAAGAAAAGCAGACCAGAAGACGATAATCTTTACAACCTAATATTCTTCAACAATTTCATCTCTCATATACAGACATAGGTCAGATAGAAGCCTGAAAAGAGAGTCAGCATGTTGACAGGAAACCAGCACTAACCTTAAAACTCTTGTTAAGAGCTAGATGCACCTCAAGTGCACATGTCAAATCAACAAAATTAATTATCGATCCCATATAATGTCCTTGTGCAACCTTGATCCAAAACCACATACATTTTTTTATCTATGCCTTTGGAAATCACTGCATTGTCATCATTGACCATTTGCCAAATATCCTATCATTCATAAATTGTAATGCATACTCAAAACTCCATTTTTAGTTTCTTTCGGTTCCTCAGAGAGATCATAGGGACAATGGTCCACAAGTTCCAGGACATATGAGAAATGGCTATTAATCATACTGCACTTTTTCCACATTATTTCACATCAATAGTCTAGGTTTATACATGAAACAAAAAGTCAAAACTATAATCTTCAAATGTAGCAAACCAAACAAGTTTACATTTGAGCACAACAGCTCTGAGGGCAAGCATTTGATCATATGGCAGAGGCATGCTTAGCAGATCAATGAGTACCAGTTTACCCTTGTGCCCATGGTTCCCTTTTTGAAACTTGATAGCAGCTTGTAGAAGAACAAGGAACAGTACAGCACAGGAACAGGCCCTTCGGTCTACTGAGCCTGCTCTGACACATGACATCTTTCTAAACTGCAAGAGAAGGTGACCAATCTAACAAAACGAAGAACAGCAGATCCTGAAAATCTGCAAAAAAAAAACAGAAATCATTGGAGAAATTCAGCAGATCCGGCAGCATCTTTGGAGAGAAAGTACATTAAAGTTTTGAGTCCAGCAATCCTTCTTAAGAACTGGCAGTTCCAAAGAACTGGCTAAGTTTCTCCAGAGATTGTGACCAAGATGCAAGATTAAAAATATGGGTTAGTACCACCAAAATTACAAATGAAACAACAAGTTTGTGAGTAAGATGCCACAACAGGTAAATGGGTAATCAGCTCTTGTGACAACAATGTGCACAGAACCAAGACCCTATGAGGTCCTTACACAGAAAGGGTTGCAAAACTGGATACACAAAGCATAAAAACTGTAAGAATTGCAGATGCTGTAAACCAGGAACAAAAACAAAGTTGCTGGGAAAGCTCAGCAGGTCTGGCAGCGTCTGTGAAGGAAAATACAGAGTTAACGTTTCGAGTCTGGTGACCCTTCCTCAGTAAATGGTGTTCTGAATGGTGATTCCTCTTAAAGACAAGGTACACATACATTCCTCCTGTTTTCAAAAAACAATGGTTAAAGACTGCAGTAAGAAATGAGAACTTGAGTGTTTATAATGTACAAATAATTTGCTGATACATCCAGATTTCATGCTGGTGAATTTTTCTGCAGATACCATTGACTTCCCACAGCCATCAGTGATGCTAATTGTCATTCTTGTCTGTACTTGAGGCTTTGTATGTGCAACAACAGGACACAGGGGTGTTGAAAATATGTCTCGGTTCTGCCTTGTCATTGACTTCCAGTCTAAGGCTCATTTTGACAAATTTAGACAGATTCCTACTTTCAGTTTCCTGTCCAAAATCCATTCTAGTATTTACCACTAATCCCATGAGCATTGATTTTGCTCACAAACTAATTCAGGACTTTATCAAAAGCTTTCGGAACATCAAAATATACCACTTCTAATAGATCACCCTCACCTATTCTATTAGTGATTTGCTCAGTAGGTTTGTCAAATGTCATTTCCTTTCATAAATACGTGATGATTTTGAAAATGTCAATGGGATGACACAAAATGTCCTGTAATCTCATCACATTACTTCAAATTCATTCTAGCATTTACCCGACTGCTGATTTTTTCTTTCACTTGTGGGACTTGGGTGTCACTGGCTCATCAGTATTTATTTTTTATCCTTAGTTACCATTGAAAACGTGGTAGTGATCTGACATCTTTAAGCTCTACAATCCATGGGCTGTTGGTAAACCCACAATATTCTTAGGGGGTGAATGCCAGGATTCTGGGCCAGCTGCAGTGAAGGAACAGTGATGTATTTCCAGTTCAAGAGGATGAATAGCTTGGAGGCCAACTTGTAGGAAGTGGTGTGCCTAAGAGGTGGCACAGTGGCTCAGTGGTTAGCACTGCTGCATCACGGCACTGGGGAGCCAGATTCAATTCCAGCCTCGAGCAACTATCTGTGAGGAGTTTGCACATTCTCCCCATGTCTGCGTGGATTTCCTCTGGATGCTCTGGTTTCCTACCAGAGTCTAAAGATGTGCAGGTTAAGTGTACTGGCCATGCTGAATTGCCCATAGTGTTCAGCGATGTGCAGGCTAGGTGGATTAACCAGAGAAATGCAGGGTTACAGGGATAGGTATTGGGCCCAGGCTGCTGTTTGGGTGGGGGGGGGGGGGGGGGGTCAGTGTAAACTCAGTGGGCTAAATAGCCTGTTTCCACACTGTAGGCATTCTATGTATCTGTTAGACTGACCAGGCTTTACTTTTCACTGCCATGAGCTCTGGATGAATCAGGATTGGATATATAATCTGTATTTATATTGAGACTCAACTTCTTTCTCAAGTTTTCTCCCTCCCTCCCACCTTCAATTGTAAACAGTATGGATAAATTTGTCACCATCCCATCTGCTGGGATTGTTTCAGAAAACTGCACGATGTCAACTCATACAGGCATTATTTCAAGGCAACTTCCTTTAGTACCTTGTGTGTTGAAGATCAGACCCTAGGGATACACCAGCTTTAAGAACCACTAATTTCTTCAGCCTATTTGTTTACTGAGATTAATTTCTCTCAAATCCTCCTTCCCAATAAGTTTTTGCTTACTAAGCATTTCTGAGAAGTTATTTACGTCTTCGTCTATGCAGACTAAAATAATGATTTAATTGTACCGACTCTGACTCATTCTCCACTAACAATTCCTACTTCAGACTGCAAGAGGCTTATATTTATCTGCACATTTTTTCCCCTTTTTTATGTAAATTATGTATACTTAATAAATTGTGAAGTGTTTCATTGCTTTAAATTAACTAACTCACAGAAATAATCTCTAATGATTGATTGATTACTGAACTATAATCATTGGCAGGACATTTTCTATGTAATCTATAACAGCAGACTAAAATTTGCTGTACTTTTCAGTTTCTAATTGTGTGTTCATGAAGCACCTATTGCCTTGTGAAATTGAAGCTCGGTACATCGCAGCTTCTATAAGAACATGAGAACCAGGAGCAGGTACAGGACAGCTGGCCCTTCAATCCTGTTCCGGCATTCAATGAGATCATGGCTGATGTCTTCATGGCCTCAGCTCCACTTACCCACCCTCTCACCATAACCCTTAATTCCTTTACTTTTCAAAACATTATCTATCTTAGCTTTAAAAGCATTCAGTAAGAAGCTTCAATTACTTCACTGGTCAGGGAATTTCACAGATTCACAACCCATTGGGATTTGGAATTTGGGGAGTTGGGAGATGAATTACTGTCATCAGGATGCCTGGCCTCTGACTTGCTCTTGTAACTACATTAGTTACATGGCTGATGCAGTTCTGATCAATGGTAACTCCCAGGATCTTGAGAGTCGGAATCAGCAATAGGAATGCCATTGAATGTCAAAGTACATTGATGACATTCTCTTCGGTTGGAGATGATAGTTTTCACAAACTATTTTGGGCAAATGTTGCTTCCCATTTTTAAGTCCAACCTGGATGTTGTCTTGTTCTTGCTGCATTTACTCATAGGCTGCTTCAACATCTGAGGCATAGTGAATCGTGGTGACCATTGTGCAATCATCAGTGAACATCCCCACTTCTGATCTTATGGTGATGGGAAATTACTGATGAAGTAGCCAAAGATGGTTGGGCCGAGGACACTACTCTTTGGAACACCTGTGGAGATGTCCTGGATGTGAAACAACTGATCTCCAACACTCACAATCATCTTCCTACATGCCAGGAATGACTCCAACCAGTGGAGAGCTTTCCCCTAATTCTCATTGATTCGAGTTTTACTTGGGCTCCTTGATGCCACATTCGGTTGAATGTGGCCTTATCGTCAAGGGTTGTCATTCTCGCATCACACCTCTGAATTCAGCCCTTTTATTCTTGTTTGGACTAAAGCAGTAATGAGGCCAATAGCTGAGTGGCCCTAGCAGAATCCAAACTGGGTGTCGCTGAGCAGGTTTTTGTTGAGGAAATGTTGATGATATTCACCAATATTGTTGCTGATCGAGGGTAGGCAGATGGGGCAGCAGTGGGAAGCTTGGATTTGTCTTGTTCTTTTTTGTTTACAGGGCATACCTATGCAATTTTCCTTTTTATCAGGTAGGTGCGAATATTATAACTGTACTGAAACATCTTGGCTGGACATACAGTAAGTTCTGAAGTATGCAACCTCTCAGAATAAGTGCTGGGATATTGTTCAGGCTCAAAGCCTTTGCCGTATCTATTGTTTTCAGCCAATTCTTGATATCATGCAGAGTGAATCAAATTGGCTAAAGACATGTGTCTTTAATGTTGTGGACTTCAGGAAGAGGCTTAGATGGAACATTTACTCAATATTCTGGCTGAACCTGACTGCAAATGTTTCAGCCTTATCTTTTCTGCTGTTCTGCCGGGCTCCCACATCACTGGTGATGGGGATATTTATGGAACCTCCTCCTTCAGTAAGTTAATTATCCAACACCATTCACGACCATATGTGGCAGGACTGCAGAGATCAGATCTGATCTGTTGAATGTGGAATCACTTAGCTCTGTCCATCACTTGCTGCCTGTGCTGTTTTCCATGCACGTAGTTCTATTTTGTTGTTTCACCAGATTGATACCTCATTTTCAGGAATGGCTGGTGCTGCTCCTGGCATTGAACCAAGTTTGATTTCCTGGATTTTACATGATATGCCAAGATATAAGGTGGCACGTTTGTGTTTAAATGCAGTTGTGCTCTTGCTGATGGCTCACAGTGCCACAGGGATGCCCAGTGGTGGTATCCTAGATCCTTTTGAAGTCTATCCTATTCAGCATGGGAAGTGGTGCCAAACTAGACTTGGGGATGGATATCGAAGAACCATCCATATATTCTGAGCTCTTTCCACCCCACTGTGCCTCCCCAAGTTGTGTTCCCTTTGGAGAAGTACTGATTCATCAGCCAAGATTCAGTGGAGTTTCTTTATCCTTTTTGAGCTGAAGCCATGTGACTTCATTGCATCTAGAGTCAATGTTACAGATCCCTGGGGCAACTCTGTCCCCACTGAACATGACTGAGTGGGACAAGACATACCGAGGGATTGTTTAGTGTGGAATATTGTTTGGAAGATAGGATTCAGTGCTTATGTGTATGTCAGGTTGTTGCAGTGTGAGTATGTGCTAATTTTAGCACTAACTCCTAGATGTTAGGAAGGAAGACTTTGTAGGGTCATCCTTGCTGTATTTGCTGCTGTTGCTTCTGGCGGCAAGGTCAATGCCATGTGGTTTGTTTCATTCCCTGAGAATTTTCTGCCAGACTCAGTGTCACCATTTACTTTCCAAAATAGTTCCTTCCGTGTTTCTGTCATTTGCTGAGATGGATCTCTGAATCATAGAATCCCGACAGTATGGAAGCAGTCTATCAGCCCATCAAGTCCACACTCAGTCCATCGAGACCTTCCCATCCAAACTCACAACCCCCACTATACCCCTGCAACCCTGTATTTCCCATGGCTAATCACACAAGGCTGCACATTCCCAGACACCATGGGCAACTTAGCATGGCCAATCCACGTAACCTGCACATCTTTAGACTGTGGGAGGGAAATGGAGCACCCAGAGGAAACCCACGCAGGCACAGGGAGAATGTGCAAACACCACACAGTCAGTCACTTGAGGTAGGAATCAAACCCAGGTTCTTTGAAATATCCCATCAGATTTTACAATCTGCATTGTCGTTGACACCATATGCTCAGTCTTTTCCTTCATACATGTGACTTAGGTATCCATTAATAATATTGGGTCAGACACCTCTCCTTCAAAGAAGCTTACTAACACCCACAACGTCAAATACTGACATGGAGTAGCTTTCACTTACTCATTGCTTAATCATTGTAATTGTCCCAAATTATCACATTGCACACTGCCTCAACAGAGAATGCATTGTCATTCTGCCTCACCCTCAGGAAGGCCTACTTACATCTTTATTACCAACATTGCTATTAACTGAAATCAATCACCCATCAATATTTCGAGGCATACCTACACTGATTGGGTCATAGCGAGTTGCCACATTATGTTGCTGTCCAATCATCTTCCAATCTTCAAGTGGCTATCCAGAGTGGTTGACATTATCAAGCATGAGTGTCAATCCAGAGATAATGGGAACTGCAGATGCTGGAGAATTCCAAGATAATAAAATGTGAGGCTGGATGAACACAGCAGGCCAAGCAGCATCTCAGGAGCACAAAAGCTGACGTTTCGGGCCTAGGCCCTTCATCAGAGAGGCTCTCTGATGAAGGGTCTAGGCCCGAAACGTCAGCTTTTGTGCTCCTGAGATGCTGCTTGGCCTGCTGTGTTCATCCAGCCTCAAATTTTATTACCATGAGTGTCAATCCATTTTAGTTTTACAAGCATGTTTCACTTTGCACTATCAAGGAATGCTATAACATCAAAGGATTGTCTCCTCGGGTTGTGCACTGGGTTTTATTTTCTAAATGGTACCCAAGCTCTTATATGGAATCATCCTGTCCCTGGGTTTTTCACACAGTGAGGAAACAGTTGATTCATGAACATTGCTTTGAGAATGAGCACAGCAAATTAAAACTCCAAACAAAAACCCAAAGGCACATAACAAAATGGAACCAGTATGCAGGTGGGCTTATGTACTACTAAACATGTGGAGGCTCTCAGCCTTTGGCTGTATCTATCACTACTGAATGTAACTCACTTTTGTTTCCAAAGTCTTTCTGCAAGGGAACTACAAACAAAGAGAGAGAGCACAGTTCACCAATGTGCAGATTCCTCTGTCCAACAACAGGCTTTGTTTTAAGACTTAACACTAAGTTGATCCAGTCAATTATCTCGATGATGGAAGTCCAAGATCTTCATAGGAGTGCAACCATTAGTCAACTTAGTTGACGATGATCTGCTCTCTCCTTATCCCAATCATAATCTTGTCACACGCTCAAAAAAGACATTAGACAATTATATGTTATTGCCCTCTGGTGGCTGGGAGACCCGTTGCAAATGCACATGGCAATATTTTTATTCTTGAGTGTACTGCTTATTTTTGAATTGGATTAAAACTCAACATTCACCTGAACACCATTGATATTGTGATGCAGTTTATGGAGGTAAGTAGACACTGTTGTTATATATATCTGTGTGGAATTGTAATTGAATACAATTAACTCAGAGGTGAGTGTGCGTTTACTGAGAGACAGCTTATTTACCTCAAATAACATATATTTATCCTGCATTAGCATGCAACTGTAAACTATGAGCTAATTCCTTAGCAGTGTAGCAGCTCCGATACCTTGTTAGAAGCCCTACAATGTGGAAGTAGGACATTCGGCCCATCTAGTCCATACCGATCCTCTGAAGAGTATCCCTTCCAAAGCCACTCCATCCCTGTAACCCTGCATTTCCTATGGCTATTCCACCTCGCCTGCACATCCCTGGACACTCTGGGAAATTTAGCATGGCACACCCATTTAACCTGCACAACTTTGGACTGTAGGAGGAGCACCCGGAGGAAACCGACGCAGGCACGGGGAGAATGTGTAAACTTCACACAGGCAGTTACCTGAGGATGAAATGGAAAGTAGTCCTGGGCCCTGTGAAGCAGCAGTGCTAACCACCGAGCCTATTTGCTGCCCTACCTGCTGTACTTTAGTGAAATGACACCAACTGTGTATGTGATGTACATTTTATTTTAAAGGGCAGTCTGATGTTTACACATATACTTCATTGTTAACCCAGTGCAAAACATTGTTATTCTACCTTCACTGATAACTTACAAGAACACTTGAAAATAAATGATCACTACTTCGTCAGTTTTTTTTATTTTATAAAGGTAAGTTGGGTTTCATATTCAGAAGCACTGCCTGATTCCTCTCAGCTAAGTGAAAATCAAAGCCATCTTGTGTTGGCGATTTACCGAGTTTGTCTGAAAGATATTCAGGTATTGATGCCTGAATGAGTGATAGCTTCTCCAGTGTGTGCTACGCAGCCAGCCATGAAGGCAACTAAATACAATCACTGCCCCGAGGGAAGTCCAGAGGCACCCCTGTGCAGAGGCAGTGAGCAGCAGATGGGACCCTGATGGCTGATTTAATTAAAATATTTTAATAGATCTAAAAATATAGGGGGTGAATTGCTGAACAACAAGGCTATTCTGAGGCCGTCAGAAGTCTGTTAAGTGTTACAGGACACTGGGGACTTCTGGTAATGAAACAAAGGAGAAAAAAGTAATATGACTTTGAGAGAAAAAAATAGTGGCACTTCTTTGTAATAAGTCTTTTTTGTTTCGAAAGACATAGGATAGATAGGAGCACATTCCAACTTGGCTTAATTAGGTTGCTTTAGGTATTACGGTAGACCTTACAATTGCAATTGTAATTTAAGTTAATGTGTATGATTCTCAATAGTATACAGATGAGATCTAGAAGTTGAAAGAGTAAAATTCACCTGAATAACTCATCATTTGCTTGCAATGGTTTGTGTTGTTAAGAGAGCATAATGGCAATGTATTTATATATTTTTAAAAGCACTGCTTAACTTCACTCCCTAGGGTATGGATTCCTTTATGCATTTTGCTAGCTAATCTTTTGCTATAATTCTTTGATTTCATTTTTCTTCTTAAAAATAAGCATTTTAAGCAAATTCAGCAAATTGAACACATTAAGAGATTCTGAGCACGCAAGTTCAAAAATCACGAAAAATCTTTGAGAGCAAGTTGGGCTCTGTAATTATTGTACAACTAGATATTACTCTTAATAATAGAATAGGAAGTAATGGCACAGACACCAATTCTCTGATAACTCAAATCTCCAGTACCTACTTTTACTCCATCTGTTTTACCTCTTCTCCAGCTGAATGTATCAGAATTCCTCTGGGCTTAGTGCTGTGTGTAAGAGACATATACAATGTCAATGTGACATTGGGATCATTCAGGTATTGCAACCGGGATGATCTTGCTGCATAAATTGCATTAATTTTAAGAACATTTTTGAAATACAAGTATCGTAATTTACTGTTTTCATAATAAATAATTACAATTTGCACATTGGCAGAATCCATAAAATATTAATTTCAAATTGGCCAGGTTCAGAAATGATCCATTAATTAAACAACTGAATGCCTTTCACAACTTTCCAAGCATAAGGCATCTTCTATGACACAAGAATAGTGCAATAGGGTTTGACATGAAAGATGAAATAGCTCACGGAGGAAAATACTGTTATTTATAGAACATGTGCTGTTTACTGTGAATTATTTTTGAAATATAACCTTGCTTATTTTAATTTATGCAAAGCCCCTCAGGTTGTTAGGCAGGGTTTTCATATTTGTAATTTAACACAAGTAAGAATGCAGCAAACAAGATATTTTTGATGTTATCTCACTTTCCATAAACCTAGTTCATTCAAATTAACTTTATTACTTATAGATTGCTATATTTTGTATAAAGGGAGTTTGTTTTTTCTGTTATTTCAAAGCAAATTTCGAAGGGACCAATGAATCTTACTAAGGAGATGACTTCTTTTTCTAAATTAGATTTTGTGAGTCTTAGTGTTATAAAATGAACCAAGGACAGAACCAGGTAATAAAAATATCAGAGGTCTTCATTCTGTAGTGATTGGAACAAGGACCATAGGGATCTCATTGAATATGAGATCCCTGATTGGAGTTGTTAACCTGGGCCAATCAGGAAGCCTTGGCTGCCAGATATAAACTGGGGTCTCAGACAATCTCTTTATTCTGGGATCAGGCTCTGAGCTAGTAGCTAGAGAATCCACATCTGGTACATGTGTACATTAAGGGCCATTTGATGATTGAATACCAGCCTCTGCAGAGTTATTTCACATACCTTCAGTGATTCTAGAAACTTAGGCACAAAACAATAGTTTACAAATATGGTTTAATGGCTATGCCATACAGGGTTAATGCTGCTGATCAGAGAACCCACAGATTCGGTCTCCAGCTTGTATTGGATAGCTGATTTCAATCAGGAAATGCAGTGGGTCTCAGAACATTGGGTCTGGTAGGTGGAAATGATCCAGCATTTCATTCCTCACTATTGTCCATGTGACCATATACCAACACATACAGTATTCTCATGGTACAGTGATAATGTGCCCAATAGTTGACCAGGAGGTTTTTAGTTCTGTTTCAGATGTGCAAGATAACATTTCTGTACAGGCTGATCATAAAATATCTACAAACACACACACATGCACCCAGAGATGACATTACAAACTTTTCGCTGCGCTCATTCGAGTGCTAATCTGTTCTATTCTATGAGGTAGCAAGAACTGTCGACGCTGGAGCCAGAGATAACACACTGTGGAGCTGGAGCAACATAGCAGGCCCGGCAGCATCAGACGAGCAGGAAAGCTGACATTTTGGGTCAGGACCCTTCTTCAGAAATTCAGAAATTTCTGAAGAAGGGTCCTGACCTGAAACATCAGCATTCCTGCTCCTCTAATGCTGCCTAGCCTGCTGTGTTCCTCCAGCTCCACACATTGTTATCTGTATTCTATTCCAGTCCAGTCAAGGTTTTTAAGAGAAGAAGAGTCTATAATACAGAATGGCAATAAAAGAACAATATTTAAAAATCTTGGCCAGCATGGTAAACTAATATAGACCCTAGAACACTACAGCACAGGAGCAGAAACTTCAGTCCACAATTTCTGTACCAATCATGGCGCCATTAAAAAGCCATCCTATCTGCCTACTGAAGGATCATTTCTCTCCTTTCTCTGTCTGATTGTGTGCAAGTCAGAACACTTCTTAAATGGTGCATCGTATCTAATTCTACCACCCTCTCTAGCAGCATGTTCCAGATTCCTACCACTCCTTTTGTAAAGAAGAAACTTGTCTGACACACAACCTTTAAACTTTCCTCCTCTCACTTAAAACCTATGCCCTTAGTACTTGACATTTTAACCCTGGGAACAAGACTCTGACTATTCGACTTATGTGTGCCCCTTATAATTTTATTTAGCTCTATCAGGTAGAAGGAATCTATCTCCTCTAAATTATGAATTGAAACTTTCATTGCTCACAATATGCATTAAAGCCCACTGCTATTCAAAAATTCCCACCCTTGTCCCCAGAGCACTAATATTTTGCTTGCCCCCAAATGACTAGAGCTGTCATATCATGTCCAGCCCACCTGTAACAAACTTTCTTCTCAAAAGGGGGCAGCTCACGCCTCAGTAACGTGAAAGCACAATGCACTAGACCCAGCCTATTCCCAGACAGAGAAAACGCTCGAAATTCCTGGGTTTGCATTATAATAACATTTGTGTCTCTGCTGTGGGCAAAGGTCATCACATATTAATTTGTCAAATTCTATAGCTTCATAATTTGAGTAAGATTGGTAGGCTTGCTCTTTACAAAGACAGCTTGTAGTAACTGCCAAACGTATGATGCACAAGCCAAGAACTAGTCTTTATAAAGTGCTTTAAATTCCCGAATATTGGACTTCAAAACATAAAATAGCATTGTCGCCTGTGTAATACACTAATGCGACTTAAAAGATTACAGCATAATTCTATACTTCTTTACATAACTCGAGAATGATGCATCTGTTTCTTTCAATTTATCCCTAGAAGATGAATCTCTGCAATTATCAAACAGCACAAATAAAGTGGCCTGGACGTGTAACCCTCTGCAAAAATAATTTCATGCCACATTGTCAAATGCTTGATCTCCCTTCCACAAGAACAACCGCAGTTCTGTCGCTGCAGCAGCTATGCCCTGTGGCTCTGCTGTTTTAATTGCTTTTAATTAAAGCCTGGAATGGGATGCAGCTATTAATCAGTATGTGAAACCGCTCATGGGGAAGATAGAACAAATACCGACATTAGACAGATAGCACTGACATCACTGGTACCATATTTGCATTGCTGACAAGAGAACCACTCAAGTGAGGTAATTAGATCACAGTCTTGAGGCCACCAAGGTACTGTGAACAACGAAAACACTTTATGAACTAACTTTACAATGGCATAATCAACCCGACAGTGAGGAAGCTGGCTGCATCCAGCGCTGAATACACGATATGATGTACGTTACAAGGATGAAGAAGGGTTATCCACCAATGTTTTTCATGTAACACACTCAGTAAGATTCAGATAGGTGGTGTTCACATTATATAAATTGAGCTTGCAGTTATTAAAGTAAAGTTTAGCCTTATTTTTGGCTGGAAGAAAACAGTCAGTAGAGCTGCAAAATGGACTTTCTACTGTATTCCCAATGAAGTAAAGCCAGAATAATTGAAATAGCAAGGAATTTCCTAATCTTTGTTGCAAAACCAGTTTTGCAAAGACTATAAACAAGAGTTTGAATTTATCAAATAAAAACCGGAAGAACTGTGGATGCTATGAATCAGGAATAAAAACAAAGTTGCTGGAAAAGCTCAGCAGGTCTGTCAGCATTTGTGAAGAAAAAACAGAGTTAATGTTCTGGGTCCAGTGACCCTTCCTCAGACCTGACGGTGGCTGGGAAAACATCAGTTTATATGCAGATAAAAAGTGGCGCTGGGGGCATGGGGTAAACAATAGGATAGAATCTAAAGAGAGAGGAATCAACTCTTGGTCTATCCAAATGCTCTTCTCTCTCTTCAGCGTCTTCAGATAGCTCAAACCCTCCAACCCTGGCAACATCCTTGTAAATCTTCTCTGAACCCTTTCAAGTTTTGCAACATCCTCCATGTAGGAGGGAGAACAAAATTGCACACAGCATTCCAAAAGTGGCCTAATTAATGTCCAGCACAATTGCAACATGACGTCCCAATTCCTATACTCAACGCGGTGACCAATAAAGGCAAACACACCAAATGCCTTCTTCACTGTCCTGAATGCTTGTGTCTCCACATTCGAATAACTATGAACCTGCACTCCAAGGTCTCTTCGTTCAGCAACACACCCGAGGACCTTACCATTAAGTGTATCAGTCCTGTCCTGATTCACCCTACTAAAATGCAGCACCTCACATTTATCTAGATTAAACCCCATCTGCCACTCCCTGGCCCACCGGCTCATCTGATCAAGGTCCCATTAGACACTGAGATAACCTTTTTCGCTGTCCACAATGCCACCAGTTTTGGTGTCAGCTGCATACCTGCCATATTCACATTCATATCATTTATATAAACAACAACAAGCAGTGGACCCAGCACTGATCCCTGTGCCACACTGCGAGCCATGGTCCTCCAGCCTGAATAGCAATACTCCTCCACCTTCCTCTGTCTCCTACCTTTGGACAAATTTTGTATCCAGATGGCTAGTTTTCCCTGTATTCCATGTGATCTAACTTTGTTCACCAATCCATCACACGGAACCTTGTCGAATTCCCAAATGAAGACAACGCAGACAACATCTTCCGCTCTGCCTTCATCAATCTTCTTCAGCGAAGAGGCTGACTAACATTCAAGCCTGCTGTGCTATGTCTCACAGTCAGTATGCCAACATTCCTTTCAGAGATGGAGCATTCCTTTAACAGGCATGCTGATGATATAATCACTGCCGCATAGCATGAGATGCAAAGGTATAAATGTCTCAGGCTCCATCTTAACTGGGGTCATTTGAACAAAGACCAGCTAATGGCAGCATACAACTGTTTGCAACTAAATAGCTGAATGTTAGCCTAGTCCAACACTGGCGCCTCCACATCATAGAATAACCTAACTATTGGAAAACTTAACCAAATAATAAATACAGTAGCTATTACTAATTAACTGTTTGAATATAGTAAAATTACATAAACACATCCCCTTGCAACTGGAAAATTCATACACAGATTCACACATGCAGTTCTCCATTTCAAGAGGAAAAAGCATCAAGAGAAGATTCAGAGAGTGTAGCAACCAGGAGTCATTCATTGAAGCTTCAAACTCTTTTGAGACCCCAGTAGTTTCTGATGATGCTGAAAAATAAGCAAAGCCAAGAAATCTGCATCTATGAGAACTGGCCACACCCACTCAGGCTGTTAAAAAAAAATCCCAAGGCCTCACAAGGTTTTGTACCTCTGTCTTACAAACTCTCTTAAAAATAAATGCCAAAATCACCTTTTAATGTGACGGCATCATCACATAAGAAAGAAGTTGGTGACGTTATTGTTTCTCTTCCTTCCCTTATTTAATGTCATTAATATACTACATTGAAGTTGTAAAACCTAATTTCTTGTGGAGCTACGAAGACAGGTTTACCAGAAGTAAAATGTGGATTTTGTACAATATCCAAATATAGGTTGAATGTTATTCAGAGACACTTACTGCAAACTATTTTCCTCTAAAGAATTAAACTTTGAATGCATCAAAATGCAGAAAATCAAATCTCAATTGGATTTGCTTTGGTTGAAATTAGTAATGTAAACCAGAAAACCAGCCATTCATTTGTTAACATTCCAAAATGAATATTTTTCATTTTAATTATACCATTGAGCTAATTTTTTTTAATCTAAAGAAAGCATTGAGACCCGTCATCGTGACACATTGAGAACAAATGTCTTCAGATATCACATCAACCTACTTCTTGTTTTATGATTTCAAAAAAGCCAAAATACTGTCTGTCATGTAATTTAAACACATTAAGGTAATTATTCAAATTCAGGTGCTTCCTTTGAGCCGGAAATCATGTATCTAGGTTGCAATTCAATCATTTGCTTATTCTAGGATGATCAATACTCCTATGGAATACTGAGCAAGTGCTGAAATGTTGGCTGAAATAACTTTACAGAGGCCAGTATCCCATCACTGAGTCACCCTTTGTTTATATATGCATAGTATGTGACCCTAAACCAGCCAGCTCAGAGCTGGGTAGAGAGACAGAACCCATGACACTCCTGTTTAATCTGTCAGCCAGGTTAGCGGCCCCAATCAGGGAACTCATATTCAATGAGGTCTACTCTTGGCTGACCTTGTTCTAATTATTACATTGGTGGTAAATCTTTTTGTTTGAATTTATATATAACGCCTCCATTTGCTAGCTCTGATGGTTGCTAAAAGTCCCATGATGCCATTTGGAGATAAAGCAGGAGACTCATTTTCAGACTCCTGGCCAAAATTTATCCCTTAACCAACATATCTAAACTAGAAAATCTAGTTATTTGTTTCAATGTTATTTGAAGGACATTATCATGCGCAGATTGGGTGCCATGTTTTCTGAATTACAACAAGTATGCTTCAAAAGTCATACTTTGGTTGTCAAGGCCTGTAGGACAACTTGACTGCATTAAAATTGCTGTACAAGTACAATCCATAGTTTTTTCGTGTAATAAACACTGAGGTAATATTTCATTCGTAAAGAGGAAGGCTCTTAATGATGTTCAAACTGCCCTCAATCCTACCTGGAAAACAAAAACTTCCTAATTCTGTGTAAACCATGACATGAAATGAGTTTTGAAACAAAAACAAATCTGTATCTAATCTAAAGTACACAAACAGCTAAAACATGTCTAAATTAAACTGCCATCAAAATATTAGTTATGCTTGTACTATGCCGAGCAATGCATTTTCTTGCCAAATACCTCCTTTTCATATCTTGTTATATTTGATACAGATTATAGTTTTCTCCACCATTGCCAAAAGATTTGTAAATGCAAACTGGAAGAAACATTCTGCCTGGTAGTGTTATAGGTCATTTTGTGTCACAGTGAAAGATCGATTTAATCCTTGGGGCAATATCCTTCTTTGTAAAACGGTATGTGGCCAATGACAGACTACTGTTTTAACCTGTAATAATTAGTGGCGCTTGAAATTGTCTGAGAGCTAAAGCCACATCATGTGTATACCATTCAGTTTGAATTTTGAGACCCGAAGGCTTGAAGACAGAAGTTTAAACAACAGCCTCAGTTTTAACATTCGTAACTTTCTTTCGGTTGAAGGAAGCTG
The DNA here is from genome assembly GCF_030684315.1 of Stegostoma tigrinum. Classification (NCBI taxonomy): domain Eukaryota; kingdom Metazoa; phylum Chordata; class Chondrichthyes; order Orectolobiformes; family Stegostomatidae; genus Stegostoma; species Stegostoma tigrinum. The sequence continues at coordinate 10,126,384 of NC_081359.1, read as the reverse complement.
GATGGGGCAGGGGTGGAGAAATTAAAAAGGGGGAGATATTGCACCTCTTCTGACCTCGCCAAGGAGAGGTGAGTTTGTAATTTTTGTATAGATTTCCTCGTTTACAAAGCCTGCAAGATTACTCCCCCATGCATCACAAAATAATAGCACTCCTCCCTTACTTTGTGTATCCCTCTGCCTCTTCGAATAATGTTCAGGCAATCTGCTATCCACACCTTCTACTTACCCACCCTCCCCAGCTTGCCTCCGTGTCCTCTACAGTATCTTTCGGTTGCCAGGAGTTTGAAACAATCACCCTTTTACACACAAATTGGTGGAACTACTCTTTGAATGTGTTTTGCATGTTATACTGTATGTAACAGAGGACTGATACAATCAACACAAGCGTGGGATGCTGAGGGGTCATCTTATAAAAGTTTATTAAATCATGAGGGGCATGGCTAGGGTGCACAGCCAAGATCTTTTCCCTGGGGTAGGCAAGTCTAAAACCAGTGGGCATAGGTTTAAGATGAAAGGGGAAAGATTTACAAAGGACCTGGGGGCAACTTTTCCATGCAGAGGGTGGTGTGAAGTAGTGGAGGCTGTTACAATTATAATATTTAAAAAGGTGATTGTAATGAGGTGGAACTTGATGACTATGAGATCCTTGGGTTGGGGTTGTTAACCTGAGCCAACCAGGAAAGCCTTAACTGACCAATATAATCGGGTTATACCTTACAAGCGAGGTGGGCACTACCGGGTGTGGAGTGCTTTACCTTCCCCTCCAGTTCTGTTTTGATGCGATCCCTACCCTCCCTCTCAATTTTTCTTTCATGCAAGCTTTGCCCCGAGGCGCTCTGTTCGATACTGATTCTTTGGTCAGCCGGGTGTTTTTCCTGGTGGTGATATGTTAATCAAGTTATCTGCACACTTGGTGTTTTTTTACTGCGTCTCACATCCGCACACACATTCAACAAGGGTGTCGGGGAAAATGAACACTACTGATGGATGACGGTAGTATAGGTGTTTTTAAAAATGTAAAAATAAAAAAAGAAGGAATAAGAGAATTTAAAAAATCTAAAAATATTAACAGGGGATTTAGGATCTCCTCAGTTCAGGGGACTGACTCCGAGCTGGCTGGTCAGAGTCAGCATACTGCGCACAAGTAAATAAAGAGTGAGTTGATGATAGGATGCCAGCCTCTGTGCAGTTATTTCACAAAGGCTTTGACATGTGTTAATGAATGAAAGAGTTTAGAGGGATATGGACCAAATGCTGGCAAATGGGACTAGATTAATTTAGGATATCTGATCAGCAAGGATGAGTTGGATTGAAGGGCCTGTTTCCATGTTGCACATCTCTACGACTCTATAACTTACCTGTTGTGTAGTCGTGGGTGACATAGACTGCTGGATATACATACATGGAATGGCATAATTTAAATACTTGACAGATAATCGATGAATGTAACACCTTTCCAACTTTCAGCTCACCGCTGGGAACCTGTGACTTGCCATCTGTAAAATACTGTTCCTACAGGCCAGCCGGATAGAGCATCCAGACAATGTCTGGGGGAGACAACGGTCCAGTGGTATCATCGCGAGGCTCTTAACTCAGAAACTCAGCCAATCTTCCGAGGACCCAGGATCAACTCCTCCAAACCAGGGGGTGGAACTTGGATTCAGCAAAGAGTCTGAAATTAAGCATCCAATGATGACCTTGAAACCATTTCCAATTGTTGGAAAAACCCATCTGGTTCACGAATGCCCTTTAAGGAAGGAAACTGCCATCCTTATCTGAGATAACAAAGTGTGGAGCTGGATGAACACAGCAGGCCAAGCAGCATCTCAGGAGCACAAAGGCTGACGTTTTGAGCCTAGACCCTTCATCAGAGAGGGTCTAGGCCCGAAACGTAAGCTTTTGTGCTCCTGAGATGCTGCTTGGCCTGCTGTGTCCATCCAGCTCCACACTTTGTTATCTTGGATTCTCCAGCATCTGCAGTTCCCATTATCACTGCCATCCTTATCTGGTCTGGACTACGTGTGAATCCAGACCCACAGCGAAGTGGTTGACTCTGAACTGCCCTTTGGGTGATAAATGCTGGCTTTAGCCAGACACACCCATATCCCATGACTGAATAAAAACAAAATTAAATTATGATAACGAAGCCGATAATTTGGCTATTTTATCATTCCTGAATAAACGCTATCTCTGAGCCCTGCTCTGCCTGATCAATTATATTTTAGAACATAGAACATAGAACAGTACAGCACAGAACAGGCCCTTCAGCCCACAATGTTGTGCCGACCATTGATCCTCATGTATGCACCCTCAAATTTCTGTGACCATATACATGTCCAGCAGTCTCTTAAATGACCCCAATGACCTTGCTTCCACAACTGCTGCTGGCAACGTATTCCATGCTCTCACAATTCTCTGCGTAAAGAACCTGCCTCTGACATCCCCTCTATACTTTCCACCAACCAGCTTAAAAACTATGACCCCTTGTGTTAGCCATTTCTGCCCTGGGAAATAGTCTCTGGCTATCAACTCTATCTATGCCTCTCATTATCTTGTATACCTCAATTAGGTCCCCTCTCCTCCTCCTTTTCTCCAATGAAAAGAGACCGAGCTCAGTCAACCTCTCTTCATAAGATAAGCCCTCCAGTCCAGGCAGCATCCTGGTAAACCTCCTCTGAACCCTCTCCAAAGCATCCACATCTTTCCTATAATAGGGTGCCCAGAACTGGACGCAGTATTCCAAGTGCGGTCTAACCAAAGTTTTACAGAGCTGCAACAAGATCTCACGACTCTTAAACTCAATCCCCCTGTTAATGAAAGCCAAAACACCATATGCTTTCTTAACAACCCTGTCCACTTGGGTGGCCATTTTAAGGGATCTATGTATCTGCACACCAAGATCCCTCTGTTCCTCCACGCTGCCAAGAATCCTATCCTTAATCCTGTACTCAGCTTTGAAATACCTTTTGTGTGGGGTTGGGTATCCTTGAGCATGAAGTCTTATTTATTGAGCCCAGTGACAGAGACAAGACCCCTCTCTGTCAAACTAGGTGAGTATGCTACTTATTTTTGTTTATTTTGACTACGGAGAAAGAATTTGACTTCCAAGAATGACAAAACACTGTTCCAGTAAAACCTTCTCCTGTAATGTTCTATTTCTGGCAATCACCAAACCATAAATAATTCACCCTTGGTGATATAGAAAATATTAAAATTAGAATCGAGTGCAAAAAAATCCCCTCAATGACATTCTTTTTGAGCAAGGAAAGTCACTTTGCAGATTCAGGCATCAATATTGAGCACACCTTCAAATAATTTCAGTTGCCAGTAGAATAAGTGTTACCTATAAAGGATTTTACTGTGTGTTCAATTTTAACATTAAATTTGTGTTGATTTGTTTGATAATATAAATCATTGCGCGTTTGCCCGATCATGGGTACATTTGTTTCACTACATTAGTGTGGGTTTCCTCTGGGTGCTCTGGTTTCCTCCCACCGGCCAAAGATGTGCAGGTTAGGTGGATTGGCCATGTTGAATTGTGCAGGGGTTTGCAGGCTAGGTGAACAAGCAGTGGGAAATGCAGAGTTACAGGGATAGTGGTGGGTCTGGCTGGGATGCTCTTGGCAAGGTCGGTTTGGGATCAAGGGGCTGAATGGCCTGCTTCCACATGGTAAGGATGCTATGATTAGTAATCATATCAACAATCTTGTTACACTTTTAATTTCTGCTATTTTTGTGTGTATAGGTGCCTAGATTGAAACATATTTACAGTTGACGTACTTCAAACGATATTAAAACAAAAATGAATGATTAGTCAGATATCTCCTTTTCATCTGCAAATACTCAATGCCCTTGGAAAGTTAAATTTCAGGTGAATGAGGGACTGAAAAAGTATTGCAACTTTGACTGCAAAAAAGAAATGCTGAACTGAACAGCATTTGAACCTTAAGGAGCTAATCTTTTTCCTCTGCAGCTTTGAAGGCTCCTTGGAATATTAAAAGATTGGTCTCCCATTTTCAAAGCCTTCTGAAAAGAAAAATGAAAGACTTGCATTGATGTAGCAAATTTTATGACCTCAGGGAGTCTCAAAGCACTTTATAACCACTTAAGTAGTTTAGGAGAGTATAGTCACTGTTTTACTGTATAGATATATGGTCCAAAAACAGCACTGGGATAATGAAATTGGGTTTGATCAGGAGCAGTTATTTCTATCTGGCCATATGGTCCTTCTAGTACTTCCTAACAGTTTCAGAAATGTTTTTGATTCCAATCTCAGTGGAAAAGACACAGCCCTGTCCATTGTAGACACAGGTGCATGTAACGTTAGCTGTTGCACACAGAGCAGAAAGCTGGTTACAGGTATTGATTCAAATTCAGTGCTGCCAGTTCGAAACATGAAGTACCTGGAGAAACCCTTGCTCAGCTGAATTCCATATGGTATAAAGAATGCAAATCTCACCCTTAACAAGAGCTACTCAAAAGGATAGTGAACCAGCTAGATTAGTTGTGGATCAACTCAGCAGGTCTGGCAGCAGTTGAGGAGAGTCAATGTTTCAGGCCCAGTGACCCCTCTTAGCTTCTGAAATACTGGCCTCTGTTTTCTTTCTACAGAGGCTCTCAGACCTGCTGAGTGTTTTTCCTCTAAGAGCTTCTGCATTTGTTTTGAATTTCCAACATCTGCTATTCCTTGTTTTTTGTTTTTTTTTACTTAGTGGATCAATTCATCTGGTTAATGATGCGTTTTGGAGCTTTAATAGATTTGTTTCAAGTTTCAGTGTCTGTAAAGATGCTGGAGTCATTTTCTTTTTGGTGATTTAAAGAGTTGCGCTTGGTTGTCCTGGTCAGCCTTCCTCATGATATTTTGCATGTTCAGCTGAATGAAGGGGAATAATAAAACTTAGAGCAGGAAAATCTGTTGGACAGGAGGATGAATGGGAAAGGTGATGTTAGCAGTTTACCATATCTACCAAACGTCATCAGGACCTAACTTTCTTAACTCAGTTTCATTAATACTTAACATTTGACATGTCTTTCCTTTGGTGGCAACTAGCCCATGTTCAACTTCAACAAGACTCGAACAATTTCCAGACTTGGGCTGACAAGTGGCAAGTAATATTCACACTGCACAAATAGCAGAGATGATCAACTCCAATAAGAAACAATCTAACCACAGCTCCTTGGCATTCAATAGTGTTACCACCACTGAATCCCTCGCTATCAACACCATTGGGATTGCCATTGACCAGAAACTCAGCTGGAATCATCATTGAAACACATTTAGCTTCAAGGGTAGGTCAGAGTCTAGGAATACTGTGGCGAGTAACTCACCTCCTGACTGCCAAAGCCTGTCCATCATCGACAAGCCTGAAATCAGGAGTGTGATGGTGTACCCATTACTAGCCTGGATGGTGTGCTTCCATCGACACTCAAGAAGCTTGACACCATCCAAAATAAAGCAGCCTGATTGATTAACATCATATCCACAAACATCCATTCCCTCTACCACAACGCTCAGTAGCAACAGTGCATACTACCTACAAGATGCACTGCAGAAATTCACCAAAGATCCTCAGACAGCACCTTCCAAACCCACGATCTCTTCCAAGATAATCAAAGGTGAGGCTGGATGAACACAGCAGGCCAAGCAGCATCTCAGGAGCACAAAAGCTGACGTTTTGGGCCTAGACCCTTCATCAGAGAGCCTCTCTGATGAAGGGTCTAGGCCTGAAACGTCAGCTTTTGTGCTCCTGAGATGCTGCTTGGCCTGCTGTGTTCATCCAGCCTCACATTTGATTATCTTGGAATTCTCCAGCATCTGCAGTTCCCATTATCTCCCCACGATCTCTTCCGTTTTGAAGGACAAGGGCAGTTGATCCATGGGAGCACCACCACCCGCAAGTTCCCCTCCAATCTAGCTACTTGTGATCTGAACTTGGAATAGATCATGATTCCTTCAGTGTTGCTGGTTCAAACTCTTGGAATCCCTAAGGGCAATATGGGTCAATCCATAGCACATGAATGCAGTGGTTCAAGAAGGCAGCTCACTACCACTGTCTCAATGGCGATTAGGAACAAGTGATCAGAGATAGCAAGAACTGCAGATGCTGGAGTCAGAGACAATATAGTGTGGAGCTGGAGGGATACAGCAGGCCAGGCAGCATCAGAGGGGCAGGAGAGTCAATGTTTTGGGCCTGGAACCTTCACCAGGATTGATGAAGCGTCTAGGCCCTAAACGTCAACTGTCCTGCTCCTCTGATGCTGCCTGACCTGCTTTTTCCCTCCAGCTCCATACTGAATTGACTAGAATTGAGCAATAAATGCTGGCCAGCCGGTGATGTCCATATGCCACAAATGAACAAAAGAAAGAAAGATGTTGTGACTGAAATCTTTTAATTTTACAGTCATAAAACCTCCAAATAGGGTAAGATCTCAATTTTCTGTTGCTGCCAAGAATACCCTAGGGTTATCCTCTTGAGCCCAAATAGGCTCCTGCTGTGATATTTCAAAGAGAACTTGAGTTAAAATATTTCTGAGGAAGAGTCACTGAACCTGAAACATTATCTCTGATTTTTTCTTCACAGATACTTCCACACCTGTTGAGCTTTTCCAGCAACTTCTGCTTTTGTTTCGAAAATATTTCTATATTCAAATAAAACAATGGAAGCTAGAGTTCTGAAACAAACAGAAAGTACTGGAGAAGCCCATCAGGTCTGACAGAGTATGTGTAGAGGAAAACAGAGTTAACGTTTTGAGTCCAGTGACCTTTCACCAGAACTGAAAACAGGTGTGGCAATTTTTATTTATACTGATGAGGAGGTGTGGGGGGTGGAAGGGAAATAGATGGAGCTGGTGCTCGGAGGAGGAGAGAATAAAAGGGAGAAGTAGGTAAAAAGATTGATGATAAGCCAGGAGAGAAACGAATGCTGAATGAGAACTAACAGGAAGTATATATAGTTGAAAGTGGGCTGGCTGAGCACTAGGGAGCAATCCATAGAGAAGAGGATCAGGAGATGTGGGTGTGGGTATTCTCTGCTTATAGTGCTTTGTCTTCTACACTGAGGAGATAAACGCAGACTGGGTGACCGCTTTTTGGAGCACCTTGGCTCAGCTCATAAAAGTTATCCGACATTTCAACTTGCCGACTGTTTTGACACACTATCATGTCCCCAGGCCAGCATTTTTTTGTATTCATTCACAGGATGAGGGCATCGCTGGCTCAGCAGCATTTATTGCCCACCCCTAATTTCCCAGAGGGCAGTTAAGAGTTGACCACATTGCGTGGGGCTGGAGTCGCATGTAGACCGGACCAGGTAAGGATGGCAGTTTCTTTCCCTAAAGGACATCAGTGAACCAGATGGTTTTTTCCTGACAATTGACAGTATATTCACAGTCATTGTTAGGTTCTTAATTTCATATATTTATTGAATTCAAATTCCACCACCTGCCATGGTGGGATTTGAACCTATGTCCTCAGAACTTTGTCAGGGTCTCTGAATTAACAGCAATAAAACCATGAGGCCATGGTGTCCCCATCTCCGCCTCAGGCCTGCTCCAGTGCTCAACATGAGCTGGAGGAACAACATCTCATCTTTATTTAGATATCTCTCAGCCCTCAGGACTTAACATTGAATTTAAAGATTTCTGAGCAGGAACACCTCCCACAATTTTCATTAACCACCCCCACACCTCCAGATCCTGTTCTGCACAGTTTCCAGCACAACCAACCCATTTTTCATGATTCATATTTCTTCTTAACATCAACTCAGTATTGAGATTCACAGTCATAGAGCTGTGCAGCATGGAAACAGGCCTTTTGGACTAACACTTCCATGCTGACTAGATATGCTAAATTAATCTAGCCCCATTTGACAACATTTGACCCATATCCGTCTAAACTCTTCCTATTCATACTCACAATCAGATGCCTCTTAAATGTTTTAATTGTACCAGTTTACACTACTTCTATTGGGAGCTTATTCCACACACACACACACCAGTCACTGCATGAAAAGGTTGCCCTTTTGGTCCCTTTTAAATCTTTCTGCTCTCATCTTCAACCAACGCCCTCTAAGTTTTGCACTCACCTACCCTAGGGAAAAGATCTTGACTATTCAATAGACTTCTATAAGGTTAACCGTTAATCTCTGATGCTGTAGGAAAATAGCTCCAGTCTTTTCAACATCTCCAGATAGCTCAAACACTCCAACGCTGGTAACATGCTTGTAAACCTTTTCTGAGTCCCTTCAAGTTTAACAGCACCGTTCCTACAGCAGGGAGACCAGAATTGAATTCAGTATTCCAAAAGTGGCCTGATCAATGACCTGTACAGCCATAACATGACCTCCCTACTCTTGTACTCAGTGCACTGACTAGTAAAGGCAAGCATACCAAATGCCTTCTTCACTCTCTTTTGTCTCTCTCCAAGTTTATCATTAGCAAATGCTTTGGTCTATATCTCCTTTTTCTCACTCTGCCTTTCTCTTTGGGCACTGTCTCCATCCATTAGATTCACTCCTGCCACCCAACTCTGACTCCACCTCAATCTTTAGCCCAAATGCCACCACTTCCCAACTGCTTTTAGCTCTGAGGAAGGCTCGCTGGATTTGAAATGTTAGCCTTGTTTTTCCCTCCATAGATGCTGCTGCACATAATGAGTTTATCCAGAAGTTTCTGTTTTTGTTACATTTCTACATTTATTTAGCTATGGAGATAATGATTAGTAATATGTATTTTGTAACCTGACCATCATGCTATAGTAGTGTACATGTAAGTGACATTAGCAAGCCCAGCACTTGTGGCCTTCCAATGCTTTGACCCAATGACAATAAAAGGAGGGATGATATCGTTCCAAGTGAAAATTGCAAATGGAACCTGCAGGTGGTGGTGTAACTTCCAAAGGTTTTAATGTTTAATGAAAGAACTGAGACAATGTCCCGAAGAATTCAGGCTGACCCTTTTAATAAAAAATAATCATACTGGCACAAAGTAGCCTCTGATGGCCACCCACAGCCCCATCTTGGTGAAGTAGGCCGTACCACATCCTTGCACCTTCAAAGCCTGGAATAAAGATTCCACCGTTCAGTGAGTTTCTGCTAAGGCAGGCACACTATGCCAGGACATGTCCAGACTCCCATTACCTAACTTGGGAGGGTAAATCAGGATCCATGCCTCCATCATGGTCATTAGACCAAACCCAATAACCTCTAACTGTGCTCATCATGTAATGAATTTGTTCTGGATGCTTCATCCTTTCACATCCGTTTTGCCACAGAAACTTCAGATAACAAATATTAGTTGCCCCAATAACCAGAAAGAAGCAAGCTCAGCTGGAAATGACCAACATAGAAGTTTGCTGCATGTGTCACTTTTTTTCCCCCCTTTCCTCTGGTATTTACAAGCTCAAATCTTGTCCAATACTTTTGACTATCCATGTTCTGCAGGCAGACAGACTTTTAAAGAAATCAATCTGGCAGCTGTTCTCCACAGAAGACTAGATAAATTGTTTCCCTATGTCCTTAAACTACCTGAATGCCAAAATCAGGAGGACCGTAAATCCTAACTTCAATGCACTCAAATCATCAACCTGTGAGAATCGTAGCACTTTAATTTTATTTTGGACTTTAAAACGATAGCTTAACCAACCTTTCCACATTGTCATCGGTTTTTTATATGTGTAACTTTAGTGTAGGTGCAAACATTTGAACATTTTTATCATTTTACTTCATCTGGATTGAGAACATTAAATGCAATCCACTTTAAAAAATGTTGAAGGAAAGCTATCAGTAAGTGTCTTTTTCAGTCACAACACGGAGACAGTTATCCTTCTAAGTGTATCCACTTAAGAAAAGAAAACTGTTCTGATCAAAATTGGAGTGGTAAAAGAGGGAAGCAATTCCACCTCTCTTCACAGAATCATAAAAGAGTGCTCAAATCAAGTGAAATATACTCCTACTGTTCTGTGTGCAGAATGTAATTGTATTAACATGTACTGGAATCGTGTGGTTCACGTTAAGACATTTAGGAATGAAGTTAAGTGGCCTAAATGCGTGAAAGAGTGCTCATGCTAAGCCATACAGGACTGAAACATGTTAGCAACAGCACAGATATGAATAAATTGGATTAGAGTCAGCAGGCAGCAGGACTAAGTAGGTTTGCACAAGTACATGCACAAGGTTGAAATAAAATCAGCCAGAAGAATAGTCAGATTGCAACAAAACATTCTGACTCTCTCTCCACAGATGCTGCCAGTCCTGCTAAGTTTCTCCAGTACAGTCATGGAGTCACAGAAATGCACAACATGAAAACAGATCCATTGGCTCAACTTGTCCATGTCGACCAGATATCCCAAATTAATGTGGCCCCGTTTGTCAGCATTTAGCCCGTGGTTTCTGCTTTTATTCCAGATCTCGAGCACCCACATACTTTGCTTTGATTTCATACAAGTGTGAAGTGGGTTAACATTCGTGCACACAGGAATAAACCGTAATGGTGCAAATGCATAGGAAAATGAAATGTTTTATTGCTGACATACACAGGAATGAGGGGTGGTAGTGCTGCTACATAGAGATGCAAGGGGGGAAGGTCTTGGTACTATTATTTCAACAATCATGTACAGATTTGTTCGCATTTCTACATTTATAATGAGGAGTTTTTGTGCAAGTGGATGTAAAATGATATAATTACTGTTAACACATGGGGCTAATTGTACATTAATACTACTGTCGTTTTGTTTGCTTAATTCATGAAATGTGAGAATCACTGGCAATTATAGTCCCTTCCTGTGATAATGGGAACTGCAGATGCTGGAGAAGTTTTTTTTTTAAGATCTGTTTTACGATTACCTGGAGGGGTAACTTTACCAGCAGTCATGAAAATATTTATGTCCTTACTGTCTAAAGTCCTGGTCCAAGCATCCTCTCTGATGAAGGGTCTAGGCCTGAAACGTCAGCTTTTGTGCTCCTGAGATGCTGCTGGGCCTGCTGTGTTCATCCAGCCTCACATTTTGTTATCATAGTCCCTTCCTGATTGGTTTTGAAAAGATGCTAGGTGGACAACCTTCTTTCAATGATGCAGTCTGTGAATTTTAAGTGCAATCCCCAGCTATTCAAGATGGCAGCCTTGGCACAGTTGGCCTGCCTGCTCAAGGCCGGCCACATTCTTCTTTTCTCTCTCTCTTTCTCTCTCCTTTTTTGTTTCTTTTTTTTATTCATCATCCTTACATCGTGGTGCCAGCAGTGACTGGAGTGACGACTCTCGGCTTCATGGGCCCAATGTGTGGACTCCTGGAACTTGCAGTGAGGCATCGGCTACAGCAATGGCTGACCAGGGACTCCTGGCTGTGGTAGGCCTGTGTGGGAACATTGCAACAGAGACCTTGCACAAGCCATGTTTGGTACCCTGACAGATGAGGATGAACTCTATTTAAGTGCTTTCTTTTTTGCCTTCAGTACTTCAAAATGGCACTGGATTGTGATGACACAACACTTTTTACCATATCTCTCTGGATATATGTTACAATAAATCATTCATTCATTCTTACATTCATTCATTCATTTATTCATTGCTGCTAGAGAGGAAGTTCCAAAAACAAATTCTATTAGTAATATCCTTTGGGAAAATGTTGAATATCACTACAAGTATATAAAAAAAATGTTTTAGCATGTGTAGGAACAAACAAATATGTATTGATATATTCAAGAATCAGATGAAAGAATGAAATATATTAATCTTGCTACTTAAAATTCATTTGATTGTTTCAATAATTGTACAATAAATTACTGAGTGATCGGAAAACAGTACTTTTCGAAAAACTTAGAGTTTATAATTCTTAACTATAATAAATGCTGAGGTGTAAAGTTTTTTTTAGATCTGTTTTACGATTACCTGGAGGGGTAACGTTACCAGCAGTCATGAAAATATTTATGTCCTTACTGTCTGAAGTCCTGGTCCAAGCATTAGGTTTCTGGCAAACTAGTTATTATTTAGCAGCACATAATTGGAAGCAAAAATCTTGCAGAAATGTACATTGAAGTGTTTTTCACTGTGAAATTTCCAGACTAATTAACCAAAAGACAGTAAAGTGCCCTGAGCATTGCTTGAAGCTGGTTAATGAATATAAGTTGTATCATATATACAAGGTGTTGATGAAGTTGGAAATAGACTTCAGCGTCACTTACTGACCAGAATATGTGACAAAATGTTAACAATGGCAATTTGAAATGTTAAGTGTTTGAAACAGTACAAAAGCTACATATTAGGAAGATCATAGAACTTATCCATCCGTCCAGATGTAGTTAGCACTCTGGTTATGTGACTGGATGAGAAATGGAGTGGTTTATGATGGTTTGTTGAATAATCTGAACACAATATATTTTAAGAAAAGGTTCTGGAAATGACAAAGTGGTACCAATACAATAAATAAGCTATCGCTGGCACTCAAGGCTGTATAGCAGGCCATCCCTAAGGAAGGACAGACTGAACTGGCAGTGTGCAGGGTAGGTCCAAAGGCTAAAACAGTACCAAACATAATAGTGAAAAGAAGTTTTAAACAGCTATTTGAGTTGTGAAATGTTCCTCTCACCAAGCCGCTTTTACAACCTATAAGTCTAATGTTTTTTCATGCGAGGAAATAATGATGGGTGACACATTACTTAATATCAGTCATTGTAGAGTGAACACTTCCTTGTGATTGAAGATAATAACAATGGAAATGAATGATACGCCTTATAATTTGTTTTGGTTGTTGCATTGAAATATTGTTGCTGGCAAAAAGGACATTTTTTCATCGAACTTCAATTGCTTGTAATTGACAGGCAGGGAAAAGGAAGCAATCAGCAAACCTATGATTTATTCTTTCAATTGACTGCCCAGAATTTGAAATTATATTAAGTTTAGCCTTAAGATATATTTTTGTCCAAGACTTTTCAGTGTATGTTCTGGGAGTAAGGGGTGTGGGAAAGCAATAAGATTAATCTTGAAATTCACCCATAAATAAAGGCATGATTTGCAGGAATATTAGGACTGACACCAGAATATTGAAACAGCTGAGATGCATTTCAGTGACAACAGCCAGACTGCACAAACAAAGAATAAATTTGACTGATAGCATTTGTTGGTTTACATTGCTTCCCATTCAAGTTAGCTGTAGAATTAAGCCACATTACGTCAGTCATTGACATTGTCCAAAAAAAAATTCTATGCCCATGCATAAGATAAAGAAATAATAAGTTATGCAAGGCAAAATAAGGAAGGACACCAGGATGAAGTATCAAAAAGGTACTGAGAGGATTGGGACAGTCAAACAACAACAGAAAGAAAAAAAATCACTTCAGAAATGGAAAGGATCAGAAGTTGTGAGGCAGATTAATGTGGGTCTAGCTTCCATGTGTGTAAATGCAGGGATGTGTTAAATAAGAGAATGACCTGTAGTCACAACATGAGATATTAATGCTGTTACAATGATGCAGGGCTAACTCAAATAATAGGAGAAATATGGATTCAATATTACTAACCTCTTTGGGGAGGATTAAAAGGGAAAAAAAGTAAGAAGCGAGTGCCAGTATTGATCACAGAAATTCTACATTGAGTTGGTAAGTTTGACTGGTATTTTATTTACCAGAATTTAAAGTTAAAGAGTACTAACAAAAAAGGATGCTGGACTGTGGGACGGTTGCATCACATTTGTAAAGGTAAGCTCAGCCCTATCAAAGAATGGAATAAAGATTTTTGAAATGGCAGATTTGAGGTAAACAGATTGTGGAACTATTTTCTATTTAAAATAAATACTTATTCTCAACTTTGCACTAGAATAAACATCTTTGGGTTGAGAAAGTGGATATTTTCAGCCTAAAACCTGAGAAACCTTAAATAATACCTATGTCCACCAACCACATTTAAGTCAACCTTCCAAATGGACCACAAAAGTCAGGAACCTCACCAGATTTTACACAACACTACCAAGGAAAGTATAGATTATTGTTAAAAAAAAACTATTTTCCAAAGTTTTGGTTAATTAGGACAGGTTTGGTTGTTTGCACGGTTGCTTGCATGTAAATAAATAAATTCATTCACAACATGTTGACTATAGGAGACAACTTGTCAGGAATTTTAACCCTCAATGATTGGTGGGTCAGGAACATACATTTTCTTTTCAATGTCATACCTGACTCCAACCTGCCTCCAGGTCACCTGTTTTTAATTTTAATTAAAGTGGGTCAGGTGATGAGGGAGTTACAGATCTGTTGTACTATTGTACAGATTTCAGAAAGACACTATTTCTTTAAGGCAGCTAGATTTCGTCACAACTTCTGATACTCAAGTATAAAACGTCAGCAATTTATTATAGATAGGGTGGGGGCAGTGAGGTTGTTTCCGCTATCAGGTGCAACTCGGCCTAGGGGCGTAGCCTCAAAATAAGGACAAACAGATGTAAGACTGAGGTCAGGAAGAACTTCTTCACCCAAAGGGCTGTGAATCTGAGGAATTCCCTGCCCAGTGAAGCAGTTGAAGCTACCTCGCTGAATGTTTTTAAGGCAAGGCGAGATAAATTTTTGAACAATAAAAGAATTAAGGGTTACGGTGAGTGGGTGGGTAAGTGGAGCTGAGTCTCAAAAAGATCAACCATGATCTTATTAAATAGCGGGGCAGGCTCAAGGGGCCAGATGGCCGACACCTGCTCCAAGTTCTTATGTTCTTACGTTATGCTCTGTACAGCTGGTGAGCTAACAAGTAGAGAGTCAACTGGTTTGTCAGTCTGTACATGTCAACTATGTATATGATATACGAATAACCTAAGTGAACATATAACACAGAAGGTGCACATAAGTCTGAAAGATCATGTTAATATACATAGTTAGTTGTTAATAAACTTCAAGATAGTTGATTTAGTTAAGAGCCTGGCTCTTTTAGGTATATGTAATATGGATGAAAGTATGGAAATGTACAAATGCACAGGATGAGACCAGTCACTGAAATGACTCACCCCACCGTGACTGTTTAATCTTATTTGCCCCCAATCTTCAAAGCTGACATCTCACCCATGCTTTCTTCTCACAACCCACTCCATGTTGTCAATTTGATTGATTGTCAATGAAACTTGTTTGAAATCATTCTGAAGGATGCCTGTGAAACTCATACCTTTAAATAAATTTTGAGTCTCATGAAATGAAATACAATCGGATGGCCCCAAGACAGATTTACAAGGAAGTCAATAGATTTCATATTATGTGGGCAGCATGAGCAACAGATAGGTCTTCCCAAGCATGGTCTGTCGCTGAGATCTTCAATTACCACTGTCTAAAATTCAGCTAAGATGAAGAAAAATCGAGCAAGGACAATTTGGACAAAATCAACACAATGTATGAAATCAATAACAGCAAGGGATGAAAACTGATCCTTGTAAGTGCAAGAAACTACAGTCAAAGAATTGAAAACACCTTGAAACCACTGAAGACATTTTTCATGAAACAAGAAAATATAGAGAGAATATCAGGAAACAGAGACTAGAATAAAAACAAAGCAGGAGGGAAAGCTTTTGAAATGTATACCAATTCACACGAGAATTTAATTGCATTGCAACATTGTAAGGAATGGACACCATTTATACCAATCCTGGGAAAGGTTATGGTTGAGTTCACTTTAACTACCTATTCATTCCACGTAACAGCAAGCTACTTAACACAATGACTTGATTTTGTTTGACAAGCCAAATCCTGAATTACAGAAGAACATAAGAACTAGGAGCAGGAGGAGGCCATCCCGCCCCTCAAGCCTGCCCCGCCATTTAATAAGATCATGGCTGATCTTTTTGAGACTTAATTCCACCTACCCACCCAGTCACCATAACCCTTATTTCCTTTACTGTTCAAAAATTTATCTAGCCTTGCCTTAAACACATTCAGTGACGTAGCTTCAACAGCTTCATGGGGCAGGGAATTACACAGATTCACCACCCTTTGGGTGAAGAAGTTCTTCCTGACCTCAGTCCGACATCTGCTTCACTTTATTTTGAGGTGATGCCCTCGAGTCCTAGTTTCACCTGCTAGCGGAAACAACCTCCCTGCCTCCACCCTATCTATTCCCTTCATAATCTTATATGTTTCTGTAAGATCTCCCCTCATTCTTCTGAATTCCAATGAGTATAAGCCCAGTCTACTCAGTCTCTCCTCACAATCCAACCCTTTCAACTCTGGAATCAACTGAGTGAATCTCCTCTGCACCCCCTCCAGTGCTAGTATATCTCTTCTCAAGTAAGGAGACCAAAACTGCACACAGTACTCCAGGTGTGGCCTTACCAGGACCCTATACAGCTGCCGCACAACCTCTCTGTTTTTAAACTCCATCCCTCTAGCATTGGCAGATAAAATTCCATTTACCATTTTAATTGCCTGCTGCACCTGCAATCCTGCTTTTAGTGATTCATGCACAAGGACACCCAAGTCCCTCTATACAGCAGTGTGCTGCAATTTTTTTTACCATTTAAAACATAGTCCATTTTGCTGTTATTTCTACCAAAATGGATGACCTCACACTTATCAACAGTGTACTCCATCTGTCAGACCTTTGCCCACTCACTTAGGACTATCTATATCCCTCTGCGGACTTTCAGTGTCTTCTGCACACTCTGCTCTACCACTCACCTTAATGTCATCTGCAAATTTTGACACACCACACTTAGTCCCCAACTCCAAATCATCTATGTAAATGGTAAACAATTGTGGTCCAAACACTGATCCCCGAGGCACACCACTAGCCACTGGTCGCCAACTAGTAAAACACCCATTTACCCCTACTCTTTGCTTTCTACTGGTCAACCAATCCTCTATCCATGCCAATACATTACCTGTAATACTGAGCAACTTTATCTTATCTTACCTTTGGTGTGGCACCTTGTCAAATGCCTTCTGGAAATCCAGATACACCACATCCACAGGTTCCCCATCGCCCGCCATGTAAATAATATCCTCAAAGAATTCCAGCAAATTAGTTAAACACGACCTACCCTTCATGAACCCATGCTGGGTGATCCCAGTGGGGCAATTTACATCCAGATATCCTGCTATTTCTTCCTTAATGATAGATTCAAGCATTTTACCCACTACTGAAGTTAAGCTAACTGGCCTATAGTTAGTGATAATGGGAACTGCAGATGCTGGAGAATCCAAGATAACAAAGTGTGGAGCTGGATGAACACAGCAGGCCAAGCAGCATCTCAGGAGCACAATAGCATATGGCCTATAGTTAGGGATAATGGGAACTGCAGATGCTGGAGATTCCAAGATAATAAAATGTGAGGCTGGATGAACACAGCAGGCCAAGCAGCATCTCAGGAGCACAAAAGCTGACGTTTCGGGCCTAGACCCTTCATCAGAGAGGGGGATGGGGGGAGGGAACTGGAATAAATAGGGAGAGAGGGGGAGGCGGACCGAAGATGGAGAGTAAAGAAGATAGGTGGAGAGGGTGTAGGTGGGGAGGTAGGGAGGGGATAGGTCAGTCCAGGGAAGACGGACAGGTCAAGGAGGTGGGATGAGGTTAGTAGGTAGCTGGGGGTGCGGCTTGGGGTGGGAGGAAGGGATGGGTGAGAGGAAGAACCGGTTAGGGAGGCAGAGACAGGTTGGACTGGTTTTGGGATGCAGTGGGTAGAGGGGAAGAGCTGGGCTGGTTGTGTGGTGCAGTGGGGGGAGGGGATGAACTGGGCTGGTTGAGGGATGCAGTGGGGGAAGGGGAGATTTTGAAACTGGTGAAGTCCACATTGATACCATATGGCTGCAGGGTTCCCAGGCGGAATATGAGTTGCTGTTCCTGCAACCTTCGGGTGGCATCATTGTGGCAGTGCAGGAGGCCCATGATGGACATGTCATCAAGAGAATGGGAGGGGGAGTGGAAATGGTTTGCGACTGGGAGGTGCAGTTGTTTGTTGCGAACTGAGCGGAGGTGTTCTGCAAAGCGGTCCCCAAGCCTCCGCTTGGTTTCCCCAATGTAGAGAAAGCCGCACCGGGTACAGTGGATGCAGTATACCACATTGGCAGATGTGCAGGTGAACCTCTGCTTAATGTGGAATGTCATCTTGGGGCCTGGGATGGGGGTGAGGGAGGAGGTGTGGGGACAAGTGTAGCATTTCCTGCGGTTGCAGGGGAAGGTGCCGGGTGTGGTGGGGTTGGAGGGCAGTGTGGAGCGAACAAGGGAGTCACGGAGAGAGTGGTCTCTCCGGAAAGCAGACAGGGGTGGGGATGGAAAAATGTCTTGGGTGGTGGGGTCGGATTGTAAATGGCGGAAGTGTCGGAGGATAATGCGTTGTATCCGGAGGTTGGTAGGGTGGTGTGTGAGAACGAGAGGCCTATAGTTACCCGCTTTTTGTCTACTTCCTTTTTTAAACTGTGGTGTCGCATTGGCCATTTTCCAATCTGCGGGAACTACCCCAGAGTCCAGTGAATTTTGGGGAATAATTACTAGTGCATTTGCTATTTCCCCCAACACCTCTTTTAGTACCTTCCTCAGCACCCGCCTATGGAACCAGATCATCCCCAATGGACTACAGTCTACATTCAAGCCTTCCCAATTTGGCCCCAACCGTGACCACCTCCCAAAACCAGTCCAACCTGTCTCTGCCTCCCTAACCTGTTCTTCCTCTCACCCATCCCTTCCTTCCACCTCAAGCCGCACCTCCATTTCCTACCTAATTACCTCATCCCACCTCCTTTACCTGTCTGTCTTCCTTGGACTGACCTATCCCCTCCCTACCTCCCCACCTATACTCTCCTCTCCACCTATCTTCTTTTCTCGCCATCTTCGGTCCGCCTCCCCCTCTCTCCCTATTTCTTCCAGAACGCTCACCGCATCCCCCTCCCTGATGAAGGGTCTAGGCCCAAAACATCAGCTTTTGTGCTCCTGAGATGCTGTTGGACCTGCTGTGTTCATCCAGCTTCACACTTTATTACCTCTTTTAGTACCCTGGGATGCATTTCATCAGGGCCTGGGTCTACCTTTAGCCCCATTAGCTTGCCTAGCCCTGCCTCCTTAGCGATAATGATAGTTTCTAGGTGCTCACCTGCTAGTCAAAATGTGTTAAACTGATATATTTTCTTCTCTGTGTTCTTTTGTGGTTAGCTTTGACTCATTGGTAACATTCTGGTTGTCGGTTGAAAGCAGCTCAACAAAATCTCTGGGAGTAATGCATTGTAAGGAGATAAAAGTGGATTTGCCAATGCCCACTATCAAGATTAGCATACATGACACATACGTGCAAGTCCAATGCAAAGGGTGCTTAGTACTATTGCAACAAATGTTTGACTGCTTGCACACTTGACATGTTGTTGTAATATGCAGAACAGGCAAACCATTGCATCAACCAGTAATCTGCAGTACTGATTAGAGCCAGTTCGACATACAGAGGCACTTTTCTTCTCATACTCATTGATTTAAATGCCCTTTTCTACCAATAGTATTGAAAGGAATTGCAACTACTGACAAGTTAGTTACTTTTTTTAAAAAAGTCTGCCTGTTGCTTCAATTCTGCACGTTTTGGGTTATTTCCCATACTTATTTAATCTTCCAGTGGTCCACAGGGACTGCTTTGGCTGGTGCAACAATTTTTTTTTGGTGGCTTTAAGACTTGTACCCGTATCAGTTGCTTCCAGACATGGCTAGAATGAATTCCTCTTGGCATTGAGCATGAGCAATGAACAGAGGTCATTTAGATCACATTAAGCAACCAGAAGAGAAAGAGCAACGTGAAGCTATCCTGCACTGAGTTTTCAGGGAGCAGAACTGCAAGAGAATAGATTGCAGGAGTGTTTCAATGTTGAATACTACCTTTACATATTGGCACCCGTAAACTTGATAGCAATCTTATGCCTACCCGAAGCTATAACTGAAGCTAAGTCATCACTCATCAATTGCTGCACAAATATGTGGCAGAACTTAGGTTTCCATTCTGTGTTTAAAACAATAGTCTCCACTTTCAGCACAAAGCCCTGAACATCAATGTTGCTGGGTGCCCTCTGGTTCCCTGTCATTGGAAGCATGCTTTACAAATGCATCTGGCTTTCGGGTATGTATTGTCCCAGCTTTCTCCTGCAACCTGGCTCATCAAATACCCCCATCTGTGTGCTCTGTAGCAGACTTATTGATGCTAATGATGTGGGGGCCCCTCCAACAGAATCAGAAGTGATTGGCATTGTTGTCTGGTGTGGCAAAACACAGCCAAACATTATTATGAAGTAGTCAGACAGTTAACAAAAGAGCGGGACCTAGAGTGATGCAGCATAACAGTTGGGGCAGGGTAGGAAGATACCTACTCCCACACAGATGTGGGGACAGGTGCTGAAACTCTTTTATAAATGGTGACAAGACAAAATAAGGAGTGAATGAAATTCCTGGATCACTTTGGGAGCCATAATCCATCCAAGTTCATGGCTTTTGAAGAAACTTTACCATCTCTTTCCAATCCTCAAAGAGTTTTGTTCATATCTGTTGTCCCTGATGACCATTTGAGCACTATCCCATGCCAGAAGAATCATCAAGCCCATTCTATGAGCAACATACCAACATCAGGAGGTTGAGGGGTGATCTTCCAACTGTAGGGCAGCACAGTGGTTCAATGGTTAGCGCTGCTGCCTCACAGCGCCGGGGGCCCCGGGCTCTGTTCCTCCCTCGGGTGACTGTCTGTATGAAGTTTGCACATTCTCCCTGTGTTTGCATGGGTTTTCTCTGGGTGCACTGGTTTCCTCCCATAGTCAAAAGATGTGTAGGTTAGGTAGATTGGCCAAGCTAAATAGCCCAGGGATGTGCATACTAGTTGGATTAGCCATGGGAAATGCAGGGTTACAGGGATAAGTTAAAGGGGAGGGCCTAGCTGAGATGCTGTTTGGAGGGTCAGTGTGGATTCTGCACTGTAGGGATTCCATGATTGCGGATGGAAATAAAATCATGAGGAGCTTTGATGAGGTGAATAGCAAAGATCTTTTCCCGAGGGTATGGGAGCTCAAAACTAGACACCACATTTTTAAGGTGGGAAGAGAAACATTTATAAGAGATCTGAGGGGCATCTGCTTCACACAGAGGGTTGATCATGTGTGGAATGAATGGAAGAAGTGGTAGGTGCAGGTATAGTTCCAAAATTTGAAAGGCATTTGGACAGGTACATGAATAAGAAAGGTTTAGAGGAATATGGGCCAAATGCAGGCAAAGGTGGAGAGGATTAGTCTGGGAACTCGGTTGACATGGGTTAATTGGGCCAAAGGGTCTGCTTCTGTGCTGTATGACTCTATGTCTCTATCAAATGGTTACAGGTGAACAGAAGAAGGAGCTACCACATGACAGAATAAGCTTGGCTCCACACTTCAGTGATACTTTTCTCTCGGTTTACTTCAGGCTGCATCAACTTTCACAAAGTGCTGTTCCCTACAGATGTCATGGAAGGAAACAGTTATCTCAACAATGAAGCAGCAGAGGTTCTCGGTGTGAGGCTGGAAAACCACAGCAGGTCAGACAGAATCATCGGAGCAGGAAATCAATGTTGCAGGCCAAAACCCTTTGCGAAGCACCTGTGCTCTGCATGCATCAGCCAACCCAACTTCCCGCTTGTTATCCATTTCAACTCCCCCTTCCACTACCCTGGTGACATGTCCATCCTCAACCTCCTCCACTGTCAGAGTGAGGCCAAACATAAACTGAAGGAACAACACCTGATATTTCATCTTAGAAGCTTACAGCCCAATGACCTTAAAATTGACTTCACCGGCTTCAAAATCCCTCTGGCTCCAGCCTCATCCTATATCCAACCCTCCCCCCTCCTGGCCTGCCCTGCCCTAACCTGTCCATTTTCCTACTCACCTATCCGCTCCATGCTTCCAACAGACCAATCACAATAATGCCCTACCTGTATTTCCCTATCACCATCTCTCCTATCCTTCCCCCCAGCCCCATCCCCCGTTCTATTTATTTCTGAGCTCCTCTCACCCTCCCCAGACCTGACAGAGAGTTTAGGCCTAAAACGTTGACTTTCCTGCTCCTTGGATGCTGACTGACCTACTGTGCTTTTCTAACTTCATACCTATGGACTCTGGCTTCCAGCATCTGCAGCCCTTAATGTCTCCTAGCCACAGAGGCTAACAGGAGCTCAACAGCAGAAATGGGCGCAGTTTAACAAGATGGTCACTGATCTCTTCCACATCATCAAATAAATGTAACTGAATGCTGTGAAAACTCTGTCTCTCATTTGGCCACATACAACATGTAGAGGGATTGGTCAGATGGGTGAATGCCTCTGACAGTGGGTGCCTCATGATGAATGGCTGTAAGTGAGCGACAGCCATCTTGCCTTTCATTGCCAATATCCTCCATAACCCTTGCAGATGTGACATTCAGAGGTCCCCACCGTACACCTAACCACCTCACCAATAACTCAGTCATTCCCTCATTTATTCACCCATTTACACAGTCATCCATTCATCTCCTTGTCCACCTCACTTACTACTCATCCTATTATCCTTGACAATCTTTATCCACCATTTGCACACTCGCAAGCCCTTCGATAAAAATTGATCAGATCTTTACCTGAATATGACAGATGCTCTTGTAAATGCAGTGTATCCAGTTTTTATTCCTCTACCTGCACTCGACTGTTTTCTCCATGGGACGGTCTTCCCTGTGGGCCCCTGTTTTGAACTGTCATTGCTGCTGAAGTGATTGGATGTTCTGGCTATAAAATCAGAACAGGGTCGTGTCACAGAAACCTGTGCACAGATTTGGCACTGATTGGAAGATCTGCAGACCATGAATATGCATGGGAGCTCATTACATTTCTCACTGCATTCAAGCCCTTGGCATTTATTCCCACACAGAGCTCTGCAGCTATCTGGTTACATTGCCTTTTCATTATGTTTCTGGAGGGCCATCATGAAATTGGCACACTGCCTGCATTCCACTTAACAGGCACCAGTTAATCAGACAATGCAATCCCCAATCCCATTTTCAGGGGCTAACTAATTTAATCCTCACCATTTTTCAATTGAGATGTTAACTGAGCCCCTTTCTGCACCTGAATGTTAATATCTTATCACATTGTTTGAATAAAATTTCTTCTGAGATCAATTCCACTGAAAGAAATTAGTTGGCTACTTTGCTGTTTTTCATAAATAGCATCTTAAAATGGCTGCTACGTCTGCTTACAACACAGTGACGCTACTTGACTAATTGCAAAGAAAGCTTTCACATACTAGTGAAATCCAATCCAAGTTTGGGATCATAGAGCTTAAGAGCAGGGAGGTCATTGTGGAACTCTATAAAATGCTGGTTAGGCCATGGCCAGAGTATTGTGTGTAGTTCTGAAATCCACATTGTAAAAGGGATGTGATAGCACTGGAGAAGGTGCAGAGATTTACCAGGATGTTGCCTGAGTTGGGGAGTTTCATTTATGAAGAGAAATTGGACAGACTGGTTGTTTTCCTTCAAGCAGGGGAGATTGAGACAGGACATGATTGAGATGTAAAGAATTGTGAGGGGCAGAGACAGGATAGACAGGAAGAAGATTTTCCTCTTGGTGGAGGGATCAATGATCATGGGGCATGGATTTTAGGTGACGATCAGGAGGTTTAGAGGGGACATGAGAGAAAAGAAATCCTTTCCACCCAGAAGGTGGTAGGAATCTGGAACTGACTGCCTGTAAGGATGGTAGAGGCAGAAATCCTCATAACATTTAAGAAGAATTTAAGTGTACACTTGTAATACCAAAGCAAATAAGGCAATGGGCCAAGTGTGGGCAAATGGAATAGTATAGTTAAGTGACTGATTTCAACTAGTGCAGATGCGATGAGCCAGAAGTATTTTTCTCTGGCAAAGATCCATGTGACTCAATGATACTATAGTTCGATCCACTTGTAAAGTTGAAAAAGGAAACAGCTAAAAGAATAATATTCACTTAATATCTGCTAAGATAGAACGTGACAGAGCTAGAAGATGAAAGAGGTTTTCACTCTGGTGGCATGTATAAACAAATAGAACTCTATGAGCTGATAAGACACATACTAGTCTATAGTGCAATTAGAGTACAACTCAAATACTGCCTGCCACCCAGCAACAGTTCATCAATTAGCTGAGATATAAACGGTGATCTGTCTGTACACATTGTTATATATGGCTACAGTTTTACTTTAAACAGTTCATTCCATTCACAGCTTTAATTGTGAGCTTTACTCATTTGCCTCAATGTTGATGTTTTATTTTCACTGACAAATTTTAATTGACTGAGCTCATTGTTAAAAATATTGGCCCAGATATACTGATGGCCAGACATAAATTATTCCAGCACTGATGGGGAACTGAAGAACTCCCATTGAAGCATACTCCAAGGAAATTTTCCACTGCAGAGTTCCCCTATTCCTGGAATCCTTTAAAAGTCTCGATTTAAATCAGAGACTCCAGATGATTCCAATGAAATTAGGTAAAGTAGTTACTCAGGAAAAGTTAGACTATTAATTACATTGTCTAATTCCTGATAAGCTATTCAATTGACCACATGCCAAATGCAGACAGCCAAAGCTGCACCTTCCCAGGCAAGTTAGACCTGATAAAGCCATACCCAACACCGTCCCTTTTAACCAGCTGATTATAACTCCAAGATAACAAAGTGTGGAGCTGGATGAACATAGCAGGCCAAGCAGCATCTTAGGAGCACAAAAGCTGACGTTTCGGGCCTAGACCCTTCATCAGAAAAGGGCGAATGGGGAGAGGTTCTGAAATAAATAGGGAGAGAATGGGAGGCGGACCGAAGATGGACAGAGGAGAAGATAGGTGGAGAGGAGAGTATGGGTGGGGAGGTAGGGAGGGGATAGGTCACAGGGACAGGTTAGGGAGGCGGGAACGAGCTGGGCGTTTTGGGATGCAGTGAGGGAAGGGGAGATTTTGAAGCTTGTGAAGTCCACATTGATACCATTGGGCTGCAGGGCTCCCAAGCGGAATATGAGTTGCTGTTCCTGCAACCTTCGGGTGGCATCACTGTGGCACTGCAGGAGGCCCATGATGGACATGTCATCTAAAGAATGGGAGGGGGAGTTAAAATGGTTCGCGACTGGAAGGTGCAGTTGTTTACTGCGAACCGAGTGGAATGTGATTCCATCCCCATTTCCCATACTCCATCTGGAGTCAACACGGCCACCCATCCTCCCTCCTCCACATTGCCACTCTCCTGACCTAACAAATCCATTACTTTACCCATCCAGAATGGATGTGCCACCTCGCCCATACTGTTGCATTTAAGCCAACCCCTCCCCACTGTCACCACTGCCAGGCACAAACCTGCAACAAATCCATGTACCCTCCCCTCACCCCTCCCCACCCACACACCCTGCTGGACTCACTTTCTTACACTAATTACAGCATCATTAACTTTGCCACTCTTCCCGCACACTCTACTCCATTCCTGCTTGGCAATTAAACACCTGGCACCCTAACCCCTATCTACATGGCAATCTACATACCTGGTGCCCTGCGCCTATCCATCTGGTCACCTACCCTGGCATCCTAATCCTCCCTAGTTAGCTATTTACTCACCTGGCACCCTGATGCCATCCATAGGAACCCTACCCTCCCCACCTACAGACAGCTTATCCAACTGGAACCTTACTTTTCTGGCATTGTTGGCATCCTACTGGACACCTTACTGACCTGGAACTCCAGCCCCGCTCAGCTGGCATTCTATCCTCGTACTCGGACCCTTAAATTTCAAAATACAGTAGCTGATTGCTGTGTAAAATGGAATGTAATTTTCATTCCTCTGGCATTTCTGCAGTATGAATGAACTGTCAGAATGGATTTACAGCTCTGCATTTCTGAAGAAGCTTTGCTTGAATTTCCTCACATTGCTGTGGGAGCTCCCTTCTTTCTTAACAAGAAGGACCAGTGCGGCGATCTGGCATGAGGTTGCAACTCTTTGGAATATCCAGCCCATTATGATCCAGAAATGTTGTTAGAAGGGAATGCAGGTTCTCGAGAAGCTCAGGATAATCACAATAGCCGTTCCCCATGTTGCCATTCTATGGAATGGAGAATATAGAAGCTTAAGACTAGGAAGATTTTCTTAAAATTGCCCAGCTTTTTAAAAAAACATGAAAGTGTGCCCACTGAAAACCTGTTGTGAAAATGAATACAGACACAACATTTATTAGAAGAAAATTGATTCGACTATACTCATTGTTCCACTGAATATTCGTCACTTTGTCTTCTGAAGTTTCAGTTAGCAATGCCAGGTTCTCTTCCTCATAACAACCTCGCTGTTGATATCAGGATTTATTTGAATATCTTCCAACCAACTCGTTCTCTCTCATGACTCTCAATCATTCCTTCAGTCTACAATCTGAATCCTTTGAAATCCCAGCTTGGTGTCCGTAGATCACTTATCTTTGATTTATCTCGGGTTGTCTTTTAATCTTCCAATGTTGATGGTGTCATACACTGAAACTTAACTCACATGGTATAAAGAAACATCACTGGGAAACAGACACCTGGAACCGCGGCAACTGGACACCATTACTCTAATTAGCTTTCAGATGATTAAAGCACATACAGATTACCTAAGTGTTGTTTCAGCTGCAAAGTTGGTTTTCTTCAGGACAAACAATAATAACTTTCCTAATGGCTGTGTGGAAAGAAATAAGACATTGAATGAAAAGTATTATCTCCATTTTTTCATTTCTTCAGACGATCATCTTTGCTGAAATATTGAATTCTTTAGCATGTTGTCAGGAAAGGTGACGTGAATAGACAATAAATGCTTGTGTAGCATTCAACCATATAGCACATCAAATTCATTAGTAATTCTGTTCTCATGCTGTACATTTGTACACGAGTGAGAGATGTGGAAGAGATGTCAAGCAAAGCATCTGAATGATCCTTTTAGCTCCCCTCTCTCTTGGTAACAATAAAATCAGTTGATCCTCATTGTGGTGCCAGAGATGTACACTTCATCCCTGCCCAGAAGATGTAAGTTGAAACTTTTTGAGTTTGTTTAGCCCGGTATCGCATTATAAGGCACAGTTAGGCACTAAATTATTGTGGAGCAATTAAATATTCTTTTTATTTTTCGGTTATCTTGCGAGTAAGTTTTATGTAATTTGTTGTGCATTTTCTCTGGTGGCCTCCTG
This sequence comes from Stegostoma tigrinum, assembly GCF_030684315.1. NCBI lineage: Eukaryota > Metazoa > Chordata > Chondrichthyes > Orectolobiformes > Stegostomatidae > Stegostoma > Stegostoma tigrinum. The sequence goes on along the minus strand of NC_081359.1, from coordinate 10,099,247 downwards.
AAGAACCCAGTACAGTAAGAGTCTGATGGCTGTGTGTTTTTAGAATAATTTTAAATAAATCATTTTTGATTATTCATGGGTGGCCTCTTCACATTGTCTCTGCCAGCTGCTGTACTGCAAATAAAAGCAAAAATTACCTTCTTTTGTAAGTCATGAAAATTGAATTTATTCTCTTCCACATTCTCCAGCATTCCTAGCTGTCCTATATAAATTTGTGATGCTTTCTGAAGTAACATGGGAGCAACACTGGGGGAGTGGGGGATTCTGATGGTTCAGTGGTTAGCACTATTGCCTCACAATGTCAAGGACCCAGGCTTGATTCCAGCCTCAGGCAAATGTTTGTGTGAAGTTTGGACATTCACGCCATGTCTGTGTGGGTGTCCACTGCGTATTCTGCTTTCCATATTAAATTGCATTTCATGTCCAGGGAAGGGCATGTGAAATGCAGGATTACAGGGGTAGGGTTGGGGGTAAGTTCTGGGAAGATGCTGTTTGAAGATGAGATGAGTCCTTCTAGATTGGTGGCAGGATCAGATTAAAGGTTCTCCCTGGCCTGTTTCAATATTTACAGCATTTTGTGTCACTTGTCATGCTTTTGACAAATGGTGCAGCAGATTTCTCACCAGGTAGCAATTCTTTATTCACATAAAGCTCACTTCCTCTGAGGTACTTGGATGCTCATAACATCTTTGGCTTCTGTTACCTTCCCACCTTCACACTTCCTCAGCCGTGCCTTAGTCAAAAAACAGTTCTAATTCCATGCAGTTTAGCATTGACCTATGGGCAGGAAACTTGCCATCATTGTCCGCAGGCCTCAGTCAGGTCAAGGGAGATAGCCTTCAGTTAGGGTGTCATGGCACAGCAGGTCAAGGGCAGCCTCTGTCACCAACTCAGGGACTTGGAACAGTCAGTCAGTCACTCACAGCTGTTAGGGTCAGGATGCCTTCCACAAAATGATGAAGAAAGTGTCTGTCAGTCACCACTTATCCTGAGTCTTTCTGACCCACTGGGAGCTCTCTGCCATTTCTCCTGGGATGACAGAGAGCTAAAAGTTGGTGGCACCGCTGTTAGTTTCAGGTGCAGCTGGAGAGATGCCCTGAGAAAATGAGTAGGTATCACAGAGGACATGACAGTCTCCAACAATAGCTGCACCCAAATCCCCAGGACCCAAACCACCACCACCCTCCAGCTATTGGACTCAATCTCTCCCAGACTCCCCATAAATACCTAACACCACCCCCTTACATCCTACATTTCCTGACTCAACACCTCAGATCATCACCCCACCCCACACCCGCCCTCTGTTCAGATCCTGCCAAACCCAACAATCCACATTTTAAAATATAGTCAAGTATTTCTGTTGTCTTGCAAATAAATCAATTTTTACAATATTTTTAACATGATTCCTCAAAGACAGATTGATATGAAGCATCTTCATTACTTAATGACTATTTTAAGGATTATAAACTTGGAAGGTTCTCAACTGTCTTGGCCATATTGAGTTTTTAAAAAAATGTCCAAAGTGGAGACATCTTTGCATTCCTGAGTTGGATAAGTAAAGTTAGCCAGAATCACAATTCGTAATCAGAATCTAGTGACTCTTGTGATTTGGACTTACCTTGCCATGTGACCGTTTAGATGCAGCAATGAACTGAAGCCAGAGAATGGTGACTGGTACAAAAAGAATGACAGAATGAGATAGGGAGGTACAGGGTTGATTGCTGGATAGAGAAGGAAAAGTCATGGTGAAGGTAAGGGTCAAAAGGAGAATTTTTGGGGAGGTGAAAGGGGACAAATTAATGAAAAAAATTTTGAAAAGTCACTTGATAATACCGAACTGGAGTATTGCTGAACTTTTTTTTCTTGAACACATCAGAGCAATTCACAATACTAATTCAGAGGGAAACCAGCATTCATATAGTAAAAAAAGGAGAGAGCTGCTTGATTGGTAAATAACGTCTGATTGGTAGATGCTTTGCCTTGAGGAAAGCAACAGTTAATGATGAGTGCCAGTTAACTGCCAGACTTTGTTTAGATTCCAAAATTGGAAGATTGACTCCAAACTGTCAGAGCAGCCCCGAAGGGATGAACTTGCAAATGACTGCCACCTATTTTGCTGAGTTGCAGATTTTCTTTTGGCTTGATGATAACATTCTGTTAGTGTAGCAATCTCCATTCACATTGTTACTGCACAGCAGCAGCTTGGAGCAGCTAGCTTCACCTGTTACTCAAATGTTTGAGATAGTGGGAACTGCAGATGCTGGAGAATCCAAGATAATAAAATGTGAGGCTGGATGAACACAGCAGGCCAAACAGCATCTCAGATGCTGCTTGGCCAGCTGTGTTCATCCAGCCTCACATTTTATTAACTCAAATGTTTGAGATGTGTTTCCCTTCCAGGTTAATTTAAGGTACACTGAACACTTTCAGGCCCAAGAATGACCACCTGGGAGCTTTTTGTGAGTTTGCACAGCATACAGTGAGAAATGATCTGATCAGAGAGCCATTATCCTGCAGATGACTTTGATCCAACAGTGCATAAGGTGGTAAAGAATGAATATAGCATGCTTACCTTCATCAGTCAGGGCATTGAGTATAAAATTTGACAAGTCATGTTGCATGTTGTATAAGTCATGCTGTATAAGATTTTGGACAGGCCACAATTGGAGTATTGTGTACAGTTTTGGTTGCCTCTCAGTAGGAAGGATGTGATGGCTTTGGAGAGGGTGCAGAACAGGTTTACCAGGATGTTACCTGGATTGGAGTGTATGAGGTAGAAGGAGAGGTTGGGTAAATTAGATTGTTTTCTCCAGAGCCTCGAAGACTGAGGGGCGACCGGACGGAAGCATGTAAAATTATGTGAGACATGGACAGGGTTGATTGTCAGGATCTTTTAGCCAGGCTAAAAATGTCAAATATTCAGGGACATAGGTTTAAGGTGAAAGGGAGAAGTTCAAAGGAGATATGTGAGGGGGAACTGTTTTACACGGAATGGGTACCGAGAACGCATTGTCAGGGGAGGTGGTAAAGCACATACATTCGCAAAATTTTAGATGCATTTAGACAGAGACATGAACAGGCAGAGAATAAAGGGACATAGACCATGTGCAGACATTTGAGATTTGATCAGAATAGCATCATGGCCAGCACAGACATAATGGGCTGAAAGGTCTCTTCTAATGTTCTATTGTTCAATGTTCAATTTCAGCATCAAGCTTGCATGGTAAACAATTGACCACGATACTTTCTTTGATAAGGCCAATCTTATAGTGTATAGAACTGTAATAATCCCCATATGACTACCAACCAGTGAGAATAGGTAAAACTTTTCCAGCTATTCATTATCCCTACCTTATCATTTTGTGAACATTACAGAAAGGAAACATAACTTCAGTGGCAGGGTGCACCTTTTGAGCTCAATCCTTTCAGAAAAGTAATGGCAGTGTATCTGCCAGGCCTCTAACACACCTGATGGCTGCTTTTTCAGTCTTTTAATTCCATGGCCATCCAGAAATCAGAAGTTAATTTTGGAATATCTGTTCACTAGTGTTACATGAGACATCATAGTCTTACATAGATATGCCTGAACCAACTTTTAAGTCTGTAGATGTGCCTATTTAATCAAAAACTTCTTTTTTTTCCTTTAAAGAGCAAGAATTTTAGCTGACAAAGACTTCAAAAAAGTCTTTTAGGAATTCCACCCTGGGTGGGTGCACTGTTAATGAAGCATCACTTGAGATGAACATGTTTGATCAGTTCAGACTCCCTAAATGGTTTTATCTAATTTTTTTGCCGAAGGCTTAGAATACTACAATCTTCACACAATGGGCTAGTCAAAACAAAATGGTTAGAAAGGAGACTTACTTCCTTGGCATTTAATATTCTCTGGAAATTTAAACCCTATCACAGCAAACAATAGAAGAAATAATAGCAGGTATCTGAGATGTAGACATCAATTTCTGTGCATTTTATCTTTCATTCTGATTCAAAACTCCCTCTGGGATTTTTGCCTGGGTTGCATCTCAAATCATTTTAGATGAATCATGGATCCCTTCTGAATGTTACTCATTTGCAGTTCAAAGATGATGAGCTGCACATCAATCGTGGCCGAGGATGTTAATTCTTGCAATCTAGTATCGCTGTCTTTGCATACCTTACTGCCACACAAAATTCATTCAGGATATGAGTAGCTATAGTCACAGCCTTGTTCTAAATCAAATATGTCGCAAGGAAGAAAGTAAAGTAATATGGGTGGTTACAAGAAAAAGATACATAATAGCAGCTATTCATGATAATAAGCAGTCTTTGGAAAACAATACCAACAGGCAATACTAAAAAGGACTTTGAATAGCTTTGAGAATGATATTGAAATATTGGTCAGTGCAAGTAAACTATTTGATTAATAATTTGATTGTAAGTAGAAACAAATACAAAATCTACATAAAATATGTTAACGTTCTTATTAAACAATATATGCAAAATAATAAATTGTGTAACGGGCTCTAGTTTGAAACGATTGTAATATGTCAGTGGCACATGTTGTTATAATTTTGTGGCTTTGTAATTTGGTGGAGAATGGACTTGTTCTCCACTTTGTACTCAATTCTACTCCTTTAGCATGACGTGGAAAAGAGGCCAGTTATGACAAGAGGTCAAGAAACAGTCCAACAAACTTTGCAATGCTCCTGCAAAGGTCAATGTCAGGAGCCAAGTCCTGAGAAGCTGAATACAGTTCCTCAAAAATGCAATGATATTTGCACATAGTCTAGTTCAACAAACGTAGCTTCAAATACAATATCCCTCCAGTGACACCACTAGCTTACAGCAATCTCTATCAAGATTGGCTATAATAGCCCAGGTTGGGGGTGTACACAGTATCTTTTCTAGATCACTCCAACACTGGTCTCAAGAAATTTTAACTTAAACCGTTTGGTGATATGGCCAATTATAAAAGTTTCAGAATGTGTCAAGTTCAGATCAATCAGCCAGGTTTCTTTTAAAAGCAAAAACGAACAACTGGTTCATGCCCAAAAACAAACTTATTCAAACAAAGATGCAGAGATTACTGACAAGCAATTTGGACTATGTATCTGATATATAACGCACATCTGAGGAAAAACAAAACAATGAAATGAAACTCTCTGCAGAGGTTTAACTGTGAAGTATAGTTGCTAAATAATAGTTAAACTCATGGAAAAGGATGTCACCGATTATCCCTAATAGTGTACTGATTCATAAGTTATTCTGAGATGCTGGCACTGTGGTGTTCTTCATACTCAGTAATACTGAAGGATGTAATTGTAAAAAAAAATTACTCTCTTCAACACATATCAAGTTGCAGTGAATATAACAAGAGGAGGATGTACCAGGCAAGGAGTAACTATCACATATTTTAAAAAGTGTAACTGACTTGAAGAACCAACAAGAATAAACTTACTTATTTTCTTGTGTGATTATAAATCAGACCTACATATAAACATGAGCAATAAAACATAATATGCCAAACAAAACTCTTGCTTTATAACCATTAGGCTAGCACAATTTTGCCAACTGCAAAACGTTTGTGAGCCATTGTGATGTCAGTCAATCCAATAATTAATCCAAACCTTTTAAAGGTTTTGTAAAAGAGGAGGCTGAGATAATTAAAACAGAGGAATGATTGTCCCACATTGAAACAACATAAAATGTTTTACTTCCTTATTGCTAGACACCTCAACTTCGGTGATAACTCCAACAGACATGGAAAATGTGTTGTTCAGAGAGCCTCAAATCAGTCTTTATGCATTATACTGGAATGGGGCACAATGCATGATAATTTAACGTAATTTACGTTGAGAGGCAACTACATCCTCAGGAATTGGTAAAGAGCAGTACTCTCTCAATGAAATGAGATCCATGAGATTACTTACATTAGAAGTTAACAAGGAGTCCTAAAACACAACATTACTATTCATAGTGTGGAGCTGGAGGAACACAGCAAGCCAGGCAGCATCAGAGGAGCAGGAAAGTTGAGGTTTCGAGTCTGGACCCTTCTATTTTCTGAGGAAGGGTCCCAACTTGAAACGTCAGCTTTCCTGCTCCTCTGATGCTGCCTGGCCTGCTGTGTTCCTCCAGCTCCATGCTGTGCTGTCTCTAACTCCAGCATTGGCAGCTCTTACTATCTTGTAATTACGCACAGATTTATCAGAGGAAGGCCTGGAAACATCGAAATAGGCTAATGAACTCTCAGGTGACAAAAAACAAAACAAAAACACATTTGTATTACGAATTTCTTCTGCAATTTTCCCCGAATCCAACATTGCAATAATTTTTTTTTCCCAATTTCCAACTAATAAAGATGAAGGATGTTAGTGCTGCGGGAACGTTCTCATCACTTTGCAAGCACTCAGTTTCAGCACAAAGCACTCCTTGACATAAAGAGACCAGTTTTCTCTCAAAATAATGATTACTTTTGTTGCTTGGTATAATTAATGCTCAATTGGAACAGCAGATTCTGCTCTGGAGTAGTTGCATGTTTAAATGTTAATGTCTAGAAGTTGCTGTCCAGTTTGCACCCTTGTATGATTATCTTTGTAAAAATGGTACCCTACTATCTGCTTTATCATTCAAATTCATTGAATGCTATGAAGTTGCTTCACTTGTGAATAGAATTCATTAGAAAAAGTTCAGTGCTTGTTGTTTACTGTCGGGAGGGGCACACGTTAAGGTGAGGTTCATGAAATAAAAAAATGAAAAAGTTACAACCATATCCGTGTGTGTCAGCTTCAGACGTCTTGGCGTTCTGTGCAGAGCTTACATCACTATCAGCCTTCACAAAAAAAAACAATCCCATGAGAGTGTGCATCTGCTGCATTTACAGTTAGTCAGAAACCACAGAAAATACAAAAATGTGATGGGTAACCTGTAACTTGGAATCCTTGTCTTCATTCGTGGCACAGGATTTCGGCTTGTGTGATAAGTGTTACCAGATTTGACTGTGGGATAACAGTTTTTGTTCAGCTGACAGCTGGTAAATAGGTATTCCAACTGTGACATGGGAATGGTATAACCAATGCTTAGAAAGTAATGTAGCATGGTACATTGACAAGTCCTGCCACGGTGTGCTAAATTGCTATTTACTCTTGTTAGTCTCTTGTTAATCACACAAGATCTATTCTTCAGGAAGCATGAGATGTAAATTAACATTCACGTGGAGAACACAAATGAAAAATTGCCCCAGTCACTGGTTGCAAAATGTCCCAAAACCATTTTCAATCAATTACTTTGGATTGAGTGACTATATTAGGCGAATGTATCATTATTTTTTACATTGCAAGATCCCATGGACACCAACTGAATGAATGATTGGACGCTTTGCAAAAGAACATTGATGAGCACCTTGATGTAATATTGTATAGATAGTCTTTTACTTCAGTGATTATCAATATTTTGTTGTCGTTTGCACATGCGGCAGTTATGGGAGTTATACCTGGAGTTCTGCCTAATATACATCTCTCAATTAACAGCACAAAAATAGTTTCCCTGCTCGTTATTACATTGTTTTTGTGGAAATTTGCTGTGGACAGATTAGCAACCTCAATATCTGCATTAAAACAATGGCTGCACTTGAAAATTATTGCTTTGTCTTTAAAATACTCTGGAACATCCTGTGGTCATGAAAAGTGCTCTATAGACACATCAGTGATAGGCAAGTTGTTGGAGTGGATCCTGAGGGACAGGGTTTACATGGATTTAGAAAGGCAAGGGCTGATTGGGGATAGTCAACATGGCTTTGTGCATGGGAAATAGTGTCTCACTAACTTGATTGAAATTTTTGAAGAAGTTATGAAGGGGATTGTTGAAAGCAGAACCACGGACATGGCCTCTGTGGTTTTCAGTCAGGAGTTTGACGAGGTTCCACGTGGTAGACTGGTTAGCAAGGTTAGATCACATGGAGTGTAAGCATGATGTGGAGGTGCTGGTGTTGGACAGGGTTGGACAAGGTCAAAAATCACACAGCACCAGGTTATAGTCCAACAGGTGTATTTGAACACACTAGCTTTCAAAGTGTTTCTCCTTCCTTAGGTGTAGGAGTATAAGGAAAACTGGCCATTTGGATACAGAACTGGTTTGAATGTAGGAAAGAGAGGGTGATGGTGGAAGGTTGCTTTTCAGACTGAAGACCTGCACCCCTGTAGTGTGCCACAGGATTGGTGTTGGGTCCCATTGCTTTTTGTCATTTATATAAATGCTTTGGATGCGAATGTAGGATGTATGGTTAGTAAGTTTGCAGATGACACCAAAATTGATGGTGTAGTTAACCAATAAGTAGGTTGCCTCAGAGTACAATGAGACCTCGATCTGATGGGCCAATGGGCCAGGGAGTGGCAGATGAAGGTTAATTTAAATAAATGTGAGTTGCTACACTTTGGAAAGGTAAATCAGGGCAAGACTTATACACTTAATGATAAGGTTTGTTAATGTTGTTGAACAAACAGACCTTGGAGTGCAAGTTCATAGTTCCTCAAAAGTAGAGTTGCAGGTAGACAGGATAGTGAAGAAAGTATTTAGTATGTTTGTCTTTATCGGTCATTGCATTGAGTAGAGGAGTTAAGAAGTCATGTTGGGGCTTTGAGGGACATTGGTTAGGACACCTTTGGAATACTACATTCATTTCTGGTCTCCCTGCTAGAGGAAGGGTGTTCTGAATCTTGAAACAATTCAGAAATGATTGACAAGGATTTTGCCAGGGTTGGAGAGTTTGAGCTATAGGCAGAGGCTGAATAGGCTGGGTCTATGTTCCCTGGAGTATTGGAGGCTGAGATTGACCTTTTGGAAGTTTATAAAATCATGTGAGTCATGAATAGCCAAGGTCTTTTCCACAGGGTGGTCGGGTCCAAAACTAGAGGGCATAGGTTTCAGGTAAGAGGGGAGGTATTTAAAAGGACCTAAGGGGCAACTTTTTTCACACAGAGTGTGTTGTGTACATGGAATGAGCTGCCAGAGGAAGTGGTGGAGGCTGGTACAATTACAGCATTCAAAAGGCATCTGGATGGTTATATGAGTAGGAATGGTGTAGAGGGATATGGGCCAAATGCTGGCAAATGGGTTTAGATTATTTAGGATATCTGGTCGGCATGGACGAGTTGGACCGAAGGACTTGTTTCCATGCTGGACAACTTTATGACTCTCAGTGTATTTCCTTTCATCATGAGCATTTAAGGAGTGAATTTCTCTGGATTTCAGTGTACTGAATAGTTCACAGGTAGTGCTGCAGGGGGAATATGCACAGTCAGTGGCTTCTTAAATTATAAAAATGTTCGTGATATCAATGAAGCCTCATGTTTGGTTCAATTACTTCTCCCTAGGAGGAAAGAGTGAAAGGTAGTCAGATCTCATGGTTTGACATGGTCATTTAGTTAAAGCACATGCAATTTGTTTGGGCACATAACATTAATGTAGCATAGTGCTGCACAGCAACATATACACCCCTTTGACTGATGACTGCTGACAACTGTGACAATAAGCAAAACACAATGGTTATGATCCTGAATGGTGCTGTAAAGAGTATAAAAGGCATGGCAGAGATACTGTGAGAATCTAAGTAGACAGAAAGTGAGTGACTGCTAAGAGAGCAAGCGAGGAGCCCTAATATGCAAGCTGGCCCAATCCAGTGAGTGATTGTCCATGTTCGCAAAGTGTCCTAGTGACATGGATACAATGAGAGGTGATGTTGCATCCCTGTGCACAATATTGAAGTAGACAGCTGCATCCTAATAGTCAGGGATGTGCCATGATGACCAGGTGAGGTTGTGTCCTCCACAGAGTTAGAGCACAAGATATATGTGGAGTTGTTGTTCTTTTCAGGCCAGAGACTGAGCAGTTGCTACTAGTGTCTGCAGAATACAAGAGAGAGAATGATTTGTCAGATAAAAGTGGAAGTTTGGGCATGTTAGGAATACCTTCAAAGCAATGATAATGCAAGAGCAGCACAGAGCTCAGCAATGAACCTTACAGGGTTGCTGGGCACAGCATCAACACATGAGTGATCTATTCCCACTAAGGCAAAGATCTGCTCCCGTTAAAGAGGGAAGAAATTGATGTTGGTGTCTGTATCACTTGTCTTGACTCTCTGTGCCCTTTTTGTAGAACCATTTCACCTGGAATGAAGTAGTTTTATGTAAAGGCAGTTTATAAGCATTGTGTTGAGGCTAATGCATTAATATCCATTAGATGCTATGTCCGAATCAAGAATCTTTAATGCAGCTTCTGGTCTCCATGTGTGAAAAGTTGCTTGAGTTTGGTTTATTCCACTTGTTTTGTTCTTTGTAGGTCTGTAGTCATTTGTAGGCTAAATAAGATGAGGATGGCCGATTTCATTCCCTAAAGGACATTAATCAATCAGGTGGGCTTTTACTTACTGCATTTGGCAGTGATGTTCAGACCACCTTTCAGCTTACTTTTCAAAATTATTTCAGATTTTTAAAATTGAATTCACATTTCACTATTTGGGCACTATGGTGGCTTAGTGCTTAGCACTGCTGTCTCACCGCGCCAGGAACACAGTTTTGAAGATAATCGTGGGTAACTGTCTGTGTGGAATTTGCACGTATTCCCCCCATCTGCGCTGGTTTCCTCCGGGTACTCCGTTTTCCTCCCACAGCCCAAAGATGTGCAACTTACGTAGACTGATCATGTGAAATTCCCCAATAATGTCTCAGGGATGTGCAGGATAGATGAGTTAGCCATGGTAATGTAGGTTTACAGAGAAGGAGGATGAGCTGGTTCTGGGTGGGAAGCTCTTCAGAGGATCAACGCTGATTTGACAGGCTGATCGGCCTCTTTCCACACTACAGGGAATCTTTGATCTTCCCTGGTGGGGTTTGAAACCCATTTCCCCCGAACATTAGCCTGGCATTTAGGATCACTAGGCAAGTGACTGTTAGTAGGAACTGTATTTGGTAACAAAAAATGCATTTTGTCAGTAACACAATGAATACATTCCAGGCTTTCATTTCCTTTAAACAAATTGTACAAAGGAAGAATTAGGATCCTCAAATTAAATTAAAATAGGAAAGTATTCAGAGATAACAAGATGCAGAGCTGGATGAACACAGCAGGCCAAGCAGCATCAGAGGGGCAGGAAGGCTGACGTTTCAGGCCACGACCCTTCTTCAGAAATGGGGGATGGGAAGGAGGTTCTGAAATAAATAGGGAGAGAAGGGGGAGGCGGATAGAAGATGGATATAGGAGAAGATAGGTGGAGAGGAGATAACAAGGTGTAGAGCTGGATGAACATAGCAGGCCAAACAGCATCAGAGGAGCAGGAAGGCTGACATTTTGGGCCTGGGCCCTTCTTCAGGAAATCTGGAGAGAAGACAGACAGGTCAAAGAAGCGGGGATGGAGCCAGTAAGGGTGAGTGTAGGTGGTGAGTTAGGTAGGAGATAGGTCAGTCCAGGGAGGATTGACAGGACAAGGAGGCGGGATGAGGTTGGTAGGTTAGAGATGGGAGGTGCGGTTGTTTAATGTGAACCGAGAGTAGGTGTTCTGCAAAGCGGTCCCCAAGCCTCCACGCCCAGTCACGAATCATTTCAACTCCCACTCCCATTCCACAGGCGACATGTCCATCCTGATCCTCCTGCAGTGCCACAATGATGCCACCCAAAGGTTGCAGGAACAGCAACTCATATTCTGCTTGGGAACCCTGCAGCCCAATGATATCAATACGGATTTCACAAGCTTCAAAATCTCCCCTCCCCCTACTGAATCCCAAAATAAGCCCAGCTCGCCCCCGCCTCACTAACCTGTCCCTCCTCCCACGTATCCCCTCCTCCCACCTCAAGACCTACCCCCATCTCCTACCTGCTAACCTCATCCCATCCCCTTGACCTGTCTGTACCCCCTGGACTGACCTATGTCCTGCCTAACTCCCCACCTACACTCACCTTTATTGGCTCCTTCCCTGCGTCCTTGACCTCTTTGTCTCCTCTCCACCTATCTTCTCCTCTATACATCTTCGGTCCGCCTCCCCCTCTCTCCCTATTTATTTCAGAACCGTCTCCCCATCCCCTTCTCTGATGAAGGTCTCGGCCCGAAACGTCAGCTTTTGTGCTCCTAAGATGTTGCTTGGCCTGCTGTGTTCATCCAGCCCCACAATTTGTTATCTCGAAAAGCTTGATAGATTTGTGCACAGATGCTGTCTGACTTGCTAAGCATTCCCGACATCCCTTTGATTTTTGTGAAGTCTTCGAACAGTTGCAATGTTTTTCTTATAACTTTTGATATCCAACCTTGTTAAGTCCATTTGATAGATGTTTTAGGCTTAAATTAGAATGTGTTTATCATGTTGAGATAAATAATTATAATTCCTTCAGATAAGTGTTTGGAAATATGATTAGAAGTTAGCTTTTTTTTAGAGAGCGTAAGTCTCTGAAAAGGTGCAATCAATATGATCTGTGTTGCCATTTTCATTTCAAATATAGCTGGGAAAGCTGAGAATGGAATGAAGGAATAGTATTTAAAATGCTTGTAGTGAGGGAGAGATATCTCATTTTCCCTTTGTCTTTGACATACGGATGGCCACGTCAGGCGTAATCGGTGTCAGGATCTTTTGGAATACTGTATCCAGGCTAGGTCACCCTGTTTTAGGAAGGATATTATTAAGCCAGACAGGGTTCAGAAGAGATTTACCAGTAATGCTACCTGATATGGAAGGTTTCGGTTAGAAAGAAAGTCTGCATAGGCTAGGACTTTTTTCACTGGAGCTTTGGAGCTGGAGAGGTGACTTCATAGAGGTATATAAAATCATCGTGGATATTGACAAGGTTAATGTTAGGTGTCTTACACATGTATGGGGGATTTCAAGATTAGGGGGCATATTTTTCAATGAAATGAGAGGGATTTTAAAAAAAAGACATGGGGGAAAATTCTTAAAAACTGGGTAAGTTGTGTGTGGAACGGACTTCCAGAGGAAGTGGTGGGTGCAAGCATAGTTACATTTAAAAGTCACTGACAAGTACATGAATAGGAAAGGTTTGAAGAGATTTGGGTCAGGAGCAGGCAGGTGGGATGAGTTTATTTCAGAATTATTGTTTGACCTGCACTGATTGGACCAAAGGGTATGTTTCTGTGCTGTATGACTCCATGATTCCATGACTCTATGACTGTTTTACTTGCCACACCCTCCATAAGGATGAAGATCTTTCGTTGATTCTAGCAGATCAAATGGCATAGGAACAGACAATTGTTGCGGGACTAAACATCTTTGTTTGTACAAAAGTATAACCATAATCTGGACAATTTTATACACAGGTCAAGGCTCTGGCAGACTGTGCCTTCCAGACCTGTAGATAGGAAGCAAATCACAACTTTGGCAGGTTCATATGATAGGATCCCTACAGTGTGGAAACAGCCCCTTTAGTGCAACGAGGCCATGCCAACTCTCAGAGCATCCCACCCAGACCCATCCGACTACCCTTTCTCTGTAATCCACCTTATTTACACATCCCTGAACACTGTGGATGATTTAGCATGGCAAATTCACCTAGCCTGCACATCTTTGGGCTGCGGAAACCAGAGCATCCAGCAGAAACCTACACAGATACGGGGAGATTGTGCAAATTCCACACAGAGAGTTACCCAAGGCTGGAATCAAACCCAGGTCCCTAGTGCTGTGATACAGCAGTGCTGACCACCGAACCACCATGCTAGTTTAACAAGTGTTCCGATCTTCCTTGGCTTGTTGAGCACTTCCACTCTATTATTTTGCTGCTCATGTCAATTTGCTTATGCTTCGCAATGTTGACATCAACTTTTCGACCTTTAACCCCATTGATTAGCATCAAGGCCAGTGATGATGGAGAGTAAATTAAAAGCAGCAGCAGAGTAAATAATGTAGCATCTAGATTGGTTTTATAAGATTTGTATCAGTGCCTGACATGTATTGTCTTTACACTCTTGCTTAAACAAATGCATCTGGCAATGAAATAAAGACAGCCCATGCTACAGTTATCTCTGAACTTATTTCATAATCACATTTAACCTCATCAAAGTTCCATCCTGAACTGACCCCTTTTTTTAAGTCAAAAACATCAGTGTCTAACCAATCAGCTTTCTCCACCACGACATTGGAGTAAATGTCAAATAGAAGGGAAGTCCTGATGCAATGTTTGGATGCACACTGGGAACACAAATGCATGCCCAGATTAGTAATAAGCACCAAGGTAGCAAAATGAATCTTTGCAGCCCTGCTGAAATAACACACCACAATTGAATTTCTTGTCAAGTTGGCATTAATAATAGACTGTGATGAGTCAATCTAAAGAAGCAGTAATTGAATCACAATGCTACCATCACATCCATGACATCCTTTAGTCTTTTATTTTCTGTAGAATTTTGAAACAAATGAGTGAATTGCTACATCATTTCAAAATGTGGTCATGAATTAACCATATTGTATTGACCTGGAGTCACATACAGGCTAGACCAGGTGAAAGTGACAGATTTTCTTTACTAAAAAGACATTGGTGGACCAGAAGGATTTATGTTGGTCAATTTCAGGTTAGTGCTGATTAAAATGAGTACTCTACCAATGAACTGAAACTGATATCTTTGCGCGATCTTTGGAGGTTGTTTTGATTGTCATGTCTAAAAAATTCAAAATGAATCGAAATCCTGTGCCATTTTAACTCAAACCTCCTGAATTAGTAAACAAACTGCAGTATGCCTAGATTGAGATGAAGTTTTTATAAACTGTATTGAACACAGTGGTAATGTGAAGTTTATGTTATAGCAAGAGTTTGCAAAAACGAAGGAAAATTAAAGGAGCGCGTTACAATAGTGGCCTAACATGAATAGCTCTTTTGAAAATGCTCAAAAGTTATGAAAATAATTTTGTTTTTATGATGTATCATATCTCTGTGATGTTTAAGTTATTAATAAATAGAAAATGGAGCAATAAAGTGTTGTTGGCAGGTGTTTAGTACAAGAAAAAGCTTGGCATGCTTTAATTGGGGTGCGTCAGAACTGCCATCATGCATAATACCTCCTCAGATCTTCAGACGTAACATCATCATTGCGCGAGGTGCCAGAACCTACCTTGAGAATTGGAATCATTACAGTCCCAAATGATGAGCCAAATAAGGTGGGGCCAGCTCTGTCTGCAGCCATCGACAAGTGCTAGCAGGTGAGCAAAGACCTCCTCCTGTACTGCACTACCTGTGTCTTGTCTTTGCAGAGTTCCCCTCTTGTTTCCAGCTTGTCAAACCAGGATTTCTTTTGAAGCCTCCATAATACAGTAAAAATAAAAGAAAAAGTGATATGATCGAAAAATAGTAAATTACTTTAAGACTCAGGCTGGTGAGTTCACAATTAAGTACACAGTGTCATTCCTGTGTACCGTCAAAATTATTTGTCATGTGGCTGCTTTAAGCAATAATAACTGACTTTAGTGATGGTGTAAAGAAGTTTTAAAAAATAATGTTTATGATGAAAACAACATTTATACAAAATTTCAATGATAAAATCAAATTCCCATCTGCTAAAAACAAAAGATTCCATAACGTCTATAAATGTATAGGCAACACAGACTGATAATTGTATCAGAGATAACGGGAACTGCAGATGCTGGAGAATCCGAGACAGCATAGTACGGATCTGGATGAACACAGCAGGCCAAGCAGCATCTTAGGAGCACGAAAGCTGATGTTTTGTCAGCTTTTGTGTTCCTAAGATGCTGCTTGGCCTGCTGTGTTCATCCAGCTCCACACTTTATTATCAGAGACTGATAATTACCTGGGCTGCTCTATAATTTTTTTTCTTCATCCAGGCTATGGCTGTCACTGGGTAGGCCAGCATTTATCATCCATCCCTAACTGCTCAGAGACCAACAAAGAGTCAATCACATTGCTGTTGGTCTGGAGTCACATGTAGGCCAGATCAGGGAGGGGTGGCAGTTTCCTTCCCTAAAGGACATTAGTGAATTCATAGCCAATGATCAACAATGGATTCATGATCATCATTAGGCCTGTAATTCTTGATTTTTATTGAAACCACAATCCACTATCTGCTATGACAGGATTTGAACCCAGGCCCCCGGAGCATTACCTGGTCTCTGGATCACCTCCCCTTTCAGCAGGCCCACTTTGGAACAGCTTGGAGGCAATTCCAGGTGGCAGCTACGTCCACTTACCCCTTGCTCAGCTGAATATCCCACATCATGTTAAATAGCAATGTGTTCCAGATGAGAAAAATCAGAAAATGCCCTTGTCACATGGACAAATTATTTGAGAAAATTAGAAAAATGATTTAACAATCGCCATTTTTAAACAAGGAAGCGTTTCCTCAAATTCAGTAGTTGTGTATTTTATAATTTAGCTGAAATTTTAACTGTCGCTGCGCATGAACAATAATTAAGACAGGATTTTTAATCTCCAAGGGTCCGTGGGTTCTGGATAAAAATGAAGTTGAATATTTTTACATAATTAGATTCAAACCAACCTGCCCATTTTAATGGGAACTGATCAGGAGGCATGCGACCAACCAGCCTCATGAAGCGAATAGATGCCCAAGATCTTTTAAGGAGCGTGAACTATTTTATACATTTCATTTGAAGATTTTTAAAAATTCTTTCTTTATTATTTTCAATGTCAAAAAATATTTTTAAAAGGTTAATCATTTAAAGGAAGTTTCATTTCTCTGCCTATCTTAGTTCTATTTGTTTTTGATGTGAGTCTTTGATCTTGATATCTAACAGTATTCACTCAAATATTTCAGGCTTTATTGTTCAGTTTTCTGTCATAAATCAGTTAACACTTTCAAATTTAAGTGAAAGAACTGCAGACTCTGTAAATCAGAAACAAAAGCAAAACAGACATTGCTGGAAAATCTTAGCCGGTCTCGCAGCATCAGTGAAGAGAAATCAGAGTTAACATTTCAGGCCCAGTGACCCTTCCTCAGAAGTGCGATGGAGCCGCATCTCTTTTGAGGTCTTCTTTTGTGTGATCAATAATGTTGGGCATGAATGGAGTGAATAGACCAAATCTTTTTCACGGGGGGGTTAGGGGAGATAAAAATGAGTGGACATAGGTCTAAAGCGAGAAGGGAAAAATCTAAAAGGGACGTAAGGGGTAACTTTTTCACACAGAAGGTAACATGTAAATAGATGAGCTGCCTAAAGGGGGCTTGTGGAAGTGGATACAATTTCAACATTTCAATGGCATCGGGATAGGTCTATGAATACAAAAGGTTCAGAGGGACAAAGGCTGAATGTTAGCAAATGGGACTAGATCAGTTTGGGACATCTGATTGGTGTGTACAGATTGGACTGAAGTTTCTGTTTTCCTGCTGTACAACTCTAGAAGAACATAACAACATAAGAACTAGGAGCAGGAGTAGGCCATCCGGCCCCTTGAGCCTGCCCCACCATTTTATAAGATCATGGCTGATCTTTTTGAGGCGTAGCTCCACTTGCCCGCCCACTTACCATAACACTTAATTCCTTTACTGTTCAAAAATTTATCCAGCCTGCCTTAAAAACATTGTGTGGTAGCTTCAACTGCTTCACTGGGCAGGGAATTCACAACCCTTTGGGTGAAGAAGTTCCTCCTGACCTCAGTCTGCTTCCCTTTAGTCCTAGTTTCACCTGCTAGCACAAACAACCTCCCTGCCTCCACTTTATTTATTCCCTTCATAATCTTATATGTTTCTATAAGACTTCCCCTCATTCTTCTGAATTCCAGTGAGTATAATCCCAGTCTTCTCAGTCTCTTCCCATAATCCAACCCTCTCTAAACTGGAATCATCCAAGTGAATCTCCTCTGCACCCCCTCCAGTGCTAGTATATCTCTTCTCAAGTAAGGAGACCAAAACTACACACAGTACTCCAGGTGTGGCCTCACCAGGACCCTATACAGCTGCAGCACAGCCTCTCTGTTTTTAAACTCCATCCCTCTAGCAATGACAGACAAAATTCCATTGACCATTTTAATTGCCTGCTGCACCTGCAATCCTGCTTTTAGTGATTCATGCACAAGGACACCCAAGTCCCTCTGCACAGCAGTGTGCTGCAATTTTTTACCATTTAAAACATAGTCCATTTTGTCCCTACACCTTCCAAAATGGATGACCTCACGCTTATCAACATTGCACTCCATCTACCAAACCTTTGCCCACTCACTTAGGACTATCTATATCCCTCTGCGGACTTTCAGTGTCTTCTGCACACTCTGCTCTACCACTCACCTTAATGTCATCTGCGAATTTTGACACACCACACTTAGTCCCCAACTCCAAATCATCTATGTCTGTATCGTTTATGCTTTTTGCTGTTGTCTGTGCTCAGTACTAGTTTAACAAACAAATTAATAGTATATGTATGCCCTATGTAATCAGTTGTAATTATTTCTCAATTAAACCTATATTGCTAATTAGGCAGTGTTATAAAATGCCTCATTTGAACTCAATCCTTATTTTTAGATGTTGTCTTAAACAGTCCTGCGCTCAGAAAGCCTGGCAAAAAAAATTGCTATGTAATACATTGCTTGTGAATCACGAGTAGAATTGTTTCCTTCAAGAAGAGTATTCTTGGGTTTCAATGTGTCCAGGCAGCTTCTCACAATTAGCCAGTGAGGTATAATTCTTCCCACTGACTGTGATGACCACATCCCTGCCTATCCATATCCAGTTCAACCGTGCATGATATCTGATCCCATCAGTAATGCCTGCTGTATCATCAATACCGCAGTGCAATTTTCACCCACACACCAGTGGTACCCAATCCAACCTCTACAAAACAGGTGAGTCCCCCCTACCCTACATAATATTAGATGTTTTGCTGCGATGTCAACATCACCTGGCATCAGTCCTGGCTGCTCTCTATTGGTCAGCTCACGGCATTTAGTTGGGAAGCTTGTTTTAAGGAAAAAAAAATACGTATTTGCTTTAAAGTCCGCCTGATGTGTGGGAAATCCAAAATCATCCATGTCCAGTCAGAAAATTTTCTCAGTCCCATCCCCAAACCACAACTCACCCTCCAAAGCCCTAGCAAATATTTTGCTCTTTATCTTAGCCACAGTCCCTCTTTAGTCCATTCTTCATCAGTTAGTGATTTTATTTAAAAAAATAATATCACATTGTTCTTGTTGTAAGTGCATTAGGTGATGTTTTCTAAAGAAAAACTCTCCTGATTTTAATTCACTGATGCAGACAATTGTAAACAACACTTAAGGTGCTTAATGTAAACTTCTATTATGTAAACTTCTGAGATTTCAAATTTCCTTTGCAATCACAAATTTGATTCAAATAGTAGAGAATTACTGCTTTCCTGTTTCTATTTTTTTAATATAAATAAAACGTTCCAGGTATTTCACAGATGGAAGCAGGCAAACGTGACAAGGCCAGATGAGGAGCAGTGACAGGAAACTTGATTAGAAAGGTAGAAATGTTTTTTAAAAGTTTTGAGATGGATAAATAAACTATTCGTCTTGCTGTTAGTGCTTAAAGTTATGTTGGCAAAGTAAAAGTAAATCTAAGGAAATCCTGAGTCATTTTCATCTGAACTATTTCCTGGTCTTAAGGGAATATATTTTTATATGAATCCATAAAAATGCATAAAACAGAACTTACGTGAGCAGATTGAGTGAAGCGTTTTGTAGATTGACGTTTATGTTTATGAATGTCGCATTAATTTGGCAAATACATTAATCATATAATAATGCTGAAAGCAGTAACATTAAATTAAGACTGAACTGACAATGGAGGAAAATTGAAAGGAGGGAAGAGGGTGAAGTCAAATCAACATGTGGGACTATGCATAGATCAAAGAAAAATATATAACAAATTGAAGCCGTATTGAGAGTGATGCATAATCATTTGAAAGTGTCTCAAGACAGTTTTGGTGCCACCTTTTTTTGTTCTAGGTATGATCCAAACCAATGGAGAATTTACACACTGACGCTCACTGATGAGAGTTTTGCAAGGGCTCCTTGATGCCATCCTTGGTCAAAGCTTGCGATCATTGTCACCTCGTCTCTGGAATTCAGCTCTTTTGCCCATAGTCAGATGAAGTCTGTAATAACGTTGAGCAGAGTGGCCCCAGTGGAACCCAAACTGTGAGTTAGTAAGTGGGTTATTGCTAAGGCAAGAGCTGCTTGACAATTCTGTCAATGATCCCTTCCACCACTTTGCTGGTGATCAAATGGGGACTAAAGGGGCAACAGTTGGTTGAGTTGAATTTGGCCTGTTTTCTGTTTGCGGGACGTACCTGAGCAGTTTTGCACAGTGTTAGTTAAATGCCAGTGTTGAGCACTACTGGAACAGCTTGGCTAGGGACGCATCTAGTTCTGGAGTACAAGTTTTGAGTCCTTTTATTTAAATATTGCTTGTGACTAGAGCCTTCACAGTATCCAATGCCTTCAGCCGTTCCTTGATGTTTCATGGAGTGAATCAAATTGGCTGAAAACTGGCATCTGTGATGCTGGCGACCTCAGGAGGAGGATTCAGCTGTTCTAATCAAATTCAGTAAATTGCCTTTTTCAAACACGTGGAGGGAATTTCTTAAAGCAGAAAAAAAATCACTTCCTCACTATGCTGTTTTCTGCAGATTTCAACGTAGCAACATGCAAAGTGAGCAGTATCAAAAGGAAATAAAATATTTGTTAAAACCATGCAATTATCAACAATTGCAACGAAAACTGGGAGCCTACCAAATGTCAGGAAGTCAAAATTAACCCCTAGAAAGTGAAATTTCTGAGTCATGTTTGAAAGGTTTGAAGGATCTGCTCATATTCATGCGTTTAAAATCATACCATGAAAGCATACTGATTTAAATGTCAGCTGTATGTTAAAATGCAAGCAGCACAATCTCAAAATTAAGGGTCAATACTTCAAGACAGCAACGAGGTGGGATTGGTTTTCTCAGAGTATTGTGCATCTTGAGAATTCTGCCTTCAAAGGCGACAGAAACAGAGCCATTAAATATTATTACAAACAGAGGTGGATAAATTCTTGTTAGCTGGGGGAAATCACATGTTGTTGTCAGTAGATGGGAAGGTGGAATTTAAAAGACAAACAGACCAATCATGATCTGTACAAATGGTGGGGCAATGTCAAGGGGTGGTTTATCTTTATCTCTGTGGCCCCCTTACCCTCATGTCCCTTCATACCCAGGCTCCCTCATAATTACGTTCATATTCCATGCCACCTCCATTCCCCACCCCACCCCCAGCCATGCCCACTAACCATGTACCTGGGCAGAACTTATGAGGACTTAATATCTTAAAATTCAAACAAATCTTTGAATTGTTCATGAAATTGATAGGAGTGAGAAGTGAGTGCTAAATATCTGAATAAGCTAAACTGGACCAGTGAACTGATGTGGATATTATCTTTATCTAACCAGGTCCTTTCATGCCTCAGGCATGTTTTGAGAGTTAGTACTCCCCACTCCAGTCTGCCCCTGTGAGCCTGTGACAAAATAAGAGTGGTCAGAAACTGTCAGGCAGGAGGCAAGATTGCAGCATCTGAAATGACTCAGCCCATGATTCCCACAATTTGTGGCTCTGCTTGTGGGTTTCCTTCATTTTAGTTCACTCAGACAATGAAGGTCGTCAATTTAACTGGGACGATGTGACCATCCTAGCTCAAGCCAACCATAGATACGCACAAGAATTCCTAGAGGCCTGGTTCTCCACCCATAACGCAATCAATAAACATGTGGAATTAGACCCCCTATCCAAATCCTTGCAAAAAAGAACTGAAAATGACACAAAACACCCAACAGACTGGATCATATAAATACATAGCAGATTAGAACAACATCGCTTCATTAGAGGTAGCACTGATGACGTTACCTACCAAGGTGACAAAACGTCTCAACTATAACCAGCCAGCCCAGCAAGCAAGTCAACAATCTAATCAGCACAGTAATTGTTTAAGTTGATTTTGCTGATGGTGCAATCAAAGCTATCATGTTTGTGTCACTAAAAATCTAGACAATTAGTAATTGCTTCCATCATTCAGTTCATTTCAAGCAGATCAGGAAACACTGTGAAACCAAGCACAGTTATGCCTTGAGAATAAAGTGTAATAAGCAGACTAAATCAGTCGGTTCTCATCAAACTTTCAGGCCAATTCCCTCCAATAGTGTCATAAGCACAATCACAATTATATCTGTGGACTTTACACAAACCAGTGCAGTTGTGCTGGAAAAGTTAGTGAAAATATCCGTAAATATAGCTTTAAAAAGAGCTGTTAATTGATACAGTGGTGCATTCCATTATTTTTTAAAAAGTTGATCTTCCCTATTATTTCCTGCAAGATCTGATTTTTAAGGTGTTTGTATCAATTTGCTAGATATTTCATTAGATTTCTGTGAGCCAGTGAGCAAACATCTGTTTTCAGAAAGCTTCTGCAACAGCAAGGTGCCTTGGACGCAGTCTGATGTTTGCATTAGTGTCCAGACGCCTTTTGCACTTACTGCTGAAGGCTTATGAGATGAGGCTACAGCATGAAATTTATGCTCGAAAAGAGGCCGAGAGATGAGTGGCTATGAATTTGGAGGACTGGAGTTGTATCACCACATTTGTAATAATTTTAATGTGTGACAGTTTCTCATCAGATTTGACTTGAACAGAAATAAATTTTCATGAGAAATGATCACATATCCTTTGGACTGCCCACAGAATGACTTTATGTTTCAGTAACATAATTATCAATGTCAGTTGTCACACTCTCAGCTCCAGTTCCTTGAGCACAGAAGTTAAGATGCAATTTTGAAGGAGTGCTGCATGTCGAGTGTTGTCAAAAATTTTATTAAAAAAGTTCCATTGCACTATTTTGAACAAGAGGGTGAGATCCTCCCAGTACTCTGGCCAATATTTATCTCTTTACTATAATTACTAAGACAAATTACGTGGTCATTATTACAGTGATGTTTGTGAGGTCTTACTGTGAAAATTGGATGCTGTGTATTCATCATTAGAAGAGTGACTCCATTTCAAACATACTTCATTGGCTTTTGAGGACTTTGAAGGCATACTGAGCTGATGAAAAGTTCTCTACAAGTGGGCCCCCTTCCTGCCTTCCTCCATCCTTCAATTCCTCTATCCTTTCTTTATTTTCTCACTCCCATAACTCCTTTTCTGATGAACAGGATTCGTACCAGTTATTGCCAATCATTTAAAATGCCAATGAAATGGAGAGATGTAAAGCCAGTAGCCTAATCTCTGAAATTCAGAACACAAATGTTAAATCTCATTCTTACCTCATGTCTTCTGACATATACAAACCCTTTCATCAGATTGCTACTTGTTTGGAACTGATTGCATTGGTGCCTAATCAGTAGTTCACACTCTATCAGATTGCCTATTGAGGATTCTATTAAATGATTAATTAGGTTAACTCAGAGTGCAATCAACCAAATAAATATCTTCAGAAAGGAATTCAAATAAATCCCTTTGTAAACATGAACAAACAGGAATTATCTCACCAAATATATAATTCCACACAACTTGAAATTAACCATCAGGGCTTTTGTTGTACAATGCTAATGCCCCTGTTTCTGGGCCAGATGATCCAGGTTCAAGTCAATACACTGGAGCTCTGTCGTAACATATCTGTACAGGTTTGTTAAGAATGATGATAACAGTCTAAGAAATGGTAATGAGTTGACGTAAAATAGCAAAAAGTACTTAAATCCACTCAATTTCAGAAAATAAATCGAGGCATTGACTTTCAATACTTGTGTTTACGTATCTTTTGTGCAAACAATTCCAGGCATCCTCCTTTCATTTCTCAAAGGTCATGCGGTATCTATAGAGAGAAACAGGGGTAATATTTCAGTCTGGTGACCTGTCACCAGAGCAGTGGCCTGTTACCTCACATGGTGATTGCTTGCAGCATTTTTTTTTTGCTTTTCATTCACATTTCCAGCATCTGCAACATTTTGCTTTTGTACCCACCTTTCTACAGGTGATGAACTTCGTTTACGTCACAAAACTACATCTGTTAGTATGAATCCTACAAGCAAGACGGTTTCATTGATTCTACATTTTGTTGCGTTCCAATCTTCCCTATTGCAGGACTTGTTTGAAATTCACTGCAATTACAACAGCAATTATATCCTTGATAACAAAGTGTGGAGCTGGATGAACACAGCAGGCCCAACAGCATCTCAGGAGCACAAAAGCTGACGTTTCAGGCCTAGACCCTTCATCAGAGAGGGGAATGGGGAGAGGGAACTGGAATAAATAGGGAGAGAGGGGGAGGCAGACCGAAGATGGAGAGAAAAGAAGATAGGTGGAGAGGAGAGTATAGGTGAGGAGGTAGGGATGGGACAAGAGAGTTGCAGCGGGAGAAAGATTCCCTGAGGTTGGTCCGGAGGGAGGAGGATAACTTCTTCAGGTTTTTAACCTCACTGCGAAGCCTCTTCCAGGGATGCCTAATCTCAAGAAGTTACCCTCCTTCCTCCGAACCAGCCTCAGGGAATCTCTGTCCCACTGCAACTCTCTTGTCCCATCCCTACCTCCCCACCTATACTCTCCTCTCCACCTATCTTCTTTTCTCTCCATCTTCGGTCCACCTCCCCCTCTCTCCCTATTTATTCCAGAACCATGACCCCATCCCCCTCTCTGATGAAGGGTCTAGGCCTGAAACGTCAGCTTTTATGCTCCTGAGATGCTGCTTGGCCTGCTGTGTTCATCCAGCTCCACACTTTGTTATCTTGGATTCTCCAGCATCTGCAGTTCACATTATCACTAGCAATTATATCCTTCTCTTGATTAACTCCATCAAATTTGTATTGTACGCATGACACTGATCAAATACCAGTACCCTGTATTATAGTAGTCAGGTACAATGTTGGTTCATAGATCATGATAACAATGTGTAATGTGAAGGTTCTAGGGCTTTATTTAATTGATATCTATTGGCGTTGACATCTAAGGAGCACTTACTAATCAGCAATTGTTATCTAGTGCATGGTTAATCATGTTTTGAGTGATAAGGTGAGGAAGATGTCAGCGTTACAACAATAAGCACATTAATTGCATCAAATAATTTGGGACACAATTCTTGTCATCAATTTTGCTGGCCACTTAGTACCAATTGCAAAATCACATCTTAGATTGAAGTGTATTTTTAGCTGTGTCATCCCTGCTCACATTTTCCAATGAAAATAAACAATGCAATGTTAAATGATCAACATGTACAAAGAAAATTAACCCAGGTCAATTGTTACAAGGCTATCATTTCAAAATTAGTTATTCTGCCTTATTCAGATTTTTGTCTTGACTGGTGGTCTAAATTACATTTCCAATATACATTCCCATCCTTAACTTGGGCCCTAGCTTTACAGGTTGGAGGGTCAGTGTAACAAGGACACAACAAGAACAGTAAAGGACTCAGCAGTCATGTCAGTCTTCATAATGGGGCTTTATTTAAATAAAACATTCCAGAGTCCTTTCAGACATCTGACCAAGTTCATAACTGTGTACAGTGGAAAGGCATCCAGGTTGCTGATTTAGAGCAGTTAATGCTGGGGAATCTTTCATGGCCACAAATTGGGTATTGCCACAGGAGAGGGAGACCTAAAGGTTCCTTGAAGGGTTTGGGGCAGTATGTGGAGGGGAGTGGGGGTGGAGGCTGGAAGGGTAGTCCTTTTTCCTGGTCCCCAATAATTTTAAGACAAAAACAATCTGACCAGTTGCCTCTTCTTCTTATCGTTCTGCCGCCCGGACTAGGAATGCAGGTAACTTCAGTCATAAATTATATAGTTAATTCTCAATCTCCTCAGGACAGCCAGGAATTGATGGCGTTGTGCATATCCTGAATAAAAGAGTTTCTCGAATCATTCTTCACAGGTGTACACTTGATGAAAGTCCATTACTCTCTCTACTCTGCCTAGCCTCTTTCCGTTGAAGAGATAATGGGAACTGCAGATGCTGGAGAATTCCAAGATAATAAAATGTGAGGCTGGATGAACACAGCAGGCCAAGCAGCATCTCAGGAGCACAAAAGCTGACGTTTCAGGCCTAGACGCTTCATCAGAGAGGGGGATGGGGAGAGGGAACTGGAAAAAATAGGGAGAGAGGGGGAGGCGGACCGAAGATGGAGAGTAAAGAAGATAGGTGGAGAGAGTATAGGTGGGGAGGTAGGGAGGGGATAGGTCAGTCCAGGGAAGACGGACAGGTCAAGGAGGTGGGATGAGGTTAGTAGGTAGATGGGGGTGCGGCTTGGGATGGGAGGAAGGGATGGGTGAGAGGAAGAACCATTTAGGGAGGCAGAGACAGGTTGGACTGGTTTTGGGATGCAGTGGGTGGGGGGGAAGAGCTGGGCTGGTTGTGTGGTGCAGTGGGGGGAGGGGACGAACTGGGCTGGTTTCGGGATGCAGTTGGGGAAGGGGAGATTTTGAAACTGGTGAAGTCCACATTGATACCATTAGGCTGCAGGGTTCCCAGGCGGAATATGAGTTGCTGTTCCTGCAACCTTCGGGTGGCATCATTGTGGCACTGCAGGAGGCCCATGACGGACATGTCATCTAAAGAATGGGAGGGGGAGTGGAAATGGTTTGCGAGTGGGAGGTGCAGTTTTTTGTTGCGAACTGAGCGGAGGTGTTCTGCAAAGCTCGTTGAAGCTCAGTGACCAAAACTAAACACCTTTAATATAGTTGGGTATAATCAGTGGACTATGAAAGTTTAAGACAATTTCTGTGAACTTTCAAGTGTCAACAATACTTTTGTTCGTTTGCCACTCACCTATAATGTCCGGAAAGAACTCTACCTTGAGGATCAGGGTCTACTCCAAAGATGTGAGCATGCTGACAACTCAGGCCTAAGCTGACTGAGTATTGTAATGTTGAAGATGTGACCGTTTTGATGAGTTGTTAAACAAAGGCCTCAATTGCTCTATTAGCTGAATGTTAAAGGCCCCACTGTTTTAAGATGACCAGTATAGTTATTCATGGAGTTCTGGCCCATACTTATCCCACTATATATAACACAGAGAACATCACATTGCCTTTGTCAGAGTCTGCTATTTGCATGTTGGTTGCAATCTTTCCAGCATTACTAGAGTGCCAGAGTTTCAAAGATATTTGAATGGCTACAAAACACTTTTGAGATCATGAGATCTTAATGGATGTTGTATGAATGCTAGACTTTAATTTTGACTGATTCAATGAAAATTTTAAGGTAGCTTCTACAAACTCATAAAAAATATTCTGTCATGGAGCATGATTTATATCTTAATGAGCCACTCAGAAGGTAGTAGCTTTTAGAAAATCGCTGGACAGAAAGTCATGGAAAACATAACAAATGACATGATCATCCAGTCAACAGAGACAACAAGGAGTGGAGCTGGATGAGCACAGCAGGCCAAGCAGCATCAGAGGATCAGGAAAGCTGATGTCTCAGACCTAGGCCCTTCTTCAGCAATGGGGGAGGGGAAGGAGGTTCTGAAATAAATAGGGAGGGGGGGAGGCGGATAGAAGGTGGTTAGAGGAGAAGATAGGTGGAGAGAAGACAGGCCGGTCAAAGAGGCGGGGATGGAGCCAGTAAAGGTGAGTGTAGGTGGGGAGTTAAGGAGGAGTTCGGTCAGTCCAGGGAGGATAGACAGGTCAAGGGAACAGGATGAGATTAGTAAGTAGGAGGTATGGGTGGGGCTTGACTTGGGAAGAGGAGACAGGTTAGGGAGGCGGGGACGAGCTGGGCTGGTTTTGGGATGCGGTAGGAGGAGGGGAGATCTCCTACTTACTAACCTCATCCCGCCCTCTTGACCTATTCATCCTCCCTGGACTGACCTATCTCCTCCCTAATTCCCCACCTACACTCACCTTTACTGGCTCCATCCCCGCGTCTTTGACCAGTCTGTCTTCTCTCTACCTATCTTCTCCTCTATCCATCTTCAATCCACGTCCCCCCGCTTCCTATTTATTTCAAAACCCCCGTCCCCCCGCCATTTCTGAAGAAGGGTCTAGGCCCAAAACTTCTGCTCTTCTGATGCTGCTTGGCCTGCTGTGTTCATCCAGCTCTACACCTTGTTATCCCAGATTCCCCAGCATCTGTAGTTCCTACTATCTCTGTGACAATTCTCTGAATTTGAGTTATATCATCCAATCTTGTGTTTTCATGCAGTTAGGATAGTATTGGACAAACCAAATCTATGTCATGTACAGTCTTGATAGGCTTTAATCTTTTAAAGAATGGAACATATTGAAAAATGAAGGGAACAAAATAAATAGTAAGGTTCCAGTGTTGAAGTGACTTACCAAAAAAACAAAGTGCTGTGGTAGAACATCCTACAGCTTGTACTTTACAAGACCAAGAAAAGTCCCAGCCAGATATTAGTACAGCTTTGGGTTCACCAAATCTCATTAAAGCCCTTTCTCCTTTGCAAGGGGTTCCAATTTTTCACTTCATTTCTTCACACAATTTTTCACATTCCTAGATGAACCAGGGAACCTTTTTAAACTCCATCCATCTCAATGATAACATAGCCTACTCTTGGCTTTTTAACCTGAACTCTAGCATTTTCTGAATGCTTTTACACTATTTTCGCTCTCACACTCCCTAAGCCCTATCCCCACCCCTCACTGCCGAGACTGCAAGATTTCTAGATCTCGTGTCTCTAATTTAGTCAGCTATCTGCTGTTTTACATCTCTATCTCCATTCAACAAACATAGGTCACTTTCTGAATGATTACTTGTTTTTGGTATTCTGGCAATCACTAAAGCAAAGCATTTTAATTATCTCATCTTCCTGGCTGTCTATCCCTTAAAGCAATATGACCCAGCCTTTTAAGTACGCTAGACTTAAGTTGTGTTTATTCCATTTTATAATTTTAAACTGAAATTACTACAATTCAAACAAATGAACTGTGAACTGCGAATTGATCATACCTCACTGAAGCAAAAGTTGACAAGGCAGACACTCCAGGGTGAATTAAGACAGTATGGTCGCACGGTTATTCAAGTGGCCAGTCCAACAGGGAATCCTATTACTACAGAAATGTTTCAAGGGCAGTTTACAGGATTTACTCCCTCTTGTTTGTGGAAGGTGCCACTGACTGTAAGGCTGTAAGAAAAGGTTATCTTTAATGAGAAACAGGTAGTGTTGGAGGCATATCGAGTGAAATCCTATACCTTCAGAAAACAGTGCAGAAAGATGGAATGTTAATGTATACAATAAAGTCTGCACCACCCCACACCCCTTCATTGTTCCCAACTCCCCACATCACCATGCACCCCCACCCCTCCAAAATGGGCATCTTTTTCTCATTGCTGAGAATCTCATCTTTTTATTGTCACCACGTTCTACCACGTTACTCACCATTGCTCATGTGCTGATGTGAGGAAAATCCCATCAGAAGCTCATGACTTCAAATGGGACCTGATCAATGACCTTCTCTTGTATTCGAGCCCTCTTGAAATAAATATCAACATTTCATTCAGCCTTTTGAAAGTTCTTGTTTCCCTTTGTTACGTTTTAATGATTTGTGTGCTTCGGCTACCAATCTCGATCACTCTGCAGTTTTATTTTCTGCCGTCTCAAAGAACAAAAAAAAGTACAGCACAGGGATAATGGGAACTGTAGATGCTTGAGGATCCAAGATAACAAAGTGTGGAGCTGGATGAACACAGCAGGCCAAGCAGCATCTTAGGAGCACAAAAGCTGACGTTTCGGGCCTAGACCCTCTCAGATGAAGGGTCTAGGCCCGAAACATCAGCTTTTGTGCTGCTGAGATGCTGCTTGGCCTGCTGTGTTCATCCAGCTTCACACTTAGTACAGCACAGGTACAGGCCATTTGGCCCACCTAGACTGCGCCAACACACGATGCCCTTTAAACTAAAAAATTTTTACCTCTGCAAAGCCTGTATCCTTCTATTCCCTGCCTATTCATATACATCAAGATGCCTTGTAAATGTTGCTGTTGTTTTTGCTTTTACCATTTCCTCTGGCAGTGTATTCCAGCACTTATCATCCTCTGTGAAAAAAAAAACCACCCTCTCACATCTCTTTTAAACTTAGTTCCTTTTTATCTTAAACTTATGCCCTCTACTAATTGCTATTGCTACCCTGGGAAGGCAAAAAAACACTCCAACTATCCCTTCCAACCATGCCTCATTAATAGTATCAGAGATGATGGGAACTGCAGATGCTGGAGATTCCAAGATAATAAAATGTGAGGCTAGATGAACACAGCAGGCCAAGCAGCATCTCAGGAGCACAAAAGCTGACGTTTCGGGCCTAGACCCTTCATCAGAGAGGGGGATGGGGGGAGGGAACTCATCCCACCTCCTTGACCTGTCCGTCTTCCCTGGACTGACCTATCCCCTCCCTACCTCCCCACCAACACTCTCTCCACCTATCTTCTTTACTCTCCATCTTCGGTCCGCCTCCCCCTCTCTCCCTATTTATTCCAGTTCCCTCCCCCCATCCCCCTCTCTGATGAAGGGTCTAGGCCCGAAACGTCAGCTTTTGTGCTCCTGAGATGCTGCTTGGCCTGCTGTGTTCGTCCAGCCTCACATTTTATTACCATGCCTCATTAATGCTGTAAACGTCTATCGAGTTGTCTTTCAGCCTCTGCCATTCAAGTGAAAACAAACCAAGTTTGTCAAATCTCTCCTCATAGCTAATACCCTCCAAGCCAGACAACACCTTGGTCCAACCTTTTCTGCACTAGCTCCAAAGCTGCCAAATCCATCTGGTAATATGGTGGCCAGAACTCTGCACAATATGTTGAGGTTGGTTGGCTTAACAACCTCAGTGTACACAGTATTCCGAATTTGAACTAACTAAAGCTATATACAGCTGACTTGCCAATTTTTATTCTCCATCCCCTGATTGATGAAGGCAAGCATGTCATATATCTCCTTGAACACTTTATTCACTTGTGTTGCCATTTTCAGGGAACTGTTGTCCTATATACCTAGATGTCTCTG
Source organism: Stegostoma tigrinum (assembly GCF_030684315.1). NCBI lineage: Eukaryota > Metazoa > Chordata > Chondrichthyes > Orectolobiformes > Stegostomatidae > Stegostoma > Stegostoma tigrinum. The sequence continues at coordinate 10,068,332 of NC_081359.1, read as the reverse complement.
TATGTTAATACTTCTAAGGGTTCTGCCATTTTCTATACATTCCTGCATTAAATCTCCCAAAATGTATCACCTTGCATCTGGCCAGAATAAATTCCATCTGCCCTTTTTCTGCCCAAATCTCCAGCCTATCTATATCCTGCTGTAATCTCTGGTAATCCTCCACACTCTCCGCATCTCCCCAAAGCTTTCTGTTGTCTGGAAACTTGCTAATCAGGCCACCGACATTCTCTACTTCCGCAGGGGTCCCTGCAAAAGACCACTGGTCACAAACGTCCAGTCAGGGAAACCTTTCACCTCTAAACTGTCTTCTTTAACTAAGCCAGATCTGTATCCATCTTACCAGCTCACCATGCATCCCATGTGACTTCAAACTCTGTCTCAGCCTGCCATGAGGGACCTTCTCATGGCCTTGCTAAGGTCCATATGGCCCTCACCAATCATTATAGTCACTTTCTTAAAGCATTCAATCAAGGTTGAAAGATATGATCTCTTCTACACAAAGCCGTGCTACCCATCATTAACAAGTGCATCGTTTTCCAAAAGTGGTTAAATCCTGCCCCTAAGAATCTTCTTCAATAATTTCCCTTCCACTAACATAAGGCTTACTCCCTTATAATTTCCTTGATTATACCTGTTGTTGTTCTGAAACAAAGGAACCACAGTGGCTTCCTCCAGTCCTCTGGGACCTTTCCTGTGACTACAGAGGACAGAAAGATTTTACACAAGGTCCCAGCACTTTCCTCTCTCACCTTCTTCAGTACTCTGGGACCCATTCCGTCAAGTCCTGTGGAGTTGTCTACCTTAATGCTTATCGAAACACCCAAAACTACATCCTTTTTTATATCGACATACTTCTCACTACCATGTCCTTCTCCGATGTGAATACTGTTGCAAAATAGCAATAGTGGACCTTACCCACTTCGCCTGGCTCCACAAATAACTTCCCTCCTTTGTCCTTGAAAGGTCCCACTCTTTCCTGCCTATATATATAAAATGCCTTGGGATTTTTCTCACTCCTGTCTGTCAAGGGCATTTCAAGCTGCCTTTTACATCCCTTAACTCCTTGTTCAAGTTCTTACCTCTTTTGTTATATTCTTCATGGGCTCTGTCTGGTTGTTAGCTTCCTAAACTTTATGTGTGGCTCCTTTTTATTTTTGACTAAGATCATAATTTCCAGATCAACAAAAGTTCCTGTAAGCTGGCCATCTTCATTTTTCAATTTCTGGAATTTTAGAATCCCTATAGTTTGGAAACGGGGAATTTGACCCATCGAGTCCACATCAACCCTCCAAAGAGCATCCTACCCAAACATACCCTCCTTCCCTGTAATCCTGAATTTCCCATTGCTACTCCACCTTGTCTGGACCTGCATCCCCAGGAACAATGGGTAATTTAGCATGGCCAATCCACCCTAACCTGTACATCTTTGGGCTGTGGGAGGAAACCTGAGCACCCGGGCGATACCCATGCAGACACCGGCAAAATATGCAAACTCCCCACAGACAGCTGCTCGAGGGTGGGATCGAATCTAGGTGCCTGGCACTGTAAGGCAGCAGTGCTAACCACTGAGCCACCAGACAGGAACATGTTGATCTTAAACTCCAGTCAATTAGCCCTTAAAAGATGTGGATTGACCCTCAAACAGCCATCCCAATTTACATTCCCCAGTTCCTGCCGAATATAATGGTAGTTAGCCTTTTGCCTGAGGACTAGTCTTATCCTCATCCTTAAGTAACTTAAATCTTATGGAATTATGGTCACTACTTCCCCACTGATACTTCAATCACCTGGCTGGACTCGTTACCCAAAAGCAGGTCTAGTGTAGCCCCTTCCTTCATTGAACTGTTTACATATTGCTGCAAGAAACCCTCCTGCATGTACCTAACATTCCCCAATCCAATCCCCTGGCGCTAACGGACTCCCAGTCAATATCAGTGGTGACATGAGTGGTCCAGCTGTAGCATCCTTGTCTGCCATGCTAGAGGCATGAGCTCGATGCCTGGCCAATGTATGGCACTCCTTTCCTTCCCTTATAAGTTAAGGGGCTGCGTGCTCTTCAACAGAAATCAGAAGAATTCTGAAGAAGGGTCTACACCCGAAACATCAGCTTTCCTGCTCCTCTGATGCTGTTTGGTCTGTTGTGAGCATCCAGCTCTACACCTTGTTGTCTTGTATAAGAAATTAACGTGCATTTTAGTCATAACAATATCACTTAAATGAGATGATTTATTTACTAATTTTGCAACTTTTTAAATGAGCAATACCCATTCAGTGTATAAGTTTATAACTGTGGTACAATGATTGAAGATGTAATGATAAAGATCTTGTGTTCAAATTTGAGAATGATTTAGTTGATCACAATGCAAGATCTAAAATCTGATAAAGAAAACTTTAGATATGAAAAGGGAGTTGACTGAGAAACTGGATTCAAAGCTATGGTAAAAGCAGAAATTGCTGGGAAAGCTCCTCAGGCCTGGAAACACTTGTGTAGTGAAATCAGAGTTAACATTTCAAGTCACGTGATCTTGCCTAGCTCACACCCTGTACAATGTAACCTGTATGCCTCTGTCTGAGTCTTTTTGATTAGTACATCCTTTGCTTATTATGATCTGCCTGTACTGCTTGTATTTTGGTGCCCATGACAATAAATCAATCAATCAATCAATAACTAATTAAGTCACAATTTGCAACCCATACGTATTCCCTTAAGAATAAATGCCCTGTGGAAGAGTAGTCCAGTTTTGGTTAACATTCAAAGTTAAAACAGTACAGGATAGAAGGAAGATGTTTATGAACTTGTAGTTTGAGAATTGGGAGAACTAAGAATTCAGCAATGAAAAACAAAGGAATCAATAAAGCAATCAAAAATAAAATATAGCCTTAAATGAGCAAGAAATTTAAGATCAGATTATGCCAGTTTCCATATGGAAGGGAAATTATAGTAGGGAATAAATAAATGGAAAAGGCTTTAACAAGTATAGAACAATTAGCTGCAGGAATTGTCAATTCAGTTCCTTGCTCTGCCATTCAATCCAATCACAACTGATCTCATCTCGGCTGTGACTCCACTTACCTGCCCACTCTCCAAAGCTCTTCCACCAGACCCTAATTAAATTCCATCCGTCTACTCCTTAAAATTACTCAATGTCCAAGCAGGCAACATAACAAATTATACAGATTCATGAACCTTTGAGAGAAGTATTTTCTCCTCATCTCTGTTTCAAATCTGCCATCCCTTGTCCTAAAGCTATGATTTCTGATTCTAGATTGCCCCACAAGAGGAAACATCTGTTCTACACTTACTTTGGCAATCCCTTTTAGCATGCCCTTCAACCCACTCACCCTCGTGACTTGGAAATATGTCACTGTTCCTTTGCTATCACTGGGTCAAAATCCTAGAATTCCCTCTCTCAGGGCATCGTGGCTCAACCTACAACACATGGACTGCAGTGGTTCAAGAAGGCAACTCACTGACGTCTTCCGAAGGGCAACGAAGGATGGGCAATCAAAATTGATCAACCTGTGATGCCCATGCCCCACAAGTGAATTTAAAAAAATCTTCAATGCCTCAATTAGATCTTCTCTCATTTGCCTAAACTCCAGAGGGTATTGGCCTAAAATGGTCAATCTTTTTCTTAAGACAAACCCGTCACCTCAAGAATCAACTATTGAATCTCCTCTGAACTGCTTCCAATGCAATTAATCCCTCCACAAGTAAAGGACCAAAACTGGACACAATACTCCACATACAGTCTCATTCTTGCCTTGTACAGTTGCTGCAACACTTGCCTACATTGATACTCTATTCCTTTAGCAACAAATTTTTCTCAGTTTCCTTTGCTTTTCTTATTGCCTGCTATACCTGAACATTAATTTTATGTGATTCATGCACAAGGAGACACAGATCCCTCTGTACTGACGCATTCTGAAATTTCTTACCATTTAGATCATAAGTTGCCATTCAATTCTTCTGGCCATAATGGTTTACCTCAGGCTTATTGATATTAACCTCAATCTTGTCAAATTTTGGCCGATTCACTTAACCTATCTGTATCCATTTGTTAACTTTTTATTTCTTTATTTCAATTTTCTTCCCACCTATTTTAGTGTTCATCTGCTATTGTGACTATAGTACTCTCTGCCTCTCCATTCAAATCATTAATATAGATTCTAAGTAGTTGGAACTCGAGGATTGAACTCTGCCGCATCCCACTACTTACGACTTGCCAACCCGAAAAAGACCCATTTATGCTGACTCTCTGCTTTCTGTGGCCAATCCTCTAAACTAACTAATAATTCATCCCCAATCTCACCTGATCTTTCCGTGTGTATAAACCTCTCGTTTGGTGCTTGGAATTGTCAGGTTCAGGGCCCGATGACTGGGCTTCAGTCAGTCCTGCAACTCTGGTGCATCCAGTTGAGGGAGTCACAGGAGGTCAGTCAAAGAGCTGCACTCAGATGAGTCAGTTGCCAGCCAGCTCTGTCTGTCTATCTGAATCTATCTGAATCAGTTGAGGAGGATGAACCATAATCTGTGCTGGAGGTCAGATCACTGAAAGTCATTGGGGTGTTATCATGGGCCACTGCTGTCATTGGGAGTCGATAAAGCCTGTGTGGGCATTGGAAGGAACGTGCTGGGATGCACAGCAGATCATAATTGTGAAGAGGTGAGTGGGGAGAAATCAGCATATAAGGTAAGGGTTGGGAGATGATAACGATTTGGAATACATTGGTTACTGCAAGAGGTGGGGAAGGGGAAGGCCATGGATGGTCACACCCACGCTGACCTTGATGTGGGACCGTACAGCACAATGGATGTCAGTATGAAACTGTGGGTTACACTGAGCATTAGGAAAGTGAAGCGCTCCCTTAGATAGGGTTCTACGTTAGGATGCTACAAAGTATCGGTAACATAGAAAATAGGTGCAGGAGTAGGTCATTTGGTTCTTCGAACCTGCACCAGCATTCAATCTGATCATGGCTGATCATGCAATCTCAGTATCTCATTCCAGCCCTCTCCACAGGCCCTTTGATCCCTTTCACTGGAAGTGCCACATTCAGCTCCATCCTGAATATATCTAATGAACTGGCCCCAACAGCTTCCTGTGTGAGAGAGAAAATTCCACAGGTTCCCAACTCTCTGAGTGAAGAAATTCTTCATCATCTCATTCCTGAATGGTTCACCTCTTATTCCTAGACTGTGACCCTTAGTTCTGGACTTTCCCAACATCGGGAACATTCTTCCCATGTCTAGCCTGTGCAGTCCCAAAAGGATTTTATATGTTTCCAAGAGACCCCCCTTCACTCTTCTAAATTCCAATGAGTGCAAGCCTAGTTGATCCAGCCTTTCCTCATATGTCAGTCCTGCCGTCTCAGGAATCAGTCTGATGAACCTTTGCTGGACTCCCTACACAGCAAGAATGCCCTTCCTCAGACTAGGAGACCAAAACTGCACATAATACTCAAGGACTGGCCTTACCAAGGCCCTGTGTAACTGTAGCAAGGCATCCTTACTCCAAAACTCAAAACCTCTCACCACTAGCATTCCTCACTGCCTGTTGCACCTGCATGCCAACCACCAGCAACTGTTCCACCATGACACCCAAGTCTCGTTGCACCTCACCTTTTCTTAAACTGCGATCAATCAGATAACAATCTGCCTTAATATTTTTGTGATCAAAGTGGATAACCTCACATTTATCCACATTATATTGCATTTGCCAAGTATTTACCCCCTTAACCAATCTGTACAAGTCAACCTGCAGTCTCTTGCCATCCATCTCATGTCAATTACTGCCAACTATTTTAGTGTCATCTGCATATTTGAAGATATTGCATTCAATTCCTTCATCCAAATCATTAATGCATACCAGGGTACCCACTCATCACTACCTGCCTCTCTGAAAAGTATTTGCTTATTCCAACTCTCTACTTCCTGTCTGCCAACCAGTTCTCTATCCATACCAATAAATTACCTTCGATACCATGAGCTTTAATTTTGTGTATTCATCTCTTGTGTGGAATCTTGTCGTAAGCCTTTTGAAAGCCCAGATACTCAGCATTTTACTGATTCACCCTTGTCCACTCTACTGATCACATTCTCAAGAAATTCCGGAAGATTGGTCAAACATGATTTTCCTTTGATGAATCCATGCTGACTAGGGCCAGTTCTGTCACCACTTTCCAAATGCTGAATTGTTACATCCTTAATGATTAACTCCAGCACTTTTTTCCACCATTGGTCAGTATAACCAGCTTATAATTTCCTATTTCTCTCTTTCTCTCTCTTCTTTTTTAAAGAGTGGAGTCACATTAGCTACACTCCAGTTCATTGGAACTCTTCCAGAGTCTACAGAATGCTGGAAAATAATCATCAATGCATCTGCTATTTCTAGGGTTACTTCCTTAAATACTCTGGGATACAGAGCATCAGGACCTGGGGATTTATTGCGTTTTAACCCCATCAATTTCCCCAATACCATTTCCTGACTAATAAGGATTTCCTTTAGTTCCTTCTTCATGCTTGACCCTCTGTCCCTTAGCATTTCCAGAAGGTTACTTGTGTCCTGCTTAGTGAGGATAGATCCAAAGTATTTGTTCAACCGGTCTCCCATCCCTTAGTTGTCCATTATGAATTCAACTTATTTGAACTGCAAGGGACCTACATTTGTTTTCACCAGACTTTTTTTTTCCCTTTACATATCCGGGGAAGCTTTTGCAGTCAGTTTTTATGTTTTCTGCAAGCTTACTTTTATAATTTTTGCTCCTTTCTGATTTGAACCTTTTGTCCTCCTCTACTTGAATTTCAAATTTTCCCTAGTGTTCAGGTTTGCTGCTTTTTCTGACCAGTTTACATGCCTCCTCTTCGGCTTTAATTCTATCCTTGATTTCCATTGTTAGGTAAAACCCCTGTAGCTTGATTCTTAACATGTGATACATTTATTAGTGTGTCCTTTTATTTGCAATTGAGGGTTGGCTGTGCCATCTATACTCCCTGGGAAGAGATTGTTTTTGGTTCTTATTGCACTATGAGCATAGCAAAGGGCAACTCTTGTCTGATAGCACTTGACTACCTGCTCAGCTGGACTTTAAAAATGGCGCTGCTGCTGGGAATGCTGGGGACTCCCAGCAATGGTGAACATTTGCGCCTCTGACAAGAATTGAAGGGAGCGTGAAAAGGCCATCGTAGACATGTGGTGGATAGGCAATGAGACAAGTTTTGAAGAAGAGTATGAGAAATATTGCTGGGGCTCTTGGAAGAAAACCCTCCACAAAACTCACCAAAATTGACACTGATGCAATTTGTGGTAAAAATCAGCTCAGTATTTCAGTTCAAGACTCTATGACAGCCATCTCAGCTGCTCTGTAGTGCCTGAAACAAACACTGAGAATCAGCCCCTGTGTGCCTAACTCACAACTGGTCTCAAATAATTCACTATGACTTTAAAAAAGCCTATAGAATGGAATTCCTCGTTTATTTGAAGTACACAGGTCAGTTTTTAAGAAAATTAAATATTTTTAATATTCAAAGTTTCTAAGTATTCCAAGTCTACTTCTAAAAGAGACTTAATTTTAAGAGCTTCCATGACATGGAGATGCCAGTGTTAGACTGGGGAGGATAAAGTCCAAAGTCACACGTGATGAAGGACCAGTGCTCCAAAAGCTTGTGCTTTCAAATAAACCTATTGGACTATAACCTGATTTCATGTGACTTCTGAGAGTAAGAGCTGTAAGAGCTTCATAAAGGGCTGAAAGAGGGTGAAATTAATGGGAACCTGCTTTCTTAATTGTTACGATCCAGGGCTTGATAAGATTTCAAGACAGCAATGGTTTCCAGCATTATATTTTCAAAATCAATACATAAAATTGCAAAAACTCAATTTGTACTGAGCTAGGAATTCCTACATTAGTCGGTCAGCTTTGTTTGCTCGGCAGTTTTTGTTTTTTCTGGGGGGGCAGTACCGTTGTATCCAGCTATATAATTTTGCAGGAAATTAACCACATCAATGTAGCTTGATACTCTTCACTTTTTAATATGTGTCATAATGAGAAAGTCCTTTCTTGTATCAAATATCACCGCAACATATAACATATTATCAATAGCCACTGAACTGAACATACAGCTGTACTTACCTTGACACAAAGATGTTTTGATAGTCAATCTCACTTTAAATAATGAAAGCATAATTTAATTGATTTTAAATCCATCCAAGCTGACATAATGCAAACTGTTACCTGATAGGCTCGTCCCATCATGTAATTTCAAAGCATGTATTGGGATTGAGTTGGATGTAATTAAATGAAGGGTATGGGGTGAGGCTAAAGCATTTACTGTGGTATTTCAGTGTGAAGGTGTCTAAATTTAGAGGTAGGCAGTTCAGAGATGATATCAGAAGTACTTCTTCACAAAATAAATAAGAACAACTGTGGAATTGAAGGACTCTCATTCCACCCAAACCCCCACTCCCCCCACCCCACAAAATCTGCAGACATTATATCAAGTGAAAATTTCAAAGTGAGATTGAGAAATTTTTGTCCTCTAAGATTATGAATTGATTTAGCTTTATTGTCACATGTACTCATGTGAAAAATTTTCAAGTCCCGACTTACAGCGCCATCTCAGGTAAAAAGTTGCCTAGTTACAGATTCTTGAGTACAGGTTTGTAGGAGAAAAAAAGAAATAAAATATCCAACATTACAGACCTTCAACCGTACAAAATCACAGTAATAAATTTTAAAAAGTAAATACAAAGTTCTGAATAACAGCCCTTTCCTGACAGTGTAAGGCAAAAAAATTAATTTTAATAGAATGAGCATTAGGTACACTTCCCGGCCCTGGGCTTAAGGTCTCAAACCTGTCCCACTGGAAGCCCAGGCCAAACAGCACAATGCCAAAGAAAAGCTGCATGGAGTTACAGACCGACACTGAAACAAGCACAAAGAGATCCAAACCAATGACAATGAAAACCACCACCGATTGCACCAAAAGGAGTCGCAGGCCTAGTAGTGGAATCCTGAGCCCAGACCCATGGAAATATAATTGAACCAAGGCACGCAAATAATCTTCAGATAAGGTCAGAATATAGACATGTTCGGAGAATTATAATTATTGTCCATCTCTGTGGGTGACACAGTGGCTCAGTGGTTGGCACTGCTGCCTCACAGCGCCAGGGACCTGGGTTCAATTCCACCCTTGGTTGACTGTCTGTGTGGAGTGTGCTGATTTACTCCGGGTGCTCTGGTTTCCTCCCCCACTCCAAAGATGTGTACGGTAGGCGGATTTGACCATGCTAAATTGCCCCTAGTGTTCAGGGATGAGTAGATTAGGAGAATGGGCTCTGGGTGGTATCTGCTTAGGGTCAGTGTGGACTTGATGGGCTGGAGGACCCTTTTCCACCCTGTAGGAATTCTACGGTCTAACTGAGCTGAATGATGGATCAGACCTGAGGGGCCAGATGGCTTCCTCTCCTGCTGTTTTTGAACTCATTTTCTGTGTGGAGGAGAGGCATACGTTGCTAATGTGAGGGGTGAGACTGTGTACTTGGGGCTGGTAGGGTCACACAGTTTGTGTACTCGATCATGACAGAAGAGCAGGCAGTCATGTCTCATGCTGCTTTCTTTTCTTTTAAGCTGTTGAACAATATGATTGACAAATGCACAAGTCAGAGTTATCTGCTACATAGTTGCTCCAATTGGCTGTCTTCTTGTGTCAAGAGCTCTTCTGGAGTTTCAGATGAATGATAGAGCTTTTGTTCAAGCAGTACACACAGATGAATGTTTTCAATTGAGTAGATATGAGAGCTGAAACGCTCTGTTTCTTTGTTGCACAGAAGCAGTGCAGTCAAAATGACATAGCCTGATTACCCCCGTTGCTCAATGACTCTATGGACTTACCAGCAGCTGTCACACGGGCACCGTTGAACACATTTTCTTTGTCTATTGTAAATAGATAATATTTTCAAAAAAAGATCTTCTTATCGGCACTGAATCAATTGAGTTTAGCTTGGTGTTTTATTTTCTGGTGGAGATGGCACGCAGATCTAGTTAACAAAGATAATCAAACTATACTTCTAGAAGGTGTCTTATAAAAAGTGAGAGGTGGTAAGTGTTCTGAATGCTTGTAATACCTGCTGCTTCTAACATGAATGTTTTATAGCAGTGTGAAGTCTGAAAGCTTAATTACCATGTCCCATAAAGCTAAAGGAATTTCTGACATAAAACACACAAAAAGCTCAATACAATTTCCACCTTCACTGCATCACAACCTGACTGATTCAGATTCTAGCGTTGTGAACGATGAATAGAAAATAGTATATGTTTCAACACAGCTTGTTGATAAGGACTAAATGCATATCTTTAATCAGTATTTCCTGGGCAGTATTGTTTGCGAAAATTGGCACTTAGGTGCAGAGTTTTTCTCATTAAAACAAACTTTTAAAACAAAGGCAAGGGTAAACTTGTGATCAGAGATAATGGGAACTGCAAATGCAGGAGAATCCAAGATAACAAAGTGTGGAGCTGGATGAACACAGCAGACCAAGCAGCATCTCGGGAGGACGAAAGCTGACGTTTCAGGCCTAGACCCCTCATTGAAAAAGGCTTTTCTGATAACACTTAGTTATCAAGGGTAAACATATCCTTCATTACACTTTCCTTGACCTCAGGAAATCCCAATCACTCACAGTGAATTAAAGGCATTTTTAAAATGCAGTAATGGGTGTCGTGTAGGAAACATGGTTTCTGTAGAGCAAGGTCTGATAAACAAGAGTGCGATAGCAATCAGATAATTTGATTGTAGTTATAGTACTTTAGGATGAATATTGGTGAAAATATCAGATGGAAATCATTTGTTCTGCTTCAAAATAGTACCAACGATTCTTTTTCATCTACCTGAAAGGGTGAATGAGACCTTGCCTTAATATGCCATCAAATAGATGGTACTATGGATAGTGCAACTACTGGAATATCATACCAAGTGTTGTGTTCAAGTCTCTGGAGCATGTTGTATTTATGATTTCGAAGTTAGTAAAAATACTGAGAGCATTCCATGATCATACTGGGCAATTCCACAAAAGCCATGTGAAAACCATCTCACAATGTAACAAACCACATTCAAGCAACATTTCTTTTAACTGACAACATGGCTCTGTTGAAAGTATCGAAAATGTATCAAAGAAGCAGCATGTAACAAAGAAGAGATGTCTTATTGGTGATGACATCCATTATGATATAAACTTATCAATGAGAAACATATGGTCAAAGTTAGACAGGCATCATCTGTGGTGGAAATTTTGGTTCTTGGTCTACAGTGGGACAGAATATATTCCGCCGGTGCACTTCAGGAAATTGTTGATATGTAATCCTTTTGCAGGATTTTGCCTATAGGTGACCCATGCGTCAGTTTGATTTCTGCTCAGTGTGATGATTAATGAATGTGGCTCTGTGTGTGTGTGTGTGTGTGTGTGTGTGTGTGTGTGTGTGTGTGTGTGTGTGTGTGTGTGTGTAGAATTCTGCTCAAACCGAATATAGGTTATGAGATGTCCTCTGAAGAGCAGAAAAAAAAGCTCGCAATTCAGCTGCAAGGAGCTGTGTAATCTAGGACTTTACAGGATTGTTATTTAAATATTGGAATCCTCAGATGCAAGAAAGGACATCTCAACCCTGTTGAACCATGAAGCAAATACAGAAATGTTAATCAAAAATCAAATATAATAAAAATAAGATAACTGGAAACAAGAGTCACAGTGAGATGAATGTGAAATAATGCTGACATTTCCAGTTTGTTGTTGAAGAAATGAAACATCATGTTATAGTAGCTCTTTCTGTTTGACAAATTTCGTCTTAAACAGTAAAATTAAATTGAGTTATTTGTGTCTGTGTGTGCGTGTGTGTGTATGTGTGTGTGAGTGAGAGAGAAAGATATTATAGCTTCCAATCAGTTATTAAGATTGTGCCTGGAGCAGCATGTAATTGTTGGTGGATACTGAGCAACATTATTAATCTACCAGACTGCTGGCCTCCCAGTCCAGTGAGCCAGGCATTATTAAATGATGCTGAAGCCTCCTGGTAACCTAACACTGAGTGGTTTATAAACATCTCTTGTGTCCTGTCTGGTAAACCACTTCTTTCTATCACAGTTAAGTTTGCACTAGAATACCTGTGCAGCCACAGAAAGCTGATCATTTTAATTTTGTTTGCTTTGATTTTCCACTTTTCATTTCACAATTCAGCATCGAATATAGCTGGCAATCTTAAAGATCAGTCTCATGTCAATGAAATACAAGGGTCAAAAGTAGTCTTGAGATCCAGCTTGATGTACTTCGTTTAATAGCGTTTATTTTATTCTTCTTGTCTCACAGTTTAAGTGTGCAATGATATCACCCATTTTGTCTCACAGTTTAAGTGCCAGCGAAAGTTATTGTTTGTTTCTTAATAATTTCTGTTACGTACACGTGTGAGGAATCTTAATTTTGGGCAATGGCGTAAAGTGGGTAAAATAGTCACCTAATACACACACCACCAATCAACCAGGGTGTGCATTAGGAAGCCAGTCAACATTATGCAGTGCTAAAAATATCCCCAGCCTTTCACCAAAAATATTAAGATAGCTGACCTGGTCTTCTATTTGCAATTTGACAATTCACCGCTAGATGGTGCATATGAGATGGTCCCACTCTTCTCCCTTCCCTTCTGCCTGACTTCATTTACTTAGCATGATTCCTCAGGGAGTGCTTGAGATCAGGGCCAAGCTTTCTGGAAGCCCAGGGGTGTTTACCTTAATAAGCAGAATATACAGAGAAAGGAACATCGTCTCCCCACCGAAACAACAACTAGAATTAAAACTGATGAAGGGATGAAGGGTCTAGGCCCGAAACGTCAGCTTTTGTGCTCCTGAGATGCTGCTTGGCCTGCTGTGTTCATCCAGCCTCACATTTTATTATCTTGGAATTCTCCAGCATCTGCAGTTCCCATTATCTCTGATACTAGAATTAAAACTGTTGAGTTTACACAGTGAGGTAATTTGTTGCTTCTCTCTTGCATGTGAGTTGTAATTGCTGAGCCGAAGTGATAAAGTAAGTAAGCTGAAGGAAAGGTGGCGCAACAATGAAGTAGAACAGAATGTTCTAAGTACAAAGATGAAAGTTAATGCAATGGCATCTGTCACATATCAATCCGTGGTGGCTCAGTGGTTAACACTGCTGCTTCACATTGTCAGGGCCCCAGGTTTGATTCCATTCTCGGGAGTGTGGAGTTTGCATGTTCTCCCTGTGTCTGCATGGGTTTCCTCCAGGTGCTTCAGTTTCCTCCCACAATCCATAGATGTGCAGGGTAGGTGGATTTGATGTGCTAAATTACCCGTAGCGTGCGGGCTAGGTGGCTTAACCATGGAAAATGTGGGGCTGCAGGGATAGGATGCTCTTCAGGGGTTTGGGATTGACGGTCTTGACCAAACGGCCTCTTTCTGCATCGTAGGGACTCTATGATTCTGTCTCTGTCTGTACTCAGAGGGAAATTTATGAAGCTAAAGAATTGAATGGAAAATTTGACATCTGGCATTCGGTAATTCTCCACTTAGCTACTTCTGTGCAACATTTCTATATTGTTAGTAATAACAATGGCTTCAGTATATTTGGTACAACATTTATTGGAGTTAAGATTTTAAAAAAATGCACCTTGGAATTACTCTGTTTTCTTAATGTTCTCAAAGTGTTAAACATAGAACATAGAACATAGAACAGTACAGCACAGAACAGGCCCTTCAGCCCACAATGTTGTGCCGACCATTGATCCTCATGTATGCACCCTCAAATTTCTGTGACCATATACATGTTGTTTACTAAACTTTGAACAAGTTAACATGAGTTTTGTATTGACCATAAAAGATAAGGTTTGATTTTAACTGCGGCTTAACAATGGACCGGAAGGTGGGGTAAAATGATGGGCTAGGCAAAACCCACTAGGCTTTCCACTTGTTCATACCTGCACCCATTTTATAGTTATGGATTTTGGCAGCTTCAAAGCCAGTCACCATCTGTGGCAAGGGGCACATTGATTTTGATATGTCAGCATCTGATGATGTCATTCAACCTCAATCAGATTGCAACATCTAAATGCAGAAGAAGCATTAATTGTTTGTGGCTACCAGCGATACCTGGTAGGCAGAATTAAGACGAGAAGAGATGTAAATATGATGAACTAATTTGAATATTTCCTGTGGCACAGGAGGAGCTGGATGCTCCTGTTGGTATGTTAGGTGACAGTCTGACCCTTTTCATTGTCAGAGAGTGGACTCTTTTTCAGGAAATCTGCCTCATGCCTCACATTGCACCACGACTGATGTGTCCAAGGATATTTTCAGTGGTTTATGGAATGTTTTATTTAAGATTGTTATGGGGATATACAAATCTTGATGGACCCTTTCTGAATTTCAGTGGAGGACAGTTCACCAAAAAAGAATGCTTTTCAAACAACAGACGCCCTTTACTCAGGAAGGGATTTAATGTAGACGCTCAGTTACAGACGGATTTAACCCCTCAGAGTTGATCATCCTGATCTGATGCATAGCTAATCTGTTGACCAGGAACAGAAGTGCCCTGTGGTGTACAGAAATAGCACAGCTCACGTCACTGGCAGCAAAAGTATGGATCATTTTTAATTTTGTGATGAGGCGTAACTGTTTCCGAAAGAAAACAGGGGATAAAGTACCTGTGAGATAAGCATCTGATTGGCTTATTTATTGCTGAAAACTGGGTAAATATCAGACTGGCAGGGATGCAATAAGAGCAAGAAGAGTGTAGCATTTTATTTTAAAAGCTGGAGTAGGGCATGACCAAGTCCAGTTGAACCAGATATCTGACTTTCACACAGATTTTGAGCTAACAGCTTGCTACAAACATGCCTTTGTACAATATAGCCTAAACATGCATAGCTGGCCCAATGCATTCAATGCACAAGGCATTGTCTGGTTACAATTAAACAAATTAAACCTAATAAATAACTTATTGCTATTTAAGAAAAACAAAGCAGAAAAGGGGGCATTCTGAGAACGGAAACAATCCCTTTATTCAATGAAGACAATGGAATTTCATCGGAAGTTTAGACAACATTAGATATTGTCCTTTATATTCAGTCATTTTCCTCTTCAGAAAGTTTGCTATTAAGAATCACAAAATCAGCAAACAGCGTGTTATGTCTTTAGAGGTAGTAAGTGATGGAGCTGTAACACTCACAATGCGCTGAACACAGAATAAAACTTGCAGGGCCACCAACCGGAAAAGGACAGACCCAAAATCCTTTGTTTTTTTTTATTTGCCCATTCATTTTAAGTGTTAGGAAATCAACAAATGTCAGAACATGAGTTCCCATTCAACATTATTATGCGTACATTGTTGGAGGTTCAAGAATCAGGAATTGCACCTCAGTGCTTTATGTTAGTTGCAATTAATGGAAGATCTTCAAACAGAGAAGGAGAAATTGTGCCTGATTAAATATTTTAAACAACTTATTTGGAAGGGTTGAAGAAAGTTGCGAAGTGTTCTTGCAATGCATTTGATTGTTAACACAGGACATCAAAAACCTATTAAAATCATCAAGGCAAATGAAATGGAATGTGAAAGATTGGCTTCATGTTTCAAATAAATTTTCTTTCAATTGCCATGAATTAATTTTGTTTTTTTTTCCTGGCAGGCAGATGATTAGTTAGCTTCTGGAGAGAAAATATACTGAAGAGAAACCTATTACAAGAAACGTATTCAAGACGAATATGAGGATTAAATATAGCTGACATTGTGTGCAGCGGTGCTGGTCAGGTTTAGTGCATGGGTGGATGTGTGTACCGCTACATATATGAGTGCAGGAGTTTGTTTAGCTTAGTTGGCTAGATGGTTGTTTTGCAAAGCAGTGTGATGCTGTTGGTGTAAGTTCAATCCCCACACTGGCTGACATTACCATGAAGCACTCACCTTCTCAATCTCTGCCCATGCCTGAGGTGTAGCGGCCCTCAGGTTAAAGCACTCCCAGCCAGCTCTCTCTAATTAGAAAGCAGCCAGATGGACTTTTAACATTATGATGACTTGACCTGACAGATGTGGGCAGAAAGGCCCTTGGTGATGGGAGGGTTCAGGAAGGTGCCAGTTGGAAATCATCCCATAGTCAGAAAAGAATGAGAAGTGCCGTTAGAGCATACATGTCTCACCAACATACCCACAATGTACTCATACACAATGTTTCTCTTTAAACAAGATTATTTTAAGTGAATGGACATTGCAAACATTTTTTGAAATTATGTATCTCAGGTTGTGCAACGTATATGCGGATAGAAGTTCTAAATTGAGATTCAATGGAGAATATGAATGTAGACATCTGAAATGCAATGTTTATCATTCTGATCATTTTAACACTCATAAAATCACAGACATGTCCAACACGAAATGGATCTTTGGGTCCGATTGGCCCATGCCAACCATAACTCCTACTGAACCTGTGAATGTTTGGTACATATCCCTCCAAAAATTTCTTTCTCATGTACTTACTCCCAGGTGTGTTTTAAATGCTGAAAATGTACCAGCACCCACCACTTGTGCTGGAACCTCATTCCTCGTATGAACCCACTCTTTGTGTGAAAAAGTTGTCCCTCATGTCTTTTTTGAATATTTCTGCTCTCACCTTAAAAATATGCCATTCACCTTATCTATACGCATCATGATTTTATAAACCTTTATAAACTCAGCATTTGATATTAGAAATGTCTCTGAGATGATAATATTATAGACTAGGTCTACATATCATTTGCATCTCACTCGAACACTCTGCAGAGAAGGGTAAATTAAACAAATTGCATTGTCTGGGCAGTACCGTCTTGAATGAGCCTATGAAATTCATCAAGTTTCTTTTTTATCTGTGATGAACGTGACCAAGTAAACTGGCTTACCTCTGTTGGAAATTCCTGGTGGAAATTCCATTTTAAAAATGTGATTCTTTTGACTTACTCCCTCTTCTTGCAATGATGACAAAGTAAACTTACATTTCAAAAGCAGCTGATAGAGAACTAACTCCATGAAAGTGAAATGGACCTGGGAAAGCTTAAAGCTTGTCACTGTCAAGTACAGAGAGAGGGGAAAAAAAAAGTTTCAACCATAGAACTGTCATCCCTGATGAGTACAAAATTGAAATGAACAAAATGATATCCCAAGGGAGAGAAGCGAGCACTCAAAGCTACTTTACGAGCATAAGATCACTGTGGTGACTAATGGATAGGGACAGACACTGAGTCTGGGAAGCAAATGAAAAATTCCAGGAAATCCATACATTTCAATGTTTCAAAAATGTAGCTCTTTCTCTACCAGAGTAACTGTCATAACTGAAGTGCTATTTGATTCCAATGGAGAGAAAAGAAAGATGTATTACCATGCTATTTTCAGAAATTCCGACAAAGATACTCGAGGTCCTTTTCCTTCATTTTCACCTATTTTAACTAATTGATATACCATGATATTTCTTACAGTGATATTGAAAAAGGAGCTTATTATCTTGTACAAGCTCTCTGCTTGGCTTCTGTTCTCCAATTTTACAGTCTTCTCCTCAATGTGTTTTCTTGTTTGTCTCTTGCTGCATGTCGGAGGTATGCAAACCTGTACCCATGTTTCTTGAGGCCTGTATGGGAGGAATTACTTTGGTCATTATGCTGAATGACATAATAATTGAAATCCTGGAAACTGCCAGCTTAAATTACGAGTAACTTCATTAATGTGTTAAAATAAACAGGGATGATTGTAGCAATGTAAATGAAACTACTTGTTACTTTCTGCGTAACTTAATGGATGCTGAAGATCAGTAGGGCTTAAAGATGTCATAGAACCATTAGCTCAGATACCCTCTGGAATACTATGTGCAACAATGATACATTTCTTCAATAAGTGAGTGTGAAGATTGAATTGATGAGAAGATTATTAACCAGTCAGAGGTGTTCCAATCTGATATCTGCAGAAACCCAATGCACACTGAGTTTGATTTTTTTCCTTACCAATCCATTTAGTGAACTGACTATCTAGTCATTAATTTCCTCCATTATAGAACATGCCCAATTCGGTTACATTAATTTTAAATAGAAGATTAGAAATTGATAGCATAAAAATCATATTTATTGTGTAGTCTTTTTTGTTATTTGGTTTTAAAACTTATCAATTTATTTCCATGATAACAATCTACAATATTTAGCTGACTACCCAACACGTGAAGAAAATAAAATATTTGTGTGCACTTCAGAAATTTAATTGGCCACGTATTTCATGGCTTGGCTGTGTAAGATCACAGAGACCAAAGCCTTACAAACTGCACAGTCTGATCTTAGCCACCGGTACTGAAGCTTGGAGGATAAGTGGAGAATATGAGAGTGTTAGAGCAGTGGCAAACAGCAGAATGACATGTACTTCCAATCAGCTGCCATGGTAGAACTTGGCTTATCCCCTGAGAATTTCCATTTAATGCATTCTGAGACAACAGTGCTAATACAGAAGTCAATAAAGCTGTAAAGAAGGGAAAATGTGATGCTAGATTCTCTTAGTGTGCTTATCACGTCGAATCAGAAAGTATAACTTATCTCACTACTTAACTAACTTGACATAAATATTTCTTGTGACTGAGTATTTTAGCCCAGATTTGGGTAGTTGGTTTGTGCAGTGCAGATGGAAGCTCTCCAACATTCTCCCCTACCCCGTGGTACATAATGCGCTCCCTCTTGTTTGCAAACCTGGTGTCAGTTCTCTTCCCAATGAGCATGATATGTTTCTCTCACCCCAATCTACCCTAAACCCTCTATCATTATCCTAGCCACCTTTGGACATTGAAACTCATAAGGTGTTCACTCAATTAGGAAAATATTGACATTGTTTTCAACTTAACACCAGGGATGTGGATTTTCCTGATGTTTTCAGTGAAATGTTGAGATTGGCCTCAGTGGACTTCTCGCATGTTTAAAGCAGAGATCTCACCAAAGCCCATGTTGTTCAAGCCCCTTTAATATTCTGCTCTCTGTGCCCATGGTAACACAGAATATCCATGTCTTAATAGATTCAGGTTGTCATATCAGGTGGCTGTACAAATTCCCAGCCACCTTGACAATAAAAGATCTGCCGCATGTTGCTCATTTGCTTGATGCATTATCAATGATTTTGAAAGGCCTATCTACCTCGGTGCTTTGTTTCTATTTCTTCCCAGGGATCCATTGCTATCATGTGGTAGGACTAATTGGCAAATTTATCAATTTTATCACTGCATTACCAGTCAGAGCGAGTTGCCCGTTAGCTTTGTGGCGCTGATTACTAGTTTTAGTCAACCTGTCTGAACATGAGATGACATATCTCTGGTCAAGTTGACCTATGCTAACATTGTTAGCTCTCTATAGGAGAAGACAGTCTTTGACTCCGCTCACACGTCATTCCAGGAACATGCACATCACCAAGAACAAAAACAAAATCTTTATCCAGGGTAAGATTCCTCTCAAATTTTTGATTTTTGCAAACCATCCTTCCTGATCACTTCAAATATTGAAACTGGGAAGAGACAAAAATACTATCTAAACTTAGCTAATTATACCCATCAGAAACTCAAACAGGAATCCACAAAAGAACCAGAATGAATACCACATGTATGAACAATATACAAAAGATGAGCTCTGGTGCCTGGCTGGACCTGGAGATATCCAGGGTTTCCAGATGGTCATGTTCATCCCTACTAGGTGCAAATTTGTAGAGCAACATATATTGGACCTACAGGTGTAACAATACAAAAGTTCAGATCCTCTTCAGACGATTTTGAGCAGGAAGAAGAGTCATAAAGACAATAAACCCAGGCAGTTGTTCATATTGCTGCCTGAGATTTCATAAATACCCTTATCAATGCAAGATTCTCTTGATGTGCACCAGTCAACCATGTCACCAGAAATACAATGACCACTTTTCGTTTCCAAGGTAATTTGCAACCAATCAGTTTTTCCTCCTTCAATGTCCTCCCAATGATGCCAATCAAATTATTTCTCAACATTCATTGTCAGATATATTAGCAGGAACTGACCAACTAAGACCCAAGAATGGAATAGAGAAGGAGGTGAGAAATAATGTTTACAAGTGAAAGAAATAAAAGTCACCATTGTGCCACAGGACCATAGGTTGCTTCCTCATTAGAGAAAGCTCATGACTTTAATCTGAGAGCTACCAAATTTTAAGTGAAGGTTGAGGCTGAGAAGGCAGGGCCTTCATCATGACCTTGGTGAGTGTAAGAACTGAACCCATGCTGTTGGTATCACTAAGGAATGCAATCCAGTCATCTAGCCAACTGTAATGAATAAGAATGTATAACAGTATCATTATCACAAAACTCCATGCATCTCCTGGAAATACAAAGCCTTACTCATCCTTTTTCCTGGTGCTCATGCCAGATATTGCCCCTATGGCTTTAGAAGGGATAGAGGGAATTTGCTCAGATCACTACTCTGATACTGAATTGCTCTTGGTTGATTGGTACTCTAGGTTTTATGGCCTTAAAGAACCCCATCAATGACTACTCCATTCCATTCGATGCAGTTTGGCCAATAGGAAATGTGGCAGATTCTGGGCTACTGGCTGAGAGGTGGGACATGGGTTAAGAATGAAAATACCCACCACTTCAATGACAAAAATGCTGCTACCACCCCTATTTTGTCAAACTGCATAAAAGCCACGACATTGCAGAAAATGTTGGTGTGGAACACTGCAGCTTCATGAAGTCACAGCTACGGTATCCATTTTAATTAATTTATTATGTTTGGATATCACTGGCAAAGGCTTTTTGTTATTTTCTATTCCTAATTGAGAAGGAATGTTATTCCCCTGTTCCCGGTACAACTATTGCCCGTATAAATTAGAAGCAGGAGTATGCCATTCAGCCATTTAAAACAATCATGACTGATCAGATTGCAATCTCACCTTTATCATTCAAAAATAGAAATTGCTAATGGAACTCAGCAGGTCTGGCAGCATCTGTGAGAAAAAGCGGAGTGAATGTTTCAGGTTCTGTGACCCGACATCAGAACATTTCCATTTGCATTCAGAGATAGTGGAAACTGCTGATGCTGGAGAACCTGAGATAATAAGGTATAGAGCTGGATGAACACAGCACGCCAAGCAGCATTGGAGGAGCAGGAAAGCTGACATTTTGGGTCTCGACCATTCTTCAAAAATTGTCTGAAGAAGGGCTCAGACTCGAAATGCCAGCTTTGGTGCTCCTCTGATGCTGCTTGGCTTGCTGTGTTCATCCAGCTCTATACCTTGTTATCTCAAGTTCTTTTCCTGCCTAACCCTGACAATTTTTCACTTTCTTTCATACTAAGAACTGGCCTACCTCTGCATTAAACTCTTCTCCACTTACATCACTTATTTGCAACATGAATTTCCAAAGGCTCTCAACACCTTAAACCAATAGTTCATCTCGTCTTTATTTTAACCATACGATCCATTACTTCTATTCTCATTTCTCCAATAAAAAGAGACATCTTGTCTGTACCTATCCTGGAAGACCCCTTCTCTGCTTCAAGCAAGACACTCCCAAAGCTTCCAAATTCCAACAAACACAAGTCTAAACTGTTCACACTTTCCTCATGAGGCAACTGCTTCTTTCCAGGTATTGGTCTGTTAATTTTCTTTTTCTGTACAGCTTCCAATGCATTTCCATTCTTCCTTAATAAGCACATCAGTACTGGACAAAGTCTTCTAGGTATGGTCTCAACTGTGCTCTGTATAAGTGAAGCAATATCCTCCCACCTTAAAATTCAATTCCACTCTCAGTAAGTGATAACATTCTGTTAGCTTTCCTACTTATTTACTGTACCTTAATGCAAATTTTTTGCAATTCATGTGCAAAGACCTTCTGTCTTTTAGAGCTCAGTCATCCCTCATCATTGATTATGCTGAGATTGAAATTTTTAAGATTTTGGCTCAGTAATAGTGATCAGCTGATTTGATGTTCTGGTCAAAGTATATGTACCTGCGGTGGTGCCTAGTCTTCTCTAAAAATTCATCCTCAGAAAGACTGAGCTCATCAGAATCTAATATCAGTGACCTCAACTGACCTAGGCTGTATGCAACCAGCTGTTATGGGAAATTACAGATGCAAATCAGTCCTGTCAACATAATGAATATGCTACAATTTATCACTAAGAATCTTAGCATACTTCACATTATGCTGAAGTCATCTCGAACAGATCAAATGTCTTCTCAACATATGGGCGCTGTGTGACTAGGTAGATGACAAAGTCATAGAGACATAGAGTTGTCCAGCATGAAAACAGATCCCACAGTCCAACTCGCCTATGCTGACTAAATATTCTAAATGAATCTAGTTCCATTTGCCAGCATTGGCCCACCTCCCTCTAAACCGTCCCTATTCACCTACCCATCAAAAGATACCTTTTAAATGTTGTAATTGCACCAGCCTCCATCACTTCCTCTGGCAGCTCTATCCATATACACACCACCCTCTGTGTGAGGAAGTTAACCCTTAGGTCCATTTTGAATCTTTCCCATGTCACCTTAAACTTATGCTCTCTAGCTTTGGGCTTCACTGCCCTGGGGAAATTACCTTGGCTATTCAACTTATCCGTGCCTCTTTTGATTTTAAAAACTTCTGTAAGGTCAACCCTCAGCCTTCAACATTCCAGGGAAAATAACGCAAACCTATTCAGCCTTTCCTTCCAGATCAAGCCCTCCAAGCCTAGTATCACTCTTGTAAATCTTTGCTGAACTCTTTCAAGTTTCATAAAACCCTTCCTATAGTAGGGAGACCAGAACTGAATGCAGTGTTCCAAATGTGGCGAACCAAGTTCCTGGACAGCTACAACATGACCTCCCAACTCCTGTACTCAATGTACTGACAAATACAGGCAAGCATACCAAATGCCTTCTTGACTATCCTGTCTAGCTGTGACATTACTTTTCAATGACTGTGAATCTTCACTGCAAGGCCTCTTTGTTAAACAACACTTGCCAGGACATTACAATTAAGTGCGTAAGTCCTGCCCTGATTTGCTTTTCCAAAATGCAGCACCTTACATTTATCTAAATTAAACTCCATCTGTCATTCCTCGGTCCATTGACCCATTTGATCAAGGTCCTGTTGCACAGGAACAGGCCGTTCGGCCCTCCAAGCCTGCACCAATCCAGACCCCCTATTAAACCTGTCATCTATTTTCCAAGGATCTGTATTCCTCTGCTCCCTGCCCATTCATCTAGATACATCTTAAATGACACTATCGTGCCCGCCTCTACCACTTCTGTTGGCAATGCATTCCAGGCACCCAACATCCTCTGTGTAAAGAACTTTCCAAGCATATCTCCCTTAAACATTTCCCTTCTCACCTTGAAATCATGACCCCTAGTAATTGAGTCCCCCACTCTGGGGAAAAATCTTCTTACTATCCACTTTGTCTGTACCTCTCATGGTTTTGTAGACCTCAATCAGGCCCCCCCTCAACCTCCGTCTTTCTAATGTAGATAATCCTAATCTACTCAACCTGTTTTCATAGCTAGCACCCTCCATACCAGGCAACATCCTGGTGAACCTCCTCTGCACCCTCTCCAAAGCATCCACATCCTTTTGGTAATGTGGTGACCAGGTGTACGCACTATTCCAAATGTGGTTGAACCAAAGTCCTATACAACTGTAACATGACCTGCCAACTCTTGTGCTCAATGTCCCATCTGATGAATGAAAGCGTGTCGTATGCCTTCTTGACCACTTTATCGACCTGCATTGCCACCTTGGACCTGAACACCCAGATCTCTCTGTGCATCGATTTTCCCCAGGGCTTTTTCATTTACCACATAGTTCACTCTTGAATTGGATCTTCCAAAATGCATCACCTCATATTTACCTGGATTGAACTCCAGTTGCCATTTCTGTGTCCAACATTCCAATCTATATATATTCTGCTGCATTTGCCGACAGCCCCCTTTACTATCTGCTACTCCGTCAATCTTAGTGTCATCTGTAAACATGTTAATCAGACCATCTATAGCTTCTTCCAGATTATTTATGTATATCACAAACAACAGTGGCCCCAACACGGATCCCTGTGGAACACCACTGGTCACAGCTCTCCATTTTGAGAAACTCCCTTCTACTACAACTCTCTGTCTCCTTTTGCCCAGCCAGTTCCCTATCCATCTAGCTGGTACACCCTGGACCCCATGCAACTTCACTTTCTCTATCAGCGTGCCATGGGGAACCTGATTGAACATCTTACTGAAGTCATGTACATGACATACTCAGCCGTTCCCTCATCCTTCAACTTTGTCACTTCCTCAAAGAATTCTATCAAGTTGGGAAGACATGACCTTCCCTGCACAAAACCATGTTACCTATCACTAATAAGCCCATTTTCGTCCAAATGTGAATAGATCCTATCCCTCAGTATCTTCTCCAGTAGCTTCCCCATGACTGACGTCAGGCTGACCGCTCTATAATTACCTGGATTACCCCTGCTACCCTTCTTAAACAAGGAGACAACATTAACAATTCTCCAGTCCTCCAGGACCTCACCCATGCTCAACGATGCTGCAAAGATATCTGTTAAGGCCCCAGTTATTTCCTCTTTCGCTTCCCTCAGAAGCCTGGGATAGGTCCCATCCAGACCTGAAGACCTGTCCACCCTAATGCCTTTTAGAATACCCAACACTTCCCCCCTCCTTATGCCGACTTGTCCAAGATTAATCAAACATCTATCCCTAACCTCGACATCCGTCACGTCCCTCTCAGTGAATACCGACGCAAAGCACTCATTAAGAATCTCACTCATTTTCTCTGGCACCTTGCATAACTTCCCTCCTTTGTCCTTGAGTTGGCCAACCCTTTCTCTTATTACCCTCTTGTTCGTTATGTATGAATAAAAGGTTTTGGGATTTTCCTTACCTTAACCTTCTTCACTATCCATTACACTGCCAATTTTGGTGCCATCTGCAAACTCACTTACTATACGTCCTATGTTCACATCTAAATCATTTATATAAATGACAAAAAGCAGAGAAGCCAGCAGTGATCCCTGTGGTACACTGCTGGTCACAGGCCTCCAGGCCAAAATGCAACCCTTCAACACCACCCACTGTCTTCTACCTTTGAGCCTGTTCTGTATCTAAATGGCTAGTTCTCCCTGCATTCCATGTGCTCTAACCTTGCCCTTCACCCTAACAGGAATGTACTGTCTCTGTACTCTCATCATTTCATTTTTGAAGGCTTCTCATTTCCCAGCACCCCTTTACCCACGAATATCCATCCCTAATCCACTGTTGTTAGTTCTTGCCTAATACTGACAGTATTAGCCTTCCTCCAAGTTTAGAACTTTAACATTTAGATCCCGTCTATCCTTTTCCACAGTTTTCTATCTTCGGGGTCACTGAAACTCCACTCATCTCGAGTCCTTCCTCATCTGTGCTTAGAAGTTATAATATGTTTGGAGGGTTCCTTTCAGGGTGCTCCCTGAAGTTCTGAAATCATATTTCCTGCAAAGAGCGAAGAGGCATAAGGATCATTACAATGGTACGTATTGATTCTGAAGGATGGGAACGCTTTTGGAGAATCTGGCTATGAAGGTAAGGCATGACATTGTATGAGGATAAAATTGAGTGCTGCTAGTGAATCAATAGATACACACATGAGGAACCCATATGAAAAGACAAATGGGTGTTTTTGTACGGAGAGAGAAACATTGGATTAGGTTTGACAAGCCAGAATGGGTAATTGCTACAGCAGGATATAGATTAATCTGCCGTAGTATTCAATTTTACTGATTTACTTGGGTCATTAAACCTAATTCTGCATTAATTCCAGGAGAGTGACACCTCCAATCACATTGTCTTGACTACTTTTACAGACCAATTCCTACAATTTAGAGGAAGTAATAATTTCCATGGTTTGTCACTGCTCCAAACAGCAAATTGTTGATAACATTTGAGCATTTCACCAGTTGAATTTCGCTTTTTCATTTGCTTCCGCTTTCTTCTGAACTCTAACTCATTCACTTTTCATGGTTGGAATTTTCCCTGAGGTGCGGAACTGGAGATTGTATTATACAAATCCACATTATACCTGTTGTTCTCAACTGGATGGGAAACCTGAGGTAAAATTTTGGCAAGGTGGCTGAGTTAAAAAGTGACTGACCTATGTGATTCTTCAGTCCCAATGTGACACAAAATTAAACCTGCAGTCAGAATTCCTCAAATATAATCCTGTCAGCCTTCCAGTAGAAATCAACTGATTTTGAATCTTTCTGGGGAAGGATTATTGGCAATTTGTATTTTTTTTTGGCTTGCAATTTAAATATGGCAATGCACTGTAATGTGTTAGAAAATTCAAGACATTTTTTTGCTCCACCTAATTGCTTGCAACAAACAAGTCAATTAAATTAGTAGGTGTAACAGTTGGGAGCAAATTGAAACTGATAATGGGATGCTCAATATTTGGTTATTAAATTTACATGTAAGTTTATGCATAAAAGTCTGTTCTCATAAATAGTTTGGATTGTGAATCTGGTTTTGGCATTTATTATCAAACTTGTCAGCAAAAGAGCTGGCGAGAGACAGGGAGCATAGGACTTAGGAGTAGATCTGCCCTTTAGAACATCCTCCATCATTTAACATGATCATTACTGATCTTATCCTGGTCTATACAGCTTGTTTGCAAGCTGAACCACAAGGTAGACAGTGAGGAGGCCATTGACTGACCTTCCGCTGGAAACAAATCCCAAGGGTCCAGAAACCAGCAGCTGTTGTGCTGAGATAACAAAGCGTGGAGCTGGATGAACACAGCAGGCCAAGCAGCATCTTAGGAGCACAAAAGCTGATGCTTTGGGCCTATACCTTAGCAGTGTAACAGGGAAAGTGTTGACTACAGTAGGAAAGTGACTGTTGGAGTCCCAGGAAGACAGGTCCACAGTTATAGAGACTTGAAAGAGGTTTAAGGTTGGAGATAGGGAGGGCGCTGATGCAGCTATGCGAATTTACAAGATCCGGGCTCAGAGAAATGGGTAGCCAGGACAAGGAGTGGCTTTCAGCAGGCATCGCGTTCGCAATGTACAATGCCTCAATGAGTCACTGAGTGGCTTAGAGCGAGACACCAAACATCCACCTGTTTGATGATGGCAACAGTCTGGCTGTGCTGTTTCAGCTGCACTGCAGCGAGATTCAGACCAGCGGAGTTAGGATAAGATCCTTAAGTGGCCTTCATTCGGACCTTCCCAATCAGAATGTAATTCCGGTGGAGACACTGTCAGATTTGCTAACATTCTGCCAAATTAATTACCCTTACCACTGACTAAAGCAGAAGATTTCACTCAATATTTTGCTTTTTACATTTTCACTGTACACCCTGTCCAGCAAGTCTCTGGAATGATGGGCTATGTCTAATTCTTGTTAGCTGTGCTAGGTAGATTACTGCCCCTATTGTAATTTATACATGAAAATCAATGAACTGCTTGATCCCCACTTTCATTCCATTCATTGACTTTGAAATAATATTGTAGCTTGTACCTTTATAGCTCCTTGTGTATTATTGCTTAAGAATATGCACCAGCAGGGTACATCTAGATACTAGCATGGGTTGGCAGTACCAGGCTGAATATTACAGCCTGGCATTATAAGCAACTCACAGTATGCCTCTTTTCACACTGAAAGTAAGGAAGGAGTATTTATAGATTGGCACTGTCTATGCATGACTGGCATGGAATTTTAATAAAGAGAGTAAGTGAAAATCACAAGCATTCACTGAACTAACAGGATCCTGCAGTTAGAAGGACTGTCATGTCTCTTTGCTACATCTCTTGAGCCTAAGCATCTAATTTTGATGAAGGTAACATGAACACAGCTTTATGATTTTTTTTTTCCCACTGGAGCCATTACTTCACAAAGCAGAGTTACGTTATGGAATGAAAAGTATCTATTTTAGTCTTAATTGAAATGTTTAAATTATGCACATCAGTACACATTTTTCATGTATTAAATGTAGACTAATTATAACAAACTGGTTACACAAATTAAAGCTATTGTATGTTAATATTTGTTTTTTTAACATTGTATCAAATAATTAACTTTGCTTGAATGCTTGTTTCGTTTTTTAGCACAGGACTTGCATACAAAAGAAAATATACTGCTGTCTGAAATGTCTGACGGTTCATTGCTATGGGACACTTGGACCAGCAAAATTTCAATTCTGTTTGAGGGCTTTGTGTGCTTAACACTCCAAAATGGAAAGATGAATGAGTTAGACACAGCTGTTCTACTGTTCTGATTTCAATAATATTAGCTGTTACCCTATGGTATTGCTCAGGGTAACTCAGAATATACGTAATGTTATGAACAGGTGAAGTGGGGAATCAGCTCCTTCTCTTTTTAACACTTCCTCACAATTGTTTGCAACATACATTTTTATTATTCATTTTAGCAGACAACTATCACGTTTCAATTAAAATATAGTTGACTAGAAAATGACAGGCTCAATTACGCAGATTTTCTAGCATGAAAGAGATGAATGTTATTACTTACTATCCTGTGAAGAAAATAATAAAAATGCAATATCAAAAATGCACTCAAGTATAGGCCATAAATTTAACAGGGATAACATATTGTACAGACTGGTGAGAAATAAGGCCATACACTTTAGAAGTCTTTTGAAGTTTTGATCTTAGCTGTGAGACCACATTTGTTAAATATATCTCGAGCAGTAGAAAGCATCTGGAAATATCTTGAGCTCTCAGTGAATGGCTGCATTCCCCAGTTGCTTATTCACGAAACACAGTTCACACTAAGACAGTAAGAGAACTACATGGTGGGTGACAGTGGATTTCTGTGTACTGCTTTTAAAAATCCATATTTCCCTCTCTATTTTGTGGTTTAAGGGCAGCTGCAAAATATAGCTGTTTGTTTTCCAGTGTCTAGCTCCATTGCTGTTCCAAGATAGCTAACTGGTAGATTGCATTTCATCTTACAATATGTGAAGTTACCATAGTTGTATGAGTTAAGCAAAATGTAGTTTTGTTTTGCTGATTCATTTGCTTAATTTCCAGCATTCAAATCAAAGATGCAATTTCATTGTAGATTGTGTTGCTCATTCCACGTGGGTCTCAAAATATTTGGCTCAATCTGTAGTCAGGTGATCACAGGCACTACGCTCAAATTAGATTCATATTTATCCAGCTTCTTAGCCCATGGAAGGTCTCAGGTATGGCAATCTTGAGTCTTGTTTTTAAATTATGCACGTCAGTACGCATTTTTCATGTATTAAATATAGAGTCTTGCCCAATGAGTATTGAAGAATGATGCCACCCATCAAAGATGCAATCTGTTGTGCACTTATGGTCATCTCTGCTCTTTATTTCATTTCTTTCTCTCCTCAAATGGGGCCAGGTTTTCACGGCCCCAATCATGAACAAAGGGAGAAGGTCTGGTGAAGAAAGTGGCTGCCAGGCTCTGCCTTTGATCCTGCTTTCAGCCATTTTCATATGAGTTGTGTGGGAGATGACGCTAGAATTCATGCTGTCCTTTGATTTTTTCTAGTGACAAGAGTCATAAGCTCACTCTTGTGGCACTATGGTAGTATCCCTGCCTCTGAACTAGGAGGCCCAGGTTCAAGCCCTAGAGGTGTATAATAATATCTACCTTCACGCTGCTATTCTGTCAAGTAATTAAGAGATGGGAGAGGGGACTCCATCCTGTGAAGAATTCTGCCATGACACCAAAGAAGGCATTGAGCAGTTGGAACTGAGAGAAGCTCTGGGAGTTAGAAGGCGCAGTGAGGTGTTGTGGTTAGTACTTAAGAAAAAGGCTGTGATCTGTAGCGACTTGGAAAAGACAATGATCCAGCAATAGTTTAGCATAGGAGCTGAGAGTGTAGGTAAAGGAGGATCACATGTATGATTTGCTTGATGTAGCTGAGAAAGGCTAGAGTTTAGAAAATAAAAACAGCATTTTCTATTTTACTTTGGCTTCCCAGCACACACGTTATTGCATCACCAAGTAAACTGCCCTTGGTCTTCAACTTATCTAACATTGGTGTATTTCCATCTGGTAAGGCAGATAACACCATGATTTTGTCAACAGATGCAAAAAATGCTGTTAAAAAGTACAGCAGGTCAGGCAGCATCTGTGGAGAGAAAGCAGAGTGAACATTTTGTGCTCAGCGACCGTTCTTCAGAACTTCTTCATGACGTTATGCTTCATCTGAAAAATGGCATCTTTGGTAGCGCAGCACTCTGTCACTATTGCCTTGTAAGAGTCCGGCTTGATTTTGTGACGAAGCACCTGGAATGGCAATTGAATATTTGTATTGCTGACTCAAAAGTACAGGAGCTACCACTGAACTTTAGAAAGCTGATGCAATCTCCATGGCTGACCTTATAATATTACCATTATTCTCTGAATGATCCTGCAGTGATATCGATCCACCCGTTCTACAGAACAAGATCCTGCCTACTTCTGAATTGAACAAAAGGCACAACAATCAAGAACATTTTCACTGGAGATCTCTTCAAAAACTCTTTCCACCTTCGGCTTTAAAGTATTACTTTTCCAGTTCATATTAGGAAGATTATGATCCCCAGAAACAATACTTTACAGATTTTGCACTTGTCTTTTAATTTCCTGAAATATGTGTCCTGCATCTTTTCACTGAGATGATGTCATATATACTAATAAACACTAATGTGATGGCACCTCTGTCATTGTTTTTTCAACAATACCCAAATGATTTCTGTCCTGGTTAACAAATGATGTGAGCTGGAGTGTTGAGATTGAAAATAGAAAGGTATCAGTCAAGTCAACATTAAATATTGAGCAGTGTTACAGCCTATCTACTCTATTGTGCCTACATTATTGATATTCCTAAAATTACATCAACATAGCCAACATTATAAGTGTCTGAAAAGTGTAGGCACTGCTTTACACATTAAATGGACCCTACACCTCCAAAATGCTCTTACCTGTTCTAAGGTTGCTGCCAGCAATACTTATGATTAGAATATGAGTTGAATGCAAACAAGTGGAGATCAAAACAAGACAAGATTTCTGGAATTTTCAGTCATGGAATGCTTCAGATTAAAATACATGATGTTCTGTAGAGTTTAAGATCACTTGCTAGAATTGTCTCTAAGATTAATTAAGCTACAAGTGGTTTTTATATAGCATTTTTGTGTGATTTATTTGTCTCAACATTCTTCACAGGAATAGTGGGCTGAAGTGATTTTAACAAGGTCAGCCAGATAGACGCCATAGAATATGAGTTCCCTGATTGGGGCTGTTAATCTGGTCCAATCAGAGATCCTTGGCTGACAGATAAGAACAGGAGTGTCAGACATCCTGTTCACTCTGAGAGCTGGGTCTGTAGGAGCTGGATCAGTGTCAAGGACTCTCCATGTATAAATAAAAGATAACTTGACAAGGGGAAATCACCCTATGTGGAATTATTTCATGGGGTGCCTTAGTTTAAGGCTGAGATCAGGAGGAATTTCCTCTCTCAGGAGGTTGTGAGTCTTTGAAACTCCTTGCCACAAGATGTTGCTGGGGTAGAGTCCTTGTGTGCTTTTAAGGCTGAAATAGATTCTTGATTAGTAGTGGAATTACGTGTTATGGGGAAGGTCAGAAAAGTGGGTGTGAAGAATATCAAATTAGGCATGATTCTATTAAATGGCACAAAGTGCTCTTCTTCCTATTTCTTACAGCCTTATGGTCCTATATTCAGACAATAAGTGATAACAAGTAAAAGGAGACATTACGACAAGTGACAAAATACTTGGACAATGACATAAAACATATTGATGAAGTAGAGTTTGGCAGAGAGGCACAGTAGAGGTCTGATAAGAATATTCCATAAATTAAGATGCAGACAACTGAAAGCATGGCTGTCAGTTCTGAAACAAAGGATGCAAGGGATAACATGGAGAAACACAGAGGTCTCAGACAAATGTTGCGCTGTACAAGTTTACAGCAAAAAATAGAAGCTTCCAAGGTTTGAACGTATAATATTTTATGAAGAGACATGTTTTGAGGGTACAAAATAAGAACAATTGTTTCCACTTGTTGGAAAATCAATAACATAACTTTATAACAAACTGGCAAGGTAAAATAACATTGTTTATCATTGACAGTGTTTAGAAGATGGGGGTTGGGGGCAAAAAGTTATCTGCTTAGCAATTTTTCAAGTACTGTCAAATTGGCATATATCAATTCCCCTGGGGTCAGCTAGAACCACAAACCACTACCAGCTCAGACTCTTGTTGATGTTACTGAAGAAAGTTGTAAAGGCAATGGTTCAAGTCTTTCTCTGGGGAATTGATGTGTTTGTTAGGAATCACACTCGTGTGAGCATATTTTTTCCTGAAAAAACATTTTGAACATGATTTTGGTAAGTCAACATAACATGATTCATCAAGGTTTTGATCACTATTTAAAATGGATAAATCTAAAACAAATTGTGTAACAGGCAAGGAAACAAAGTAGCAATTCCTCTTGAAGAGTAATTGTGACCACAGCCTGGATAACTGAATAGCTTCCATATGCTATCGCTTCATGATGTTTTGAAACTTGCCTTTGGCACCAATGGGGAAATCATAGCCTGTGTGTAAGTGGAGCTTTGAAGTTGGTGTCCCAAAGGAAATGTTTATCCTAAGAAATTTCTATCTCCTGTTTATGGTCCATTTTTAAAGGATCCATTTGCATCCATAATTATTCTAAAAGGCATTAAAAATTTCTGCATCTTTGGTCAGGTTTTTTTAAGAAACTGATAATAATTTAACACATCAGCTCAAACTGATGGCGACAACTGATTTTTTTTTTTGTTTTTTTACTTTATATGGTCCAAAGTGAACACTGTACTAGGTCGCTTTAACACTAACAAGGGAAAGTGTAGCTGGTAATAGGAAAATTGTTTTTGTAGAATATATATCAGACATGATGATAGGCAAAAGTAATCAAAAGGGAAACAAAAAATTCTGCACTTAGTTTTTCTGTCTCTTGCTTTCAGAATCTCATCTACTCTTTTTAGATTTTGTTGGTGACATCTGAGGTTGTCTATTGCCATTTATTCTCCATCTAGAATTTGTCAAAAACTATTCCACTCTCATTTGACTGGGATCAGGTCTTTCTCCTTCTGTTAATATACCCTTCAAAGGAGATGAACATGTATTTATTACAGAATACAGTTCTGAAGATAATGTTTGAACAGAAGGTAACCAGTATCAAGGGCTTAAAATTAAACCAGGCTTAAAATTAAACCATTGTCAATGTTATGTGTCAAGTTTGGCCTGATTGTAACAAGTTAGTCTCCAAGTCACAAAGTCTGAAACTCAATTACTGCTGTATATTTGCATAGATAATCCATGGTGAGACTTCAGTGCAATTCTGAACAAATGGTATCCTTTGGATGTAAGGTTTAATCAGAACCCTATCTCAAATGGTTTTTAATGTCTTGTTTCACAATTTGAAGAATATTAAGGGAGTTCTGACCAGTTTCCCCCTTAACCAATGTCTCTAAGTATTATCTGAGCGTTCTCTCTTTCCTACTAGTTGGAAATTGCTCTATACAAATGGCTTATGCTTCTTAAATTATATCTTGACCACAATGCAACAGTGCATCACTGGCTGGAAGAGAACTTCGGGATGTTGTGAAGTTATAAAGTTATTTAAATAAAAGTAATTCTGTTATGTTTAATAGTAGCCCAGTATAGTTCATGTACATATTTATGTGATAATGCAAGATATATTTCAGTGAGTTTTCCTTTAAATAATTGCTGAAAACTTAGTGGAAATCTTGCAGAAACTGAATAAGATGGGTTAACCCTTCTGAAATTTAGAGCAAAAGATGAAAAAGTGATAGTTGTTGTGTAAGGTATCAGACTCTAAAAGATTTAACACTGAGAAGTGCTTTAGGCATCACACAATAAAATGAAGTCATATCGATTTGGTGGGAAGAACAGCTCTGGATCTCAAAGGTGATAGACAGGCCATCTAAGCCATCTTCATAGTCTTAGTAATTATATTTTGGTATCAATGTAACTTTAAAACTGATTGCTATCATGCCATGAACTACATCTTGCTTCAGTTATGAACTTTTTCTCAGTAGAGGACAGTGATTTTCCTCTCCTAACCAAGTGGGCCCTAGAGCCACTACTGAAAGGGATGGTGGCAGCAAATCTGTGTCATGGCGAGCAAGAGTCCAGCTAGTTCAAGAAACACAATGAGCAGTGGGAAAAATTCACCATACAACAATATTAGCATCAAACTTACCACTTTAGCCAGTTAGTGAATGAGCATTTTCTTTATTCATTAATGGGATGAGGGCATCATTGGCTAGGCCAGCATTTATTGCCCATCCCTAGAGGGCAGTTTAGAGTCAGCCACACTATTATGGGTCTGGAGTCACATGTAAGTCAGACCAGGTAAGGATGGCAGTTTCCTTCCCTAACGGACATTAGTGAACCCGATGGATTTTTCTAACAATCAACAATGGATTCACAATCATCGTTAGATTCTTAATTCCAGACATTTATGGAATTCAAATTCCACCATCTGCCATGGCGAGATTCGAACCCGGGTCCCCGGACCGTTACCTGGGTCTCTGGATTAACAGTACAGTGATATTACCACGAGGCAATCAAAATTTATTTGTTATTTACATTAAATAACTACCAGTTAAATTCAACAATTAATCACACCTAAACTTATTGCTTACATCTTCAGCCAAATTGTTATCAAAAAAGAATGATACTTTATGCAGCTGTCAAATGAACATTTTAATTATTGGGTATTCTCACTATACTGAATCATATGTCTCTAACAAGTTATTTTTATTATATTTAGGACTTATTTATTTGATTTATAAGTATTTTGTTTCTTCTTAGATAGTTTTTTTCTGATATTTTATTTGATCTCAGCATTCAAACCAACCTTTTATCACTCGCATTGACAAAGACCTGCACAGCACTGTCATTACTATCTGTATCCTGTAACATTTTCTTTGATAGATCAGATAAGATAATGGGATTTCAATTCGGCAAAATACAAATAGATTCTCAAAGCTATTTTGAGAATATAATAGAAATATTGATGGCTTGTGAAAGGAGGCATTCAAGCACTACTGTGTATCTGTCTGCCAGATTTGGTCAACGATTGATATATGTAAAGTAAATGATGAATAGCATGTTATTTTTTTCATAAATGACGGTTTCACAGTCAGTCCTTTTGTAGTACACAATGGATGCAATGTGTCATTGGTGATAATTGTGAGTGATGATATTGATGCAGGCCCCATACAATTTTATGTTGTCATAATATTTCAGAAAAGCTTCAGCGGAAATTTCATTACCTTCCTCTCCTGATAGAAGAAACTAGCTTTCACCGAGCTTTCAATTTCCCTTTTCTCTGGCATTAGTGGGAGGTGAAATAGATGTGCAAAAGGAATGCAATGATCTTGAAGTGATGAAAACACTGTCTGTAGATTGAAATAGGACTCAAAAATAAGTCGAAAATAAAAATGACCCAAAAGAGAAAATACACCTTTTTTATGTATAAGAACATGGGAGTA
The DNA here is from genome assembly GCF_030684315.1 of Stegostoma tigrinum. Lineage (NCBI taxonomy): Eukaryota > Metazoa > Chordata > Chondrichthyes > Orectolobiformes > Stegostomatidae > Stegostoma > Stegostoma tigrinum. The sequence goes on along the minus strand of NC_081359.1, from coordinate 10,032,740 downwards.
GTACAATTCCAAATTATTTTGTTTTTATGCAATATCTTTCTTTTATAAACAGGATGTAAGGTGCATGGTCTAGCGATGTGGTTGCATGGTGCCAAACAGTTGATTAGTATGGAGCATTTGATAAGATGCCAGTCCTGTGTGAGCAGAATACATCAGGAACATTTAAAAGGGAAATAGAGTTTACCCTTATTTCAGGACTTCAAAGGCTCAATGTTCCATTCACCAACTGTAGAACTGACACAGTGGAAAGTTGTGCAAACTGGCAGAAGGGGCCTCATACTTAACTGAATGCAGAGTATGAGAATGTGTGCTCTCTGAGACGACCTTAAAAGAAAACAGTGTATTGCACCTTGAATAAATATAATCCTGGAAGATGATCGAGAAGAGGCGTGCTCTTAGTTCTTAGTTGGGCATGTAAATATAGGAAGCACCTTTGTATCTAAGTCAGAAGACTGTAAATTCAAGTCACACACCAGGAGGATGTGCTGCCAATGAAATGTAAAAATAAAACCATGACCCTGTCTGTTCGCTCAGCTGAACAGGAATGATATGCTGGTGATAATCTGAAGAGAGGCAAGGGATTTATCCCTGGTATCCAGGTCAATATCTATCAGTCCAGCAACTTCGTGATAAAAATTATCTGCTCATTATCACATTGCTATTCAGAGGAGCTTGCTGGTTGAAAATTGGCTATCAAGTGCCCTACTTTGCAATCGTGACAGTACTTGAAAAGATGCCCTCAGTCTTGAACAATTCAAATGACCCAGCACTTTAATGGACAGATTAAATTTCTATGATCTTTTGAGCAAAAAAAATGCTTTCAGGTTTTATTTATAAAAAGTCTAATTTTCATTTTCAGGTTATTAGATTAGATTAGATTCCCTACAGAGTGGCCCAAAAAGTCCACACCGCCTCTTGAAGCATCCCACCCAGACCCCTATAACCCACACACCCCTGAACACTACGGGCAATTTAGCATTGCCAATCCACCTAGCCTGCACATTTTTGGACTGTGGGAGGAAACTGGAGCACCTGGAGGAAACCCACACAGACACGGGGAGAATGTGCAAACTCCACATAGACAGTTGCCCGAGGCTGGAATCAAACCCAGGTCCCTGGCACTGTGAGACTGCAGTGCTAACCACTGAGCCACTGTGCCACCCATAAAAGTTATGCCAATGTATTCCTGACTGATCAGTCAGATGACATTTTTTCTCTGACTATACCCCCTCAAAACTTTTTCATTTGTTTTAAATTACCATTTTGCTGAGACAGACTACTTTGCGTGGAAGGACAGGCACCCAGTTCAGGCATCAGAGCAGGATGCACCTTGGGGTTCCTCATTCAGTTGGCATCTAATTGGAATCTCACAAGCTTGTCTTTTTTCACTTTCCACCTTTTTGAGAACTTATAGGCTCGTGGTATTCTCTCTTGCCTTGTCTTTCAGTTCAGGTACAAAACCAGGCTCAGATAACAAAGTGTGAAGCTGGATGAACACAGCAGGTCAAGCAGCATCTCAGGAGCACAAAAAGCTTTTGTGCTCCTGAGATGCTGCTTGGCCTGCTGTGTTCATCCAGCTTCACACTTTGTTATCTTGGATTCTCCAGCATCTGCAGTTCCCATGATCACAAAACCAGGCTCAATAGGTTTGCCAATAATGATCAGTCAGGGTGATTGACATGTCACTGTATAGCACTGGTCACACCTACAGTAAGTATGCTAGCTTACGGAACAAACGCACTGGAAGTGCTTCAAATAAGAGCCATACTTCAAAACCTAGGGGGAATAGTGGTCAGTAAAGGGGATCATTATCAGTTCGGAAAGCCCCTCACATTCAGCGAGTGTAACCCTCCATGAAATTCCCTGAAATTGACACGATTGTTGATAGAGTTCAGCCCAATATTCCTTTCACCCCAATCTCTGTAGCCTCCCTATCCATGACCCACATGTGCAAGAAGATTATCTTCAATTATATACTCTCTTTTTGTGGTGATAATCTGTACAGCAGGATATAACCAAACTTCTTCTGGCAATTTGCTTGGGCAAACTCCAGAAACTCCTGAGTCCACCATGCTGCAGGCCTCCGCAAAAGATTGAACCAATTTAGACAAACATGATATAACATTCTCAGATCCAAAAAAACAGCTTTTCTTTGATTAGGCCCAGGCTCTAAGTCACTCTGACAAAAAGTAAGGATGCCAGTGATATCCCCACCAACTGACAATGAACTGACACATTTGTAATTATCAGTTTCTCTCCCTTTCTTCTTAATTACAACAGGCCCAGGTTTTTTCAATGGCTACATATCTTGTTTCTGAAATACTGATTGGTATTGTGTACTGAAACTGTAGGAACTACCTCATTTAGCACATGCTGAAGGAATTGCTCAGGAAATTGAAAGATCTACCAGGTATACTCTGACACCTGGAATCCTCCAAAAATATTAATTTAAATTGGAGCATTCAGAGGGTTTCACTGAAGTTAAGTAAATACAAAAGGGTTAGGTTATTAAAAGTAACCCCTCCGGTTTTGCTCTCAGCCAGCCCTGGTATCCCCTACTCAAACCAATCAGCCATCGCTTACCTTCTCCCTTTGCCTCCTTGAGCCTTGGATCACTACTTATTGGCTCTTTGGGAATTCAGGAGTGGAAGGGATTGAGACTACCAAGGGGAGGAATGAAGTCACTTATGTCAGACAGCACCCAACACATTGAGGTATGTATGCACAGGGTTAAGGCCAAAAGTTTTGGAGAGAATCTGCGAACATCTAAGTTGCTCATCTATCTGATCCTCCAAGCACTGCCTACTGTGGCAGAGTTTGTCGGTGTCACATTGGATTTGGCGGCCATCTCAAAACCTCTGAAAACCAGGCTATCCTCATTACTGAGGAAGCAATTTAGAAGAAAAACATTAAGTAATCATTGCATCAAAGAGTTGGCAACAAGTGGCGAGGTGCTGCATATTTTGTTGATCCTTAGTTATTACATTTATTTATCCAAAACCTGCTTCAAGCAGAGAGTCTTACTGGTGATAAATCCCGACAGTGTGGAAACAGGCCCTGCAGCCCAACAAGTCAACATCAACCCTCAGAGCATCACTCTGAGACCTATCCTCCTATAACCTACTTCATCTACACATCCCTGAACATTATGGGCAATTTAGTATGGCCAATCCACAGAGCCTGCACATCTTTGGACTGTGAAAGAAAACTGGAGTCCCTAGAGGAAACCCACACAAACACAGGGAGAACGTGCGAACTCCACACAGACAGTCACCCAAGGGTGGAATTCCACCCAGGTCCCTGGAGCTGTGGGGCAGCAGTGCTAACCACTGAGCCACCGTGTCACATGTATCTAAAAAGGTACGGTGAAAAGTGTTAATTGTCGCCACGCTCTGGTGCCATTTTGAATTCTTAAATATATTAAAAGATATTACTAAAATAGGGTTCACCTTTCTCTCCATTCTGGCTCCTCCTCTGCTACTCTGCTTGATACCCGACTGGGCTCTCCGTAACGGTCTCTGGGTATCGGTTATATGCCTCTGCCACTGCCGCTCCCATGACCACCACGTCCATGCTGGGGCCATGGGCTAAGCTCATACATCCGCACCCCCAATGACAGTCATCCAGGCGATGCTGTTGGTCCTCAGTCACAGTTGTCCTCTGCCAATGCTGTCACTTTTGAGGCACCTGGGCGTAGCTGCGGACATGGAGCCTTGGCTCATCCTGCGAGTATGGGCCGGAAGATTCAACCTGGGTCTGCTCCTCACTCGACTGGGAGACCCCGGACTGGGGTGAAGCTGCTGCTGGAAGCCTCCTCCTTTCTCATTGGCTTGGCCTCAGCTGCTGCCGTTCTCTGGGCCTGTGCCCCCATCTTAGTCCACCATCTTGCCAGAACATGTGTTTCTAAAGCAGCCTTTTAGCAAATGAGGCTTAGCGGAATAATTTAACAAAGTAACAGTCTTTCTGAAGCGTACACGCAAAATAGCATGTACATCTGGAATCTCGACGTACGTAAGAACATGAGTCGGCCATTGAGCTTTCTCTGGCATTTGAAGCAATTTTTGTTGGTCAAACGCTTCAAAGGCTTTTACTGCCATTACTCCATTGGCATTCAAAAAATTATCACCCTCCATTTCAACACTCCTCAAATAAAAACTTCCACCGCCCTCTGGGGCAGACAATTCCGAAGATTCACTGCCTCCTGAGTAAAGACAAGCTCTTCATCTTGAATCTCAATGGCATCTTTAATTTGTGCCCCTTCGTTCTACACTACTCACTCTGGGGAAACAACTTACCCTCTTCGTAAAGTTTGAAGATCAAATGCTCAATCTATGCAAAAGTTCAGTATTCATGTATTAAAAGGAATAAAAGCATGAGCTTAGCTTGAGGTCAGTAACTAAGCCAGAAAGAAACTCAGCCCAAACATTTTGAAAATTTTTGTAAACTTTGGATGGCAATTGCAGATTAACGGCTAATAAATGGTATCAAGGCCCTCGATGTGTATAGTGAACAGCGCTGGAGCAGATTAATTTTCCCAAACACAATAGGCTGCACTAAGTAGTTTTTGTTATCAGGCAATATGTCTGCTCTTTTGTAGGGCTGATCTCTAATCGTTTTTCAAAACGTGTAAGCACTATAAGAAAATCACGATTTGTAACCAGTATAGCATAAAATCTGCCGGTTCTTGCTTTTTGATTATCATTGATTAATACACAGCACATTGTGCTGTTTATGCTTAGAAAATCAAAAGTTATCCAACAAGTTTTATTTTACTTTCATTTCTGACAATGTTTTCATCGACCAAATCAAAGAGATAATGGCTTTGCAATTCATTCAAAGTTAGGCAAAGAGGAGATTAGTTCCAGTAGTCAACAGGCTTTCCTTGCTGTCACTGAGGGAGAGAAATCCTTGATAGCTTAAGATGACCTTTATGTATCTCCCTGACTACATGTATTTACTGGGCAATATCAGTCTTTAACAGGCAACTGGCCAGGGATTAACCCAACAGTAATTGAGGTTATGAAAAGATTCTAACACTCTCAAGTCTCTGTGTGGTGTATCCCCTCTTTGGAAACATTAGGGCATCTCATCACAACTACCTGATGAATCCAAACGCCCTGTCTTCCTTGTAGGCTAAGAGAGGGTCATTGAAGGTTCAGGCCTGGTCTATCGGACACAAGTGTTCCAGCAAAGTGTGGGTGGCAAGGTTATTTACATAATACTTTCAAAAAATAGATGTCAGTCTCAACTCAGTGTTAGCTGATCCTGAGATTTATGGATTCAAGTCACATAGGTATGGCGTATAAGTCTCCACATTTACGCCATGCCCAGCAAAACCCCGAATGTTTTCATCTGATTATAAACTTACTGCGATTGTTTGAGTGCCCTAGATTTTATGATAAATGGCTAAGTGGCTTGGGGCGTATTCTGGTGCTGAACTTCAGCACGAGTGATTTGTCACAGCCATCATGACAAATTGTGTTCCTCCCTCTTTTTTGTTGAAGTGAATTACAGAAGACTCAAAAATATACTGTTAAAGTTGTTGGAGAAATTAGCTTGTATATATTGCTGCTATACAGGCTTGCCTTGATTTCTCCATGATCAAGGGACCATTACCTACATAGTCTGCATGGTATTCTTCAATAATATCATGATTATTGTTGTCAGAAATGGTGCTAAGTCAGTGAATTTTTCCTCACTGGAAGTGAGGTTTCAAATTAAAGTTATTCACATTTCATCTTTGAGGTTGCACAATGAGTCAGCTCCATTGTTCTATGCATTTGACACGAGGTTCTCCTGCACGGACTAAGAAATGGCACATAATATTTCTCTTGAGCCATCTTTTGTTCGTAATGGCACGTGGGCAGGATTTATATATTATCTGCTCCCCATGGCCAAATATGTTTGTTCAACACTTACCCCATTGTAAACTCCTTAGGCTCAAATATATACCATCCTAATATTTGATTTTTATGCAAGGTTAACAAATGCCTGCTTAGAATTACATGGCTTTTAGCACAGTTGGAACTGTCAACTTCAGGAAAATCTTTCTAAAACGCAGCCATGTGCTGATAGTCATTCTCTGTGTCAGCCTGTGCCATGAATTACTTTATTCAACAATTTAGAGAGAAGAAACAAGATTACAACTTGTGAGATGTGAAATGGTGAGGATCCATCTTCGTTGTTCATTAAGTACATTAACACATTTTAAACGTAGAATTGTGGGTAATATTTGCGTCAATAGGCGTCAGTCTCAACTCACTATCATCCAATTCTGAAGTTTATAGGTTCGAGTCACACATCAGAGTCCTGAGTAAATAATCTGGGATGATGAATTAATGTGATGATGAGGGAGTGCTGCCTTGTTGGATGTGCCATCTTTCAGACACAGCATTAAACAAAGGTACCATTTGTTCTTACAGAAGTTAAAATTCCCATGGCGTTAATAAAAGAGGATCTATTAAATAGAGCTAGGTGGGTGGAGGATGGTGGTATTAATGCCTGAAGAAATGATAATGTGTTCAGAACTGACACATCCCTGCTTTCTTCTATACACAGCAGAGACACATTTGGAAGTGAGGGGGTACCCCTTTGAATGAGCTGGAACAGGTATTTAAAAATGTCAAGTAGCATGTTAGTTTTTCATCTTTTTGAATATTGCAAAATAGGGGTGCAGTAATAAGAGAGCAAGACATATGAAAAACTGTTCTAATTTATTATCCATTGTGTGAGAGAGTGCTTTCTCACTCTGCACCTGCCTGGATGCTCACGATTATCTGTAATTGCATTACCTTCTTGAGCTTTGCCCCCAGGGCTCCACACCAGGTCCACATTACTTCTGTCTAAACATGTCATTCAACATAGGCACATAGGAAGCTTGCCATTGTTGTCAATAATGCTCAGTTTGGTCAATGGAGATAACCTTCTCTTGTGGCATCCTGGCACAGTAAGCCAAGGGCAGCATCTCTGGTCCAAGTCTCACATAGGGCAGCAAGAGTCAGGATCATGTGCTCATAAGGAATGCAAAGCCAAATAATGGGAAGCCCCAAGAGGATCCCCCTCCTTCTCACATACCACCCCACCAACCTGGGGACACAATGCATCATCCTCCGACACTTCCGCCATCTGCAATCTGACCCCACCACCCAAGCCATATTTCCATCTCCACCTTTATCTGCCTTCCAGAGAGATCACTCTCTCCGTGACTCCCTTGTACACTCCAAACTCGCCTCCAACCCCACCACACCCGGCACTTTCCCCTGCAACCGCAGGAAATGCTACACTTGCCCCCACACCTCCTCCCTCACCCCTATTCCAGGCCCCAAGATGACTTTCCATATTAAGCAGATGTTCACCTGCACATCCGCCAATGTGATATATTGTATCCATTGTACCCGGTGTGGCTTCCTCTACATTGGGGAAACCAAGCAGTGGCTTGGGGACCGCTTTGCAGAACACCTCCGCTCAGTTCGCAATAAACAACTGCACCTCCCAGTCGCAAACCATTTTAACTCCCCCTCCCATTTCTCAGAAGACATGTCCATCATGGGCCTCCTGCAGTGCCACAATGATGCCACCCGAAGGTTGCAGGAACAGCAACTCATATTCCGCTTGGGAACCCTGCAGCCCAATGGTATCAATGTGGACTTCACAAGCTTCAAAATCTCCCCTTCCCCCACTGCATCCCTAAATCAGCCCAGTTCTTCCCCTCCCCCCACTGCATCACAAAACCAGCCCAGCTCGTCCCCTCCCCCCACTGCATCACAAAACCAGCCCAGCCCATCTCCGCTTCCCTAACCTGTTCTTCCTCTCAGCCATCCCCTCCTCCCACCTCAAGCCCCACCTCCATTTCCTACCTACTAACCTCAACCTGCCTCCTTGACCTGTCCACCTTCCCTGGACTGACCTATCCCCTCCCTACCTCCCCACCTATACTCTCCTCTCCACCTATCTTCTTTTCTCTCCATCTTCGGTCCGCCTCCCCCTCTCCCTATTTATTCCAGAACCGTCTCCTGATCCCACTCTCTGATGAAGGGTCTAGGCCCAAAATGTCAATGTTTGTGCTCCTGAGATGCTGCTTGGCCTGCCGTGTTCATCCAGCTTCATACTTTGTTATAATGGGAAGCACATGAGTTGTCTTGACTCTTTCTGTCCTTTTGGGGGCTGTTTCATGACTGGAATGAGAGAGAAAACTTGGACATTGTAAATTGAGCCACAGCCAGAGAAGTTGGGCCTGAGAGAAAATTGGCCAAACTAAATTATATAGCAACTATCAGCTAGAGAACAGTGGAAATCATGGTCACAAATATTCAGGGGGAACTAGTTACAACCAGCCTGAGGGTTGTATAGTGGAGAAGCTTCAATCAGGCTTCTTGAAACTTTGATTTCCAGCAGGTGCTTTCACTTTACATCTCCTCAGAATGGCAACTGCAGAGGGTATTGGCGTAACCCCATTGGATGCTTCAAGCCCAGCTCATGAGCCCACGTACCAAAAACCACAGAACATTCTGGACGGTCTGGGGCAGAGCCTATAAGAACATAAATCTGGAAGCCAGCTCTTTAGTCAAAACTCAAGGTGGTCCAGTGACAGAGCTCCAACCACCTGGACAGAGACCGAGACCGAGACCGAGACCGAGACCCTCCCTTGTCTGAAAAAGCCAGCCCTTGGTTGGAGAAAAAGGAGATTCCAACTGTCCCATTTAAACACATGGATTGTTGTGGGCAATATCTGATCTCAGGCAGATAGTTAGATTAAAAAAAGTCAAAATTGCGGGAATTTGGGGAAAATATTCACATGGCACTTGAAAAAACAGGTATGTTCTGTTAATAAAATCAAGCTGAACCGCAAACCAAATTTTGTGTCTCTTTGACCACTTCCCTGACAAGGCCACTTGGGTCATATGTTTTTAACACATAAACTGGTCAAACTGTCCAAAGTATGGGCAACATTGGCAGTACCCCAGACAGTAGAGACTGCTCTAATCTGAGTGGTACATTCAGACCAGGCTGGCACACTTTGGTTTTGTGGCCTCCACAGCTGGTCCTGGGCAAAGTGGAATTCTTCCCTGAGCAACAGCCCATCCTGTGGGACCATGCCCGAAAAATGGGGCTGTAATCTTCCCCTGCCCCCTGGAAACCATGTGAGACAGAGTGTAAATACCTTTTCTGAACACTGTTCCTCAGTGAGCAGTGGGTTACTCCAAGAATGGCACATTGTAAGATGGAGAGGAAATCTGAATATGGTGTTCTCCATAACGGGATGCCAATAAATGTGATGAAGTTGGTAAGATAGGTGGTGAAAATCACTCCAGTAAAATTGACACAGCTCACTCTTGGTCAAAAACAGCTAAGATTCAACATCCTGACTCGAAGCCACTTGCTGAAAAAGTTGGCAGATACCACAGTGTGCCAGTCATAACAATCAGAATAATGTTGCACACAGAGGCTTGTGGAAAATCTGAAGTCGATGAGAGCAGAAGAGACTGTGAGCAGGGCCAGCAAATAATATAAAAAGGCTACTGGAGATTAGAGCTATTAAGAGTTTGAAACACAATTGAGGAAAGTAATAAAGCTTAATTAAAGGGGAAAATCGTTGATTTTAAAGTAGAAAATCATCAAAACCAGAGACATAAATCAATAAACTTAAAACAGGAAACCAGGGAGAGATGGAGAAGGAGATAAAAGTTACTCTGGTTGAAATTTTACCTGCTGTTGCGGGCAGGTTGGTGGTGGATGGGAGCCATAATATTATGCCACACATTGATGGTCCATCATTTTCCTGCCTGAACCCAGATTACAAGTGATTGGGCAGGTATAATGCAAGTTGCAAGTCCGTGGACCAATTGGGGCTTTTAAGTGGCAACCCGTGATTGCGAAGGTCACCTTCCCACTGGGATTTGACCTGTGATGCGGAAGGTTGCTACCAAGGATTCAGGGTAGCAGATTGTGGATGACTGAGAGGATTGACTCCTTGTCAGATAGCTTGTGCACGTCAGAAGCCTCCTGGGAATATTTATCATCCACCCCCGACCACACCTGAAGCCATACCTCAAACCACTTTTGGCAACCATTAGATGCTGGCAAGGTGAGGCAGGCATGGGAAGGCCAGCTTAGCTATGACTTTTATTCCAGAGTGCAGACACCCCAACAAAATTCAGCTCCAAGTTATACATGCTCAAACTTTTAGGGCTCCAACAATCTGTCAAATGCCTTCCCCGCTTAAATGCTGAATTGATTGTACTCTGGTATCCTCCTTCCAATTAGTCTGTCACTCAGAGCAGTTACTGAGTCCATCTCTGTCACAATCTGCAATCACATTCCTAAAACTGCTCAGCCTCTTCACCTCTCTACCTTTAAAAACCATAGAGAATACCATTCATTGAGGAAGACCCCAGGGCGACAACTTGGCAGACGGCATTGTGCAGAGCATCCCCACTCTGATCAAACTGCCTGTCATATCACATGCCTATGGGCACCATGCTGCACACCTCCCCCCCCGCCATATATGGCGCAGTTTTGTGCCAAAATGTCACCTATACCTTAGACAACCTTGGATAGATTTAACAATGTTTCCCTATTTTGTACTCCATTTACTTTGAAATCAATGCCAACATTTTATTTGCTTTCCCTATTATTGTTGAACTTGGATGTTAACTCTTGGGCTCATGCTTGAAAAGTCTAAATTCCCAATGTGCTGCAGCATTCAACAATCAGACATAGAACATTACAGCACAATACAGGCCCTTCAGCCCTTGATGTTGTGCCGACCTGTCATACCGATCTCAAGCCCATCTAACCTACACTATTCCATGTACGTCCATATGCTTGTCCAATGACGACTTAAATGTACCTAAAGTTGGAGAATCTATTACCGTTGCAGGCAAAGCGTTCCATTCCCTTACTACTCTCTGAGTAAAGAAACTACCTCTGACATCTGCCCTATATCTTTCACCCCTCAATTTAAAGCTATGGCCCCTCGTGCTCGCCATCACCATCCTAGGGAAAAGGCTCTCCCTATCCACCCTATCTAACCCTCTGATTATTTTATATGTTTCAATTAAGTCACCTCTCAACCTTCTTCTCTCTAATGAAAACAGCCTCAAGTCCCTCAGCCTTTCCTCGTAAGACATTCCCTGCATACCAGGCAACATCCTAGTAAATCTCCTCTGCACCCTTTCCAAAGCTTCCACATCCTTCTTATAATGCAATGAACAGAACTGTACATAATACTCCAAGTGCGGCCGCAACAGAGTTTTGCACAGCTTCACCATAACCTCTTGGTTCCGGAACTCGATCCCTCTATTACTAAAAGCTAAAACACTGTACGCCTTCTTAACAGCCCTGTCAACCTGGGTGGCAACTTTCAAGGATCTGTGTACATGGACACCAAGATCTCTGCTCATCTACACTGCTAAGAAACTTACCATTAGCCCTGTACTTTGCCTTCCGGTTACTCCTACCAAAGTGCATCACCTCACACTTGTCTGCATTAAACTCCATTTGCCACCTCTCAGCCCAGCTCTGCAGCTTGTCTATGTAATCTTTCTCTGTTAAATAATACTCAGCTCCTTGATTCTTCCTGCTAAAGTGCAAAATATCACATTTTCCCACATTATGCAAACCACATTTTTACCCAGTGACATAAACTGTCTGTATCCTTCTGAAGATTCTTTGTCTTCTTTGAAGATTCTGAAGTCTTCATGAATTGCTTTCCCACCTATTTTTTGTGTCTCCTGCAAATTTGGTGATACAATCACTTTTATCATTTAAGCCATTAACATAAATTGTAACTAATTGTGTCTCCAAGCTCTAATTTCTGTGGTATTCCATTATTTACAGGTCATCATTATCAAACTGCCACATTGATCCCAACTCTCTGATTTCTAATAGCTAACCAATCTTCTATCCTTGGTAATATATCATACTCAACTCCATTGGCTCAAAACCTATTAAGTAGCCATTTGTGTGGTCACTTATAAACTATCTTTTTGAAATCTGAATATAACTGCATATTTCTGTTATCTATTCTGTTTGTTATTCTCTCAAAGAACTCCAATAAATTTATCAGACATGATTGTTCCTTCACGAAATCATGACAACTCTGCTTGATTAAATAGTGCATTTCTAAATTCTCTATTATGACATCCTTAATACAGAATCTAACATTGTCCCCATGACATATTTTCAGCTAACTGCTCTATAGCTGTCTGTGTTTCTTCTTTCCCTGCATAGTCAAAGAATGAATTGAAATTTTGTGTACTGTTTGCTTAGATGTCATTGGCACTGGAGTGTGATGATAACTTGCTGTTATATTGATTGCAATTGGTTGCATTCAAGCAATGTATAATATAGAACTTGGCTGGAAATGTTAAATTAACATTTACTTTGGTAAAGCTCTGCCTGGGATTTTGTCTAACTAAACCAAATGAAGCATTTCAAGGAAATGCAGCTTTTCAATTTGCAATTCCACATCACAAAAGAACTTACGAAAGATTAAAATCAATGAACATAATGACTTGGCCATAATACTCTGGGCTTTAGGACAGTTTCAAATAAGAAGTGGAATAGATATTATTACTGTAAGAACTGGGAGTGGAGATTGAAGCCTGTTTGCACATCACTTCCTTGACAATGAAGCAGCTGTTCAGTAGAAATGATGACAAGAGCAGAGCTAAAGCATAATGCCCTTCACAATCATAAACAGATTGAAGTGAGCAGTCATATCCCACTGATGCCTAGCAACCCAAGCTGAGTTCAGATGTATAAGATGTACCTGGTTGGAAGCAACCAATAACATTTTTCACTGAAGCCCATGCGGCAAGGTGATATTGGATAAAATAAAATGAAATGCTTTGAATGACGATGTATTGAAATTATTGAAAACCTTGGGAGTAAATGAAAATGTAACTATTAGAGTGGTTAGTTTGACTGAATACTTGCATGATTTAGTAGAAAGAAATCAAGATTTGCAAGGCGACTCTGGAAGAAATAATATTTTTTCAAAGGCTTCATGGGAGGAATTGAAGAAGAGCCTATTAAATATTTATACATGTCTATGTGGGATCCTCAGTGCTAATAGATTATCATCATTCAAAAATTGACCATTACATTTGAACTATTAAGCTTGAGTGCTATATCCTGGTTCCCCTCTGTTTAGGTCTCAAAGGTGTTTGAATATCAATCAAATCACTTGAATTTTTGTGTAGCTTTGCATCAGAAGGTGAAAGTGTGCTGCGTTTGCCTGTTTTAAATTTGAGGATGATGTATGGATCCTCAAGACACCTCAGTGGTCTCAAACATCAAGTCCCACAGATCCAAATTTTACAAGATTCTCAGCAGAACATTAAAAGTAATGGAATTAATTGAAAGGCCCTTTAGACAACCAACAACACGTGTGGTATATATTTATTACTTATAGTGTTCACTTTACTCCCCCCAGCCCCCAAGGTCATTTTGATTTAGCCTCTTCCTCCTGTCCCTATCTGTCCATCACTTTAACGGTTTACATTGTCCTCACTGGGTTTTGCATGTAAATCACTCACTTCGAGGCATGGACGATTTACTGGTGACGGTTAAAAAAGGTACCACGGGTGATGTGGTGATCGGGGTAAAAATAATTAGTCAATTGTTTTGAGTCCAGAAGCTGCTATTGCTATCTGTATACTGGGAGCAAGGGCTAGTAGGAGGGACATGTACGGCACCCATCCTGATTATTTCCGAAGTTGTTGATGGGAGATGGTTGTCCCTCCCCACCGTTTCAGCCACCTCCTCTCCAGCCATCGCTCTGACCACTGTCCCACCTCACTGCAGAACTACTCCCTCACTTCCATTCTTCCCTTCAACTGTTTCCATGTATGCTCCCCTCACCACCTACCCTGGCTGCTTCTTCCCCAAACTGCTGCTTTCCGGCCCCTCCTCGCTACTGCCCTGAGCTACTTGCTCCTCCCTACCTGCTGATCTCCTCCTCACCGTCCTCAATGCTTACTAGTTCCCAGTGTACCCCCTCCCTCACGCTCCTACTGATCTGCCCCATCTCCATTTTCCTCACTTAGGTCTCCTCCTAATGGCTATTGTTGTGCCTGTAGTGGTGACTTTGGCAATGTGCATAGCTTTTCAAATCTCTCATCCTTTTTTTCCAAAACTTCCCATGTCCTCTATCTCTATAATCTCCTCTGATCTTACAACCCTTCATTGATACTGCATTCCTTTAACTCTGGCCCGTTGACCATCCCCAACTTTAAATCAGACCATGAAGCACATGGGGGCAGGTCGAGGCCATTTATTCAGCACATGCAGTCTGCACTCTGTTCAATTAGATCAGGAATGATCTTCCACCTCTATGTCATTTTTCTGTACTATCCTCACATCACTTCAAGTTAACCATACCCAGAAATCTATCACACTGCTGACCGCAACATGGAAAATGATCGACCTTCCATGGGCCTTTGATGTGGAGAATTCCAAAGATTCACCTTCCTCTGTGTGAAGAAATTACTCTTCATCTCATTTCTAATAGGCCTACTAGTTATCCTAAGATTGTGGCTTCAAGTTCCAGAGAAACTAGGCAGAGGAAACAACCTACATGCATCCAACCTGTTATACCAGTTAAAGTTTGTATTTTGTTTTTCTTTAAACATTCACAGGGTGAGGGTATCGCTGCTAGGCAGCATTTATTGCCCATTCCTAACTGTACTGAGGCAGTTCATAGTCACCCACAATGCCATGGGTCCAGAGTCACATGAAGGCCAGACCAGGTAAGGGTGGCAGATTTCCTTCCCTAAAGAACATTCGTGAACCAGATGGGTTTTTCCAACAATCAACAATGGACTCATTGTCATCATTAGATTCTTAATTCCAGATATTCTATTGAATCCAAATTCCACCATCTGCTGTAGCAGGGTTCGAACCCGAGCCCCCAAATTATTATCTGGGTCTGTGGATTAACAGTGCAGGGATAATACCACTGGGCCATCACCTCCCCTCATATCATATCAGCTCTCCTGTTTTTTTGAAACTTTTAAAAATATAATCTCAGTTCCCTCAATCTTTCTTCAGATGTTACTTTCACCAGTCCAAGGATCACATCAACAGACAACAAAATGTGAGGCTGGATGAACACAGCAGGCCAAGCAGCATCTCAGGAGCACAAAAGCTGATGTTTCGGGCCTAGACCCTTCATCAGAGAGCCCTGGGGGTCTAGGCCCGAAACGTCAGCTTTTGTGCTCCTGAGATGCTGCTTGGCCTGCTGTGTTCATCCAGCCTCACATTTTGTTGTCTTGGATTCTCCAGCATCTGCAGTTCCCATTATCAAGGATCACATCAGATGGACCTCTGTTGCACTCAGTTTCTAGTAAATATATTTTTCCTCAAAGAGACAGGTAGTAAATGTTGGCCAGCTAACGATGCCCACGTACATCAAGTAATGAAACAAAGGTATACTGTACTCCAGTAATTTGGGATGACTGTGGCCCTTCATTGTGATGGATAATGAATGCTGGATGAGGTTTGAGGGAAAACATTAGAAGTCATTTGCTACTCAACATTCATCAGCAGCAACAGAAAGCCGGGGTGAAAATTCAAGGAACTTCTTGCTTTTCAAAAAAAAGTCAGAAAAATGATCATAATAATTGGTGGATCAACCAAATGTTCTGTACAGAAGCTAAATTTGTTTCATTGGAAGATTTCTGTGAAATTTTGTATTAAGTCAACATTATTATGGTGAATGCCACTTATCACAAAATAATGCAGAAATAAATCCCACTCTTGATTCTACAAAAACGGTGTAGCTCATTTTAAGCATCAATTAATTTAAATAAACCATGCAACACTTTCATGTAATTAAACTCTCAAAGTGTCATCTTTTGCTGAATTCTATTTTTTCAACAATGTTTTGCTTATCGTCTCCAAAGCATGACATGAAAATGTGCAAGCATTGCCAACTAGACATTTCAAACTGGCCTACAACTTTAAACATGAGCAGTATTGTTCATATATGGCATTAGTCATGCAGTGCCTTTTCATATTGATATCAGCTTCACAAATTTATTTCCAAGTGAAGGTGCAGTAATTAACTGTTGCATTGCGATATTAATCTTAGAGCATGATTACAACTTTAAAGTAGCAAAAAATCATTTGCATTCATACAGTGTCTTTTATGACCTAAGGATGTCCTAAAGCGGTGAACAGATAATGAAAAAATGTTGAAGTTGTTCAAGATTATTAGTTGCAGCAACAGGCTTCAAACAGCAAGAAGATAAATGACCAGAAAATCTTTCTTCTCAAACCTTTTGTTTGGAGATATTGGAATTCATCTACTCTTCTTTCATAATTTACTTGAGAGAACAAGCAAGGGCTTTGTTTTATTCACTCTTTCATGCGATGTGGGTGTCACTGATAAGGCCATTCATGGTTGCCCGATCTCTAATTCATCTTGGGCTTTGGCATTTTCAGTGGAAAGTTAAGAGTCAACAACATTACCATGGACCTGAAGTCACATGTATGTTGGATGAGGATGGTGTACTTCCTTCACTGACGGAGGACCTACCATTAAACAATATTAGTCAGAAAGGACAAAAACAGATGGGTTTTTACAGCAATACGTGTCAGTTGTTATGGTCATCATCATTGGAGCCGAGCATTTCATCCTTCTATTGATTAGATTCAAATTTCACCAACGGATGGGACGGTAATTGAAGGACTAGGCATCCAGTTTACTAGTCCAGTGATATTACCTCTAGTCCAGTAGTGCTTAATTTCACATCTAACAGACATCACTGGTGAAAATGCAAGACTTCCTCAGCACCAGAGCGTAAGGCTAAATTAACTGAAAATTGTAGCATGTATATTTGCTGTGCTGACTTTTGTGTTTTTTTTACATACAGCCCTAACTCAATTGGATTGAACCCCAGACCAAACATGTCTTGTGCCTGTAAGGAAACAGTGGAGATCCATTTGTAAGTCTAAAGATACATTTTCTGCACTGTATTGTTTTTTTGGTAATTTATTGGTCTCCTTGTTTGAGCTCTAGTCCTTAATTAGCAAAACTTTCCTTGAATTAAACATTGAGGAGTTCAAAACCATTGTCTTTGCTCTCCATCACAAACACTGTTTGATTCTAAGCAACTGATTCCATTCAAATTGTTGGTTACAACCTCAAGTTGTAGCTGTCTGTGTGCTATCCCAGCAATTAATTTAACCCTGAGCTAAGTTTTGAAATCTAACTTAAATCAATAATCCAAAAGACAATCCCTGAAGAAGAGACATGATTCTAACTTTTCAAATTCGTATTTATTTTATGACAAAACAGAATCAATGCTCGTTATGTAATGTAACACAATTATGGTTAGTGCAAATTATAGATGACACACCGAGGAACAAATAGCACGTAGCCCATCTCATTGAGCTAGTGAATAGTTCTATCCACCGGTAGGATCCATTTTAGCTCCACAGGTTGTCCAAGCTGATTTCTAACTTTATTTTTCTTTCCAGTTTTTGAATGAAGAGGGTTCCACCCATGCTATCCTTACAATTCTTGGTCTTTGCTTTGCACTTCTCTTTTTGTTAGAATCTGTGTGTTGACCACCTGATGGTTTAAAATCCCCTCTCTTATAGCTCTTGTTTGTGTCATCTGCCTCTACGGCTTCCCTATCATTCCTTGCTCCCAGTGAATACTGTCTCCAGTTCAGAGTCCCCACCTCATATGGACCGATATTTCTTCTTAGTAAAGAAACTTTAAATAATCCCTTCACATTAATGCTAAATTTTAAGAGTCCTTTACAAATGTTTTCTTTCCCCTGTAAGGGGTAAAGCTGCTGCAGTTCTACTGGACCATGGCATTATTCTCTCATTAGAGAGGGATGATCCATGGTGGTTTAATCTGAGGGTCACTGCACTTCAAGTGAGGGGAGAGGTTGCGAATAAGATTTCTTCATGATAACCTCAGCCATTCCAGGTTGTGAACCATGCTGTTTGCATTGCTGTGCACTGAAAAATCTGCTGTCTAGCCAACTAAGCTAATCAACACCTTACTCCAGTAAAATTTGGTCTTTCAGCCTTTTCAAAAATGGAACCAGACAAGTCAATAAAATGGCTATTGGAGATCATGTGATGTTTACAAATTGAGCAACAGATTGTAGCAAAGTGAACACTTACTTAAGTACTGACATTCACAGCTATCCCAGAAATTCACAATACTTTTTTTTGTTTAAAGCAACATTGACATAAAAGGCCATGATATCTTAAGACTAATTGTCTCCAGAGTTTCTTCTGAACAAAAATGGAAACAGAGACTTTGTCAGTGGCAGATGGAAGTGAATGACCTGATCACCATCTTATTTTCTATGACAAATGTGTTGACTCAACAGGATATTAAACAAAAACACAGGATGTTTGCATCAGCTTCATGTCCATCCCTTGTTTGAAAAAAAACACTTTAACTTGCAGAAATTCTCAAGATGAGGGATCTACCTTGTTGTCTGCTTTTCAAGTCACTAAAAGCTGTTTGCAATCATTTACTTCAAAACCATTTCACTATTTGCAAATAATTCAAGCAGCCAATGTAATTAACATCAATGTCTTGTTAGCCCCACTTCACAAATGGAAAGACTTCTCCAATCTGTTTCAACTTCAATTTCATCTGAGAATAAATCTCAAAGGGATTTGACTTCAAGAAATCTCATAGACTGCTGAGAATCAGTCCCTGTAAAAGACGCTGGTTCCAACTTAAAATCATTAAAACAGGAGAATCTATAGGGCTACCTTGTGGGAGACTGCGAATCAAAAATTATAGACTGATTTAACTATATTTTGGGAAAGTGCATCACCTTTACTGATAATCAATTATAGCATGAATGTGCCTGTCTGTGGGATTGGCTATGCAATGTTGCATTATTTTCAGGATAAGTGAATGATAACAGTGTGGTACGACAGCATGATCATCCCCTCACCTGATCGTTGCTGGCAACCATGACAAACTGCCTGGCATTGTGTCTGCGCTAAAAGGCAAGACAAGCCAGAAGTGCAGTGAGTATGTTACCTCTAGATGAGAAGACAAAGCCCAAAATGACAGGACAAGGCAAGGCAGGGATGCTGTGAGCATCCAAGTCGACTCAAAGTGAGTTGCCTTAAGAGAGTAATCAAGGATCCCAGAGATTCAGTCTGGTCAAATCCATGAGATTGATGCTTGGTCTTAGAGCAGGATTACAATGAGAGGAGCTGGTGCGCCCTGGGGTACAGCATTGAAGTAAAGAGTGATAGTGTAATTAGATTGAAGATGGGCCATGAGCGTGGAGTGAGGCTGGCACATGTCAATATCTATGAATGGTTTATATGTGTAGTCATTGCCTATAAAGTGTGTCCTGAGATGTTGATGCCTGCTCTCCAGCTGGAGGTCCAGAAGAACAAACAATGAATTGGGTTTTCAAGTTAACCGCCCTGAATTCCATGCTGGGAATTGTTCTCGTTTCAATCCAGTGAATGAGAGGATGGAAATTACTGAGATGAGATTAAGTAACAATAAAGATGATAATAAGAGTGATAATCCAGTGAAAATTGGTCTCATGCTACTCACAAGTGAGAATCCTGTCTTGCTATTCAACAGAAATAACAAGGTGTAGAGCTGGGTGAGCACAGCAGGCCAAGCAGCATCAGAGGAGCAGAAGGCTGACGTTTTGGGGTCCAGGCCCAAAACATCAGCCTTCCTGCTCCTCTGATGCTGCTTGGCCTGCTGTGTTCATCCCGCTCTAGACATTGTTATCTCAGGTTCTCCAGCATCTGAAGTTCCTACTATCTCTGAAGCAATTTGCTAATCAACACTTGGCTGAAAGATGAGATTTGTCTCAACATTGAAAAACTTCTCATTGGGCATCTCACTTGAATTTCCGAACTTTCCCACCATGTCCCATGTGTTTGGGATTGGGAAAATTACACCCATTTTTGTGGATCAGAGGCAGAGTGTGTAAATGTTTCTTTCTCAAGTTAACCACATGCATTTTTAGACCAGCCCTGTCTTTCAGGGTCACAATTGCTGATATTTATTTTAATTATTTGAATTTACATTTCTCAGCCCGCAATCACAGGATTTCAACACATGCCTCTAGATCGTTAACGAATACTTGTTGAATTCTTATCCAACACCAAAAGCATTTTGATGCCACACCCCCTTTGCAATTCTTTCTTTTAGTTTCTTCATGCTTTTGGTGTTTATAAAAAACCTGTGTTATCTCCTGTCTCAACTCTTTCCCTGAACAAATAAGCAGTTCAATTACATGATTCTTACCTCATTGCTTAGAATTATAAACTCTGGTATCATCTTCAACATGTTCATCTGTTCACCACATGTGATGGATCCTGGGACAATTTGGCAAGAATTTCTTACCAGATGTTACTCATGATGAGCCAGTTATATTCAAAAATATCATATTTGAGTAAGAGGCAGCGTTACCCACAGTGTAAAAATGTATCAGAAAACTAACATAAAGAAAGTTGTAGTTGAGACAGTGATATGAATTAATTATTTAACCTATCTACTATTCCTCATGTTCTACAGCACCTCTATCCAACTGCTCACTTAAGAAGACATTATCTCTGTCATGTGTTGCTTACAGTTGATACAAGATTTTTGAGAGTCATAGGGAAGGATTATCTGCTGCCCCATCAGTGGATGTACAGTAAAGTCCAGTGGGTGGTTTTACATTCTTATTTCTGACCTGCCTGAGATATTACAATGTTAGAACAAGAACAGAGAACCATTCAGCACAGGAACAGGCCCTTCAGCCCTCCAAACCTGCTCCAACACATTTTTCCCTTCCACACTGAAACTATTTTCATTTACAGGACATTTATCCTTCACATCAACCAGCCCATCAACCTATGTAGACATTGACATAGCGAGGAGCTTAATTTATCCTGTGTGAATATTTTACCCATGATATTTTATCCATGGTAAAGGCCAGACCCACACTGGCTGGTGTTGGACAACATGACAAACCTCCTTTACAAACATCATTTGTCGACTGGAGACAATTCACTCCCAACGTCCTACTTCCCTTCAATCCTCCGCAACCCTTTCATTGCCCTTTCACCAAGACCCCAGATCCAAGTCTCACCTAGTTTCCTTACCACCGAGGATTGGCTGTCATCCAAATAATGGCTGCTCCCTGAACTGTTTGACTGAGAAGGCATTAGACCTGTTGACCGTCTGATGGTCTGGCAGCTCTCTAAGCCAGGATATGGTCTTTAAACTGGTGAGGAACTGGCATCAGGGGACATGGGCGGTCTCACCTGGGAGTGGGGTGTGGGCTGTCAGGGCGAGGAGTGGTCCTAGAATCACAGCACCATAACATTTAGCTCATAGTGTGGCACAAAGGAAGTCATACAGCCTATCTATTTTTTTTCCCAGGATAAAACAAAGAACTGCAGATCCTGGAGATGTGAGACAAAAACAGAAATTGCTGGACAGACTCAGCAGGTCTGGCAGCATCTGTGGAGACAGGAACAGATGCTTTGGATCCGGTGACCTTTCTCCAGAATTGCTTCTTCTTCAGAACTGCCCAGTTCTGAAGCAAGATCACTAAACCTAAAACATTAACTCTGCTTTTTGTCCACTGATGCTGCCAGACCTGCTGAGTTTCTCCAGCAATTTCTGTGTTTGTATAGTTTCAGGTATGAGCTGTTCAAGCATAGTTATTGACTGTAATCAAAGACCCTGATCCTTTAGACTTCCTTGTTACAACTTATCTTTTTTATTTTCCTATTTTTAAATATTCACTTCAGATAGCTCCAATAGATCTTTGTATGACATCAAATCCTCATGACTTTTTGATCCTTTCTCACAGCAATATTTCAATTCTTCTATTTAGTAAATGAAATCTTGTTCTTCTTATTGTTCTATGTTAGTATAAATCTATCCAACATTCCAGAAATTGGTTTTAAAAGCATTTCTTTCTTGATGTTATACTTCATGTGGAAACTTCTCATTTAATTGATCAAAGGACTTCCAGATGCAAACTTTGCTCATCTAAAGCATTGGAATCTTGCCCTTTAATGTAGCATTGTATCTAATCATAAATGACTGATACGGTTGAAGTTTGTGGCCTGTTTGATTTTCTAGCGGAATGCAAATTAAAAGCCACGTTACAATGAAACTTTAAAATGGAAAAAAAGTATTCTTATAAAATGAAAGACAAAGTTTACCTAGAACTTGGGAAAAGAGAATTCTCTCCTTTACAAAGGAGAGCACGACTGATTCAAATGGGCCAATTTTTAATCTGAGGAAATATTAAAGAGTAAGTAGAATACACAAATAGTGCAACATCCCTGACAATTGATTCAAAAAAATAGCATGTAAGGAATTGTTGAACGTCACCACAAAATCTGAGAGCAGTGGCTCATAGCATTCCTGTCAATCACCTTTCATCCAATGCTACAGCAAGGGTTACTGGGGGAGGTAATTCTGTTTCTGTTAGCCAGCAATATACTTGTCAACAGCAGGAATGTTAACAAAAATGAATTCACTTCTATAATATGTTTAGGTCTGATCGTACAATCAAAGTCAAAGCAACATAAATCTAGAAGGGATATAATTATACTGTGGTCTAATTCCACAATTTCTCACATATCTAAATGCTTTCTTTTTAGTATTTATGTACTCTAAGGAATTTCATGCATTGCTTTGAGAATTAAAGTGGTGCTTTTTAGTTCATATCAGTTTTCTTCTCCAAAGAAGCAAGACTCTGTGCCAGGAGCATGCCATTGAAACTTTTCCATTTGTGTGTATCTTTAGACTTTTATGGATCAAGCCAAGTTGCCATAATCTTACCAGGCCATTAGCGTGCTCTCTAATTAGAGAGAGGGGACTGGGTGGTGTTTTAACCTGAGGGCCACCATGCCTCAGGTGAGGGGAGACGTTGAGAAGGAAAGTCCTTCATAGTAACTTCAGCCAGCTTGTGGATTGAACCTACACTGCTAGCGTCACATTGCTTTGCAAACCAACCATCCAGCCAACTGAGCTGAGCCAACCCACATGCTTTTCATGAATACTTCGCCAATGGCATGTACTCTAATTCAGGGGAAGCTCAATGGTTTCCTGCTACCAGTGGCCTGTAAAATGCTGCCTAACAATGTAAAGATTAGACGAAATGTAAATATGTAATAATAATGGTGACAATGCTACCTGTTCAGCACAAACCAGATTCATGGGCAGTTATAACTGACCAGAATATTCACTTGCTAGAAATCTCTAGCATCCCAAGGAGACAACTAAATTTCAAGGCCACTTTCGAAATTTCTACCTTAATGGAGATGGCTGCTAGCAAAGCAGCCCCATTGGATGATGAAGCCTGGGGTGCATTACCTAGTGAAAACTTGGAAGGTTGTGGTACTGGCTGTATGACGCAGCTGATTTGGTGAGTGGTCAATGCGTTGGGCTTGAGACGGTCTGTGACCAACAGTGTTTCACAAAGGTTGGGTTTGGGTCCACTGTTGATTGTTACTTCTAGGAGGGATGGTTAGTAAGTTTGCAGATGACACCAAAATGAGTGGTATAGTGGACAGTGAAGAAGGTTATGCCACAGTACAATGGGCTGAAGAGCAGCAGATGGAATTTAATTGCGATAAATGCAAAGTTTTGCATTTTAGTTTGACAAACCAGGGTAGGTCTTACACAATATGTGGTAGGACCCTGGGGTTGGGGGGGTTGGTGGAGGTTGTCGAACGGAGAGAATGAGGGGTTCAGACACACTGTTCTTTGGAAATGGCATCAAAGGTAGACAGGGTAGTGAAGAAGGCATTTAGCATGCATGCCTTCATTGGTCAATTCATTGAGCATAGGAGTTAGGATATGATGCTGTGTCTGGACAAGACATTGCAAAGGCCACATTTAGACTGCTATGTACAGATTGCCTTGCTATAGGAAGGATGTTTCTAAACTGGAAAGGGTGCAGAAAAGATTTACATGGATGTTACTGGGACTGAAAGTTTTGAGTTGTAAGGAGAGGCTGGATTGGCTGGGCCCTTTTCCGTGGACCATCAGAGGCTGAGGAGCGAGGTTTATAAAACCCAAACAGGCATAGATATGGAGAATAGGCAAGGTCATTTCCCCAAGGTAGATGAGCCCAAAACTGCAGCGCACAGGTTTAAGGCCAGGGGGGAAAGATTTAGAAGGGACTCGAAGGATAAGCTTTCAACACAGAAGATAGTGCACATTTGCCGGAGGAAGAGGTAAAGGTGGGTAAAATTACAACATTTAGAAGATTTTTGGGCAGGAACATGGATAAGAAAGGTTTGGAGGGATATAGATTAACATAGGCAAATGGAAATAGTTTCGTTTGCCAAAGCTGGTTGGATTGGACAAGTTGTACCGAAGAGTCTGTTTCTGCCCTGTGTGACTCTATGACTCTCTATGACCCAGCAACTTATGGCTCTAAACCTCAGCTCACAACAAAATAACTCTCTTAATGTTGCTGTTCTTTACCATATGGATGCCAGGTCTTAATGTTGCCATGGAGATGCAACTGCAATTTAATTAATGGCCTGATGAGGAAAATAAATCTAGGTAACTCATTTTTTGAGTCCTTGTGGAGAAAAGCAGAAATCTTCTTTTGGATGAATAATTTCAAGGAAATCTTAAGCCTCCCTGCCCTGTGTCCCAAGGACACTACACCATTATCCTGTCCTGAAGCTGAGGCCCTGGTAATATGAGTCTAGCCTAGTCTTTGGATCACACAGCTTCCTGCCCACTTCATACTGACATCCTGCCCAAAATGACAGAAAGCTAATTAACGTGTTATGATGAGTTCCAATGGTTAAAAACAGCATGGGCCTCACATTTGTATGAACGGACCTACTACTTAACTGTCCAAAATATACCCTGCATTGAAATCAATGTCACAGTTTCTCAAATGATTTGCTCTTTCTTTGGTTATTTACTGGAAACCAAGTTATCTTATTTTGGAAGCCATCTGAAAAAATTGTCACACCCTGGAAGACTTTACATGATATTGGCATATTCCCTGGTATTGTGTGTAAATACAACAGAAGGTCATTGAACTGTGTGTATTATAGTGATCAAAATCTTCCTTACAAAATGTAACAACTTACTTTATTCAATAAATTGGATGAATTAGAATGCCATTCAAATTATCTGATTTAAGAATTTATGGTCGCTTAATGTTGCTAAAAGGTTAGCTGGCCAAGTTACCAGCAGGGAAAAAAAAAGATTCTGCATCATATTTATAACTTTTTCAGCTTTCCTTTGGTCCAATTGGGCAGCAATCCTTCTTTCTGATCTGTGCTTCTTTCAAGCTTTGTTTACATGATTAAGTTACAAGGACAGGTTATGTTCTTCTGTGTTTAGATGATTGAAAGATTATCTAATTGAAATGTTTCAAATGACAAAACGATTTGAAAGAGTTGACAAAGAGAAAGAATTGTGTCCAGTGGAAAATCCAGAAAAAGTGGCAACAATTTTAAAATTGGAGTTGCATTCAGAAGTGAAATGACAAGGCAGCTTTTCCCTTGAAGATAGTGGAAATGTAAAATTTCTCTCCCTACATTGGCAACAAATATTGGATTCACAGAAGAATACAAGGCTGAATTCAACAATATGTTACTAAGCAAGGACATCGATGGATTTGAATGAAAACTGCATCAGATGCTAATTAATAATCCTTCATTATGAGACTCCATCACCTTCTCAGCATTATATTGGCTCATTTCAGAAAACGTTACCTTGTTGACTATACTTGGCAAACAAATTTGATTGGCTGCTCATAGTCATGGAAGTTATGAATAGTTTCAGGTAACATCAAGCACTGTGCACCGTCCTTGAGATTTAGAATTAGGTGTTATTGTCACATGTACTGAAGTACAGGGATACAGAGGTACGTTAAAAAGTGTACAAAGTCGTTATTTCTGGAGCCAAGTTAGGTACAAAAGTGCCGAGGTACAAAATCTTAGGTACAAATTAGAAAAAATAAACACATAAAGTTAAAAATTAAACACTGCCGCCCTTCTAAAGCATTGAAAGACAGAAAAAAATGTAAAAGTAGATGGAGCAGACAATTCTGGGCTACACTTCAGCTTGGGTCCTTGCGAGACCTCACCTTGAGAACAGGAGCCTGTGCTGCGCCTCACCTCAAGGCTGGGAGTCCGTGCTGGGCTTCACCTCGAGGCTGGGAGTCTGCGCTGGGCACCACCTTGAGGCTGGGAGCCTGTGCTGTGCCTCATGTCAAGTTGGGAGTCTGCATTGGGCCTCAGCCCAAGGCTGGGAGTCCGCGCTGGGCCTCACCTCGAGGCTGGGAGTCTGCACTGGGCATCACTTTGACATTACTCATGCTAACTTTTTGCAATCCCCTAAATGTTTGCAATATTGTCTAAACAATGCAACACTTGCATAGCAAAGTTGTCCTTTACTTTGTCGCCTTGTTGAAATGTGAGGAAATCCCTCACAGGCAGTAAACCTAAAAGTTGGTGATAACAACATGATTCGTGTGTTTGTTCAAAAACTGTGATGTTCCCAGGGAGGTATTCTACATGGATTTCCATGGAGAGGTCATTTTATATTCAAAGAGTGTCCTATGTAAAAGTAAGAAAAATAATCTGTGCAATGTTTTTCCAGGTACAACATTTCTTGACAGCTGGTTGGAAATGCACTGAAAGTCATTCAGTGAACAACATCACTGTTATCAAGCCTTTGTGTTTGGTTTCCACATACCAGAAAGTGCCTCTTGTTGTAATTCTTCATTTCTTGTGGATTTTCTGATTGGTACAAGAGTAGATTTTAAACCTTGAAGCCACCGTTGCAGTGCAAACAAAAATCAACAATTCTTCAGCTGATTAAGATTCTGACACACCTTTCTATTTGGTTGAAATAAAGCTCTGTGAGCATGCATTCTCTTTGAAAAATCACTCGTCTCAACCAAGTTGACTGTTGTGTGTAGCTTTACTCATCAACGAAAGTCTTCAAATTTGCTGGTTTATTACTGACTGCTTTCCTCTCTACATTTATAGCTTCATTGCTGAACATAATCTTATGTAGACTCTCGTATCTCTTGAGTTGATGAAACCCTCCAGGCATTGCAATAAAACTTAATGATGAACTGCGAATGTTGGAGATCTAAGACAAAAACTAAAATTGCTGGAGAAAGCCATCAGGTCTGGCAGCATCTGTGGAGAGAAAACAGAGTTAACATTTTGAGTCCAATGATCCTCCTTCAGAACAGAAAACAGTTTAAAAAAAAGGTGTTTTTTTGTGTTGACGATGGGGGATAGGGAAGTGATGTGTGTGAAAGGAGTAAACAGATAAGTGGAGATGGAACCCAATGAAAAGAAAAGATTTTGGCAGATAAAGGAATTGATGTTAGTAAGCCAGGGAAGAAAAGAAGGTAGAAATGTGATAATAACACCTATGAGTAGTTGAAAATATGTTGGCTGTGCTGAAAGCAAACAAATTCATATAGGACCTGAGATGTGGTGAAGGAGATATGCATGGAAGAAGGTGTTCCTGTGCTCTAATTGTTAAACTCAATGTTGATTTCTGATGCTGTAAGGTACCTGAGTAAAAGATGAGTAGTTATTCCTCCAGTTTAGCCATGTCTCCCAGAGATATAAGGCTCATGTAACTTCTGTCTTCAGTGAGAAGCCAAACATTGCTCAACCAATCACCTACCATGACTCTTTCTGCCTTCATGAGAGATGTTTTCTCCTAATAAGAGAGAGAGAGACAGAAAGAGAGAGAGCGGGGCAGGTATTACTGAAGATGAAATTGGACAGCATGTGTTAAGTTTGATGCAACTGTCAAAGTGTCCCAAGCAAGTGAGTAGGCAACGCAGAGGCAGGCAGGGTTTGGTTATTGGGGTGGATAACAAGCCTTGGTGGGAAGTGGGTTTGCCTGCAGAGTTAGAGTGATTGTATGGTGTCGGAGAGAAGATAGTGGCACCTATGTTTGCAGAGATGGAGAAGGTGACTGGCCTACCTCCTTTATTGCTGTGCATTCCTCCAGATGCACTGACCAGGTAGAAGCCTCAGACTAGGTCTGGCATGGTCTCGTGTCATGGCCTCCACCACCTCTGTCTCCCAGAAACTCCTCATCCCTATGTGCAGAGTAGGGCGCCAACAATCCCCTGTCTGCCATGTCTGGGGAAAATGTCGGAAACTGTGCAGGGCAGCTCAGGGCTTGTCTCAATGCACAATGTATTGGTTTAAAATGGAAGCCATAAGGTTTCAGTGGCTATCTGTTGACTAGGAGCTAGGTAGGATGGGGCAAGAATCAGATGAAAAGGATGCCATAGGAACTGGGTAAGTAGTAAATGAGGCAAGTTTTGTAAGATACAGCGAGAGAACTCAGTTCTAAACAAAACCCTTGACACACTTAGCCAAAAGTAAAATTCAGCCCTTGGCCATTAATATCTGTCGGGAAAACCAAGTGTTACAAATGCCAAATCCTATGGAACTCCACTAAGAATCCTTTGGCCTGAAAAACATCCATCAACCATTTTTGTATGTGTGTTGTTATTTCCTGTGTTTTTCGACTCGCTATAAACTTTCTCAGAGTCTATTGTTTGGCACTGCCTCAAATGCCTTTTGAAAGTCCGTGTATACCACAGTGACAGCATTGCCCCCATTAACTTTCACTGTTATCTCTTTTAAACACTCCAGCATGTTAGTTCATCATAATTTTCCCTGAGACGTCTGTCCTGGCTCTTCCTAATTAACACGCATTCTTACATTTTATTGTTAATTCTATCCCAAATAATGGTTTCCACAAGTTTGAAGTTAAACTGACATGTCTGTAATTGCTTGGCTTATACTTATAATGTTTTTCTGAAAAGGATGCTACACAAGGTATACTTTGGACAATTAAAATGCACGCAGAATCTTTCTCATTGTATGCCTCCTTGAATACACATTGTATATATGCAGAAGAATAAGCACTTTGAAGAATGTGTGACAGGCCATCCCAAACATGTTAAGTCTGGGAATGTTTTTCACTGTGAAGGTTGTCTAATGATAATTCTAGCCAATTACTTTATGATGGAGTTAAGTGATACACAAAACAAATAAATTGAAATTAAGAGATAACATAATGTGGAGCTGGAGGAACACAGCAGGCCAGGCAACAGCAGAGGAGCAGAAAAGCTGATGTTTTGATTAATTTGATATTAATCTGTGAACTATTTGTGAAAGAAATTGCTCTGCTCAAGATTACTTAAAGTTTCTATTAAAAAAAACTTCCATAACCATCTGGTTTAGAGCAATGCAAAGTTTCACTATCTTTTTCTGTCTTCACCTCAGCTCCAAATGATTGACTCCTTATCCCGTGAGTATGCCCTATGTCCTCTTCTGCAGCCAGGAGAGAAACTTCTAATTCTCTCTCTAGACAAGCCATTTTGAATTATACAATATTCTAATGAGATCACCTTTTATTCTTCTAAACTGCAGAGAGTATAAACTCAACGCACTTAGTCTCTCATCAAAGTGAACCCTCTCAGTGCAGTGTCTCCAGTTTGACTATATTCTTTCTTCAGTACAGAGATCAAAACTGTGTATGTTACTCCAGATGTGGTCTCAGAAAAACTCGGTACAATTATAGCAATGTTCCTTATTCTTGTATGGGTAATCTCCCACTTAGATATGCTTGACAACAGGATGCGGAGTAGGGAGAAAGACCCAGTAAGTAACTGATTATGTGTGTGCTTTTACTATTGTTCTTCTTCTGTGGTGCTCTTACTGACTTAACAAGAATAAATGATAGATTTAAGCTAGCTTATCAGCCTTGTTTGAAAATAGTCCATTTCAACCAAACAGGATTTATCAAATTACTTTAGGAATATCTATCTACACTGCAAGTAATGCATAGGAATTAACTTCAACCCAAAGAATGTACTGATTCCCTGAGGTCCAGATGTTATCAAGATCATTTCACTCGGACAAAAAAAGAATATCGACAAATTTCTGAGCATGATTAATAGCTGTATTTAAACATTCGATAGACTGCTTAAGAACAAATAATTGTCATATTGAGAAAAGTCACATGACAAAATTGGAAAAAGCATTGCAGAAATGGTATTAGTTTTGGGAGCAGGCAACTTAACCGAATCAATGTTATTGAATGAAAGCCCCTGACCGATTAGTTTCAATTGTTAATCAAAATGGCACACCTTCACCCAGTCATTGGATCAACCAGCAGTACGTGCAGAAGATTATCTGATTGAAATTATGCTCTGAGAAATTAATAACTGAGGTAGCATTCTTGTTTGTCGGGTAATATCTTTGATTATTTGAGGGTTGTTGATCCATAGTTTATGATTATATGATTTTGGAGATGCGGACCTCCACTTAAAGCTTGTCTCGTCCAGAACTGGGTTTGAACTCCATGATGTTGAAACTATTGTAAATCACACACTAGCCAACTGAACTAACCGACCCTTACAGTTAGTAATACATTGATTTTTTTTTAAAGGAATTCTCTGTCACATTAACAAGTTTATGTTAAAAGGGGTTAACAGCTTTGTTGAAATAACATTGTTGAAATAACATACAAAGGAATTTCATATAAACATGTTACCTAACCCTTACTCATATTGCAAAGTGCAAATCCAACACACATGGCTGAGTTTGGATTACCCGACATTTGCTTCAATTCTTTGTAATTAAACCTCTGTATTTATTTTAGTAAAGCGAGTATCCAAGATACCTGCCATTTTTTCCTTTATTCCTTCTGCAAACTATCAGTAGACTCTGTCAGAGAAAATGTTATAATAGTTGGACTATGTCATTTCAAACATTGCCAAGCGTAATGTGAATTCTGAGTTCGCAGCTGTTAATCACAAATGATCAACAAAACTAAAATATTGAAACTGTTGCAAATGAAAGTATTCCCAAAAAACAAATTCCTTTAAAACTTCTTGATGACATGAAATCATGAAGCTTAGATGCTGTAGTTTTAAAGATTATTGTGTTCAACCAGTGTTTTTCCTGTCATGTAAACAGAAGGAACATTTAGACACTCCTTATCATCATGAAACAGTTGTGAATAATATAAGGAAATGATGCAAAACAAATGCAATAAAAATATATGACCAGTGGGAAAATTAGTAATCCAATGCACATTACTTGTGTTGATTGAAGAGCATGGTTCCTTGTCTGGAAGATAAAAGGTTAGCTTCATCTGTCAATTGATTAATTCTGTTAGTGTCTAGTGGCCACCTTCTTCAATGCCACCGATGCAACTCAATTCTTTATTTAACCATTCACCAAAGTACAGCTCCTTACTGGTCTTGTCATAGAGTCATAGAGGACTACAGCACAGAGAAAGGCCCTTCAGCTCATTGATTGTACGCTGGTCAAAAACAACCACCTAACTGTTCTAACCCTATTTTCCAGCCCATAACCTTGTAGCCTTGGCATCACAAGTTCATATCAAAATGCTTCTTAAATGTTTGGAGGATTTCTGCATCTATGACCCTTACAGGCAGTGAATTTCTGATTCCCACTACCCTCTGACTGAAAATAAAATTTCCTCACATTCTGTCTGAATGTTCTGCCCCTTCCATTAAATCTATGTCCCAAGGTCATTGGTTCCTCCACCAAGGGGAAAAGTTTCTTCCTGTTTATCCAATCCATGCCCCTCATAACTTTATACATCTCAATCATGTCCCCTCTGCTCCAAAGAAAACTCTGTCAGTCTATCCAGTCTCTCTGCATAACTAGGAATGTCCAACCCAGACAACATCCTGGTCAATCTCCTCTGCATCCACTCCAGTATAATCGCCTTCCTCCTGTAATATGGAGTTCAGAACTGTATATAATTATTTAGCTGTGCCTTAACCAACATTTATACAGCTCCAGCATAACCTCCCTGCAACTAAACTCAATGCCTTGGATAACAAAGGCAGGTATCCTATATAGAACATAGAAAAACACTGATTTGGATTAAATTCGATATGCCATTGATCAGTCTATCTGACTAACCCATATATATCATTGCATAGTCTGAGACTATCCTCCTCACCATCATTTATTATGAACTTATTAATAAGCCCTCCTACATTTACATCTAAGTCATGTAGAAATATACCATCAACAGCAAGGGTCCCAACACTGATCCCTGAAGTCTACTGTGGACACAAGCTTTCAATCACAAAAACATCACACAAGCTTAACCCTGTGCTTCCCGCCACTCAGCTAAATCTGGATCTAATTAGCCAAATTTCCTTGGACTCTGTGGGCTCTTACTTTGTTATCAATATTACGGACCAGGCGATAACCATCAAAAAAATGTTTTAAGATCATAGCTTAAATCCTAACATTTTCTTATTTTAAAGACAAATATAAAATGTCTCAGATGCGATGTGATTGGTTCAACTACTCCACCTTAAGCACAATGCATTTTACTTAAATGCTGTTGTTAAAATACAACCAAAGCAAGAGGAATTTAGAATAACTTAGCAGATTGGAAACTTAATGGAATAATGGACACAGTTAGTATTACTAATTAAGTGTTCCAATTTAGCAACATCCCATAAGCACATCCCTTGGCAAAAAGGCAAATTCAGACATAGATTCTCACATGCAGTTCTCCAATGCAGGAGGAAAGAAATGTAAAGAGAAAATCCAGAGACTGTAGTAGCCAAAAGACATGGAGACACGCAGAATGGACACAGATCATTTGGTCCGGCAAGTCCAGGCCAAACCCTACATGTTCCCAAATCAGACTAGTCCCACTTGCCTGTGTTTGGCCTATATCACTCCAAATCTTTCCTATTCATGTACTTATCAAAATGCCTTTTAAATGTTATAACTGTATCGGTATCCACCTGTTCCTCTGGAAGTTCATTCCACATATATTCACTGTGGCTTTCAATTCTTCTGAGACCCCAATATCTTTTGATGTTACTGAAGAAAATCAAAACACAAAAATCTGGATCTGTGAGCTGGCTGCACCCATTTAAGATGTTAAAAAAGAACAAAGGCCTCCCAAGCTGTTTACTCAAGAGGTCTTCAGCAGCCAGTTTTATGCCTATGCTTACAAACTCTCTTCAAATAAAAAGACAACATAACTCCTTAAAATAATAGCATCGTCACAACAGTCTCCCATGCAGGACTGAATCAAAAGCCTTGGTGGTCCAAGCAGACTACATCAAATGCATTCCCCTCATCGACACTCCTTTGAAAAATGCAATCAAGTTGATCAGACATGATGCACCTTAACAAATTTATGTGAACTGTTCTTGACTAATCCCTGCCTCTCCAAGTACAGATTAATTCTGTCCGTCAGAATTCTTCTCAATAATTTACTCATCATTGAAGCTAGACTGACTGACTTGTAGTTTTCTGGTTTACTCCTTGCTCCTTTCCTGAATAATGAAATGGCATTAACTGCCCAGTCCCCCTGGCATCTCTCCTGTGGCACACCTGCTATTTCATCCCTTACCTCACTCAACACTTCGCCTGGCCCTGGGCTTTAATAAACGTTTAAGTCTTCCAGACCACTCAAAGCTTCTCTTTTTAAAGCATATCATTTTCCTTCTCCACGATTTCTATTTCCATATCATTTCTCTCACAAGTGAAAACAAACATAAATTATTTAGAACCCTGCATATGGCCTTCAGCTGTACACACAAATTGGACCCCACTCTTTCCTTAGGTATCATTTCCCCCTTAATGACTTTGTAAAATAACTTATGATTTTCCTTTAGTTTACCCTATTATTCTTTCATTTCGCCCTTTTCTTTTCCTAATTTCCTTTATAAGTTTCCCCTCACACATTCTCCAGGGCTTCTGTTATTATGTGTCCTCTACATCTGCCATTAGCCTCTGTTTTTCTCTTTATCCAATCCTGTATATCCCTTGATATCCCTGGTCACTGGATTCGGCAATCCTACTCCCCAACATTATTGGAACTTGTTGGCCCTCTTTCCTTCATCAATGTGTCCCACACAGACATATCAGCTTCTCACCCACTCTGACCTAATCACACCTGATCTTCACCCAGTTTAGAAGTGATTTCAGGCCCATCCTTCTCCTTTCCGAGGACAATCTTGAATTTAATGGAGTTTTGATCACTGTCTGGAAAACGCTCATTCACTGATTTTTAAAAAGTCTATAAAATGCTCATTCACTGATATTTTTAACCACTTGCCTGGTATCATTACCTTTTTATTTATTTATTAACAGCATGAGGCACCATTGGCCAGGCCAGTATTTAATGCCAATCCCTCTCACCCAGAGGGATAGTTAAGAGTCAACTACATTGCAGAGGGTCGAGAGCCACATGAGGCCAGACCAGGTAAGGATGGCAGTTCCCTTTCCTAAAGGACATTGGTGAACTAGATGGGCTTTTCTGACAATGGATTCATGGTAATTATTAGACTATTAATTCCGGATTTTTATTGAATTCAAATTCCACCATCTGCCATGACGGGATTCGAACCCCATTGCCCAGAATATTACTTGAGTACCAGGCTAACAGTCCAGTCATAAAACCACAAGGCCATTGCCTCCCCTCAATCCAGGATTAAGTCTAGCATGATCCTATCTCATAGGGCTTTCTACATGCAGCCTTGGATTCATTTTAAGAATTCTGCTTCCTCGAAGCATTATGACCACCCCAATTAATGTTGAGAAAGTTGAAATACCTCACAATCACGATCCTATTACTTTTACACTTCTCTTAAATTTGTGATGTGTCTATGCATCTCTTCCATTTAGATTGTTAGGTTTAGTTAATAACACATTCCCAGCAATGTATTTGGTCCTTCTTGGGTTTTCTTAAGTTCTACCCAGATGGCTGCATTTGAGGAGTTTTCTAAGGTGTCTTTCCTGTTTACTGCTGTAATTGATTCCCTGATCAATATTGTAACACCTCCTCTTCTTTTACCTTCTTCCCTGTTTCATCTGAAGACCCTATAAAGTGTGCTCACGTCAACTCATACCTTCCCCTACATCAAGAAGCAATTGAAACTGCGGCTTGCCATACAAAATCATAAGTAACAGCACAGGGAGATGGTGAAAACTGATACATTTTATGTATTGCTCATAAAGAAGAGGAACTTGGGAACATAGTATTTTCTGCAACACATGTCAATGATATTGCTGAATAACAAAATTTAATTGTTTGTTTTCCTATCATCATTGTGTGGCTCACCCAGTTTCAGCCGAGGTGGATTTAAATCAGGCAGAGCTGTGCTCTGATGATGGCAATGATCTTCGTCAATGCTCTGTGGGCTTTTGAAATTGTTAGTGCCTTCCCAAAGATTGAAGCATAGAATCATGTGCTACTGAAGAGATACCTTGGCCCACAGAGGCTGTGCCACCAAATTGGTCCACTGGCACGTTTGCAGGGTGGATTCAGCTATCTGGACTGCGGGGAGTATATTGGGGACTGTATGAAGGGTACTTTGGGGACTGAATGGAGGGGCAACAGTAATGGATAGAAAGTGGGAGAAACAAGTGCAGACCCACACACATGAGCTCTTAATGATCTGCCATCTCACCGAATAGCTCAACTTTCCTGTGATCACTCGGCTGGAGAGCAGCTTGGTGCAGCTTCACATGTCGAAAGGCAAACAGTTCCCCAGCTCCTGTGAGGACAGTGACTGTTAACTCACATCCTGTGAGAGAATTGTCTGAGGGAGCTGCTGCCAGGTTAAACAGCATGAGGTTAGACTACTTAATGTATGTGAGCTGTGAGTTTGTGCAGAGTGGGGGAGATCAAGACAGCACGGGGAGGGTGAGTTCAAAATGTGGTGAGAGAGGACCCCGAAGTTGATAGCAGTCAAACCAAGCGGTACTGACAGTCAGAGCAGGAACAGGCAGCCTGGGCAGTGAGAGTCAGAGCAGGAACAGGCAGTCTGGAGCAGTGACAGTCAGAGCAGGAACAGGCAGCCTGGGCAGTGAGAGTAGGAACAGGCAGTCTGGAGCAGTGCCAGTGAGAGCAGGAACAGGCAGCCCGGGGCAGTGACAGTCAGAGCAGGAACAGAGAGCCCGGGCAGTGAGTAGGAACAGGCAGTCTGGGGCAGTGCCAGTGTGAGCAGGAACAGTCAGCGCGGGGCAGTGCCAATGAGAGTAGGAACAGGTAGTCTGGGGCAGTGCCAGTGAGAGCAGGAACAGGCATCCTTGGGCAGTGACAGTCAGAGCAGGAACAGGCAGCCGGGGGCACTGACAGTCGGAGGAGGAACAGGCGGCCCGGGCAGAGAGAGTAGGAACAGGCAGTCTGGGGCACTGACATTCAGAGCAGGAACAGGCAGCCCGGGCAGTGAGAGTAGGAACAGGCAGTCTGGGGCAGTGCCAGTGAGAGCAGAAACAGGCAGCCCGCGGCAGTGACAGTCAGAGCAGGAACAGGCAGCGGGGGCACTGACAGTCGGAGGAGGAACAGGCAGCCCGGGCATGGAGAGAAGGAACAGGCAGCCGGGGGCACTGACAGTCAGAGCAGGAACAGGCAGCCCGGGGCAATGACAGTCAGAGCAGGAACAGGCTGCCCGGGCAGTGACAGTCAGAGCAGGAACAGAGAGCCCGGGCAGTGAGTAGGAACAGGCAGTCTGGGGCAGTGCCAGTGAGAGCAGGAACAGGCAGGCAGGGGCAGTGACAGTCAGAGCAGGAACAGAGAGCCAAGGCAGTGAAAGTAGGAACAGGCAGTCTGGGGCAGTGCCAGTGAGAGCAGGAACAGGCAGCCTGGGGCAGTGACAATCACAGCAGTAACTGGCAGCCTGGGCAGTGAGAGTAGGAACAGGCAGCCTGGGACAGTGACAGTCAGATCAGGAACGGGCGGCCCGGGGCAGTGACAGAGAGAGTTGGAACAGGCAGCCCAGGGCAGTGACAGTCAAAGCAGGAACAGGCAGTCCAGGGCAGTGACAGTCAGAGCAGGAACAGGCAGCCCGGGGCACTGACAGTCAGAGCAGGAACAGCGAGCCAGGGCAGTGAGTAGGAACAGGCAGTCTGTGGCAGTGCCAGTGCGAGCAGGACCAGGCAGCCCGGGGCAGTGACAGTCAGAGCTGGAGCAGGCAGCCCGGGGCACTGACAGTCAGAGCAGGAACAGGCAGACCAGGAAGTGAGAGTTGGAACAGGCAGCTTGGGACAGTGACAGTGAGAGCAGGAACTGGCAGCCCGGGGCAGTGAGAGTAGGAACAGGCAGTCTGGAGCAGTGCCAGTCAGAGCAGGAACAGGCATCCTGGGGCAGTGACAATCAGAGCAGGAACTGGCAGCCCAGGACAGTGACAGACAGATCAGGAATGGGCGGCCCGGGGCAGTGACAGAGAGAGCTGGAACAGGCAGCCCGGGGCAGTGACAGTCAGATCAGGAACAGGCAGCCGGTGGCAGTGACAGTGACAGCAGGAACAGGCAGCCCAAGGCAGTGACAGTCAGAGCAGGAACAGGCAGCCCGGGACAGTGACACACAGATCAGGAATGGGCGGCCTGGGGCAGTGCCAGTGAGAGCAGGAACAGGCAGCCCGGGGCACTGACAGTCAGAGCAGGAACAGGCAGCCCAGGAAGTGAGAGTAGGAACAGGCAGTCTGGGGCAGTGCCAGTGAGAGCAGGAACAGGCAGCCCGCGGCAGTGACAGTCAGAGCAGGAACAGAGAGCCCGGGCAGTGATAGTGAGAGTAGGAACAGGCAGTCTGGAGCAGTGCCAGTGAAAGCTGGAACAGGCAGTCCGCGACAGTGACAGTCAGAGCAGGAACAGGCAGCCGGTGGCAGTGACAGTGACAGCAGGAACAGGCAGCCCAAGGCAGTGACAGTCAGAGCAGGAACAGGCAGCCCGGGACAGTGACACACAGATCAGGAACGGGCGGCCTGGGGCAGCGCCAGTGAGAGCAGGAACAGGCAGCCCGGGGCACTGACAGTCAGAGCAGGAACAGGCAGCCCAGGAAGTGAGAGTAGGAACAGGCAGTCTGGGGCAGTGCCAGTGAGAGCAGGAACAGGCAGCCCGCGGCAGTGACAGAGAGCCCAGGCAGTGATAGTGAGAGTAGGAACAGGCAGTCTTGGGCAGCGCCAGTGAGAGCAGGAACAGGCAGTCTGGGGCAGTGACAGTGAGAGATGGAACAGGCAGCCCGGGGCACTGAGAGTCAGAGCAGGAACAGAGAGCACGGGCAGTGAGAGCAGGAACAGAGAGCCCAGGACAGTCACATTCAGAGCAGGAACAGGCAGCCCGGGGCAGTGCCAGTGAGAGCAGGAACAGGCAGCCGGCGGCAGTGACAGTGAGAGCAGGAATAGGAAGCCTGGGGCAGTGCCAGTGAGAACAGGAACAGGCAGCCCGCGGCAGTGACAGTCAGAGCAGGAACAGAGAGCCCGGGCAGTGTAAGTGAGAGTAGGAACAGGCAGCCGGGGGCACTGACAGTCAGAGCAGGAACAGGCAGCCCGGGGCAGTGACAGTGAGACAGAAATAGGCAGCCCGGTGCAATGACAGTGAGAGCTGGAACAGGCAGCCCGGGGCACTGACAGTCAGAGCAGGAACAGGCAGCCCAGGAAGTGAGAGTAGGAACAGGCAGTCTGGGGCAGTGCCAGTGAGAGCAGGAACAGGCAGCTTGGGACAGTGACAGTGAGAGCAGGAACAGGCAGCCCGCGGCAGTGGCAGTCAGAGCAGGAACAGAGAGCCTGGGCAGTGAGTAGGAACAGGCAGTCTGGGGCAGTGCCAGTGAGAGCAGGAACAGGCAGCCTGGGGCAGTGACAATCAGAGCAGGAACAGGCAGCCCAGGGCAGTGTCAGAGAGAGCAGGAACAGGCAGCCCGGGGCACTGACAGTCAGAGCAGGAACAGGCAGCCGGCGGCAGTGACAGTCAGAGCAGGAACAGGCAGCCCGGGGCACTGACAGTCAGAGGAGGAACAGAGAGCCCGGGCAGTGAGTAGGAACAGGCAGTCTGTGGCAGTGCCAGTGCGAGCAGGCCCAGGCAGCCCGGGGCAGTGACAGTGAGAGCCGGAACAGGCAACCCGGGGCAGTGACAGTGAGAGCTGGAACAGGCAGCCGGGGGCACTGACAGTCAGAGCAGGAACAGGCAGCCCAGGAAGTGAGAGTAGGAACAGGCAGTCTGGGGCAGTGCCAGTGAGAGCAGGAACAGGCAGCTTGGGACAGTGACAGCGAGAGCAGGAACAGGCAGCCCAGGGCAGTGACAGTGAGAGCAGGAACAGGAAGCCTGGAGCAGTGACAGTGAGAGCTGGAACAGGCAGCCCGGGGCAGTGACAGTCAGAGCAGGAACAGAGAGCCCGGGCAGTAAGTAGGAACAGGCAGTCTGGGGCAGTGCCAGTGAGAGCAGGAACAGGCAGCCCGGGTCAGTGCCAGTGAGAGCAGGAACAGGCAGCCCGGGTCAGTGCCAGTGAGAGCAGGAACAGGCAGGCAGGGGCAGTGACAGTCAGAGCAGGAACTGGCAGTCTGGGGCAGTGCGAGTGAGAGCAGGAACAGGCAGCCCGGGACAGTGACTGTCAGAGCAGGAACAGAGAGCCCGGGCAGTGAGAATAGGAATAAGCAGTCTGGGGCAATGCCAGTGAGAGCAGGAACAGGCAGGCAGGGGCAGTGGCAGTCAGAGCAGGAACAGAGAGCCTAGGCAGTGCGAGTAGGAACAGGCAGTCTGGGGCAGTGCCATTGAGAGCAGGAACAGGCCGCCCAGGACAGTGACAGTCAGATCAGGAACGGGCGGCCGGGGGCAGTGACAGAGAGAGCTGGAACAGGCAGCCCGGGGCAGTGACAGTCAGAGCAGGAACAGGCAGCCCGGGGCAGTGACAGTCAGAGCAGGAACAGGCAGCCCAGGAAGTGAGAGTAGGAACAGGCAGTCTGGGGCAGTGCCAGTGAGAGCAGGAACAGGCAGCTTGGGACAGTGACAGTGAGAGCAGGAACAGGCAGCCCGAGGCAGTGACAGTCAGAGCAGGAACCAAGAGCCCGGGCAGTGACAGTGAGAGTAGGAACAGGCAGTCTGGAGCAGTGCCAGTGAGAGCTGGAACAGGCAGCCCGCGGCAGTGACAGTCAGAGCAGGAACAGAGAGCCCGGGCAGTGAGTAGGAACAGGCAGTCTGGGGCAGTGCCAGTGAGAGCAGGAACAGGCAGCCTGGGGCAGTGACAATCAGAGCAGGAACAGGCAGCCCAGGGCAGTGTCAGAGAGAGCAGGAACAGGCAGCCCGGGGCACTGACAGTCAGAGCAGGAACAGGCAGCCGGCGGCAGTGACAGTCAGAGCAGGAACAGGCAGCCCAGGGCACTGACAGTCAGAGGAGGAACAGAGAGCCCGGACAGTGAGTAGGAACAGGCAGTCTGTGGCAGTGCCAGTGCGAGCAGGTCCAGGTAGCCCGGGGCAGTGACAGTGAGAGCCGGAACAGGCAACCCGGGGCAGTGACAGTGAGAGCTGGAACAGGCAGCCGGGGGCACTGACAGTCAGAGCAGGAACAGGCAGCCCAGGAAGTGAGAGTAGGAACAGGCAGTCTGGGGCAGTGCCAGTGAGAGCAGGAACAGGCAGCTTGGGACAGTGACAGCGAGAGCAGGAACAGGAAGCCTGGAGCAGTGACAGTGAGAGCTGGAACAGGCAGCCCGGGGCAGTGACAGTCAGAGCAGGAACAGAGAGCCCGGGCAGTAAGTAGGAACAGGCAGTCTGGGGCAGTGCCAGTGAGAGCAGGAACAGGCAGCCCGGGTCAGTGCCAGTGAGAGCAGGAACAGGCAGCCCGGGTCAGTGCCAGTGAGAGCAGGAACAGGCAGGCAGGGGCAGTGACAGTCAGAGCAGGAACTGGCAGTCTGGGGCAGTGCGAGTGAGAGCAGGAACAGGCAGCCCGGGACAGTGACTGTCAGAGCAGGAACAGGTAGCCCGAGCAGTGAGAATAGGAACAAGCAGTCTGGGGCAATGCCAGTGAGAGCAGGAACAGGCAGGCAGGGGCAGTGGCAGTCAGAGCAGGAACAGAGAGCCTAGGCAGTGCGAGTAGGAAAAGGCAGTCTGGGGCAGTGCCATTGAGAGCAGGAACAGGCAGCCCGGGACAGTGACAGTCAGATCAGGAACGGGCGGCCGGGGGCAGTGACAGAGAGAGCTGGAACAGGCAGCCCGGGGCAGTGACAGTCAGAGCAGGAACAGGCAGTCTGGGGCTGTGCCAGTGAGAGCAGGAACAGGCAGCCTGGGGCAGTGACAATCAGAGCAGGAACTGGCAGCCCGGGCAGTGAGAGTAGGAACAGGCTGTCTGGGCAGTGCCATTGAGAGCAGGAACAGGCCGCCCGGGACAGTGACAGTCAGATCAGGAACGGGCGGCCCGGGGCAGTGACAGTCAGAGCAGGAACAGGCAGCCGGCGGCAGTGACAGTGAGAGCAGGAACAGGCAGCCCGGGGTAGTGACAGTCAGAGCCGGAACAGGCAGCCCGGAGCACTGACAGTCAGAGCAGGAACAGGCAGCCCAGGAAGTGAGAGTAGGAACAGGCAGTCTGTGGCAGTGCTAGTGAGAGTAGAAACAGGCAGCTTGGGACAGTGACAGTCAGAGCAGGAACAGGCAGGCCGGGGCAGTGACAGTGAGAGCAGGAACAGGCAGCCCGGGCAGTGCCAGTGAGAGCAGGAACAGGCAGCCCGGGGCATGACAGTGAGAGTAGGAACAGGCAGTCTGGAGCAGTGCCAGTGAGAGCAGGAACATGCAGTCTGGGGCATTGCTAGTGAGAGCTGGAACAGGAGCCCGGGGCAGTGAGAGTAGGAACAGGCAGTCTGGGGCAGTGCCAGTGAGAGCAGGAACAGGCAGCCTGGGGCATTGACAATCAGAGCAGGAACTGGCAGCCCGGGCAGTGAGAGTAGGAACAGGCAGTCTGGGGCAGTGCCATTGAGAGCAGGAACAGGCAGCCCGGGACAGTGACAGTCAGATCAGGAACGGGCGGCCTGGAGCAGTGACAGTGAGAGCGGGAACAGGCAGCCCGGGGCACTGACAGTCAGAGCAGGAAAAGGCAGCCCGGGGCAGTGACAGTGAGAGCAGGAACTGGCACGCCAGGCAGTGAGAGTAGGAACTGGCAGTCTGGGGCAGTGACAGTGAGAGCAGGAACAGGCAGCCCGGCGCACTGACTGTCAGAGCAGGAACAGGCAGCCCGGTACAGTGACAGTGAGAGCAGGAACAGGCAGCCCGGGGCAGTGACAGTGAGAGCAGGAACAGGCAGCCCAAGAAAGTCGGTGGAAGCAAGGTGTATCCCAGACTATGAAAGTTGTGAGGAGTGCCAGCCAAGCGTGGCCAGGAGATTATGGACAGAGATATTGAACTCTTAACTCTATATCTTTGTTTTTCCAGTGTTTACTTAGAAGGGTTGTACTGTTTAACTTTTTAACTATGTTTCTTTATTCTTCTGCTCTGTATCTATGATTCTGTACCAAAGTACTTTTGTACATGTGGTGGCACCATAAGTGGTGACTTGTGAACCTTTCATTGTTGTCATCTGAGTACATGTGACAATAAACCTAATTCTAATTCTAATGGCAAAGATGTTTGTTTCCTATTTACGGTACTGAGCATATTGCCGCCTGCAGTCAAGGCTGGTGTGAGTTCAATTGATTTCAATAATTGATGTCTCCCAAAGTTGCCCATTCTATCCATGGTTGTTGACACCTATGCTCAGTTCAGTCCTCTGGCATCAGCTCGCTCATCACTGAGCTGGGCTGTTTCATTCCTTCTGCTGTTGCAGGCCAAATGGACGGAAGGCCTCAGATGGGTGTCCGTGTGTGGCAGACTTACTGTTGCACCTCATTGATAATCCTTTTTATCGGCAGCTCCCACAAACATCAGGACAGTCTCTCTCAAGAGGAGAGCTGGGAGGAAAGTTAAGCCCTCTCACATGGTCGCTGCACCACTCTGTCTGTGCCTCTATCGGCTCCTGTTCAATGTGAAATGTGAGTCAGCAGGTGAAATTCCAAAGTAGCTGTCTGACTGAGCCCAGTAAAATGCAAACATCTTGTGTTGGTGTTTGGTAAAAATGAGTTGAGGCTGCACCCACGTAAGAATCAGTTCCTCTGAGTACCCCGCAGTGTGAGGTCCATCAATTGCTGCCGTATGCATGAAGTGCTGGCAGAGAGAAAATCCATGAATTAATACCAACCAGAAAGACGATCGCACTTCACTCACTGCTGAAATCAATTCAACATGACTGAGGGTCAGCCAAATTCATTTCTGTTTATAACTAATTCTGAGTTCTGGATTGCAGTTTAAGGTTTAAATAATCTGGTATTTTAGGAGATGATCTTTCAAACATGTGTACGTTTCTAGTCTTAGAGACGTCACTATTTTCTGTATTAATGTATCATCTTTGAAAAAAGCTACCATGTGCTGTGATGCAGTCACACGTAATCATTAACTTTTATCACATTAATAGCATGTTGAGTTTTAATAGCAGTTTATAATTTGGGAGATTGAGGTAAAGAAAGGGATTTCTAGTCTGAAGGCAAGGTATTGGGTTCAGTATTATGTTCATCTTGTATTTCTGATAAGTACAAATGTTGTGTCGTTTGTTTCTTACTTAGCTGCTGGATGAGTGTCTTACCTGATTATATTTAACAAGATCAGATGTTATTCATTAATTCATTAAGTAACATTCACACCATATAAATGTCAGGCAATGACCACCTCCAATAAGAAACAATATAATCACCACTCCTCGACATTCAATGGTGTTATCACCACTGATTCCCCTACAGTTAACATTCCTGTGGTTACCATTGACCAGAAACTCAACTCAACTCATCAAATTAACATAGTGGCTGCAAGAACAGGTCAGAGGCCAGGAACACTGTGGGGAGTAACTCACCTCCTGACTCTCCAAAGCCTGTCCGCCATCTATAAGGCACAAGTCAGGAGTGTGATGGAATACTCCCCACTTGCCCAAATGGATGCAGCCCCAACAACATTTGAGAAGCTTGACACTATCCACGAGAAAACAGCCCCTTGATTGGCACCACATTGCCTAATGTGCACTCTCTTCACCAGCGGCATTTAGTAGCTTCAATATGCACTATCAACAAGATGCACTGCAGAAATTCACAAATGATCCTCAGACAGCACCATCCAAATCCATGACCATGTCCGTCGAGAAAGACAGGGGCAGCAGACACATGGGGACAACACCATTTGCAAGTTCCTTTCTAAGCCACTCACCACCCTGACTTGGAGATGTATCACCATTTCCTCATTACTGCTGGGTCAAAATCCTTGAAATCCCTCCCTAAGGGCATTGTGGGCCCACTGAATCCACACTCTATGTGGACTG
Organism: Stegostoma tigrinum; assembly: GCF_030684315.1. Taxonomy (NCBI): domain Eukaryota; kingdom Metazoa; phylum Chordata; class Chondrichthyes; order Orectolobiformes; family Stegostomatidae; genus Stegostoma; species Stegostoma tigrinum. The sequence continues at coordinate 9,988,561 of NC_081359.1, read as the reverse complement.
CAGTGGTTCAAGAAGCCAGCTCACCACTGCCTCTCCAACGGCAACTAGTAAAAGGCAACAAATGTTGGCTAGCCACCGACATCCACGTTCCCACAAGTGAATTTAAAAAAATTGGTGGCTTGTCAAATTTCTTTTCTCTGTTGTACTTGAAATATTTGTACCTCATGGTTTGAAGGAGTTAAGTTGAAATTTTTAATTAGATGAATTTAAAGAAGTTGAGCTATTCTAGAATTACGTAAATTCCACCTTCAACTTGCATGTTATCAGGTAGCGAGGGTTCCCTTCTGTGTATTTCTGATTTTCAGGGGTATGAGCCCATACGGCATTCTTCTTTTGCTGTTTTCAGGTGTGAGATATTATGGAGGATTGTTCCCTTTCCCTTAAATTTTGTTTTGAGTTCTTTTCACATATAATGGGAGAAGAGATCCATAATTAAGTATAATAGCATGTATTCACCCATTGGATACAACACAGGGTAACTATCAAGGAGGCTGCATCAAATTGCGTCAGGGATGACAGTGTATGGCAATACATGGACAGATAAGCAAATTAGTCTGAATGCAATAGGGTAAAGATTGACAAGGCAGAGTAGAGGAATGATGTGTGTAATAGAATCAGAGATGTGCAATTTTTCTCATCTTCCCTGACATAACTAGATCATTCAAACACTTCCTGCACTGAGGTCAGGATCATGGCCCTCCTTGCTGACCACTCCACAGAATCAGAGGATCGTAGAATAGTGAGTGCACAGAAAGAGATTACTCAGCAACAGGTCAGCTATTCCCACTCCCTTGGCCATTCCCTGTCACCCTCATTTTTGTATTTTTTTTCACCCCTCAGGTACTTACCCAATTTCTTTTTGAAAACTACAATTGAGCCTATGTCGACTACACATTTGTCACTGCATTCCAAATTCTAATCTCTGCTGTATCAAAGAAAAATGCCTTCATGTTGTTGTGGGGTTTTTTTGCCCTCCATTTTAAACCAGCATTCTCTGATTCTCAATCCTTCTACCAGCAAAGTAGTTTATCTTCATCTCCTCTGTTTGGGCTCCTCAAGATTTTGAAGACCTTTATTAAATGTTCTCCTCAACTTTCCTTTCTCTAACAATTACAGATCCGGGTTCTCCAATCCATTTAGCTGAAGTCCTTAATTCCTCGAACAATTGTCACAAATTCTTGCCCATCCCTCTCTTAAGCCTTCAACATTTTCTTGCAGCGTGGTGCCGAGGTGTATACGCAGAACTCTAGCAGAGGTAAAAACAATGCTTTACAAAGATTTCCCTGAACTGCCTTGCCTAATATTATGTTCTGCTATTCATGAAGTTCGGGACGTTTTAATCACTACCTTTTTACTATTTTCTCGACCTGGTCTTCAATCATGGACAGATGTGTGCAAACAAATAAATGGATTCAATAAAATTTAAAGTCTAATGATGACAATGAAACCATTGTCAACAGACAGAAAAACTCACATTGTTCACTAATGTCCCTGTCAGGAAGAAAACTACCATCCTGCCTGGTATGGCTGATGGTACTCCAGACCCACAGCAACGTGGTTGACACTTAACTGCCCTCCGAGGAGCTAGAGATGAGCAATAAGCACTGGCTTAATCAGCGACAAGCAGACCCCATGAATGAATGAAAAAAAACAATTGGCTTCCCTCATTCTTCCTACTAAGTTATAACATCTCACACTCCCTTGTGTTTTATTGTATTACTGTTGTCTGCCTACTCCACCAGACGATATATTTCATCTTGACATCAATTCCTTTTCTTCTCACAGCTCATGTGAATTCAAAATACTTTGTTAGTTGCAGATTTCAAAAGCTTGGTGTGCGTAACCGAACTAGATGGTTAACATCATCAAGAAAAGTTTTAGTTGCAGCACCAACTATTGAAGAGCCCATTATATTCCTTTGTCCAGTTTGAATTCCCCATTTTTTGTCACCAAGAAAATGTTGTGTCCCTGCTATCACTGTTTATTTTATTCCATACGCTTCAACTTTACAATCAAATGCCTTCTGTAAGTCCACAGACGCCACAACAGCCATTATACCCTCACCAACCTTCTTGTTACCCGAACAAAGAACTCAGTCATTCGGCAAACACCACTTGCCCTCCACAGATACTTACTGACTTTCCTTATTTAGGCCTCAAATGATTAGTAAATATTACAAGATTATAATTTCTAAAAACTTTGTCACATCTGGGGTTAAGTACCCTTTTTTAGAAAAAAAAGGTTTGACATTACAATTTTTCATCTCCCTATTTAAAATGGATGATTGGGAGTTTTTGATCAGGAACTCCATAATTTTTGACCTTCCTTCATTCAGTATCGACAGATACATCTCATTCTGTTCTGAAGGTTTATCAGTTCTAAGTACAATCATCCCCCCAAGTCTCTCACCACCCTGACATGGAAACAAATTGCCTTTCCTTCACTGTCACTGGGTCAAAATTGTGGAATTCCCTTCCCAATGACTATGTGGGTCAACATGCAGCACATGGACTGCAATGGTGCAAGAAGGCAACACACCACTACTTTCTCAAGGGCAACTTGGGATGGGCAGTAAACGCTGGTCAGTCAGCGACACCCATGTCCCAGAAAACAAAAACTCCTCTGAATCAACTTTTAATTCACCCAACGTCTCAACCTCTTATTTCACCAATTCTCTCAATCTCTCATTTCATGAAGACTTTTGCAAAATTGATTTCCTGGCAAAAGCCAAATATATATTTCATACTAGATAATGAAGTGTGGAGCTGGATGAACACAGCAGGCGAAGCAGCATCTCAGGAGCACAAAAGCTGATGTTTCGGGCCTAGACCCTTCATCAGAGAGGGGGATGGGGAGAGTGTTCTGGAATAAATAGGGAGAGAGGGGGAGGCAGACCGAAGATGGAGAGAAAAGAAGATAGGTGGAGAGGAGAGTATAGGTGGGGAGGTAGGGAGGGGATAGATCAGTCCAGGGAAGACGGACAGGTCAAGGAGGTGGGATGAGGTTAGTAGGTAGGAAATGGAGGTGTGGCTTGAGATGGGAGGACGGGATGGGTGAGAGGAAGAACAGGTTAGGGAGGCAGAGACAGGCTGGGCTGGTTTTGGGATGCAGTGGGGGGAGGGGATGAACTGGGCTGGTTGTGAGATACGGTGGGGGAAGGGGAGATTTTGAAGCTTGTGAAGTCCACATTGATACCATTGGGCTGCAGGGTTCCCAAGCAGAAGATGAGTTGCTGTTCCTGCAACCTTCGAGTGGCATCCTTGTGGCACTGCAGGAGGCCCATGATGGACATGTCACCTGAAGAATGGGGGGGCTGTTAAAATGGTTCGCGACTGGGAGGTGCAGTTGTTTATTGCGATCCGACCCCACCACCCAAAACATTTTTCCATCCCCACCCTAGTCTGCCTTCCGGAGAGACCACTCTCTCCGTGACTCCCTTGTTTGTTCCACACTGCCCTCCAACCCCACCACAGCCAGCACCTTCCCCTGCAACCACAGGAAATGCTACACTTGCCCCCACACCTCCTCCCTCACCCCCATCCCAGGTCCCAAGATGACTTTCCACATTAAGCAGAGGTTCACCTGCACATCCGCCAATGTGGTATACTGTATCCATTGTACCCGGTGTGGCTACCTCTACATTGGGGAAACCGAGCGGAGGCTTGGGGACCGCTTTGCAGAACGCCTCCGCTCGGTTCGCAATAAACAACTGTGCCTCCCTTTGTTATCTTGGATTCTCCAGCATCTGCAGTTCCCATTATCTCTGATACATATTTCATACCACTGTTTTGGTGTCTGACTCCCTGTATAGTTCTTGTCTTCGGTTCGAAAATGAACCCACCTCTCATATAATTTCCATAGAATCCCTACAGTTTGGAAACAGGCCATTCAGCCCAACAAGCCCACACCAGTCCTCCAAACAACATGCCACCCAGACCCACCATTACAACCCTACGTTTCCCAGGGCTAGCATACCTAACCTACAAATCCCTGAACACTACGGGCAATTTAGCATGGCCAATCCACGTAACCTGCACATCTTTGGACTGTGGGAGGAAACTGGAGCACCCAGGGAGGCCAAAGCAGACACGGGGAGAATGTGCAAACTCCACACAGACAATAGGCTGAGGGTGGAATTGAACCCAGACCCCTGGTGCTGTGGGACAACAATGCTAATTACTGAGCCACCAAGAAGTTACTACATTTCAAAATTTCTCTGTAGATGAGAAACGTTTGTGACTTCCATTTGCGTAGGCTGTAACCTTCTTCCCATCCTCTCCGTTTGTTTCTCTCCACCCTTTCTATTTTATCCTTCCCCTTACTGATCCCTTCATCCTGTTGGGAGCACATGTTTTGCTATCCTGATTTTCTGCTTCGTAAGAATATAAGTCAATGGTATCAAACTATCGCAGTTGTTGTGAACACATCACTGTTCTGTTAAAGCTTTATTTATAAATTTCCAATACTAATTGAGTTGAGATGGATCTGTCCTTCGTCATCTGAAATTGGTCCGCCTTCAATTAGATATGTTTACTTTACATTGTTCCTTGTCCTTTCCCATAGAAGACATAAATTCTTGATCTCACAAGGAATCAAGGGCCACGAGGAGAGTGCAGGGAAGTGGAGTTGAAATGCCCATCAGCCATGATTTAAATGGCGGAGTGGACTCGATGGGCTGAATGGCCTTACTTACACTCCTATGTCTTATGGTCTTAAATCTTATAAAACTATGATTGCCATTCCCTAAACATGTCTGTGACAGATAGGGGTGAGACATAAATGACATTTTTTTTCTGCATTTAGGCAGAGGTATATTTTATTATTTTTCTTATTTGATTTAGACGATGGTGTGTTCCTTCCAGGCCCTGCATTTGTGAACTCCTCTTTTTAAATGACTCACAACAAACTTCCTTCCGGTTTAAATGACAAGTATGTTTTATTCACCCATTCGGGCATGGGGGTGGGGTGATTGCCACAACATGCATAGGAAAAAAGAAAATATGGAAATAGTTTGAAATGAAGAATATTTAACATACACAAACATGGGTGTTAGACCTTATATAGACACACCACTACAAAGAAAAACTGGAAATTAGGTAACCAATTCCAACGGGCTCCAGAGTTTACATACCAGGTGGAAAAACACAACAGCGCTTCATCGGAGGCTGCACTGATGACGTTACCCAGCAGGGTAATGAAATATCTATGAACCAACAAACCAGCTCGGCGAGCAAACCAACCACCACAAGATAAGTGTTAATTTATGAGTTCTTTCTAAATGCAGAAAATCAGTGTCCAGATCTGCTTCTTTTCAATGAGGAAGCAATTTCACATGGGTGACGTGGGACAATCAATTCAAGTTTGACAAAGGCAAAACAAAATGAGTTTCCCATACAGACTGGTCTGTCTTTACAGAATAATATGAATTTTTAGAGAATTTACTCTATATGAAATGAACTGCCAGAAGAAGTGATGGAGGCTGGTAAAATTACAACATTTAAAAGGCATGTGGGTGGATACATGAATAGGAAGCTTTAGAGGAATACGGGTCAAATGCTGGCAAATGGGCCTACATTCATTCAGGATATCTGGTTGGCACAGATGGAAACCCCTCATCCAGAACAGAAAAAAAGGGACCCTGTCTGGTAACTGGGCCCAACTGGTGCCTTCCCCAATTGTCAGGGGGCCAACGGGGACTGTGAGGGGAGATGACTGCCGGGGTTTTTTCTTTTAGTTGATGTACATACCCCCTGGGTAACCTGGAGCGGCTTGCATGACTGGGTAGGTGTATAAATAAGTTTTTTTTCTCTGTACATTCTATGAATAAAATATATTTTTTCAAATAAAAAAAAATCTGGTTGGCACAGATGGCCCTGTTTCCATGCTTTCTCTATGACTCTATTACTCTATAACTAAGTTTCAAGGAGCATTTGGACTTAAGGCAGACAAAGCTTAGCCTGTTTTAGAGCAGAGGGCTGTGCAGACAATAATGTGAATAGTGGACTATTTTTTCGCTGGACGAAAATAAGGATTTAGAAAATGTATAATTAAACTCCATTTTCAAAGGATTGGTCTCATGACATGTCCATGAAGGATGAGTAAGTTTACTTAAAAGGGCACTTAATGTCCCTGGCCAAAAAAAGAATTTTTTAATGAAATATTTGTTGGATCATTAACACCATCTCAGACATAATGAGTTTCAACTATTCCACATTGTTTACCATTAAGACATATTGGCTTTTCCTCTTGTGTTGGTCCCAATGCAAAGACTGTACAGTGAAAGATGTGAGGTTTCAGGAAGATAATAACATCTGAAGTCTGTCCTCGTAAATGTGGACTGGAACATTCCAGAAATGAATTGACTAGTTAACAGTGGTGAAGTTTTTTTTCCATCCAGCAAAACTCATCTTAACATTTGAAAAAATAAGTAAGAGCTTTTGAAACAGTTTAGGATCTCTTTATAGTATAATGGACCTGTCATTCCTTCTTGTGGCCCTCCTTACTTTGATCCCACAGAATACTGTCATAATTCTTATTTAAGTGCTACCTCTCTTTCTGCCCCCACACCCCTTTGTGTACTTTGATTCTCCTTTTCTATGTTCCTAACTCTGTGCCAATTTAGTTCAAGTCCTCTCAAATTATGCTAGAAAATGGTTCTGTCAAGAAATTGGAAATAGATCTAGGAGGTGCAACATAACTGCCTCGATAGGACCCTCAATACAGAGAACCGCATCCAATGTCACAGGAATCTGAAGCACCCAGTCCTGTCACATATTCATCAGCCCTATTTTCCAGTTTTACCATTCATTAATTTTTGGCACCAACAGTTACCCAAAGATGATTATTTTTGATGATTACTTTCTAGCAAACCTGCTTTCGTGCTCCTAAAAAGAAAGCTGACTACAGGAGTTCAAGCCTCTTTTTAGCAAAATTGTCAGTTCTGATATAGGCCACAATCTTTTGCTGTCTACCCCGCCTTCTAAGAGTGTTTCATAAACATTGAGTGGCATCTTTGACCCTGATACCAAGAAAGCAGCGTACGGTGTGGTATTACACCTTCGGCCACCTCTTGACCTACCTCCAGCCATATCTTCTCTTTCAAAACAGCATGCTGCCTCTTCCTGTCGCTGTTATGTTTATCTCTCTCAGGCTGCTTACTGCCCTCAGCATCCCATCAGGGGAAACATCATTAAATTGGTTGCAGCTCTTGAATGTGTTGAGTCCAATCTTGTAATTTGTGTCTCTGTGCCAAACCACTCAACTCCTGCAAATAACATCTTTGGATAAGACTCTTAAGCGCTCAAACTGAGATCATGTCATGCAGATCTATATCTGCTTCCAGGTACTTGACCCAAATATAGCAGTAAAATTCAAATGAGATTGTTGATTCAAAATATCACAGAGCAATGCAATGAAATTGCTTCCAGTTTTCCCATGGGACATGAAGCCTTTCTGCTTACTCTTCAGCACAGTCTGATGCAAATATGTGCATTCATTAGCCTCAACTCTTATTTTAAAAGAGATGCATTTGAGAAAGCTATTATTACAACTTCTTTGGAAATGATGATCAGCAGGAGCATCAAATTACTGGACAATTAACCCAGTTATACCAAAATGATAGAGGTAGAAGTGCTAATACTTATTTTACAGTTATAAACTCTGTATCAGAAACTGATCTAGATATACTTTCAAGGCTTTGAAATGTTTTACCATGTTTACATCCATCTTCTGTGCAAATTTTAGTGCTTATAAACTTACTTTCAGAAATAAAAGGATCGGGGGCTTTGTTCCAAATGAAGTAATGGATAAAGCAGATTGATTAACAAGGGAAGAAGACAACCTCATTGTGAAAAGCATAAGGAAGCATGGGAGAAGAAAAGGCATTCATTGCATCAATCCTGACAATACACCTACGTGTGATCTACCCAACCATGTCAACCAGCCTACCTACTGAATCTTCATAAAATGCTACATGAATAGTTAATAACACCTAAATACAATCAGTTTGAATTGCTAAGTGTTCATACATCATTGAATCATTGCATAGCCCTGGTTTGCTGCTCATCACAAAGCGCTTTCTTTCCAACATTATGTCACATGGTTTGCATGCTTGTTTCAGTTTGTCCCAACTGGTAGTCATTTTCCAGCCAAGGAATTATCCAGCCCCATGTTTAGCAATTACTTTACACGTCACCTTTGCAGGCATGCTATCCAAATTAAAGCTAATATGAAACTGGGGGATGGAGGTTGGGGGGGGCGGGTGGGGGTGAGTGGAGGACTTTGTTGTCGCTTGTCATCTTTGAAGTTTGCACATTTAAAATTTTAATCTCATTGTTCCGTTTGAACAGTCTAAATCAATAGATTGCTTCCATTCAGATCTGAGCCTCCCAGCTCTGTACATTGTTTCTCATAATTCAAGCCTCCCAGCTCCAGAATTAGCTTTGATCTTTCTTGAACCTTGTTCAATTTATGACTTTACCTTGAACTCCCTTGAAGGTCAAGGGCAACTCATGCCTCCCTGGGGCAAACAGGCTGTTTGCTTTCTACTTCTGCAACATGATATAAAGAAACATTAGTATCACAGTAATAGAGAGTCCGAGCTCATGGGCAGTGTGGGTTCATCTTGTGGCTGTAACATTGTAGCAATAATTCTCAATCGTGCCTCCTCAGCAGGGACACATTCACATCATTATTTGAATTCAAATTTTGTACAAAACAAAATGGAATTGCTCCAAATGAAATGCTCTAATATTAAATGCTATAAAGACTTCGACTGAATCAAATTGCCATGCAAAAATCATTCCATTTTGGAAACTGATGGGTACAGTGGAGTCCAGCATTAGGATAATTTGGGTTTTACATGTATCGGTTGCAACTTAATTGGTACAAACCAGTTGTTTGAAATGTTGGAGATTTAAAAGGTAGTGTTTATACAATATGAAAAATCTTGTATCGGGGCACGCATCATTTTAGCTTGTGTCACTTGTTCATATCATGACTGGATCCTATCAAACTCTCATCAATCTTTACCGCAACCTCTGACTCATTGTGAACAATGCCCCTGGAGATCTGTCAAGATGTTACAAATTTGCTATTCAGTTGAAAGGTTTTATTGACACATGAAATAGAGAAAAGTAACATCCAGAGTAGAGGGATTCATTCAACGCATTATATCTGAGCTGGATCTTTGGAAGAATACACAAGCAGTTCCACCACCTTGTAGTTTTCCATATCCTGACATAAATTTACTTGTTTGGCTGGATCTAAATTGAACTGAACTGACCAACTTTTATGTGTTCATTCCAGAAGATATATAATTCTTTGCTATTTGCATCATAGGTAGCCAGGGTGGTTAAGAAGATATTTAGCACACCTTCCTTCATTGCTCATACTGTTGAGTATAAGGGTTGGGAGGTCATGTTGAACTTGTACAAGACATTGGGGAGGCTTCTGGAGTAGATGTCCAGTCCTGGCTGCCCTGTTATAGGAAGGCTATTATTAAGCTAGAGAGGGTTCAGAAAAGATTTACCAGTAAGTTGCAAGGAATGGTGGGTTTGAATTATAAGGAGAGTGGTTTGTATGTGGAATGAATTTTGAGAAAAAGTGCAGATGTGGGTATAGTTCCGACGTTTAAAAAACATTTGTAAAAGCAGATGAATAAGAAATGTTTGGAGGGATATGGGCCAAGCACTGGTAGGTGGGATGAATTGAGTTTGAGATTATGTTCAGCATGGACTGATCATCTGAAGGGACTGTTTCTGCATGATATGACTTTATGACTCTATAACAAATGGCTCTATACTGAAAAGAATTCTCCTCATCTTCACCCTCAACAGTTTGCCAAATACTTTAAATCTAAATCCCTTTGTTACCATAAGTGCCAATGGAAACAGTTCATCTTTATGCTGTCTATTGAAACTCTCCATGGTTTGAACTTACGTTTATTCTCCCTTGGCCATTCTCTACTCTGAGGAAGGCAACCAGTTACTTCACATTAATCTTGTATTCCATTTCCAGTCTAATTCTATTAAAAACCTGAAGCAGCTTCTGCAAATCTTTCAAAGTTCTCCAAAAGATGCCCAAAGACATTTCTGAAGAAGGGTCCAGACCTGAACTGTCAGCTTTCCTGCTCTTCTGATGCTGCTTGACCTGCTGTGTTTATCCAGCTCTACACCTTGTTACCTCAGACCTCTCTGGCGTCAGCAGTTCCTACAATCTCTAAAACAGAAGGTCTGGATTATTATCCCATTCTACTCTAGAAGTATGTAATAACTTCTCTGAACAGATTGATCAGAAAAAATCTAAAACACCAGTGGTGGATGGTACCCATGCCACACATTAAGGCCACCAGATGAACTCTGGTGACTTCCTTCCAGGCTAGGTCTTACTTCTGAATTACCCCATCTGCTGCCATGGTGGTCCCCAAACCAATGCATTTCTCCATCTGTCCTCCTGACAGCAGTAGACACTTACTGCCGGGACAGGCCAGTCTGGTCCTGCTGAGAGCTCCCCATTCACTGGATAGAATTTAATGCTCATGACTGACCGTTCTTTCAACATCCAGTAGATGTCCTCCCACAGACAGTCCAAATCCCTGCCTTGATTTAGTGCCAATCAAAACGATTGCCATTGTGATCATTGTTATGTTTAAAGTGGGTATTTGAGAAATGCTGACCAATCATACATGGGCCTATTTCCCTAACCAGCAGCACCACAAGGTGCAATGGTGTTTCAAAGTGCTTCAGCAATCCCTTGCAGCAGGATCGTTGCTAAAGCCTGACTTTGAAGGTACATGTGACAGTATCACCAGGGCTAATTAAAGGATTCAAATGGCTCCTAGGTTGGAAGGCCATCCTCAGGCTCTTTCAGACTCAGACATTATCAGGACGAGGCTGGAAGTTCATGGAGTCACCAGTCTGTGGCTTTTTTGGTGAAGATTTTTGTTCCACCGACCTTTCTATGTAGCTCCAGTGATTCTCTTTGTTGGCAATTGGCTGTAGGCCCAGCAGCGACCACCACTCTCAAATGCAACAGAGCACTTTCTGGACTGGAGAGCTAGCTGTTTGTCTGGCTGGACTTTCTCCTGGAATCTCACCTTGAGTCAAAACATTGAGTATAGGAGCTGGGACATTGTGTTATGAATCTACAGGACAGTGGTGATGCTACTTTGAGAAAGCTGCATACAATTCCCGGTCACCCTGCTGTAGGAAAAATGTTGTTACACTTGAGAGGGTGCAGATAAAGAATTACAAGGATAATGCTGGAACTGGTGGGCTTGAACTCCTGAAGGAAGCTGAATAGGCTCGGGCTTTCTTTTTTCCTGGGCATTAGAGGCTGAGCATTGACCTTATAGAGGTTGATAAAATCATGAGGGGAATGGATAAGGGGAATAACCAGTCTCTTTATTCTAGGGTGGATGGGGAGTTCAAAATTAGAGTGCATAGGTTTATGGTGAGAGGGGAAAAGATTTAAAATGGACCTGAGGGGAAACATTTTTCACACGGAAGGTGGTGCATGTATGGATCAAGCTGCCAAAGGAAGTGTAGGAGGCTGGTATTATTACAACATTTAAAAGGCTTCTGGATGGGCACATGAATGAAAAGGGAAATTTAGAAGGATATAGGCCAAATGCTGGCAATGGGACTAGGTCAGTTTGTGATATCTGGTTAGCAAGGATGGATTGGATTGAAGGATCTGTTTCTATGCTGTATGGCTCTATGAATCAGTTCACTGCCCAGCTACACAGTGAAAGGCTCTGATTTTTCAGCTAGGGTGAGGTTACCCACTTCAACTGAATTTCTGCCCGTTGAATTTTTGGAATCCATAAATTTGAGCTTTGTTTTAGTTTTCCAGTATTTCCATTTGGAGATTTTGTATTTTGTATTGATTTAGCATTAGGAAACAAAGAATGATATTTGGCAAGGAGGTAGTAAGAATTGCCGATGCTGGAGCCAGAGATAACACAGCATGGAGCTAGGTGAACACAGCAGGCCAGGCAGCATCAGAGGGAGCAGGAAAGCTGACGTTCTAGGTCAGGAGATAATGGGAACTGCAGATGCTGGAGATTCCAAGATAATAAAATGTGAGGCTGGATGAACACAGCAGGCCAAGCAGCATCTCAGGAGCACAAAAGCTGACGTTTCGGGCCTAGACCCTTCATCAGAGAGCTCTCTGATGAAGGGTCTAGGCCCGAAACGTCAGCTTTTGTGCTCCTGAGATGCTGCTTGGCCTGCTGTGTTCTAGGTCAGGACCCTTCTTCAGAAATGGCAGCGTGGAAGGAAGCTCATAAATAAATAGAGAAAGGAGGGGTGGATCTGGGATGTCAGGTTGGATGGTGATTGGTGAGTCCAGCTAGGCAGTGGTGGGAACTGGTCAGTGAGGTGGGAGCAGAGGATAGGTGGGAGAGAAGATGATCAAGTGTTTTATTTTGCGACTGGACATTGTTACTAGTGGGAGTTTGCAAGGCTCAGAATTCACCACTTTTTTTGTAGTTGCGCTAATAACTTGTTCTCAAATAAGGGAACAAGATAAAGAAGTTGCAAATGATAAAAAATTGGCCATGTGGTTGACACTGAGGTGGAAAGCTTTGAATTAACGGAAGACAAAGATGGACTTATCACTTGGAAGGTGACACTCAGTGCGAAGAAATCTGAGATGTATCTTGGAAGATGTGACTACAATTAAACATATGTAAATGAGAAATATCAAATAGTGTTAAAGAGCATGTCTGTTGATCCTGAAAGGCAGTAGGTCGGTTTAGCTGGTGGTTGAGAAGTCATTGCCATGCTTTCTGTTGTTAGCCAAAGCATAAAGGAGCAGAGAATTTCTGCTAACTGTGCAACACCAATCTGGTAATACCTTGACTACTGAACACATCACGGGAAAGATGAGATTGCACTGCAGAGACAGAGGAGATTAAATGAGATGTTGCCAGCACAAGAATACTCCAGAAATGAGAAAAAATTGGAGAGGCTACAATGGTTTTACTTGGAGCATAAAAATTTGAGGGGTATCTATCACAGGTGAATAGCCTAGTTAGAACAAATAGGGACAACATATTTGCCTTTGTAAATAATTTAAAAACAGGGCTCATTGATTTCAAGTGCAGTCATGGAGATGTACAGTATGAAAATAGACTCTTTGGTCCAATTTGTTCATGCTGACCAGATGTTCTAAATTAATCCAGCCCCATTTGCCAGTATGTATCCCATATTCTTTTAAACCCTTCTTACTCATATCCTACAAATGCCTTGAAAATGTTATAGTTGTACCAGCCTCCACCACCTCCTCTGGCAGCTCATTCCATAAACACACCAATCTCTGCATGAAAAAGTTGTCCCTTAGGTCTTTTTTAATTATTTCCCCCTTCACCTTAAACCTGTGCCCTCTGGTTTGGGACTCCCCTGCCCCGTGAGAAAAAAAAACCTTGGCTATTTACCCTATCCATGCCCCTCATGATTTTATAAATCCTCAACTTCTGATGATCCAGGGAAAATAGGCCCAGCCTATTTAGCCTCTCCCTATGGCTCAAACGCTCCAAACCTGCCAACATCTTTGTAAATCTTAAACAAAACCTAAAGAACTGTGGATGCTGTAAATCAGAAATTAAAACAGTAAATGTTGGAAAATCTCAGCAGATCTGGCAGCATTAGTGAAGAGAAATCAGAGTTAACTTTTCAAATCTGGTGACCTTAACTCAGATTTCACTTGACAGATGCTGTCAGACCTGCTGAGCTTTGCCAGTAACTTCTCTTTTTGTCCTTGTAAATCTTTTCTGAACAATTTCAAGTTTCACAACATGTTTAGATGAGGACAGAGATATAAAAACATTGCTATATCTAGGGGATGGAGCTTAGGTCCAGACGACAACAGCCTGGATCTCACTGCCGGAGATGTTGTTGATGCAGAAACTCTCACTGAATTTAAAAAGGTACTTGGTTTTCTACTTGGAAAGTCATGAAGGCAATGGATCACATGCAGGAAGGTGGGATTAAGCTTGGTAACTCTTTGTCCATTAGTATGGACACAATGGCTGAGTAGAAACCATCAGTAAAATCTTACATATAAGCATACAAATTACAGGTAGACCTAAGCCATCCTGTCCTTCGAGCCTACCTTACTTTATAATTGGATTATCACTGATCTTGCTATAACCTCAAGTTCGTTCCTACCTACCTTTTAATAACATTTAAAACTTACTTAACATGAATCCATCTACCTCTGCCTTAAAAATATTCAAACATCTTGTTTACATCATCATTTAATGAAGAGAGTTCCAAAGACTTATAACCCTCCAACAGAAAAAAAAAGTGCCTAATCTCTGTTTTAAATGGTGACCTCTGGTTTTCACTCCCCAATGGCATTGTGGGTCAACCCACAGCATTTGGACTGCAGCAGTTCAAGAAGGCAGCTCACTGCCACCTTCTCAAGGGGCAACCAGGAATGTGCAATAAAATACTGGCCCAGCCAGCGACACCCACATCCCACAAATGAATAATTTGAAATTAAATTTTAAAAATGCTGGACCTAATTCTAGATTGCTTGACATGAGGAAACATTCTCTCCACACCTCAGGGTGCCTCAGGATCTTACATTTTTCACTCAAGTTGCCTCTTGGTCTTCTAAACTCTCAAAGACCCATGTCTACCTTGTCCAAACTTTCCTCAAAGAAAAAAACGCTCTCATTCCAGTATAAGTCTGATAAATCTTCTCTGAACTGCCTCCTGACCATTTGCATCCTTCTTTGGATAAGGAAACTGATATTGCACACAGTACTCCAGATGCAATGTACACCAGTGCTCATCTCTACTTTTGTGTTCAGTTCGTTTCACGGTACATAATCACATTCTATTAGCTTCCCTATTTACTTGCTGCATCTGCATCCTAATCATATTAACAACATTAAATTACAAAAGATGAAAACACTGTGCAGCCCAACTGCGCCATTCTGCTCACAGTTTTATTTGCTAATTTGAACATTATATCTAAAGAAACTCAATGGTCCACGTAAAGTTAAAATTTATTCTGTTGTCTATCCCAAATTCTTTGAGCAATGAAATTCATTGGTACACAAACTGAATAAAAAATTCATAGTCTTCACAACCGAGACTAAGTAGTGATCGGTACGTTTAAGTGATGAACAGATTCTTGATGAACTTCCAAATGCTCTCCCACTGGGTGCCCCCATGCTTCATAGTTGGATCTATTGCAGACTAACAACAGATTGATTTATATAGCTTTTCAACAACACCAACACCATTGCACTTAACTGGATTGATGCTGCTTTCTTATAGTCTAGCATTCCCAGCAAGGGGGTTGAGTTTCTGAAATGATCACTCACTTTATTCTTATCCTCAATCATGTTTTTGTAAGTCCCACAACCTATGCCCCAGGCTTTGCCAATTGCATTTGGTCTTGAAAAGTTTTGTGTTTATTTTGGGATCACTAAATCTGTTACCTAAACTTCCCAATTATCTCTTCATTGCTTTATGATGATTTTTTAACTTTTTAAATGTTGAATGAGTGCACACAAACAACAAGGTATATATTACAGTGAGAAATATTATTAATTTGCAATTCGTTTGTAACATCTGTCGATGAAATATTACACGTAAATATTGTGCACTCTACAGCTGGGCTGATGTTCATCATTCGCTTCAGTTATTTGACTTCTAAGGATCATAAAAATATGCGTCCGTTATAATTTACTATATCTTCTTCTTCCTATCACTGTGATTGGTATTATAAAAAGCCACCCATGTTGAGCTGTGCACATCCAAATATTTGTAAGCTTCTAAAGATTGGGCTAAAATGAATAAATAGAGAAATTGATCTGGATGTTTAGTTTAATTATCTCCAGAAATAGATGCAAACCTCTTTCATTTTCTGCAGATCACTTGACTTGTTTGTATATCCAAACAAATAACCAAACTTCAGGAGAATCTTGAATCTCCAGTAACCGAAGACTCATCTCATGAACTTTTTTGAGAGCCAATCAAGGCCAAAAATTGGTTAAAATTGTGCCTATTTTTAAAAGTTTTCATAGAATCCCTGAGTGTGGAAACAGGCAATTCAGCCCATCCAGTCCACACCAACCCCCTGAAGAGCACCCTAACCTCTCCACCCCATCCCTGCATTTCCTATGGCTAATCCACCTGGCCTTCAAATCCCTGGACACAATGGGCAATTTAGCATGACTAATCCACCTGGCCTGCACATCTGTGGAGCATGGGAGGAGACTAGAGCACCTGGAGGAAACCAATGCAGACAGGGGGAGAATGTGCAAACTCTACACGGATCACTGCCCAAGGCTGTATTCGAGTCCAGGCCCATGGAACTGTGAAGCAGTAGTGCTAACCACTGAATCACTTTCAATATTTTTTTTGCTTTTATCGAGGAAAATGTTCTCTTGGGCCTGAGCATGTTCTTCTATGACCTTATCCCAACTACCACACACCAGGCATAGTTATCACATGGGCTGTTTTCATAACCAAACCATTTTCACCTACTTATGGTCCCCATTAGCAGTTATTGATTCTCCCAAACTGACGTTTCCTCATTTCTTTGACTGCCCAACTATTGTTCTCTCTCTCTGGGCTCTATCTCCACCTCTTGTTTACTCCTCTGCTCCTCCCCCACCATTTTTAACATACGTTCTGACCTTTTCCAACTACAACCAGTTCTGAAGAAATGACTAACTCAATTTTCTCTCCACAGATGCTGCCAGACCTGCTGAGATTTTCCAGCAATTTCTATGCAAAGGTTGGGGAAGGGATTTAGTGAAAGTATCCCAGTGGGGGGGGTGGTACTTAGCTTGAAATTATGATTTAAAATTTAAGGTGGGAGGGGAAGAAACAAGGCAAGATGTACAAGGGGAAGGGACTTCTTCAGGATTAGGAGATCTTTCCAAAGTGTTGTTTGGTGATGACAGTGACAATGCGGCCATGGTAATTGATGGCGGGTAAGTGATGGAAAGTATAGCTCGGAGTGAAAGCCTCATTCAGGAAAAAGTTCCCATTATCTCTCAACATTCCTTAACAGTTTTTCAATAAGGTTTTGGTGTAAGAGCGGAATAGCAAAAGTTTTGTTCCCAAGTGGACAGACATGTTGGCGAATGATATAGAGAAGGACAATGAGAGCTCACCCATTGGTAGAGACAAAAGGTTGAGCAGTGTGAGGGTGTTAAGGTGTAACATTAATAAGATTACATCCTTGCAACCTCCCCGCCCCACCACCTTACCCTCCCCCAACCCCCGCACAGTGGCTGTGCTAGATAGAAGTTATGATGAGTGATTAGGTTGAGTATTTACGGTTGTGTCCAGTTAAGATGCAGTACTGAATGTCTCAATAAGCCCTTTGGATGATATCAACAGAAGTGCAACTGGAAGCTGTCTAAATTATCTAAAGAGAAACCAAACTTAGGACAGCAGCAGGAGGGTATGAAAGTCGAGGATTCTTAAAGAATAAACCACTTCTTAAAATAAATATCATCCAAGCTCCTTCAATTATGAATAACACAGCTGCTTTTTTTTCTAATATAAGCTTTCGTGGGATGTAGATGCCATTAACAAAGTCAGAATATGTTGCCCAAACCTGATTACTCTTGGATTTCTGGATTTTCATTTGAAGGGCAGTTAAGAATCAATCACATTGCCGTGGGCTCAGGGTCACACAGAAGGCAGACGAGGGAAGGATGACAGATTTCCTTCCATAAAGCACATTTGTGAACGAGATGGATTTTTACAATAATCAATAAGCCTTTCACAGCTTGGTATCCTTTGGAAAGCTAATTGAGATGAGCTGTCAGAGCAGATTTATTAATTGAATTTAAATCCCACCAGCTGTCATGGTGGGATTTGAATCTGTGCCCCCAAAGTATCCCAGAGCCTTTGGATTTCTAGATCGTTTACAATGAAAGATTTTATTTTAAATACAATGGAGGAAGAAGTGTACTCTCAATGGTTTTAATATCATCTGTACGGCAGCACAGCACAGGATTCCCACAATTTTGCACAGGTCTGCTAGCCTAGAAAACAAGTTCACGTTGCTGTTATTAGACTTAAGCTCTCAGTTTGCAAATTTGGAGGCAACGATACTTTCACTGAGGCGACTATCACTAAGGCGAGATTATAGCGAGTTGTTAATATTCATGGAACTATCAGCGAGACAATCTTTTCAGGAAATGATGGATAATAATTGGCTCCAGTCATCTATCAGGATTCTTGGATGAGATCAAATTAGCACAATTCAAAAGAATCTAATTTGTATGAATGTTACTATATTCATGCTGCTGATGGCAGACCTTACTCTTTTATGAAGACAGTAGATCAGATCCTGTCATAAAATGAGAGATTGGAAGATTGAAAATAAGCTTTCCTGCCTCCTGCATTATCATTTTCACAAGTCCCCGCTGGTGAGTGAGAGTTCCCACTGGAAAGACCAGGTCACGAAACCAACCCCCCAATGAATGGAAAATAGACCTCAGAAATGTTTTAAACCCCATCCTTCAGGCGCACTTGTTGGAGTTTCTTACAGTTGTCATTTCTTTGGCATGACTTTGTGTCTGTCATTTTTCTTCAAAGCTTATAGCTCCTTGTTGACTATTACACATTACTTATTCAAAGGAACTGATTGCCACTTACCAGAACACTTCAGGTTGTCAACAGTTTCCATTGCAGCCTTTGTGCTGAAAAGACATTTCTAATTGCTGTTTCCAGCAGAATTGTAAACTTATCAAAAAATATTGACCCAAAAACTCCAAGTGCTGTATGATTATATTTAAATTAAATAAACCTTCTGCTGGTTTTATTTTCATCCTTACTAACACCGCCACCGGCATTTCCACGTAAATATTCTTACGGACGTTGAAATGGCAATGTAACAGAAGGTATCATAGAACTGAGGAGCAGGAAGGCTGATGTTTTGGGCCTAGAAACTTCTTCATTTCTTCTGAAGCAGGGTCTAGGCCTGAAATGTCAGCCTTCCTGCTCTTCTGATGCTGCTTGGCCTGCTGAGTTCATCCAGCTCTACAGCTTGTTATCTCAGATTCTCCAGCATCTGCAGTTCCTACTATCTCGGTATCTCAGGACTATCTTGTTTCTTACAAAAACAAATTTAGAATGCAGGTGCTTATGCCAACAGAATGTGTGATGTAGCATAAAGAAGAAGTAAATCTATTGTTGCTTTTCACTCCCTGGAGGATTTGGAAATATCTTATCTTTTCCTGATTTTACAGCCTTTGTTTGCTATAAAAAGTTACATTTAAAAAGGAAATCATGCAAATCACAGTAGAAGACTTATCAATTCTGCAAAACCTGCCCATCCTTTCCAAGGTGGGGACAGGAGTTGGCGAAGAGAGTTCTGTCATTTGGGAAGGGAAATTGAGAAATGTTCTTTCACACAAAAGGTAGCAGAAATCTAACACCGTCTTCCCAAAGAATGTTGGATTATTTGAAATTTTCAAAAATGCAGCCAGCAGATTTTTATTCAGCGTCAAAGACGTGAATCAAAAGCAGGTAACTGGAACTGAGATAGATATCGTTTATGGTCTAAATGGCAAAACTTGAGTCGAATATTAAGAAAATGATATCGTTGTTTGGAAAATCAAAATTTGATTAGATAGGATTAATATAGTTTTACAAAGGGAAAACCATGGGCAGAAAATTATAGGGGCACAAACTGTTTTCCCCTCACAGCCCCTAGACGAAAAGGTGGCAGATTGATGACAAATTCAGAACAAGTCTGCCCTCCAGCCAAAATGCACAGTGGGTGGTCTAAATTAGTGGATATTGAGCCTTTGGCCCTTTGGTGAGACAATATTGCTCCCAGTCAATCTGATCCGTCAGGGCTGCACTTAATCTTGGGGTGGCCTCGGTTGCCTGTCTGTGTGGAGTTTGCACCTTCTCCCCATATCTACATAGGGTTTCTCTGGATGCACCAGTTTCCTCCCACAGTCCAAAGATGTGGGTGGATTGACCATGTTAAATTGTCCATAGTGACCAGGGAAGCGCAGCCCGTGTTGGATTAATTATGGGAAGTGCAGGGTTGCAGGGATGGGTCTGAGTGGGATTCTCTTCAGAGGGTCAGTGTGGACTTGGTGGGCTGACTGGCCGGCTTCCACACTGTCGGGGTTCCATGATTCTAATCCCTAAAAGAATGTCCCATGGGCACTGGAGCCATGCAAGTTAGGAGCATAGATGGCAAAGAGTTTACTGACCTTGAGAGGGGCAACAAGGAAGAGAGGAGTCGTGGGTTTGAAGTTCAATACATAGAAGAAAACATGCAGTATACCATATTTTGGTGAATGTCATGGATATGCAAAAGGACACTTTCTGAACCTTCCCCGTTCACTTCTAAAACACCAACCATATTGTGGTGTTTCAGTTAATATTGGTGCCAATTAAACTTTTAGTAAGCTCAACGATTGCATATGGTAAACAAACTGTTGATTTCTGCAGCCACATGTCATCTGGATTAATGTTGTGATCTCTGGAACGGGCGAGAAAATAGCAGAATATATCCTTCCTTATTTTGCATGCCTCTTTGCAAAAATGCACCCTGTAGCAGGATGAAGCATCCAGATTTGACAAACTTTTACAAGCGTTTGAATGTAAAACCAGCATGACAGACAAGGATGAACCATCAGGTAAAGCAAATTTGTTCCTTAATAGACATTTTCTAAGATGTCACACAGGAAGTTTTACACAATATTAGGTTTTATGGGCTTAGGGATCTGATTGAGGATCAGTTAAAGACAGAAAACAGAGAATAAGAATCAATGGGTTATTTGCAGGAATGTAGAGTCTAGTTGAGTAAAAGGGTCAGTGCTTGAGTAGCAACTATTTTTACAATCTATGTCAATGATTTATATTTATGTGGAGAGCAAAAGCTCTTGTAGCACATTGTTTGTACCCCTGACTCTGAGCCAGGTTCAAGCCCACTTGCTCCAGGGGTATTCATAAAATATCTGACCAGGTTGATTAGGAAACTATCATTACCTTTACCGGGGAAAATACAAAATAGATGCAGAGAGTGAGTGCAATGTGTTCAAGCTTTCGGCGAATCTCAAGCTGGACAGGAAAGCGGGCTTTGAGCATCATGTGAAGATGATGCAAAGGATACAATTTAGTAAGGAGATTGCAGTTGGAATGTAAATGGGTTAAGTGTGGAACTATATCCATAGGTAGAAAAAAATTGAAATGCTGATTTTGTTTTAAAGATGTTTGCATTCAGAGAGGTTTTAGTGCCTTTGTGCACAAAGCACAGAAAGTTATCATTCAGGTACAATCAACTATTAAAGAGGTAAATAGTGTGTATCACAATGTGTTTGGAGTATAACTGCAAGAAGATATAATTACACCGACCATTTAGTGAGATCACAGTTGGGGGTCCATGTACAATTTATGCCTCCTCACATAAACAAAAGGCTAGAATTGGCTTAGAAGGGCTCCAAAGACTGCTTCTTGGCATGCAAGCGTTGCTAGGACTGGAGTAGGCCATTCAGCCTCTGTAAGGCTACTCTGTCATTCAATGAAATCATAGCTATTGTGATTATGGCCTTAACTCCACTTTCCAACCTCCTCACATAACTCATCACATCCTTGTCAATCAAAAATCTGTCAGCATAGCTTTGAAAAAAATCAAAGACCCAGGCTTCATT
Source organism: Stegostoma tigrinum (assembly GCF_030684315.1). Classification (NCBI taxonomy): domain Eukaryota; kingdom Metazoa; phylum Chordata; class Chondrichthyes; order Orectolobiformes; family Stegostomatidae; genus Stegostoma; species Stegostoma tigrinum. Next base: position 9,966,903 of record NC_081359.1, on the reverse strand, counting down.
TCATGCTGGGGAAGAAAATCCCAAACACCTGAATTTGTCTGAAACAAAATAAAATTGTGCCACACCTTCATCTAATGTGTTTAATCCTTTATTTGAAAATGGTGCCTCCTACTTCTTGATTACTCTATGAGGGGAAAATCTCTTAAAAATCCAAACTGTAAACGCCCCTCAGAATTATAGGTTGCAATAAGTTTGTCTGTCATTCTTATACATCCAATGAACATAGGCCCAACCTGCATAATGTTTCCTCATAAGACAAGCCCTTCATCCCAGGGATTGGAGGAAATGCCAATGCTAGAGAATCTGAGATAACAAAGTGTACAGCTGCATGGACACAGCAGGCCAAGCAGCATCTGAGGAGCAGGAAAGCTGACATTTTGGGTCAGGACCCTTCTTTTTTCTGAAGAAGGAATCCAGGAATTGGTTTCTTGAACCTTCTCTGAACCATTTCCAATGCATGTGTGTTCCTCCTGAAGCAAGGTGATGAAAACAATACTTTTTTTTAAAGGTATGGTTTCAACAATCCTGTTTAGCATTATAGCAAGACTTCCACAATTTTATACTCCTGAAACATAACCTTAATCCTAACCCTAGACCTAATCTTTTAATAAAGCCTAATATTCCATTTTCCATCTTAATAACTTGCTGTAACTGCATACTAATTTCTTGAAGTTCATGCACAAGGACACCCAGGTTCCATTATCCTACACAGAATAGAATTATTTCAATTGAGACAAAATGTTCTGTGCTCCCTCTTGACTGAAATAATTCTCTTTTCTATTCTTCCCCACAATGCTTTTCCCAGGTTCTGTCTGGACTTGGTTCCTTTTATTTAGTATCCATATGAAAGTACATGGAGCCCCTCTTACATTCTAAATCACAATACTTGCTGTCCTTAACATTCATAAAGAAGACCCAGTGAATAAGCAATCTGCTCTTTAGTGAGTTTTAGATACACAAGCCTGCAAACAGCAAAGACCTGGTTAAGAGGCAAAAATATGATTAAGCCAGCGGCCTTCACATCTGATCTGCATAATCCAGAAAATAGTACCGAGATTGCACAGGTTGTAGGGACAGAATCAATTTATTACAATTGAAATTATAATTCCAACAATAGTTCTCTTAAAAGACAATGCCATACTTTGCTAGCTAAGATTAGAATTTTGTAATATTGTGCTGCACTCAATTCACAAACTGAGGTGAATTAAGGTCATCATTATTAATCGTGAGGATTAACACTGTAAGGAAGTAATGTGCGCTCTCTGATCGATCAGTTTATATTTACTTGAATTAATGGCAAAATGCTAACACTAGCAATTTTACTGAGAACATCAGCGACCACATATAACAAGTGCAGCTGAAAGGTCAGAATTTACTGCTATTTAGTTTACAGGTATTGCACAGAAATGACAAAGATAATCACCTATTTAATAATCACAATCAGTCAAAGTGAAAATTCAGGTATCAGGGGAGGAGTAAAGTCACTATGTTTATCTGTCTACAGCACACGGGAGTATTTACCTTGACCGTCAGCTTTTTGACCTTATTCAACGTTAGCATGACGATTAATTTCTCTGCGGACTGAATTTGCTGTTTAGTGTGGTCCCTTCACTTTGCAGGCTTGTTTCTCCCACTTAGGATTTTCAATTGTTTTAGGTTGATTTGGATGCAGGCCCAAACTTATGATGCTCAACAAATCTGCTACAATGCAAACAATTCAAGAAGGATCAGGTAATATTCCATTCAAGTCAAAACTAGTATTCATCCACATAATTAACAAAGCTTGTTATTTCTGACAGATAAAGTTTTGCAATAATTTCTGGTCAGCCATTAAGTGTGTGTTTGTTTTTTTGTGTGGGTGCCATTATGATTACAGTGAATAATTTTTGAAAGTGACAGAGTAATGAGTGTCTTCCTGCTTCTTTCAATGTAGTAATTTCTCTTCATTACCTACATGTGGGTCATTTATTGGGAGCCTGTGAAAGATTGTGGGCACAGCTATTATTTTAAACATTTGGTGAAAAATACAGAATTACAACTGGGCCAAGAGCAATTTTTTTTCTTGTGTAATTATCTCACCACCTTTTCTTAAATTGAGTTTATCTCATTTGGTGATAAAAGTAAGTGTAGTAGCCAATTATTTCTCACAATGGCTTGCTACATTTCACTCAGTGGCAGCTGTAGCTCTGTTCAATCATATCACAGTAGGCAAGGTTTTAAGATCGAGCCTTTATTACAGAATCATGAGTACAAACCTTCAACTGATACTCCAGTGCAATATTGACAGCGCTAAAGCATTGGAGGTGCTGACTTCTGGATGATGCTTTAAAAAAGAGACCCAGTCCTGAATAGTGATGGTGAGCAAAAAAAAACCTCATGGCACTATTCCAAGAGAAGGGGAACTCTCTTGTTGAATAAGGAAATTAATACGTGAATGATTGTTTCTGGGAGGAGCTAAATAGAGTTATATCATCTATCTGTGCGCTCGCTAGAGTTGCATGGAACTGAAATATTAATGTTCATTTCCTCTTAAGTTGAGCTTGATGGCTCACAGCAAGCAATCATCTGTCTGAGATTTAATGCTACCATTGATTAGGTAATATACAATAAACTGTTACTGTTTGATCAAGTCAGAGCCTAAATTCTGTCTAAGTTGTAGTGTTGGAATTATTCCTTACATGGTATCAGTGACTCAACTAATACCAGTAAGGTGAATTGATGATGATAATTTAACTCAAGATATTCCAGGAGATTCCAGCAGGGCCAATATTTGCAATATGAATAGTGTTTGACAGTACAGAATTTAAATATTGCCGGATAATGTCAAACTTTTTGAATCTCAAGGGCAACTAATGATAGGCAATAAATGTTGGCCCAGCCAGTGACAACATAGGACATGAATGAACAATAAAATACTCCTCTACCAATCAGAGCCCACTTTCCAAACAGTCACAACTCGAGTCTCATGCAGCATTGACTTTCCTCTTGAACTGATAATGTTGTAAGTTGTCCTGATGAGTGCAAGATGAAAAACTGACAAAACCGCTTCAGTGTTGGATGTGTCCAATTTGTCTTTTATGTTTCGTACATTGCAACAGCTCTCCTTCTGATTGTTGCCCCTTGAAGATGTGAAGGTATGAAGAATACAAAAGAGGAGCATTGGACTGCTTAGATTAAATCTCAAAATGAAGTTCATTGTCCAGGATCGGAAATATGAAGGGCTCCAAGCCCATCTATAGAACCCAACCAATATCCAATTTTAGATGACAAAGTGTGAAGCTGGATGAACACAGCAGGCCAAGCAGCATCTCAGGAGCACAAAAGATTTTGTGCTCCTGACATGCTGCTTGACCTGCTGTGTTCATCCAGCTCCACACTTTGTTATCTTGGATTCTCCAGCATCTGCAGTTCCCATTATCTCTGGTCACAATATCCAATTTTATATGAGTGGGACATGAGTGGGAGAGAAAGTTGCAAACATAATGCAGACGTCAGGCAAATGAAGCTTCTGCTGATTCAACTTAAAGCAAATTGGAATCTTACAAAATAGTAATTCAGCACCACATTTAAATTATGTAATCAATTTTGTCAAAAAAGTATTTCCTGTTACAATTTAGTATTACACCATAGTTCATGCTTTCAGCTGCTGGTGTTACACTTTGAGAGTTTGACTAATATTGTAGTATTTATAGATACTGAGAGTAAAGGCTTTAAATTAAACTGCACATATAGTCTTGGATTCGATGCGCTGTATACCGTGCTCTGTCAGAGGGAATAACATATGTCAGGTTTTGTGTCAGATGAGTTACACATGGCCATTCTAATGTTGGCATCTGGATTCCAATAGTTTAGCTTTTGGTGGGATATTCACCAGTGACAGGCTATTGCTTAATTTTGAGGTGTAACATTTGGCACTTCAGTCCTTATTTCAAATTGCATCAAGTATCAAGCAGATATTTATCTTAGCTGCAATTGTATTGAGTAGGGCTGCAGATTTACAGGACTAGCAATAGCAGAATGGTTCAATAAGTGAAGGAGGTAAGATTTCTCCATTTTTGGCATTCTAAGTCAATGCCCTGCAAGTCAGCAGGCAACAGTAGCTAAAAGGAGATAGCACTTCAAGGGAACCCTATAGCAAAGGTCATAGTTTTGTTTCTGGATTTTTTTTTCTGAATCATAGCATGATAGAATCCCTACAGTGTGGAAGTTGGCCACTTGGCCCATCTGATCCACATCTATCCTCTGAAGAATATCCCACCCATGCCCAACTTCTTACCCTATCCCAGTGACTCTGCATTTCCCATGGCTAATCCACATAGCCCACACATCCCTGCACAGCACGGGCAATTTCCCATGGTCAATCCACCTAACCTGCGCATCTTAGGAAACCCACACAGACACAGGAGGATGCACAAGCTCCCCGTAGACAGTTGCCTAAGGGTGGAATTGAATCTAGGTTTCTGGCACTGTGATGCAGCAATATTAACTCCTTTTCATGCCTTTGTTAATTAGATCGGCATATAACCTATCCTTTTTTATTGCCAAATAAAAAAATGGTGGAGGCATCTTTTAAATGTGAATAGGATATTTCTTTGCAATACTTTTAGACCTGGGGGGGTGGGAAGCAGTATGGGGCTTCAGTCTATTTGGACGGGTCTTTCAAACAGCCAAAATAGGGATAATGGGCCAAATGACATCTTTCTGTGTCAAAAGGCTTTATTATTCATTAATTTATTGCCCCCCCAAAAAGTGACACAGATTTTACGGACAGACCTCCAGAAGCTATTAATATCTGATAATCTAATTTCCAGCATCCTTCCACCTTTACTCGTCTGATATTGCAAGGGTTAGGAGCTCTTTGTCTCTATGCAAATTAGGTCCCAACAAGGTTTGATACAAAGTGATTTTCACCCACGTATTCACACAGTTCCTGACGCACACTTTTGCACTGGCACTGCGTTAACTGCCCCAAAGTGCCCTCCTGTGTTCTGTGGTAAATTGCCTGCTTTTTCAGGTGAAGTGAAAAGATGGCCTCAGTTCCTTTGAAATGTTTATCCTGGGCACTCTGACAGCAGCAGGATAGAAGGCTACAAATTCTCTGTGAAGCTGCTGGCGCTTTGACTCTTCTAAAAGGGCTTTTGACACATTTAGCTTAGTAAAATATGCTCATGAGCCTATATATACCATAAATACATGATGGGATATACGAAGGCTTCTTGGACGCATATTTGCTCCTTTAACTTGCAGTACCTTAGAAACTGAATTGAAAATGGAATTCTTCGAAGTACCTGAAGGTTTTGCATTCGATCACCTGTGGATTGAGAATATAGAGAGATTAGCACAAATTATATTCAGAGAACTGAGCTTCACAAGCTTTTCTTTCTCCATCTGCTCTCTCACTCATGTCTTCGCACATGCTGTCAATCAGCCATTCTCACAAGCATGGACCCCAGTAACAGATTATTGCTATGTTTCAGATTCTGTTGTGTAGCTGCCATTTCCAATATTCTTTTCTCAGCATTTGCAGCTTCCTCACCATAAACTAGCCAGAACCACATAGTAACTTACATCACTCACAATCGAGCAAAGGTGATATTAGATAACGAACTAGAGGAGTCATTGAATCATAGTTTCCCTACAGCCTGGAAGCAGGCCATTCAGCTCATCAAGTCCATACTGACCCTCCAAACAACATCCCAACCAGACTCAACCCATCCTTGTAACCCTGTATTTTCCATAGCTAACCCATCTAACATGTTAACCACTGAACATTATTGGGAATTTAGTATGGCCCATCTCCCTATCCTGCACATCTTGGGACTGTGGGTGGAAACCAGAGCACCCGGAGAACTCCTATGCGGACACAGGGAGAATGTGCAATCTCCTCACAGACAATCACCCGAGGGTGGAATCGAACCCGTGTCCCTGGCGCTGTGAGGCAGCAGTGCTAATCACTGAACCACTATGCAACCAAAACCATCACAGATAAAGCTTAAGAAAGTGACAGTAGAATCTCTTGTCCAGAAACCCATCTGACTCACATCCACAGTTGCAGAGACTTCATGAAACCTGTTTATTAAATATGGTTGCGATCTGAGTTCAACCATCTTCTGGGGTCATTTGATAGCAGCTTAAAATATTAATGCAGCAGCCCACTGACTGAATTTGTGCAGTGAAGGGGAAAATTATTTCACTTCAGCTATCCATTGTGAAATGCATATCAAGTATTTGGACAAGCTGCAGGAAGTCTCAGAACAGGGCAGCACGGTGGCTTAGTGGTTAGCACTGCAGCCTCACAGCGCCAGGGACCCGGGTTCGATTCCCGCCTCGGGCAACTGTCTGTGTGGAGTTTGCACGTTCTCCCCGTGTCTGCGTGGGTTTCCTCTGGATGCTCCGGTTTCCTCCCACAGTCCAAAGATGTGCAGGTTAGGTGGATTGGCCGTGCTAAATTGCCTGTAGTGTTCAGGGGTGTGTGGGTTATAGGGGGATGGGTCTGGGTGGGATGCTTCAATGGGCATAGAACATAGAACATAGAACATAGAACATAGAACAGTACAGCACAGAACAGGCCCTTCAGCCCACAATGTTGTGCCGACCATTGATCCTCATGGATGCACCCTCAAATTTCTGTGACCATATGCATGTCCAGCAGTCTCTTAAATGACCCCAATGACCTTGCTTCCACAACTGCTGCTGGCAACGCATTCCATGCTCTCACAACTCTCTGCGTAAAGAACCTGCCTCTGACATCCCCTCTATACTTTCCACCAACCAGCTTAAAACTATGACCCCTCGTGCTAGCCATTTCTGCCCTGGGAAATAGTCTCTGGCTATCGACTCTATCTATGCCTCTCATTATCTTGTATACCTCAATTAGGTCCCCTCTCCTCCTCCTTTTCTCCAATGAAAAGAGACCGAGCTCAGTCAACCTCTCTTCATAAGATAAGCCCTCCAGTCCAGGCAGCATCCTGGTAAACCTCCTCTGAACCCTCTCCAAAGCATCCACATCTTTCCTATAATAGGGCGCCCAGAACTGGACGCAGTATTCCAAGTGCGGTCTAACCAAAGTTTTATAGAGCTGCAACAAGATCTCACGACTCTTAAACTCAATCCCCCTGTTAATGAAAGCCAAAACACCATATGCTTTCTTAACAACCCTGTCCACTTGGGTGGCCATTTTAAGGGATCTATGTATCTGCACACCAAGATCCCTCTGTTCCTCCACGCTGCCAAGAATCCTATCCTTAATCCTGTACTCAGCTTTCAAATTCGACGGGCAGTGTGGACTTGTTGGGCCGAAGGGCCTGTTTCCACACTGTAGGAAATCTAATCTAATCTAACATTACGATGCACAGTTACCAACAATAAAAGCAGCAGATACATCATCCTCAATACTGGGTAATTGTCCCATGTGACCCAAAAATATATTTGACAGCTCTCCCTGATAAATGATCCTTAACCCATATGGCTGGTATCTTCTGAAACCATATTAGTTCTCCACAGGGACAACACGGTCATTATAAGTCATGCACTAGGAACAGAGCCACTCCTACTTAGTCTAATCTCCTCACTCAGGGTTCTAAACACTGGAGAGTCCAACATCCAAACTGGGTTCAGCTCGCCATTTAGATTAGTTTTTTTTTAGATTAGATTACCTACAATGTGGAAACAGGCCCTTCGGCCCAACAAGTTCACACCACCCCTTGATATATCCCATCCGGACCCATTCCCCTATGACCCTCACACCCCTGAATACTACGGGCAATTTAGCATGGCCAATCCACCTAGCCTGCACACCTTTGGACTGTGGGAGGAAACTGGAGCACCCAAAGGAAACCCACGCAGACACAGGGAGAATGTGTAAAGTCTGCGCAGACAGTTACCCGAGGCTGGAATTGAACCCCAGTCCCTGACGCTGTGAGGCTGCAGTGCTAACCACTGAGCCACCGTGCCGCCCAAAATAGCCAGCTTCTTCCAGGAACAATGAAAGCACAAAATATGGCCTGCACACAATTCTTTCTCTACAAAATAAGAACTGTTGAGTTTGGGGCTTGGACTTAGGATTCTCAATTTCTCCAGCCATTTTCTGATGCAATAGCAAATGGCAAATGATAGCAGTTACAATATCAAGAATCCTGTGATAGTGTATAATCAGTGAACTGGATGTGAAGCAATAGCTCCTGTGATTAAATTTGGCTTATCTGTTATCATCTGTTGATTAACCCTCAATAACAGCAATTAAAGAATATTTTTGTATTTGGCAACATTGATATCTTCCACATGTCCAAAGTAAATCTTAACCAATTAACCATCTTTGGAGTATTTTTACTATTGTTATGTGAGCAGCAGATTTGCCACAAGTTCCCACGGACAGCAAATAAAGTGAATGACTCATTGATTTCTTTTATTATTGTTGGGAAAGGAATGCTCAGGCTATCGTGCTAAACAGTTCCTCCGATTTGCACAATACCATGAGCAATTTTTCAAAGTTTTTCAGAACAGGCAGATCAACGTTGATTTCAACTCAAATAAATGGCGATTCTAACAATATAGTAATTGTTCAGTGGTGAGAGATAATGGGAACTGCAGATGCTGGAGAATTCCAAGATAATAAAATGTGAGGCTGGATGAACACAGCAGGCCAAGCAGCATCTCAGGAGCACAAAAGCTGACGTTTCCGGCCTAGACGCATCATCAGAGAGGGGGATGGGGTGAGGGTTCTGGAATAAATAGGGAGAGAGGGGGAGGCGGACCGAAGATGGAGAGAAAAGAAGATAGGTGGAGAGAGTATAGGTGGGGAGGTAGGGAGGGGATAGGTCAGTCCAGGGAAGACGGACAGGTCAAGGAGGTGGGATGAGGTTAGTAGGTAGATGGGGGTGCGGCTTGGGGTGGGAGGAAGGGATGGGTGAGAGGAAGAACAGGTTAGGGAAGCAGAGACAGGTTGGACTGGTTTTGGGATGCAGTGGGTGGAGGGGAAGAACTGGGCTGGTTGTGTGGTGCAGTGGGGGGAGGGGATGAACTGGGCTGGTTTAGGGACGCAGTGGGGGAAGGAGAGATTTTGAAGCTGGTGAAGTCCACATTGATACCATTAGGCTGCAGGGTTCCCAGGCGGAATATGAGTTGCTGTTCCTGCAACCTTCGGGTGGCATCATTGTGGAACTGCAGGAGGACCATGATGGACATGTCATCTAAAGAATGGGAGGGGGAGCGGAAATGGTTTGCGACTGGGAGGTGCAGTTGCTTGTTGCGAACTGAGCAGAGGTGTTCTGCAAAGCGTTCAGTGGCGTTACCTCACATAGCCAATGCATGGCATACCCAGCAATCAGCCATTTTATTTGCTCTTGGATCCCTGCACTGCATTTTCTGTTCTCCTTTAATTTTCCCACCAGTTCTGACCTTCTAACGATGAAGAAAATCTTTCATTTTCCACAGACAAGAATGGCCAGCATTTTCTATTCAAATTACAAACGACTCCCAGGAAGAATTGAGAAGATTGAGCTGAAAAGTCATTATGAGTCATTCCTCTGGTTTCCTAAATTCCTCAGCTGCAATGGAAGGTTTCATTCAAAGTGAAGGTGAACACATAAGAATTCTGTCTACACATGAGTATGAGCAATGTTAGGGAACCAAGGGTCTCACGAGAAGAAGGAATTAAAGGAAATCAATATTAGTAAGGAAATGGCGATGGGGAACTTAATGATCTTAAGGGTTGAGAAATCACCAGGGCTTGATAATCTACATTTCAGAGTAGCAAAACAAGTGGCCCTGGAAATATTGGATGTAATGTTAGCCATTTTTCAAAATTCCATAGATCCTGCAACAATTCCTACAGATTGGAGGGTGGCAAATGTAACCCTACTCTTTAAAAAGAATAAAACTGCAAATTACAGACTTGTTAGTCCAACATTCATAGTGGAGAAAATGCTAGGGTCTGTTATAAGAACTGCATAACAAGACATTTGGAAATAATTGTTTCAGAGATAGTAGGAACAGCAGATGCTGGAGAATCTGAGATAACAAGATGTAGAGCTGAATGAACACAGCAGGCCAAGCAGCATCAGAGGAGCAGGATGGCTGACGTTTCAGGCCGAGGCCCTTCTGAAGAAGGTTATTGAGGGAAGCAAGAGAGGAAATAGCCGGGGCCTTAACAGATATCTTTGCAGCATCCTTAGACAGGGGTGAGGTCGCGGAGGACTGGAGACTTGCTAATGTTGTCCCCTTGTTTAAGAAGGGTAGCAAGGATAATCCAGGTAATTATCAACCGGTGAGCCTGATGTCAGTGGTTGGGAAGCTGCTGCAGAAGATACTGAGGGATAAGATCTATTCCCATTTGGAAGAAAATGGGCTTATCAGTGATAGGCAACATGGTTTTGTGCAGGGAAGGTCATGTCTTACCAACTTAATAGAATTCTTTGAGGATGTGATAAAGTTGATTGGTGAGGGAAAGGCTGTAGATGTCATATACATGGACTTCAGTAAGGCGTTCGATAAGGTTCCCCATGGCAAGTTGATGGAGAAAGTAAAGCCACATGGGATCCAGAGTGTGCTAGCGAGATGGATAAAAAAAACTGGCTAGGCAACAGGAAACAGAGAGTAGTAGTGGACAGCAGTTTCTCAAATTGGAGACTTGTGACCAGTGGTGTTCCACAGGGATCTGTGCTGGGACCACTGTTGTTTGTGATAAATGTAAATGATTTGGAGGAAGGTGTAGGCGGCCTGATCAGCAAGTTTGCAGATGACACTGAGATTAGTGGAGTAGCAGATAGTGAAAGGAACTGTCAGAGATTACAGCAGAATATAGATAGACTGGAGAGTTGTGCAGATAAATGACAGATGGAGTTCAATCCAGGCAAATGTGAGGTGATGCATTTTGGAAGATCAAATTCAAGGGCGAACTATACAGTAAATGGAAAAGCCCTGGAGAAAATTGATGAACTGAGAGATCTGGGTGTTCGGGTCCATTGTTCCCTGAAGGTGACAATGCAGGTCAATAGGGTGGTCAAAAAGCCATATGGCGTGCTTTCCTTCATTGGACGGGGTATTGAGTACAAGAGTTGGCAGGTCACGTTCCAGTTGTACAAGACTTTGGTTCGGCCACATTTAGAGTACTGTGTACAGTTCTGGTCGCCACATTACCAACAGGATGTGGACACTTTGGAGAGGGTACAGAGGAGGTTCACCAGGATGTTGCCTGGTATGGAGGGTACTAGCTATGAAGAGAGGTTGAGCAGATTAGAATTATTTTTATTAGAAAGACGGAGATTGAGGGAGGACCCGATCAAGGTCTACAAAATCACGAGGGGTATAGACAGGTTGGATAGCAAGAAGCTTTTTTCCCAGAGTGGGGGACTTAATTACTAGGGGTCATGAGTTCAAAGTGAGAGGAGGAAAGTTTAAGGGAGATATGCGTGGAAAGTTCTTTACACAGAGGGTAGGGTGTTCCTGGAACGCGTTGCCAGTGGAGGTGGTAGACACAGACACAGCGTCTTTTAAGAAATAACTGGACAGGTACATGGATGGGCAGGGAGCAAATGGACACAGACCGTTAGAAAATAGATGACAGGTTAGACAGAGGATCTCAATCGGTGCAGGCTTGGAGGGCCGAAGGGCCTGTTCCTGTGCTGTAGGTTTCTTTGTTCTTTGTTATTTGAAAATAATTAACAGGATTGGATAAAGCTGGCATGGGTTTATGAAAAGCAAATAGAGTCATTGACATAGAGTCACAGAGACACACAGCACTGAAACAGACCCTTCAGTTCAACGAGTCCATGCTGAACACAACCCCAATGAAATTAATCTGTCTGCTCCCAGCCCATATTCCACCGAACCTTTCCTATTCGTATGTTCATCCACTGCCTTTTAAACATTGTACTTGTACCCTCATCTATCACTTTCTCAGGAAGTTCAGACCATACGTGAACCACCCTCTGTGTAAACAAAAATTACCTCTCATGTCTTTCATAATTCTCTCTCCTATCACCTGAAATGCATGCCCCCTATAGTCTTGAAATTCTCCATTTTTGGGAAAGACAACTGCTATTAACTCTATCTGTACCTCTCATTATTTTATTCATGTCGATTAGGTCCTCATGCTTAACAAATCTGCTGAAGTGTTTTACTGATGTAACTAGTAGAATAGATATGGGAGATTCAGTGGATGTGGCTTATTGGATTTTCAGAAGGATTTTGATAATGCCTTTCATTAAAAGTTAGGAACTTCAAGGTGATTTAGACAAGTCGAATGAGTGGGAAAGCACATGACACATGATTTCTGGTTGCAGCAGCAGCGCGAGTGGGAGCTTGGAGCAGGGGCCTGTTGGGAAGCTGGTGAGTCACTGTTTTTGAATCTTTAAAAAGCTTACCTCATGAATAGGCGGAGGTACGCTGAGCAGGAGCCGACACGGGACTGGTGAGTGAGTGAGGCAATATATTTGTGTGGGTGCGTTACCCGAAACACTACCCGGGTAGTGTCACCCACCCATCCTCCTCCTCTAACCAAAAAAAAAGGTTTTGTGTGCCTGATTGGTAAGGTAACAAGTTTATTTTTTATTATTTATTTTTTAAGTCTTGGGACTTTAGGATAATGGGAATGGAGGTCAGGGCAGTTGAATATTCCTCCTGCAGAATGTCGGAGGTAAGGGTCACCACTAGTGTCCCCGCTGACTACATCTGCGGGAAGTGCACCCAACTCCAGCTCCTTGAAAACCGCGTTAGGGAACTGGAGCTGGAGCTGGATGAACTTCGGATCACTCGGGAGGCAGACGGGGTTATACAGAGGAGTTACAGGGAGGTAGTCACTCCTCAAGTACAGGAAAAAGGCAGATGGGTTACGGTCAGGGGACAGAAAGGGAACCGGCAGGCAGTGCAGGGATCCCCTGTGGCCATTCCCCTCAACAATAAGTATACCGTTTTGGATACTGTTGGAGGGGACGACTTACCAGGGGAAAGCAGTGGGGCACAGGTCTCTGGCACAGAGTCTGTCCCTGCTGCTCAGAAGGGAAGGGGGAAGAGGAGCAGCGCATTAGTCATTGGGGACTCCATAGTTAGGGGGCCAGATAGGAGGTTCTGTGGGGATGAGAGAGACTCACGGTTGGTGTGTTGCCTCCCAGGTGCCAGGGTGCGTGATGTCTCTGATCGTGTTTTAGGGATGCTTAAGGGGGAGGGGGAGCAGCCCCAAGTCATGGTCCACATTGGCACCAACGACATAGGTAGGAAGAGAGACGGGGATTTCAGGCAGAAATTCAGGGAGCTAGGATGGAAGCTGAGAGCTAAGACGAACAGAGTTGTTGTCTCTGGTTTGTTGCCCGTGCCACGTGCTAGTGAGGCGAGGAAAAGGGAGAGAGAGGAGTTGAACACGTGACTACAGGGATGGTACAGGAGGGAGGGTTTTGGATTCTTGGATAATTGAGGCTCTTTCTGGGGTAGGTGGGACCTCTACAAGCAAGATGGTCTTCACCTGAACCAGAGGGGTACCAATATCCTGGGGGGGAAATTTGCTAAGGCTATTCAGGTGGATTTAAACTAATTCAGCAGGGGGATGGGCACCAAAATTGTAGTTCGACTATAGAAAAGGTTGAGAGTAGGGTGGTCCGAAATAAAGTTCCAGGGAAGCAAGATGGCACCGGCAAGCAAGACGTTGGTTTGAAGTGTGTCTACTTCAATGCCAGGAGCATCCGGAATAAGGTGGGTGAACTTGCAGCATGGGTTAGTACCTGGGACTTTGATGTTGTGGCCATTTCAGAGACATGGATAGAGCAGGGACAGGAATGGTTGTTGCAGGTTCTGGGATTTAGATTTTTCAGTAAAAACAGAGAAGATGGTAAAAGGAGCGGAGGTGTGGCATTGTTGGTCAAGGACAGTATTACAGTTGCAGAAAGGATGTTTGGGGATTCGTCAACTGAGGTAGTATGGGCTGAGGTTAGAAACAGGAAAGGAGAGGTCACCCTGTTGGGAGTTTTCTGTCGGCCTCCGAATAGTTCCAGAGATGTAGAGGAAAGGATTGCAAAGATGATTCTCGATAGGAGTGAGAGAGACAGGGTAGTTGTCATGGGAGACTTCAACTTTCCAAATATTGACTGGGAACACTATAGTTCGAGCACTATAGATGGGTCAGTTTTTGTCCAGTGTGTGCAGGAGGGCTTCCTGACACAGTATGTAGATAGGCCAACAAGGGGCGAAGCCATATTAGATTTGGTACTGGGTAATGAGCCTGGCCAGGTGTTAGATTTGGAAGTAGGTGAGCACTTTGGTGATAGCGATCACAATTCTGTTATGTTTACTTTAGTGATGGAAAGGGATAGGTGTATACCACTGGGCAAAAGCTATAGCTGGGGGAAAGGCAATTACAATGAGATTAGGCAAGATTGAGGGAGCATAGGATGGGGAAGGAAACTGCAGGGGATGGGCACATTAGAAATGTGGAGCTTATTCAAGGAAAAGCTTCTGTGTGTCCTAGATAAGTATGTACCTGTCAGGCAGGGAGGAAGCTGTAGAGTGCGGGAGCCATGGTTTACGAAGGAGGTGGAATCTCTGGTCAAGAGGAACAAGAAGGCTTATGTGAGGATGAGATGTGAAGGCTCAGTTAGGGCACTTGAGGGCTACGAGGTAGCCAGGAAAGACCTAAAGAGAGAGCTCAGAAGAGCCAGGAGGAGACATGAGAATTTGTTGGCGGATAGGATCAGGGTAAACCCTGAGGCTTTCTATAGGTACTTAAGGAATAAAAGAATGACAAAAGTAAGATTAGGCCCAATCAAGGATAGTAGTGGTAAGTTGTGTGTGGAGTCAGATGAGATAGGGGAAGTGCTAAATGAATATTTTTCAACAGTATTCACTCTAGAAAACGACAATGTTGTTGAGGAGAATACTGAGACACAGGCTACTAGACTAGGTGGGATTGAGGTTCACAAGAAAGAGGTATTAGAAATCCTTCAGAGGGTGAAGATAAGTCCCCTGGGCCGGATGGGATTTATCCTCGGATCCTCCGGGAAACCAGGGAGGAGATTGCCGAGCCTTTGGCATTGATCTTTAACTTGTCATTGTCTACAGGAATAGTGCTAGATGACTGGAGGATAGCAAATGTGGTTCCCCTGTTCAAGAAGGGGAGTAGAGACAACCCTGGTAATTATAGACCAGTGAGCCTTACCTCAGTTGTTGGTAAAGTGTTGGAAAAGGTTATAAGGGATAGGATTTATAATCATCTAGAAAAGAATAGATTGATTAGGGATAGTCAACACGGTTTTGTGAAGGGAAGGTCGTGCCTCACAAACCTTGTTGAGTTCTTTGAGAAGGTGCTCAAACAGGTAGATGAGAGTAAACCGGGTAATGTGGTGTATATGTATTTCAGCAAGGCGTTCGATAAGGTTCCCCACAATAGGCTATTGTACAAAATGCGGAGAAATGGAATTGTGGGAGACATAGCAGTTTTGATCAGAAATTGGCTTGCTGAAAGAAGACAGAGGGTGGTAGTTGATGGGAAATGTTCATCCTGGAGACCAGTTACTAGTGGTGTACCGCAAGGGTCGGTGTTGGGTCCACTGCAGTTTGTTATTTTTATAAATGACCTGGATGAGGGCGTAGAAGGATGGGTTAGTAAATTTGCAGATGACACTAAGTCGGTGGAGTTGTGGATAGTGATGAAGGATGCTGTAGGTTGCAGAGAGACATTGATAAGCTGCAGAGCTGGGCTGAGAGGTGGCAAATGGAGTTTAACGCAGACAAGTGTGAGGTGATGCACTTTGGTAGGAGTAACCGGAAGGCAAAGTACAGGGCTAATGGTAAGATTCTTGGTAGTGTAGATGAGCAGAGAGATCTCGGTGTCCATGTGCACAGATCCTTGAAAGTTGCCACCCAGGTTGGCAGGGCTGTTAAGAAGGCATACAGTGTTTTGGCTTTTATTAATAGAGGGATCAAGTTCTGGAACCAAGAAGTTATGGTGAAGCTGTACAAAACTCTGGTGCAGCCGCACTTGGAGTATTGTGTACAGTTCTGGTCATCGCATTATAAGAAGGATGTGGAAGCTTTGGAAAGGGTGCAGAGGAGATTTACTAGGATGTTGCCTGGTATGGAGGGAAGGTCTTACAAGGAAAGGCTGAGGGACTTGAGGCTGTTTTCATTAGAGAGAAGAAGGTTGAGAGGTGACTTAATTGAAACATATAAAATAATCAGAGGGTTAGATAGGGTGTATAGGGAGAGCCCTTTTCCTAGGATGGTGACGGTGAGCACGAGGGGCCATAGCTTTAAATTGAGGGGCGAAAGATATAGGACAGATGTCAGAGGTAGTTTCTTTACTCAGAGAGTAGTAAGGGAATGGAACGCTTTGCCTGCAATGGTAGTAGATTCGCCAACTTTGGGTACATTTAAGTCATCATTGGATAAGCATATGGACGTACATGGAATAGTGTAGGTTAGAAGGGCTTGAGATCAGTATGACAGGTCGGCACAACATCGAGGGCCGAAGGGCCTGTACAGTGCTGTAATGTTCTATGTTCTAGATGCAGTGCAATGTGTCAAAAGGTGAAGTTTTATACTTTGGAAGAAAAACCGGAAAGGAATTCTGACACATCGGTAGTGTACATGTACAAAGTGATCTGAGTGTTGTTGGACACTAGTCAATGAAAGTAGACAGGCAGATGAAACAAGTAATCAGGAACAAAAACAAAGTTTCTGGAAAAGCCCAGCAGGTCTGGCAGTATCTGTGAAGGAGAAAACAGAGTTAATGTTTCGGGTTCGGTGACCCTTCCCTAGAACTGAACTCAAGTTCTGAAGAAGGGTCGGGGACCCGAAGTATTAACTTTATTTTTCCCTTCACAGATGCTGCCAAACCTGCTGAGCTTCTCCAGCAACTTTGTTTGTGTTCCTGATTTACAGCATCCGCTTTTGGCTTTTTATGGATCTTTCGGTTTTTATGTAGAAACAAGTAATTAGGAAGGAAAATGGTGTATTTGCCTTCATTGCAAGATGATTTGAGTTTAGTAGTAAGGATGGCTTCCTGCATTTATAGAGGGTACTGATGAGACCACACCCAGAGTATTGCAGCATTTTGGTCTCCCTGCCTCAGAAAAAATATGCTTATCATAGACGGAGCACAGTGGAACTTCACCAGGCTGATACCAGGAATGGTAGGACTGTCGCTGAGAAGAGTTTGGTTAATTGGACCACCGTTCACTGGGGTTCAGAATGATGTGAGTAAATTTGAATTGAAGCATGTCAGATTCTAAAAGGCTGAATAGACTAGATGCAGGGAGGATATTTTTGCTGGGGAAGCGAGAACCAGGGGACACAGTCTCAGGTACAGGATAGACCATTTTGGGCTGAGTTGAGGAAGAATTTTTTTTTCGCACAGGCAGTCATGAACCTGTGGAATTCCCTCCGACAGAAGACTGTTGATTTCAAGTCACTGAATATGCTCAAGAAAAAAAGATTTATTTTAGATGTTACATACATAAAGAGGTATGGGGAGAATGTGGGAGTGTGGCTTTGAGGTAGAGGATTAACCGTGATCATATTAAACGGCACAGCAGCCTTAAAGGGCTGAATGATCTAATCCTGTACCTCGTTTTTGATGTTTCTAATTTTTTTAATGACATTAAAACCCCATGGAAATGCTGGGTATACCAATTAAAGCATTTTCAATCTCAGATTTTTGGGCAAGCAGAAAGCTAGTGAATTGCTGATGTTGAGTATTAGCATGGTAGTAAGAGGGAAGTATTGACATTCTAAGCAGGCACATGATTTTGGAATTGATCTACGCAATGAACCACCAACGCTACAAGCATTCCCGAACAGCTGCTCGCCAAAACCTTGGAAGAGAGGAGGGGGCCCAGTGGAAATCTGTAAAGAGTCCTGACCTGGCAGGGTCAGGGACACAATATTGTTTTGTATGGATGAATGAGATCTATTGGAAATGTATATCAAATTCAGCTTTGGAGAGGTTAATTTACTACGGTCAGGAAGGAAATTGGAGAGCTTTTCGGGAAGCATTTTGATATTAATGTCTGCTCCAGCTATAATACAATATGATTTCTTTTTTCAGTATTAGGGCTGCCATATAATCATGGCTTTACTTCTGATGTTTGCTTTGTTAATGACAAAATTTCATTGAAAAGCTTACAGCTGATGCCTCTATGTCACAAGAGACAGACAGAAATGAGAAAAGTAGAATGTTACTTAATGAAAACAGACGTTTGGTGTCTGGTTTCCTTGCAAAACTTTCCAGACATAAACTAGACTATTCTGGTTCAAAAATAGACAGATGGCAACTATCTTTGTCAACACTAACAGCTCACAAAGGGAAGGTTGGCAAAAAAGTCCCATGTGGATAACACAATGTAACAGAAATAGAATAGAGGTTTGTTTGTTTCAGCTTCAGTCTCATGTTGAAATTCATTAAAATTACAGATTGCAAGGTAAAGAGCATTGTATATTGGGCATCCTCATCATTTTCTAGTCTATCAAGAGTGGAATTGGACAGTAATTAAACCCAATTTTATGCAAATCACAGTATCAGTTCTAAAGTTTTGATTGAGATAATCAGGTATAGAGTGATCAAAGATAAACGATCTTCAAATTAAATGAATAATTTCACCTCATTTGGGAACTTCACAATATTAGGAAATAATAAATCGTCCCCTTATTAAAATCAACTGATATTCATAGAGTATATATCCGTCCCTATGAGTTAATAGTGTCGCTAGTGCATAGTATCCTTTCAATCATATGTATGTGTCAATGTTTTGTGGATTTCTGCAGTTGTCAGCTGGATGTTAACTTGTGATGCTGTACTGAAGACCAACACCTTCAACCAAGGAAGTAATTCACATCTTTCCTTTATCCTCAATTTCACACTAGCAAGTTATAAAATTATAAATCTCGTAATTCATATCAATTGTTAGTAAAATACAGCAGTAAAAAATGTTTTTGAGCAGTAAAAATCTTTATATTGATCACTTGTTCTTTTCAAGTGTTATGACCAACAAATTTGTGCTGTGCTTTTTCAAAATGTAAGTCAGCATGATTAATTGTTTTGAGAATCAACATTAGAAGGAATAATAAAGGGAGAAAAAATTGTATTCTTTTCAAATGTTGAACCTTTCCTTTATGTCTTAGTTCTTAATGATGGAGCATCAAATTATAGTGACGGAAGAACAATAGAAGTCACTGGAAAAGCTCAGCAGGTCTGGCAGCATCTGTGAAGTAAAGATCAGAGTTAATGTTTCAGGTCTGGTGACCCTTCCTCGGAATTGATGGTAGGTAGGAAAACATTGGTTTATATGCAGTTGGTAGGGAGGCGGAGGGGGTAGGGAATAAACAGTTGGTGGGGATAGAGCCCAAAGAGAGAGAAGAGCACTTGGATGGGCAGAGGAGTTGATAATGATCTGGCTGGGAGGGTGAATAACTATTAATGGAAACTGTTAGTGACTAACAAACGGTAGTGTGTAATGGCAGGCTATGTGACAACAAGGCCTGGTGTATGGGTTGGGGGGCTGAGACATGGGAGAGCTTAGGCCCTAAAATTATTGAACTCAGTATTAAGTCCGTGGGGCTGCAGGGCCCCCAAGTGGAAAATGAGGTGTTGTTCCTCCAGCTAGCGCTGGGCTTCGCTGGAACACTGCAGCTAGCCAGAGACAGAGATGTTCCCCAGGAAACAGGGTGGTGTGTTATAGTGGCAGTCACTTCACCTGGAAGGTACATTCGGGCCCTTGGATTACTGGGGAGGGAGGAGATAAATGGGCAGGTGTTGCACTTCGCTGGTTATGTGGAAGGTGCCATAGGCCTGAGGGGGCGGTGTTGGAGGTGAAGGAAGAGTGGACCAGAGTTCCTAGAGGGAACTTTCCCTGTGGAAGGCAGACAAGGGAGGGGAGGGGAATATGTGTCTGGTGGTAACATCTTGCTGGAGGTGGCAGAACTGGCATCTGATGATCTTCTGGATGTGGATGCTCGGTGAGGATAAGGGGAACTCTATTGTTATTGTGAAAAGAAAGAGAAGGGGTGTCGGCGGAAGTGCAGTAGATGGGTCAGACCTGGTGGAGAGCCCCGTTGACAACGGAACTTGGAAATCCTCATTTGAGGAAGAAGGTGGACATTTCGGAGGATCCCTTGTCGAAGTTGGCCTCATCTGAACATGTACAACAGAGACAGAGGAACTGAGAAAATGGGATGGAGTCCTTACAGGAAGCAGGCTGTGACAACGTATAGTCCAGGCAGCTGTGGGAGTCCGTGTGTTTGTCATGGATATTAGTGACCAGTCTATCCCCAGAAATGGAAACACAAATTTTGAGGAAGGGAAGGGAGGAGTTAGAGATAGTCCAGGTGAAAGTGAGGATAGGGGTGAAATTGGAAGCAAAATCAACAAACTTTTCCAATTCTGGATGAGAGAGGGAAGCAGCACCAATTATATCATCAGTATATTGAAGAGAGAGAAGTTGTTGACGGTGACGGCGAGCTTGGCCAACTTGAGGAGGATGGTGGTGGGTGGGGTCTTTGCTCCAGAAAGAAGCGGAGAGCCAATAGACCCTCCTGGTGAGGGATGGACATGTAAAGGGATTGCATGTCCATGGTAAAGAGGAGGCAGCTGGAACCTGCAAACTGGAAATATTGAAGTTGGCATAAAGCGTTAGAGAAATCATGGATGTACATGGGCAGGAACCAGACCAGGGAGGAGAAGATCGAGTCAAGGCAGGAAGAGGTGAGTTCTGTGGGTCAGGAGCAGGCTGAAACAATGGGTCTGCCTGGCCAGTCCTGTTTGTGGACTTTTGGAAGGAAGTAGAAGGGAGCTGTGCAGGACTGGGGGACCATCAGCTTGGAGTCAGTGAGGGGGAGATCACTGGTTGAAATGAAGCCAGTTATCAGAGCTGACATAATGGCCTGATGTGTTATGGTGAGGGCCCTCTCGTCAATGGTGCAGGCCAATCCTTGGTTGAGGAAGAAGGTGGACATTTCGGAGGTTTACTTGTTGAAGTTGACCTCATCTGAACATATGTGACAGAGGTGGAGGAGCTGGGAAAATGTGATGGCATCTTTTCAAGAAGCAGGGTGCGAGATGGGGTGAATGGGAATGAAGGCTGTGGAGAGAAAATAAGGTTAAGTTATTGATTTGGACGATCTGCCATGATCATGAAGAATAATGGAACAGGCTCAAAGTGTCAAATGGCCACCACCTGCTCCCATCTTCTGTTTCTGTGTTTCTACAAAAAATGTATAATCCAAATAACTCAGTGCAAGTTGGATGATCAACGCCTCAATTTTTGCTTGGGGACAATGCAGCCCTCCTGACTCAATATCAAGTTGAATAATTTTCCAGCCTAAACCCTCCCATGTCCTCGTCCCCTACCCCACTCACTAAGCCTTGTTATCACAGAGCTTACCATTACACATTAGCTATTGCTAGTCACTAACAGTCCCCATTAACAGATAGTCACCCTCCTAGCCAGATCATTATCAACTCCTTTGTCTATCCAAGTGCTCTTCAGTCTCTTTGGGCTTTATCCCCACCTATTGTTTCCTCCCTACACCCTCCCACTCCCTATCTTCTGCAGAAAAAAACAATGTTTTCCCAGCTACCATCAGTTCTGAGGAAGGGTCACTGGACCCAAAATGTTAACTCTGATCTTTACTTCACAGATGCTGCCAGACCTATTGAGGTTTTCCACCAATTTCTGTTCTTTTTCCTAATTTGCACCATCCACAGCTCTTTCCATTGTTTTTTACAGGGAAAGAGTATGCTCGTGTGCATTTTATTTTGTTATGTCGTGACTAAAATAATGATGGATATTTCGGTGAGCGTACACTAAGAATGCAATTACAGATGGCTCACAATTAGGCCTCGGATTCTGAGTTACTTCAGCTGGCAATCTTAAGTTGACATTTTAGTGGATACTTTCAGATGAGGTGTGTACTATTTTAGATTCAAACTGAACATCCCTCGGGATGATTCAGTGAAGATCAAGAGAGATTTTTCTGATGTTGCCGCCAAAATTTTTACACTCACTCAACATTAACTGATGCATTTAACTGGTCACAACTTTCATCTCATTTTGGGACAATGCTACTTGCAATTTGCTCCCACATTTTCTGAAAATAATGACAATATTGCAAAAGCGTTTAACTTGGAGGAGTGTATTTTGCAATGTCCTCAAATCATAATGTGTTCTATTGATCTATGTCCCTCCTTTGTTATTATACCATTTTTCCCAGCTAACCTGCCAAGAATTGTGGCTGCATTCCGGGTTTCCCTGTCTTAGAAATTTTCCAATTCCATGACAGGATAATATAGACACAGGCACAGGCACCGGCACAGGCACAGGAACAGGCACAGGCACTGAGAAACTCAGACACTCAGACACACACACACACTCAGACACACACACACTCAGACACACATACACTCAGACACACACACACTCAGACACACACACACTCAGACACACCCAGACACACACACACTCAGACACACACACACTCAGACACACCCAGACACACACACACTCAGACACACACACTCAGACACACTCAGACACTGAGACACACACACACTCAGACACACACAGACACACACATAGTCAGACACTCAGACACACACACACTCAGACACACACACACCCAGACACACACACACTCAGACACACACACTCAGACACACTCAGACACTCAGACACACTCAGGCACTCAGACTCACACACACTCAGACACACACACACACACTCAGACACACACACACACTCAGACACACACTCAGACACACACACACACACACACACACACACACACTCAGACACTTCAACTGGGATGTACATGAGGAAACTGGACAATTATTTGGGAAGAAATAACATACATAGATATGGGGAAAAGCAGGACCCTGACCCTCGGTAATTATGTGCACTTAGGGGGGCAGTACACACCCAACGCGCTGAACTGCCTCTTCCTGTGCTGTAACACTACCGTGATTCGGTGGTGTATGTATGTATGGTATATGTATGTATGGTATATATATATATATGTATGGTATATATATGTACATGTATGGTATATAGGTACATGTAAAATGTGTATTCATTTCAATCACTTGTAATATTTCATAACATTTGCAATTGGTTCATTGAATTCAGATCTTAGAACTTAGGGTAAAGAATCACTTGCAGATATGCACTGCACTTCTTTTAGATACTGATCGATATCCTACATATTTAAAGCATTTTCTCTTTTTAAAACTTCAGAAACCGAATAGTACAATGTCAGTATTAATTACAAATGATTGAATAATCAGTGAATACCATTCCTTCATTTGTTATTTTAGCTGTTAATCTATTTTAAAGGAGCAGATAAATGGCATTATTGAAACAGGGGAGCAAAGAATCTCCTGTCAATATCCTCAGCATATGTTGACTATTAACAGTTACAGCAATTTGAACAGGCATGGATAACGTTAGTTGTTCTCCCAGCTACTGCACTGCATTAAAGTGACCTTCAATGTGAGCATTCTAATTGAACACAGATTTCAAAGTCACAAAATATTACTTGGTACTCTGTCTTGGCACATATTGGTCAATTGTCTCTAATGGCACATTATAGTGAATTCCTGAATATGGTAACCTCATTTTTGTCCCAAATCAGCTAAACTCATAAATGGCATCAGTTTCATTGTTCATATTATTTCCATAACCAGTTAATGCATTCACATCAGAGAATGTTGTCTGCATTACATTCTTAAAGGACTTAAACCACAGGCTACACAACAGCTGCACATACTCCATCAGGTACCATCAAGGAAAATAAATTATTAAAAGTAACATTTTCAAATTTTACCAGTGAAATTGTAAGTTATAATTCCCATGGGGGCTAACAGTATATAAGTGTACTGTACACGTGAATGTTCAAAGCCATCAGCTCATATTACTGCACCTCCCAGTCGCGAACCATTTTAACTCCCCCTCCCATTCCTCAGACGACATGTCCATCCTGGGCCTCCTGCAGTGCCACAACGATGCCACCTGAAGGTTGCAAGAACAGCAACTCATATTCTGCTTGGGAACCCTGCAGGCCAATGGTATCAATGTGGACTTCACAAGCTTCAAAATCTCCCCTTCCACCACTGCATCCCAAAACCAGCCCAGTTCTTCCCCTCCCCCCACTGCATCCCAAAACCAGCCCAGTCTGTCTCCACTTCCCTAACCTGTTCTTCCTCTCACCCATCCCTTCCTCCCACCTCAAGCCGTACCTCCATTTCCTACTTACCACCTCATCCTGCCTCCTTGACCTGTCCAACTTCCCTGGGCTGACCTATCCCCTCCCTACCTCCTCACCTATACTCTCCTCTCTACCTATCTTCTTTTCTCTCCATCTTCGGTCCGCCTCCTCCTCTCTCCCTATTTATTCCAGTTCCCTCTCCCCATCCCCCTCTCTGATGAAGGGTCTATGCCTGAAACATCAGCTTTTGTGCTCCTGAGATGCTGCTTGGCCTGCTGTGTTCATCCAGCTCCACACTTTGTTATCTTGGATTCTCCAGCATCTGCAGTTCCCATTATCACATTTCATATTATTGTTTTTTTTGCCTAAGGTTCATGTCCAATTTCCAACAGGTCAAAGTAACTTGGAATCGATTGGCTCCAATAACCTGTACATCAGCCTTCTGACTGTTCTGATTACTGTTTATCTTCTCTATTCTGAGATCTGGATGTCACTGGTGAGGTCAGTTTGTTCACAATCTATAACTGATGATAATAATAGTTAACAGTCAATCACAATACCGTGGGTCTGGAATTGTATGAGGGCCAGCCCAGGTATCTAAAGGATATTAGAAAACCATAAAGATCTTTGCAACACTTGATAATAATCAATAGTGATATTACTGAGGCTGTCTTTAAATTCCAGTCTTTTTTAACAATTAATTGAATTTGTGGTTCCAGGACATTAGGTTGAACCTCTGGACGTCTGGTGTCATTGGCTTGGATTTACATTCTTGAAGCAGGTTTGGAGACTGCTCATGAGCTTCTACTTGTTCTGGTGAGCCACTTAAAAAAAAACGGCTTAGTGATGTGGGGCATTATACGTCTATAAGTAAAAGAATAAATCCCTTTAACTTTCGCAATCAAACGCCCTTCACACCAATGGCACAATTCCAGTGCTCCATCCATTACGTCACACACTCGTCCCCCCATCCTCATGAACCTTCATGGCCCCTAGCATACTGTGGTCTACCAATTACCTACTCTGGTCCCTCAAGTCCCCCAGACCAAGCTATATTCCGACCTATGGCCAATGGATTCATACTAGATCACTTTTATATCCAGGTGACCTTTAGTAACTATATACAACCAACAAGCCAATGGGAGATGTAAAAAATATGTTTGAACAATTCATTCATTGATTACTTTCCACTTTTTACAAAAGTCCTTTACAACTGGTTAATATAATGTAATCACCCACAACTTTTAAACCAACAATAGCTAAATCTGAAAACTCTTTCTCTTGTGCAAGTCAATATTGTGCGGTTGACCAAAGAGATCAAAGAGCCAGAACTGTCAATAAAACAAAGTTCTCCACCAAGCTCAGCCCTCTTCATAGTCTAACTAATGTGAAAGTTCTCAGACAATCCTCATTATGTATTATAACTTGGCATAAAAGGCATGGCAGGTCAGAGGGGTGATGTAGCTTGGAATGGGGGAACTTTATTAAATATTGAGTGCAATTGGTGAGAAGTACCACTTGGCATAGATGTGAAGGCCAGAGAGGCTGGATAGGTTGGAGTCAGGGGGATATTAGGTACGTAGACTCAATTGGAGGTGCCATGGATGATCTTTTGAACTTAAGTTTTAAAGGTTTTCCTCATCCAGACTCTGGGCTATGACACCTCTGAACCATGACTCTTTGAAACCTGACCTTACTCTACGAAAATTGTGGAGGATCATGATGTGCCTGTCTCTCCATTACAGCTGCCCAGCTTTGGAGTACTAGCTGTGAGGTTTCAAATCAAATAAGACAAGACTGTTTCCAAAAATCCAGAAATTCCAGGAATGGCTGCCAATTCAACAGTCCGGCCCTGGCTGTTATTTTTATCCCTCTGCACAAGGTCATGACCATTACACCACCATCTTCTCTTAGTTTAATTTGAATGGGTCCTGGCAATCTGAGCTGATAAGTGAATATGGACAGTACCGAATACTAACGAAAGAAAATTTGATTTTTATTAATTCTGTGGAAATTTGCTGCTCTGATACAAGTTGGAAATAATAAATGCTAAATGCAAACTGACATGATTAGCGTCCAATTTGTAAAATACCTAGGTCACTGACTTGACCCTTAAAGGGCTGCTGAACAATTGCTTTGCATTGTCTTGCTAATTAGAGATAAACTTTGAACAAAAGATGGAATGAGGAGTACAACAATTCAGTGAAGGATTTAAAATTATAATCTGATGCAAATTAGTTTTATATTAAAACTTCTCTGTTTCAACTGATTTGTTTGAAGAGGCTTACCCTAGATCATTTTTGCTGTTCCATGATGACAGGGGAAGGATACAATATTCAAAGCAATTGTTGAAAAATGAGAAGATTTTGTCAAGAGCAGTAGCCCTGTTAACCATCAAAGCCAAATAAAAATGGTCATAGCCAAGAATCAACAGAATCCGAATCAACCAATATTATTCACACAACAAAGAGCTATAGGAGCATATATCGTCTATTTGTTTTAACTCACCAAAGTGATGGAAGCTAGAGAAGAGGTACCCATCATTCAGACCTCATGGGTGAACCTTATAACAATGGCAATTGTGGTTACAGTGCTCACATACAGGCTCTGCACTCAAGGGCACAGTAGTAATAATAGTATCTGTCAGACTGTGATGCATTATTTTCAGGGAAGCTGACATTCTATAATCAACAAAAGCACAACATGTCCTTCCTTTATTCACTACAAACCTTTCAAACAGGTAATAAAATTCTTTATGGTGGCGCTTCGGGAGAGAGAGAGGAACAAAATTGCAGCAACCAGAAAGTCACTGACTCGCAGCAAACTGGCAAACAAAGCAGTGCATTACAACTTATCAGGTGAGAAATGTAGAAAGCAGACTTTCTCATGTAATGTTTTTCATAACCTTATAATGCCCATAAATGCTTCCCAACCAACAAAGTACTTCTGAAGTGTAGTTGCTGTTGTAGTGTGGAGACTGATTTATCCTAATATCAGGGGATAAAATTTCTAAGGGTTTGCTTTGTCCATGTTTACAGTACGGTGTTAGCCCAAATAAAATAGCTGGATTAGAGGTGCATTAGAGTAATAAATGAAGCAACTTAATGCAAGCGTGAAAGGGGTTATTTTCTGACATCACTTTGCAAGATAAATGTTGGGTGCATCTGCTTCAACCTTCCACCCAATCAAAACTCAAAGACAGTGATTTTTTTTTCTCCTCTACCCCAAAGATCATTGTTTCCAACGAAAAAGACATCTTACCGAGAACTGCCCTTATCTCACACCTTCCAGAATAATTTGTTCAATGAGAAAAATTGATGCCGCCGAGAATTTTCCTTGGATTCTTCCTCCAAACAAAAGATGTTGCTACGGGAACCTGTATGGGTCCTAACATTGCCTGCTTGTTTGTGTGGTAGATGGAACACTGTGTTCCTGTACTTCTCAGGTTATTTAGCTGACCTTTCTGCATCCAGTATCTTGCTGAATGGATCAGTGCTGTTTTCTGCTCCTGCTCTGTGTCATAACATTTCAATTACCACCCTTCTGTCGCCTTCACACCATCCATCTCTGGCTTTTCCCTTCTCTTCATTGATTTCTCTATTTCCATAGACTATCAGCTACTACCCATGGACTCTGTCTCTCAAGGTATCCTTAGTTATATGTCCTCCAACCTGATTCTCATAATGATTATTCTATCCTCTCAGTTTATCTGACTCTGTCAAATATCATGTGAAGTTACCTTTTAATTCAGATACATCCAACGTGTTTTCGTTTTATGATAAACCAACGATCCCCTCTACTCTGATTGAGAATTCAATTATTTCTGTTTGATTTCTCATGTTTCTAGCACTACCTATGCTCTCCGTCACAGGGGTAAGGTAGGGCTCCTCTTTTTTCCTCATCAACCTTTGTGTTCAATTGGTCATCAGTATTACATTTTTCTTCTGCCCTGCCTTGTCCTAATGTCTCACCACACACCGATCCCATGCCACTCGTACTGTCTGTAGTATGTACAGCACCAATTGGCCAGCTGGTGGCTGAGCATGATATTAGGTACCAATGTTTTGTCATGTGCACTCTCTCATCCTTCTCCCCTTCATGCTTCTTTCCCATTGCCTGGTCAGGTGGTTGACCTTGTAGATTGAGAAGGAGAAGGAATAAAGATAGGTTGTCAATGAGCAAAAGATGAGGTGTGAAAGTCAAAAGGTAATGTTTACTGTTACGAATTAGACCAAGTCACCTCAAAATAGACTGAAAAGATAGCCTAGACCCTAACTTTTTCTTATTTTAAATGTAAACATCATGTGTTATGTCCCACGTGCAATTTAATTAGTTAAACTACTCAATGTTAAGCAAAACACACTTATTTTTTACACTACAGTTAAAATACATAAAAATCAGCTCAATGGCTCAACCATTAGCACTGCAGCCTCACAGCACCACTGACACGGGTTCAATTCCAGCCTCAGGCAACTGTCAGTGTGGAGTTTGCACATTCTCCCCGTGTCTGCGTGGGTTTCCTCCGGGTGCTCTGGCTTCCTTCAACAATCCAAAGATGTGCAGGCTAGGTGGATTGGCCATGCTAAATTGCTCAGAGCTGCATAGCTTAAGTGGGTCATGGTGAATGAGTCTGGGTGGGGTGCTCCAAGGATCGGTGTGGACTTGTTGGGGTGAAGCATCTGTTTCCACACTGTAGAGATTCTATGATAAGAAAAATTTTGGCTTAACTGTGCTTAACAAAATATTATATATGTTAATTACTACTAATTGTTCCAATATTGTAAAATCCCACAAATGTACTCTTGACAAATGCAAATTCACTAAAATAGATTATCTCATATGCAATTCCAGCAACAGGAAGAGAACATCAGCTTTTAGCTGTAACAGAGAGTGGAATTAGAGCTTCCACATCCAGCTTCAAGACTCTAACAACTGCAGAAAGCTAAAATTAAAAATCCTGGTTCTGTGGGAGCTTCACCCCACCCATTCAGGTGATTCCTATTGTTCCAGCTTAAAATAAAAACCCAAAGCTATTTCCTCTGATGGCTTTGGGCAGACTGCTCGACATCTCTGTCTTAACCTCTCTTCAGAAAAAAAAACATACAATGCCTAAAGCCATAGTATTGTCACATTTACAGCTTGAAAATCAAAATAAATTATTGAAGGCAGGAGAAGTGAAAATTGAGGAGGAGAATTTAGTGTGGATACTGCGAATGGTTCGCCTCCACTACTGACCACAAACTCGGAAGTAACTCCTCCAGTAATAACACCCACTATCTCTTCCACTGGGAAGACAAGATGCAGTTGTGTTTTCAGTGAGGAGCTGATGGAAGAGGTATGAACTCAGTTGTCTTGTACAAAAAAAGAAGAATGATGTAAATTGGTACAGTTCTTAGCTCCTGAGACTGATATTCAATACAATTCTGGTCAATCTGTGGTTTTAATTCCACATTCCTGTCTAACACCAATAATCTTTGTTTATATTGCCAATCAATATCTCCAGATTCCTTGAAAATATTAATTGATCCTTCCTCCAATGCCTTTTGAAGTAGCATGTTTCAAAGCTGGAAAACCCTTTGAGAGAAAAAAAGTTCTCCTCATCTCTATGCCAAAAGGGCAAACTCCTAAATTAAAATCTGTTCCTTCAATTTTGGAAAGCTCACATCAATTCATCTATTTAACAATAAACACGGCTTTTAATACCCTGGAGAAAGTCAAAGTTGAGCCATTTAAAGTTACTAGATGGCACAGTGGCTCAGTGGTTAGCACTGCTACCTCACAGCGCCAGGGACCCAGGTTCAATTCCACCCTCGGGCAGCTGTCTGTGTGGAGATTTCACATTCTTCCCCATGTCTGCATGGGTTTCCTCCCACAGTCCAAAGATGAGCAGGGTAGGTGAATTGGCCATGGGATGTTTGGGTTAGATGTGGTGAAATGGGTCTGGGTGGGATGCTGTTCGGAGGGGTGGTGTGGGATTGTTTGGGCTGAATGGCCTGTTTCCACACTGTAGAGATTCTATTATTCATAAAACAGCAAGACTAAGGACTGGGAGCAGTATAGAGTCCAGCAAAGGAGGATTAAGAGTTTGAATAAGAAGGGTAGAGTAGTGTCTGAGAATATAGAAGTTGAATATAAGAGTTCCCACTGTATGTTAAAATATAAAAAGATTTCTGCAGATATAAGTGTGTTCTTTACAATCTGAGGTGGAAAAATTGATAATAGGAAAAAGGAAATAGCCAAACAATTAAATGTTAACCTTTGTTCTGTAATAGCTGGAGTACTTCAGCAAGTCTGAAAGCATCTGTGCAGAGAAAACAGAATCAACATTTCAGGTCCTTGTTCACAACTAATTGTACTTGTTTTGCAGAATATCCACATTTAGTTTGCAAAAATGATTCTGAGTTTCTAACTGTTCACAACTTCAATAGACCACCACGTTATCCAGCCAACATTTCTATTTTTGGCTCGCTGCAGTGCTCCAGTGAAGCTCAGTGCAAACTAGAAGAACATCACCTCATTTTACACTTGGGAAGCCTGCAGCCTTCAGGTCTCAATATTAACTTCAATCATTATAAGCCCTGAACACACTCTTCTACAAACATAATGGATACCCCACATCCTGAGCCATGTCATCACACAGTCCAGATTCAACACAGCCAACCCATTTTTACCTACCCATGGTTTGAATTCGCACCATTTCTTTCTCCTTGGCTTACCATTATCCATATATTTGCCCAATTACTGTTCTGTTTCAAATGAAAGAACTGTGGATGATGTAAATCAGGAACAAAAACAAAGTTGCTGGAAGAGCTCAGCAGGTCTGGCAGCATCTGTGAAGGAAAACAAAACAGTTAACTTTTCGGGTCCGATCTGAGGAAGGGTCACCGGATCTGAAATGCCAACTCCATTTTTTCCTTCACAGATGCTGCCAGACCTGCTGAGCTTTTCCAGCAACTTTGTTACAATTCTGTTTCTCTGGGGCCTATCTCCACCTAATATTCACTACCTTCCCCCAGCATTCCCATACCCCCCTCAACTCTCCCAACACCACTCCCACCAGTCTTCATCATACATACCACTTTCCACTAGCTACAATCAGTTGTAAGAAGGGGCACTGGGCCCAAAACATTGATTCTGATTTCTCTTCACAGATGTTGCCAAACCTGTTGAGTTTCTCCAATAATCTCTGTTTTTGTTTTAGAATATCCACAGTGCCACAGTTCTTTTTTTTGTGTGTGTGTGTGTGTGTGTGTGTGTGTGTGTGTGTGTGTGTGTGTGTGTGTGTGTGCTTTCATTCTGCCTTCACATAAGAAGACATGCGTAACTTCTCAGAAATGCTCAGGGTGCAAAGGTCTATTGGCAGAAAAGAACTGAAGGATGTCAGCATTTGTAAAGCAAAACAGTGCTGGAGAAATTAATGGGACTGAAAGCTAATAGGTTCTACGGCCCATTAATGTGCATCTCACTGCACTAAGAGGTAGCCATGGAAATAATGGATGAGTTGTCTGTCACGT
Source organism: Stegostoma tigrinum (assembly GCF_030684315.1). Lineage (NCBI taxonomy): Eukaryota > Metazoa > Chordata > Chondrichthyes > Orectolobiformes > Stegostomatidae > Stegostoma > Stegostoma tigrinum. The sequence goes on along the minus strand of NC_081359.1, from coordinate 9,935,209 downwards.
TCCGAAATTCTGTACATTCATAAACAGGGTGCACAAGTTGGAAGAGCTTAAATGTAATCCCACTATTTTTAAAAGTGACAAGTGAAGATACCAGGAACTGCATCCAGTTAGCCTAACATCAGCAGTCAGATAAATGTTGGAGGGATTTATAAAGGGTGTGCTAACAGGAAACTTGGAAAATACCAATGGCACAATGAGTCATTGTCAACATTGATTTGTGAAAGGAATAAAATGCTTGACAAACCTCCTGAAGTTAATTAAAGATAGTACTCACAAAATACAGGAGAAAACCAGTGGATGTGGCATATTTTGATATTCAGAAAGCTTTTGATAAAGCAACAGTGAGGTTATTGTGCAAAATCAAAATACATGGGATTTGTGTGACATGCATGGCTTGAGAATTGGTTAGCAGACAGGAAACCAAGAATAGGAATAAATAATGTTTTCATAGCGGAAAGTGGTGACAAGTGGGATATCATTGTGATCAGTGCTTGGTTCCCAAATATTCACAGTATATATCAATGATTTGGATGAGGGAATTAAATGTAATATTTGCAAGTTTGCTGCCGACATAAAACCAGGTGAGATTATGAATGGTGGAAAGGATGTAAAGCAGCTTCAAGGTGATTTAGACAATTTGGTTGATAAGGCACATCCATATCAGATACAGTATGTATGAAGTTGTCCACATTGGTCAGTAAAACAGAATGGCACAATATTATTTAATTTGTGATAGATGGAAAGATGTTGATGAGCAAAGGGACCTGATTGCCCTTGCAAACCAATCAGTGAAAGCAAGCTTGCTAGTGCAGAAATCAGTCATGAAAGGCAAATGGTATGCTTGGTCTTCATTACAAGGAGAATTGAGTTCGGGGTGAGGAAGCCTTGTTACAGTTGTAACCAGCCTCGGTGAGACCACATATGGAGTATTATATGCAATCTTGGCCTCCGTACAGAAAAAAAAGGTAACCTTGCCATTGAATGTAACAGCCTGATTCCTGGGATGGTAGCTTTGTCTGTAAAGGAGCCATTGGTCTGACTGCGCCTTTATTCAGTGGAGTGTTGAAAAATGAAAGGTGATCTTTTTGAAACTTTCTGACAAATGGGATCCAGAACAAAGTGTCACGGTCTCAGTTTATATCAAACTGAGGTGAGAGTTTATTCATTCAGAGGATGATTGACCTGTGGAATTCTTTACCCCAAAGTTTGTGAATCCTAACTTACTGAATATATTTCAGAAAGAAATAGATAGATTTCCAGAGGCTAAAGGTGTCAAGGGATACGGGGATAGAGCCAGAGTACAGCATTGAGACATAGGATCAACAAGGTCATGTTGAATGGTAATGCAGACTCCGTGGACCGAATGGCCTACTCCTGCTCTTATTTTCTGTGTTATTATATCAGTCTGTCAGGATTTGTTGGCCCACAGCTTCATCAATGCTATTTCCTGAGTGATTACAATTTCACATAGTTTCCCTTTCCGTCTCTCTTCCATCCTTGGTTTGCAGCTATGTTTGGAATGTTTTGTGTATTGTTATGGTCAAAGATGGAATTGAAGTTATGTTTGATTTTCCCCAGTTAAGCTCGAGGCAGAGCCCCATTGTTCGATGCAATTGCTTTCCTTTCTTTATCTTGTCCCTCACTGAAAGTGGCTGAGGCACCAGGTCAAACCCTGCTTTTCCTTTATGCTTCAGTATTATAGACAAATCCAGAGTAACAATCTTTAAAGGGGAAATTAAAGGGAAGGTTTATTAACAAAATATTAAAAATATGGTGATTATCTTTGCTTATTTATGAACACATGCACATACAACATAGAAAGAAAGAAACATGCAAGCAAGTCACAACTTATAAATTTCCTTTAAAAAATCAAAGGACAATTGTTTCAGTTTATATAACATAGAGTTTGTGAATCAGTGTTCAGTTTGAAATCTATCAGTTGGCTGATTTTATAGCAATTCTTTCCCTAGGATTTGAGATTTTAATGGACTGCAGTCGAAGCTGCCACAATATTTCTTGCACTTGAAGCGTTCGTCCTGTTTGACAGACAAAGTCCAAGATCTGTTTTGAAGAAAAGACCTTTGAGGGAGAGAAAGATGGAGAGCAGGCTTTCTGCTTGCTCAGGTTTGGACCTGAACTTCTTCTGATGTTAAGACAGCAACTGAAGTTAAAACCAAATGCTTAAAGGCATTCAAGCAACCCAGTTGCAATCATGTGACAAGGTAATTTCTACTAAACTATTCAGAGAAACAATACCATTTATTTAGCTTTGTCAAAATGACCACAGCGCGATGAATAGCTACCAATGGTCCTTTCAATGTCTAATTGAAGTGTCATAACAATTTTGTTATCAGTGAGAAATCATTTGCAATTGCTTTGTGTTAAAATTTTTCAAAGGAGTTGGAATGTCTCCAGGCAGCTCATAGTCGTGATAAGTAGCAGGTCAAGTCATTAAAATGAGTTGGCTTTGACTAGCAATAGACACCGAAAAGTTCTGGACCTGACCAGTTGCAGTTATATGTTTATAGCAGCCATCTTAAGAGTTCAACAATGTTTCCATTTTCTAAAAGAGAGAGAATACAGGAGAATATAGAAGATGATTTCACTAAAATAAAGAAGCTGGGGTTTCTCTTCAAGCCTTCTGGTCACTGCACTATCCTCTGAAGTGAAGTCAGAAATGAATTATTTCTTATTTTCCTCTGCCATTTTCTTATTATCTACTATTAACTACCCATCTCACTCTCTAGAAGACAAATTAATGCTCAGTTTATTTTCCAAAATTCCTTAAAAAAATTGATTGCCTATATGAGGTTATTCCTTCACAAGAAACAAAATTTAACAAATGGAAGATAATAAAGTGTGAAGCTGGATGAACACAGCAGGCCAAGCAGCATCTCAGGAGCACAAAAGCTGACATTTTGGGCCTAGACCCTTCCTTTTGTGCTCCTGAGACATACTTGGTCTGCTGTGTTCATCCAGCTTCACACTTTATTATCTTGGATTCTCCAGCATCTGCAGTTCCCATTATCTCTCATTTAACAAATAGAGGTTGCCATGCTTCCAGCAATCCTAAATTTTATAGGTGAGCAGAAGTTATGAATGTGATGCATGATCCCTGGTTGATAGAACTTGTTAGTACATGAGATAAATGAGAGGAAGATAAATATTTAAGTTAGTAATGTTTGACACTGGCGGTTCAATTGTAAGGAGATGGCATTTGAAAATGTATTTACTGTCCTTCACCACTCATAAGAAGTGATTGAAATTCTCACAACATTTTGCCCAGGCTTATGATTATCTTATTGTATTTTGTTCTCAGCATTAATCTGGAGAACCATCTGCACCCCCCGTCCTCTCTCTTTTCATTCACTCCCTGCTCCAAGGCAAGGTCAGAAGTCAAACAACACCAGGGTATAGTCCAACAGTCTAACAGGTGAAGTGAAGGGAACAGCAAAGGCACTCAATTTATGGGCAGAAAAATCAAAAAGATCATCTAAATGGTGTGAGTGGAGTGTCAACAGGCTGAGTGATAAGTCTCTACAAGTGATTAAGGGTGACAGGTGGTGTGAGTAAAAGTGTTATCAGCTGAGTAACAAGTGAAGCGGTGACCTGTAATCCTAGTAAATGAGGCAGCGAGATAATTACAAAAATTAAAAATAAAGTGGTGCTGGAGACAAATCAAATGTCTGGAATAACATGATGGGTATAAGAGTTGCACATCAAAAGTAATAATTAATCCCAAACTGTACAAACTAATTCAGGTATAGAGGGATCAAAACAAGTTATCAAAGTGAAGGTGTGAAAACAGGATAGTGAGGATGGTTTTACAGATATAGAACAGTGTTGTGGGGTTACACATAGTGCAACATGAACCCAAGATCATGGTTGAGGCCATCTTCATGAAGGGGAGCTTGGTTTTCAGCTTCTGCTCAGCAATTCTGCATTGTTGTGTGTCTCACAGGTGTCTGGGAGGACGCCTATTTGAAGACCGGAGGCTGAATATCTTGGACCGCTGAAGGCCTAGATCAAAGGTCTTGGTCAGTTTGTTAAGTTGATGGGTGTGTCTTTTGGTCGGATCAACAGGTGGTTGTCTGTAGTGTTCCTGGTTGTTCAGTTGCTGGTATGTTTCTTTGCAGTAGTCCAAACTGTTCTGTATGATGATGGCTCCTCTTTTGTCTGCTGGTTTGATGACGATGTTGCAGTTGGTCTTGAGAGCATGGATGGCATTGCCTTGTGTTTGGATGACAGCCTGAGCTATTTTGTGAGCACGGCTGATGAATCTGATGTTGACACATCTCCTGATGGCTTGAGCATACACTTGGAGCGTAGGACAGCTGCCTTCTGGCCATCATGTGCACCAAGGCACGCCCAGCAATGTCAGAGAAGCTCGAAGCATTTTGAGCTCAATTGCACTGATTGCTGGTGATTTTCCTGATCAGAATATCCTCTCAGTTATTTCCTATATCTGCTGCAGCCGGATTGCCACCTTTACTCTGAATTGTACAGCTTTGAACTGCTCTTGGCGACCAGCTGTCAGTGGGTGCTGATCTTACATAAACTTCAACCCTTCCTAAGGCTTACAGCCATACAAGAACGATGGATTGTGTGCTAATAATATTAATACAAGTTGCTTCAGAAAGAACAGATACAGCTTAATCATGCATTGTCATACCTGTGCCTCTGTTTCACAGTCTTAACTAATTTTTTGCTATAAGTGTTATATGCACCAATTTTCATTTCCATTTTGATATCTTCAGATTAATTGGATTGATAGCTTTGTCAAATATATGTTTTGCTGCTAGTAGATGTTTATGTATTCTGAATCATGCAGTAAAACAGCACAACAAACTCTCCTTAATATTGGCACACTCAGACAATGAAGGCCATTAATTTAACTGGGACAAGGCAACCATAGTGGCCCAAGCCAAACATAGACATGCATGGGACTTCTGAGAGGCATGGTCTTCCGCCTGTAATGCAATCAACAAACTTTTAGAATTGGACTCCATATACAAACTCATATAGATCAAAGGCGGAAATGACAGCACTCACCATAGCAGACTGGACAGTATAAATTCCAAGTGGAGTAGTATAACATCGCTTCATCAGAGGTTCCACTGATGATGTCAGCTAGCATGGTGACAAAATGCCGGAACAAGAACAAGCCAGCTTAGGCAAGCAAGTCAACAACCTCACATTGGATATTCTACACAACGTTCTTAAACGTATTAGCAGCATGTACTAAAATCTTTCGGATAGTCATAACTAAGTAAAAATATATTAGTATGCTTACTTTATGACAGTCATGGAAAAGATTTCTCTTGACGTTTTGTCAATGCATATTAGAAAGGAATTCTGAAGCTTTAATGACTTAGATTGATTAACGGTTGTTAGTATGGTGGACCGATAAGCACCAGCAACATTCATCATTCATTGCTGCGGCTTTCATCTTTTTATTGATTGGTTGGATCACTAAATGTTTCTAAAAAATGGCAAGTACATGAACAGGTTCTTATGTCACCCTGTAGTAAGTGGTTATGGTCACTGCAAAGCAAAATGCAACTTCGGTCGAAAAGGTCACAGAAAGTCCATTTCAATATTTTGCTCTTTACCTTCCCTACACCCAGTTCAATGTCTGCTTTCATATCTGAAATTAAGTTAAACACAAATATAATAGAATCTCCAGCAGAGAAAGTAAATGCCATTTCTGTGAAACAGCTCAGAAGTTTATTGTAACCAGATTTTAATTTGTAATGCCATTTTTTTCTACAAGAGTCAATGACTACAGACGTCAAACATTATGTCAAAGTAATTGGAAATATATGTTGAATTTTTCACGTCAGTACTTTGTTTTACTTATGCCATCCGAAAGCAATCCATGATCAGATTGTTTAGTAGGCATTTTATAGCTGTTGGGATCAACTCTGAGTTCAACAATTGAAGATAAACTTCTGCCCCTTTTATTATTGTACTTTTTTGTCAGCTTGGATTTTTCCTCGAATTTTAGTTCCAAAGCCATCATTTTTCAAAGACTCATCTGTCGTCCTGCCATTCACACCTTAAATTGGTTGATTGGTCTCCAGTTGTTCAAGGACCTGCCAAAAATTGGCTCAATTTTGATCAGCTGAACTGAGTTTTCAGAACATCTTTTGTTTCTTTACTTGTCCCTTTTCCATCATCTCGTGTCCTAATAAACCTTTGGTGATTTAATCTGTCCTATCCTCCATGCTATTTCAGATTGTCCTTCTTTTATCCTTCTTCCCATTTCCTACTTTTCATTTTCTCAAAATATATCACATTCCTGCTTTTTTTGTCAGTTTTAATGAAAGGCTGTGAACCTGAAAAGCTAACTTTTGCTCTCTCTCAAAAGATGCTTTCAGAGATGTGTGTTTCCAGCACTTTTGTTCGTATTTCAGATTTTCAGCATGCACAGTAATTTATCTCAACTTAATCTTAGCATAGTTTTAATTTTTAAATCAACAGATTGTGTTGTGTTTTGGCATTTGTTTATCGTAGTGGTATGACAGTGTCAAGTTTGAGATTTCTGTGTTTTTTCCTGAATTTTTAAACCTGTAAATATCAGCTGGAGTTCAGTTTAATAGCCAGAAGAATAACAGGCAAAGCATTTTACCAAGCTATTGTTAATTTTTGGTTCGAAAATAATGGATTGATTGAGCACATGTATTGTATCCTGCGTGTATCTGACTGTGTGGTCAAAACATTAGTCCTTAAAAAGATCATATATCTAAAGTATAACCCATCTTTTCTTTCAACAAATGCTGATAAACCTGCTGCTTAAGCCTTACATTTTTGTTTTTATTATACAATTGAAATGTTTGTTATTGTTTTGTTTTTATGTCTCTCTGATGTTTCTTTCAATTATCTTATTTCCAGATTTGAGTTCAGTGTTGTAACAAAAAACAGCTGTTTTTGCGAATAGCATATGTACTACGTTTGCCATTCCGAACTCCTGCAAATTTTTGTCAAGCTTTAGTTGATAATGAAATAGATTTTGAGAAGCTAGTAATTGTTTTGGCTACAGTGTGGCCTTTTTCACAATGACATCAGTACCTCGCTAACATGAAAGCATTCAAGAGCAAACCCTGATGAAGACTTCTTGGTTTCCTTATGAACATAATGAGAGGCATATTTCCTTGACAAAAGCAAAGACTGTCATTCAATAGAGAAAGTTCCTGCAAGAATTACATCAGACAAAGAAGACTAGGGCAGATCAAATTAGCAACTTATACTGTTTGATCCGGCTGCCAGTAACTTTAAACTCCTCTTTCTCGCAAATGTGAAGCAAAAGTATTTCTGGGATGTGGGTATCCGTGGGCATCGGATGGCATTGCCCATCCCTATTGGCCATTGAGCAGGCAGCAGTGAAATGCCTTCTTAAACTGGTGCAGTCGGATGGGGCTATGTAGACCCACAATGCTATTAGGAAGGTAGTTCTAGGATATTGATTGTTAAGGAATTTCCATGTAGTTTCAAGTCAGGATGGTGTGTGGCTTGGAGGGAGACCTCAGGCGCTGATGGTCCCATAGATATACTACCCTTGTCCATCATGACATTAATGATTGCAGGTTTGGAAGGTACTGTTGAGCCATGGTGAATTAGAGAGGTACATTTTGAAGATGCCACTCTATGACAGTAGCGCAGGGGCTAAATGTTGAAGATGGCATACGGGGCACCAATAAAGCAGGCTGCTTTGTCCCAGGCGGTGGTGGCTTTTTTCATCTTGTTGGAGATGTACTCATCCAACCATATGTCAACTATTTTGTTACATTTGCCATGGCTCACTGGGGTAGTGTACTGAAAATTAAATCCTGCTTTTCCTGGAGTCATCACAAAAGTGAAGGTTTTAAAACAAATACACAAAATCCTCAAACTGCCTAATTTTCAAACCCAGCTTGGTGAAAAATAAGTATGGACCAGTCTTCTGTACTTCACATGAAATCATTATCTGTTTCAAGCCATTTTGTTCAAGCTAAGTTAAGTGAACTCTACAAAATCAAAGTCTAAATTTTCCTTTAAACTCCCCCTCAGACACACATAGATAAAACTAAACAGGGAAAGTAAAACATATTGGTAGAGGAAAAACTGGGAAAACAATTCCTTTGAATTCCCAAGATCTAATGGTTTGGTTCTTGCTGATCGATACATTTCTCCTCAACTTTAATTTTTCCAAATGCTTCCACTGGTTTACATAAGTCACAAGATGGCTAGTTCACTTACGGAACTTATCTGACTTATCCAATTCAACGTCACAACTTGCAGCATCTGCTGGAAGAAAGCAGGTTTTATTCAGTTTTAAAGTAACTTACTGCAGAGAACTAATAGAGAAGGGTTTTGGTAGCTGCAGACCTGCTGACTTCTCTTCAAAGTGTCTCAGTGTCTTGCTTACAGCCCAAGTTGTTCCACCACCTGCTAATTAATCGCATGGTTGAGGGTTGTCATGGATAATTGGTCTATAAGCTATTACATTTCACTTAAGCAACCCTTCAGCTCCAGTTTGCCCCTAAGTTGATGGAAGTCACAGCTACACAAGCCAGGTTCATAATAGCTTTCGGGGAGATGTCAGAGGTGGTTTCTTTGCTCAGAGAGTGGTGGGTGGGGGGGGTGGGGGTGGGGGGGGGGGGGGGTGGAATGTATTGCCGGAGAGGGTAGTGGAGTCGGCCTCATTAGGGGCATTTAAGTGTCTATTAGATAGGCATATGGATGATAGCATAAGTTAGGGGTGGAGGCTAGATAGGCCTTAGGTTTAGGGTAAAAGTTTGGCACAACATCGTGGGCCGAAAGGCCCGTACTGTACTGTGCTGTTCTATGTTGTATGTTCTAAAATCTGTGGCCATCCTTATAAATCTTTGGATTTCAAATCAGTTCTTTCTTATTTCAGTCCACAATTTTATAAAGCACGAAATTAAAAAAACAGAAATAACATCGTGACTACATATTTCTGACATGCATCTTGTTGGGGAGTCATGAAGTGAGTTACCTGCCACAGAATTCCTAGATTCTTATCTGTTCTTGCTACTAATGTATTTATATTTCTCATCCAGTTCAACGTCTGGTCAATGTTGATAACGTTTGGTTCAGAAATGGTAATTCCATTCAATGTAATGGGTAGATGGTAAGATGATATAGATTGCATTGTTTGAAAGTGTATTAGATGCAGGTACATTTCCTTTCTTGAGATTGTAGTTGCCTGGCACTAGCATGGGGTGAATGTTTCTTGCCATTGATTAGCCCAAGCCTTGGTATTGCCTGGGTCTTGCTACACATGGGAATAGACTGCTTCACTACCTGAAGAGTCACAAATGGTGCTGAGCATTGAGAATTCGTGAGCAGACATGCACACATCTAACATTATAACAGAAGGAAGTACAGATAAAGCACCTGAAAATAGATGGTCACAGGACATTACCCCAACAAGCTCCTGTAAAATTGCCCTTGGACTGAAATAATTAGCTTACAAAATTATAACCATCTTGCTTTTCTGCTCAGTTTAACTCCAGGCAGTGGAGAGGAAGAGGCACTACCAATAAACAATAAGAGCCATCCCTGGAATATTATATGCTTTAATAAGAACTGCCTTTTTATGTCCTCCCACCATGATATATTTATATTGTGCACCCAGGTCTCTGTGCTCCCTCTTGAATAGTATTCTTTATCTATTACTGCCTCTGGATTTTTTTAATGCCAAAGGGCATTAACTTTTCACTGAATATCACCTACCACCTGTTTGCCCAAGCCAGCAATGTGTCATTGTCCTTTTGAAATTTTACACTGTCCTCCATTCTTCTGTGTATTATTCTTCCTGTTTCATATTATCTGCAAACTTTAAAACTGCTCACTGCATACCAAGACCTAGCTCATTTTTATTTACCAGGGGAAAATAGAAATAAAAGTCCCAGTAGCTCCAGGAAATTCCATAACAAACCTTCCTCCAGCCAGAAAAATGTCCATTGAGCATTACTCTTTCTGTTTCCAATTGCTCTCCACCAATTTTGCAACTACTTTGCTATTGAGGCTTTATTCCTTGTGTTCTGATTTTTCTCACAAGTCTGTTGAGTGGCACTGTTGAAATGCCAGTTGGAAGTCCATGCATACTACATTATTGGCTTTCTACTCATCAACCCTCTCTGTTACCTTATCAAAAACTCTATCAAGTTTGTTAGACATGGTTTACCCTTTAAAAATTCCATGTTATTTCTCATGAATCAATCTACATTTTTCCACACAGCTGTTTATTCTATTCTGATTATTTATTTCCAGAGGTTTCCCCATGACCGAAGCTCAACTGACTCACTTGTAAATGTTATAACAATCTTTTCAAACTTTTTTGAACAAGAGTGCTATGCTTCAATCCTCTAGCACCACTCATGAATCCAGGGAAGATTGAAAGATATTTGGCAGCGTCTCTGCGAGTTCTGTTCTCTCTTCCATCGATGTCTTTGATGCATGCCATCTGTTCCCAGTGCTCTATCAACTTTAATCACCAGCAGCTTATCCAATATATCCTGTGTATCAAATTTAATCCCTTCCAGTGACAGAATTTACTCTTCTACCATAGTAGCCTGGGCACTAACTGCTTCAAAGATGGAACTTAACTTAGCCATGCATCTTGCCTCTCAGTGTGAGTCCCATGTTTGATCCCCAGTCTCCTCTTTAAACTCCCTTTTATTATTGATGTATTTATGGATATCTTTGGGATTTCTTTTTATATTAGCATCAGTCTTCTTTAACAATGTGATTTTTATGATTTCTTCATCCTCTTTAGTTAAAGGTGAAGTCCCAGAGGACTGGAGATTAGACACTGTAATTATTTTGTTTCAGTTGTGATAATCCAGGAAATTATAGGCTGGTGAGCCTTACTTCAGGTGTAGGAAAATTATTAGTGAAGACTCTTAGGGATAGGATTGACTCACATTGGAAATATATGGACTTATTCGTGATAAACAGCATAGCTTTGTGCAGGGAAAGGCATGCCTCGTGATTGAATTCTTTTGAGGAAGTGACAAAGTTAATTGATGAGGCCAGGGTGGTTGATAATGTCCATATGCCCTTCAGCAAGGCCTTTAACATAGTCGCCCATTGGCAGACTGCTACAAAAGATGAAGTCACATGGGATTCGCGGTACACTGATAAGTTAGATGTAGAACTGGCTTAGTCGTAAAAGACAGAGTGTAGTAGTAGAAGAGTGTTTATTACGTTGGAGATCTGCAATCAGTGGGGTTCCCCAGAGATGTGCACTAAGATCTCTTTTGTTTGTAATATATAAATAATTTGGAGTAGAACGTAGGTGGCCTGATTAGTAAATTTGTGGTTGACGAAGGAATGGGGGGAGCTAAGGGTGTTGAGGAGGATTGCCAGAGAATACAGTGGGAAATAGATAGCCTGGAGACTTGGGCATAGAAATGCCAGATGGAATTTAATTTGGTCAAATGTGAAGTGATGCATGTTTGCAGATCTAGTGAGGGAGGGAAGTATACAGTAAATGGCAGAACTTTAGTAGCATCAATATATGAAGGGATCTAGGTGTACAGATCCACAATAGCATGAGTGCGGTAACAGAAGTGGAGAAGATGGTCAAGAAGGCATATAGCATGCTTGTCTTCATTGGTCGGGACATAGAGCATAAAAATCACATTGTAGTTGTGCAGAACTTTAGTTAAGACACATTCAGAATATTCTGGGCAATTCTGAATGCTGCATGATCAGAAGAAAGTGGAGGTTTTGGAGACAGTATAGTTGCCTAGTTTGGACAGTATTCACAATGAGGGGAGATTAGACAAACTTCATTTGTTTTCATTTGAGCATTGAAGGATAATAGTTGACCTGATCCAAAATTTTGAGACGCAATGTACAGTCAAAACACTTTTCCCAGGGCAAAGATGCCAATTGTTAGGGGACATATGTTTAAGTTAAAAGGGGGTAAGTTTAAAGGAGATGCAAGAGGCAGGTTTTTTGCACAGAGTGTGGTAAATGCCTCAAATGCAGTGCCAGAGAAAATGTTTGAGGTGGGTACAATAGCAACATCTAAGAGGCATCAAGACAGATACATGAATAGTCATGGCATAGAGGGATAAAGACAAATCGAGATACAAGTATTTTTATTATAGAAAAGCATCATATGTTTCTGTCATCTTTGTGGGCGGAAGGGCCTGTTCCTGTGCTGAACTTATCTTTGTTCTTTGTATAATCCCTCTTGGCTTCTTGTGTTTGCTTTTTCATCTCCTTTTTGAAGCGTTTGTATTCAGCCTGGTTCTCAACATAATTTATTACTTAACATCCGTCATAAGCACACGTTTTTTTTCTTCTTGAAATTAATTCCCACCTCCTTTTGTCATTCAGGAAGCTCTAAATTTGATGGAATTTATCTTAACTGTGACCTAACCTTGCTTTCTTTGAAGGTGGCCATTATTCAGCTTCAGTTTCTCCCACCAACCTTTGACCTCGCTCTGTTTTAGCCATATGTATGTCTATTATCTACCAACTTTGTTTATCCTTACTTCGGGTTGACTGATGTCATTTTCTAACATCACTATCTCCTTCATGATCCCCCACTACCACTTAATCTGGTCAGCCCACCTCATTCTCAAGAACCAGGTCTAGCAGTGCATTGTTTTGTGTTGGATTGGAGATATAATGGGCAGGACGGTGGCGCAATGGTTAACACTGCAGCCTCACAGTGCCGCAGGCCTCAGTTCAGTTCCCAGCGACTGTGTGGAATTTGCACATTTGCCCATCTCTGAGTGGGCTTCCTCTGAGTGCTCCAGTTTACTCCCATAGCCCAACAATGTGCTGGTTAGGTGGGTCGGCCATGTGAAATGCAGGGTTACAGAGATTAGTTGGGATGCTCTTCAGAGAGAGAGAGTGGTAAGGTCTTTATGGGCTGAATGGCCACATTTTAGGAATTCTATGAATTGACGATTCTATGATACTGTTGCAGGAAATGCCGCCAAACACAGTCTTGGTCTGTTGATGCCTCCCACATTATCAGTATTCTAGCCTGTTTAAGGGTTATTAAAATCTCCCATTATAATGACAACATAACATTTACTCCTCTGAAATTTCCTTGCAGATTTGTTCCTCTATATTCTTTCCATGAACTGGCTGTCGCTATAATACAAGCAACATATTACATATGCTTGTTCCTTCACTCTAACAAAACTATTCATGTCCTTAAGCATTGTGAAACATGTTTTTTTTTCTCCATTCTTGCAAAAAATGACAGTCAACCTCATTCTTTTCCTTTCTTACATTATCACAATACAGTATAACCAGGAATATATAACACCTTTCCTTAAGCCGGATCTCTGTTATCATAACAACATCTTACTCCCACACAACGACCTGTAGTTGGAACTCCCCAGCCTTATTAACTGTGCTCCGTGGATTCATGTACATGCAGTATGGGCCAAAGCGCCTGTACTGTGCTGTACTGTTCTATGTTCTTAAGTATTTTGAGTCTGACGTGAGCAGAAGCGCAAGATGATGCCCTAGTTGTGCTGTACATCGATTTACAAAGTGTTGGTTCTTAGTTTTTACTGCAAGTGGCTTCTTCTGGCCCCAGTCACACTTGGCTCCAGGCAGACTTGGAGTTAAATTGTAGTTAGGTCTCAATACCTCAACCAGAATTTGATCAACACATTTAAAGTGGGAAACCCTGCATCTTCCATTGGAAGATAGCAATGACAAAGGTGTTAACATCATTGAATTAGTCACCAAAAATCAGACTAATGCTCAATGATCACGGGCTCCAGTCCCATCAAGGGAGGTGGTTAAATTTAAATTCAAGCGATGAAAATCTTTTGTCAATTAGTGTAAAAACACATCTGGTTCATCATGACTGAGCAGGCTAGCTGTGTCTTTTTGGACATTGCTGCTAAATTTGGACTTCAGGAGGTGATAAAGAAAGCAACAAGAGGGGGATTGGCTGCTTGACCTTGTCCTCACCAAGCTAACTTTTGAAGAGACATCTGCCCATGACTGTATTGATGAAGTGATCATGGCACAATCCTGGCATATGTCTCAGTGACTTTTGCCTATAAAATAGGGATTCAACCCTGTTTCAAAAGCAATCTTCAGGCAATTTGATCCACTACAGGTGATATCAAGAAATAGCTGAAGGCATGGGACACATAACAGCTCTCGGATCCGATAACATTCCAGCAATAGGCCTGAAGACTTTGTGCTCCAGAATTTGCCATGACCATAGCCAAGTTTTTATAGTATAGATATAGCACTCACAAGTTCCCAACAATATGGAAAAAGCTCAATCTTTGACTATCTGTGCAGCACGGTGCCTCAGTGGTTCGTGTGGTTGCCCCACAGCACCAAGGACCTGGTCTGACTCTACCCTCATGCGACTGTCTGTGTGGAGTTTGCACAATCTCCCTGTGCCTGTGTAGGTTTCCTTCGGGTCCTCCGGTTTCCCCCCACAGCCCAAAGATGTGCAGGTTAGGTGGATTTGCCATGCTAAACTGCCCATAGTATGCAGGCTAGGTGGATTGGCCATGGGAAATGCAGGATTATGGAGTGGGTCTGGGTGGGATGCTGAAGGGATTGTATGGGCCAAATGGCCTGCTGCCACGTACTATAGGTATTCCATGATTTTATGTTTAAGGAAGGTATTGATAGATTTCTGTTAACAATGACGTACAGGTTTAGGGGATGGGGTTAATATAAGTAATTGCAGTTTTCAATCAGCCATGATTGTATTGAATGGTGGGGACAGGTACTATGGGCTGAATGGCCTACTTCTGTTGCATTTGTTCCTAAATTGCCCAGGTATGTCCTGTTCACAAAAAACAAAACACAACAAGCCCACTCCAGCTAAGTACTATTCTATCAGCCTCCTCTTGGCCATCAGCAAAATATTGGAGGGGGTTGCCCAGCCTGCCTTAAGTCTAACTTCTCAGGCGTGATCCTAAAACCACACAAGCAAAGATGGGAGCAGAGATGAGAACCACAGCTTTGAAAATCATAGTGGGACAGGAAACAGGATTGAAATCCTTTAGAGATGTGAAGAACTCAAAAAATACTATTTCAAAAGAATCATCTGCACAGCTTTAAGACCAGTGAGCCAACGAAAGAACCACAGAGCTGAACAGCTGCTATAAAGGATAAGTCTCTGAACAGAAATACCTGCAGAGAAACAGTCAGACAATTATAAACCGATGAATATTCTTAACACCCATAATCCAGGAAACAAACTTTTATGGGAAAAGGCAACATAGTGAGACCAAAGAAAAACCACCAACATCTAATCATCTCAATCAGCT
Organism: Stegostoma tigrinum; assembly: GCF_030684315.1. Classification (NCBI taxonomy): domain Eukaryota; kingdom Metazoa; phylum Chordata; class Chondrichthyes; order Orectolobiformes; family Stegostomatidae; genus Stegostoma; species Stegostoma tigrinum. The sequence continues at coordinate 9,919,919 of NC_081359.1, read as the reverse complement.
CAAGAATCCATGAAAAGTCATTGATAATTGGACAGTCAGTATATATTTGATCTCCTAGAGAAAAGGCCCAAAGATCTAGGTGTGAATCAGATAGAAGATTTCTGGTAGTCGTTTGGAAGCTTAAGACTATTACATCAATAGAAAATATATCAGCACCAAGTTACTTGTAGTAACATGTTAAGTTTCATCAATCAATTAAAAAATCTTCCCTTTGTGCATATGAATTGATGGGCCTGACATCACAACAGTATTGAAATTTATATAATATATTACTCAGTCATATAATATGGACA